>NC_137959.1:22659790-23408969 GCF_963924665.1 Micromys minutus
AGTAGTGTTTACCAAAATAATAGTTCTGTACGCATTAAAGAATTTGATCATTTATAATATACCTACTAATTTGCAGGTCTTAATATTGTTTTTCTGCAATAACATATTACCTTCTAAAAATTAGTATTTTGCTGCTTTATCTCAAACTTTAAAAATCAAACATATCTTATTTATCAAATATATTGTTTCTAGAGCCTGGTGTTGAACAGTTAGCAAACATATATACTTATGTGTAAATCTCAGTCAGAATTTTTTAATGTGACAAGATCTTTATAATTCTAAATTTTTATCATCATATAGAGTATATTGTAAACCAGAACCAAACTGTTGAATGGCATATATAGTATGCTATGTAAATTTTTATCTTCATACAAATGTTTATTCTAATTTAAAATAATTTGGGAACTGTTGTTGCTCCATAGTGTAAAATGAGATACAAAGACAAACCAAGTACTCAGTAGGACTGACGAGTTTTATAACCTTTTGTTTATGCCACAAGGTCACATTGTGGTGAAGTCACATTGCTTATCCTTTTTATCCTTAGTAAAGATGGCTGACATGCATGAGGCTGTTTAAATTTACTTGAGAACATCAGCCAAACAGGAGGTAAATTACATGACTCCTATGTAAAACTTATTTTCCCAGTAGATCTATTTTTAATGAGATGAATCAAGTTACATAATACCATATACCTTAAACCAGATTTTAATCACCTGTGTAGGATGCTGTACCAAATTATATTGTCTATGAATGAGTATTAACTATAAATATTTTAGGCAAATTTGTTACCTATTTTACAGATTTTTTAACCATACCCAATAAATTTACAAATCCTAAAAGATTTCTTGAGAGTAAAGCACAGAAAAATCATAGAGATGAAAGATTTAAGAGTGGAACTTTTGGAGAACATTAGACATAAGATATCATGTCATTTGGTTGTCCTGTCAGAAGCTGTCAAAATCTGTGAGAATTTGGAACTCACATGTGCCATATTTGGCCATGGTACTATACAGAGACCAAGCCATTTTCAATAAGCTTTTAAGAAAATTAACTGAGTTCGAGAAAGAAATTGAGTTCAAAGAGAAAAAGAAGACAAGATAAAAAACAAAAAGAATACTACCATAGAGAATGTTTTGACAGCTAAGAGACAAAAATGAATGTAGCCATAAAGCACAAGGAGGAACAAATGGGAACCCCACTAGAGGGAAAGATTCACTGGGACATAGAGAAGCTTCGGGACTTAGCAGGCAACTCCTTTCCTAGGCAGGAACATTTGCAGCACACTGGTCCATGAGGGCATAAAAAGTAAACCAGGTATCTCTGAGAGGAAGAGAGCAAGGTAAGGGTTGTAGGACCAGGAACTTATTAGAAGTTGCTAGGACGATTGAGGATGATCCAAGAAGAAGCTGAGGAACTATGAGGAAGCAGAGAAGAGCAGAGTGTTATGGTAACAATGGACTTTTGAGAAATGTCCCAAATCACAGAGGAAAGTTACAGTTTTTCATTTAATGGGGGCCCACGGGAATAAACAGAAACTTCCCAGCACATTGGTTAGATTAGGTAGAGAAAAAATAGCTAGAAAGTTAGAAGAATATTAGTAAATATATTTACCCACATGGTGTAGCCCCAAAGACCTTATGAGGGAGAGAGTAACATGGTGTGTGCCCCAAAAGAGTAAAGTTGAGACATGGTGCACTTGCTGAAAAATCAAGAAGAGGTAGCCAGGTAATGTATGGGAAAGAAGGGACTGAAGAAGTGAGCTCCAACATCAAATTTGTTGAATAGAAAAATCAGCAAAATAAGGAGCAGGGTAGACAAGTTCCTTGCAATCTCCATTTAAGCTATCCCTTCAGTATTGGTACCAGAAAAGAGAGAGAGAGAGAGAGAGTATTGGTACCAGAAAAGAGAGAGAGAGAGAGAGAGAGAGAGAGAGAGAGAGAGAGAGAGAGAGAGAGAGAGAGAGAGAGAATGAGAGAGAGAGCAGGGGAAAGAAAAATAAATGATTGCTCATAAGAATGCTGGTATGTATGGAGAGTACAGTTTTGTATCAACTTCCTCCAGGAAGTTGTATCCAGGAAAAGTCACTTTATTTCTTTTTAATTTCCTTTTTTTTTTCATTTAGATTTAATACCAATATATAAATCTTTAATATAACTGCACAGAATATTATTAGTTTCGAAATTGATACCAAGAAGGTAATACCATTTATGGTACAACATTTGATCAAGCAAAATACACAGATCACTGCATTCAAAACTAAAAAGTGCTAATAAAACAATTCAAGACACAACTGATGTATGGATGCTCGGTGATCAGAAACAGAAAAGAAGTGTTGAAATGTCAATAGCACTGAAGATAGCTGAAAGATTCAAACAAACACCTTTCAAAATAGCAATGTCATGCCTCACAGAAATATAACTTTTAAATCCTAATATTTATGTGCTACCATGAAAGACTGCAAGTGGCCAAGGCAATTTTGAAAATGAAAGGCAAATATGCAGGTCATGGGCTATAATTTTTTTTGGGGGGGGCTAGTTCTACTAGCTACTGTTGCTGAATATATTGTCTGCTCCTGAATGCTAACTTCTAAGGATTTGTCTATGAGACCCCATTGCTTCTAATTCCAGTTGTTTTCAATGCATGGTAGACACCAGCAGGTAACTGGGCCCTTAAAGTAAAAGGCATGCAGGCATTTTTCCTGCTGGGCTTCATTTTGATAATGTTCTCTTCCACCTGAAACCAGGCTTCCTGCCGAGAGGCACTCTCACCAAAGTTCAAGGTAAATGTGTAGGATGGTGTAAAGAACTGACTGTTTTAAAAGTACAGTTAAAAGGCTACATTATTCTGTATTGCTGTAAATGTTCTGGAGTCGAAAATCCAGATGTTGATGTGGAAGTGAACGAAACATACCATCAAACTTTGAGAACTAAATAATTTCAAATAAAACTTGTTTGGTGTTTGTTTTGGGGTTTTGTTTGCTTCTTTCTTTTTGTGGGTAACGAAAGAGGTTGTATTTAAAATGCATCTGAGTTGACAACATAAAATAATCTGGTAAAAAATGTGGGAATTAAGACATTTTATTAACAAAAACTAATTTTTTAAACTTGTGTTTGGTATTAGTTTGGGATACTCAAAATGGAGACTCCTCACTAAAAATGATTTTGAGAATTCATTTCAAAAATATTTAAAGTACATGAAGGCAATTCTTTAACTAATTAGTAGAAACATCCGAATTCTGAAATGCATCCAGCTGTCAGAGGCAACTTACAGAAGGAAGGCTTCATTTAGACTTAGGGTTTCAGAGAAATAAGAGTCTGTCATGATAGCAGACATACATAGTATGGCTGAGAGAGAAACCTGAACTCATATCCTCAAGAACTGTGTGGACTGCAGTTTCCACCATGTCAAAATATGCCTCCAGTGGCATAAGTTCTCTATAAATGTCACTAATTCTAATGTCCCCAACTAACTCTAACCACCTGGATAACACATGTTCACAAAATGAGACTTTGGGGGGAGGATTTTCATTCAAATCACTACATGTGTAGCCTTGGACATTATCTAAAATTGATTTTTTTCTTGATACTGCACAAAAAAATAACTACAGGACCATTCAAGCAAAGTGTTTGTGGAGATTGTTACTACTAACCACAAATTAAGTGAACTTTCTAGAATTAAAGAATCTTGTTATTTACATTGGAACCATGATCAGTCAAGTAATTTTTATCAACAATAGAATAATTTGTTATTTTAGAGACTAAGTATTTAAGTGACCTTATATCAAATAGATTTTTTGGAGCAAGGAAGACCACTGTAGGAGACTGTTATTGGTCCAATCAGCAATACATCCTCATTGACACCAACCTGATACACATGACCAATAATGTACCTGTTGTTTCCTTTATGGAAATTTGTATATTTTCTACATTCCATAATAAAAACAACAAAGTCTCTGTAGAGTGAATGATTAAAAGCTATGGACTTCATTCTCTTTTGGTGTAAAAAAAATGTATGGTTTGAGTTTAATTAGATTGGGATTTTTTTTTTCTTAACGAATTTATTAAATTATTTGATTTTAACTATAGAAGACTTTGGCTAGTCTTTCAGTTAAAATCCATGATGGCTTTCTGTATATGTATAGTCAAAAAAAGTAGTATCTAGTCTTACACTGCAGTTTCTAACCCTAACCTACACCTATAAGGATGACTTTGGCCATTATTTCCTTGTAAGCTCTTCTTCCAAGAGTTTGTGAACTTGCATGAATTTGTCCACTGCATCTCAGCTATATTTCTATCCTTTTACCCTATTTTCCATTTCATTTTGAGATTGTTCCAGCTATGTATATACATTCTATTTTTACTTGAACATATTACAGTTCATTTATTGCTATAAATCTTCATGGGTCTGTACAAATGTAATGCCATATGTCACCAACACAGCTTATGAAGAAAAAATTGACTACCTTAAAAACATTCTTATACACCATGCATTTATGCTCTCTCCCTCAAATTCTCAGGACCACCAAACATCAGTCTGTGCCTTGTTTTTGACTTTCTCAATATGATGTGAATTAGACAAAAGTCATTTTTTCTGACTTGATTCGTTCACTTAACACTACAGATTCCAGTGTCATCTATTTTAGAGTTAATGACTATGCATTACTTTTTATTCACTACACAATACTCCATGTTATAAATGTGTCACAAGTTATCAATTTATCTTTAGAAAATATGTCTATTGAAACAAATCCCATTTATAACGTGGGAAACATATCTAAACATTTCATACAGGATTTTATGTCTCAATAGTATCTTACCATCTTATTTTATTCTGTTACTCTTAAAATAGATCTTCAATTTGAAGAAATCTTGAAATATCATTGCCTCTCACTTGCTAACACAAGTGAAGTACACAAATGAGCATAACAGGAGAACTGTCATCTAAACAGTTACATTTCTGAGCACAATTGCACTTAAATTACAAATTCTGCCCCTAATCCTTTAATCTGCTCCCCCCATTTGATGTAATGCTGATGGTAATTATATTTCTCATTGTCTGTCTGTCAGTTTTATGTAGATGAACTCTTGTAGTTTTAACAAGACAAAATGCTTCTAATTTCTCTATTAGATTTCCCTACAGAGCTTTTTTGAATGGTTTACTAAATGCTAATCAATGAAACTCTCTGAGCTGGATTTAACTCTGAGGAGAGTCAAAGAAGGCTAACCATTGTGTCTGACATGGTTCAGTTTTCTCATCAAATAGTGTGTGTCAGGGAGCAGACACTTTGTCTCCAAAAGGAGACCTTTGTTATATCCAATAATGCAATGTTAAAAGTTGATGGCTTGGTAGATAAAACTAATATTTTGCAAGGCCTTTGGAAAAGTATTTTTCAAGTATGAGTAATTCTGTCATTTACTTTTTCTATGAAAACATTCTGGCTTTAACTACTACTTACTTTAATGCCCATTCTCTTCATAGTTTCCTAACTGTGAACCATTCCTTTTTAAATAAAGGTTTTATTTTTGAAATTAGAATCAAAGTACTTAACTTTTTTCTTTCTTTTACTTTTCTTCTTTCAAACCTTCCCATGTACCATCTCGTGCACTCTTTCAAATTTGTGAACATTGATGAAAAAAAAAAAAAACACAATCGAAATCTTGCAAATTAATAGGTGAGAAAACCTATATTCGTAACATCTTAATATTTTTTTTAAATTTTTGACTCATTGGCAGTTATTCTGTCAATACAAGTGTACTTTCCTATTAATAAGGATACAAATTAATATATATTGGAGATGTTGGAATTTTTTTTCAGAAGTGAAATTCAATAAACATTTTGGGGCTGTCAAACTCTGTATCTGGTACCTTAGTCATGTAGTTTATCCCTGACATGGTAATGAAAAACAGTCTTATTTAAGATCACTATTGCTGTGAAGAGATATTATGACCAGGACAGTATATAAAACAAAGCATTAAATTGGGGCTTCTTCTTCAGGTTCATAAAAACAAATATGGCTCCATAGAAGCAGATATAATTCTGAAAAAGTAGCTGAAGGCTCCATAACCATATTTGCTAGGAACAAAAAAAAAAAGAGAAAGATACTGAGCCTGGATGGAGCTTTTCGAATCCAAAACCCCACTCATCACCAAAAGTACCTCCAACAGGACAAAATCTCTTAATCTCTCTCTAGTATGCCACTCCCTCATAATAGAACATTACAAATACAAGCCTATAATATCTGTTCTATAATAACTAACCTATAATAACCATTACAAAAAATAACCAGAAACAATATATGGAAGAATGAATATAGATTGTGCTAATATATAACCTTGTAATAATATGGCTTTGTTTTTTATATATGAAGAGGAGTAGTCAACCCAATTAAGTCCATTCATATCAGTTTTCTATTTGCAAGAAAATCACAAAATTAGGCTGGAAATGCAAGCCTTTGGCTCTTCATCCTGTGCTTAATATTGTCAAACGCTTTCTCAGCATTTACAGAGATAATCATGTGATTTGTGTTTTTGAGTTTGTTTATATACTGGATGACATGTAATCAGTTTCCTTATCCTTGCATCCCTGGGATGATCTTGGTGAATGATCATGGTTAATGATCATTTTGATGTGTTCTTTGATTCAGTTTGCAAGATTTCGATTGTGTTTTTTTTTTTTCATTTCATGAGAAAAATTGATCTGAAGTTTCCTTTCATTATAAGCTTTTTGCGTGGCTTAGGGATGAATGTAATTTTGGCTTCAAAAAATGAGTTGGGTTGTATTCCTTCTGTTTCTATTTTGGAAAATAATTTAGAGTATTAGTATTAGGTCTTCTACGAAGGTCTGACAGAATTCTGCACTAAACCTATAAGGTCCTGGGATTTAGGGGGGCGGTTTGGAGGTTTTTGATGACTGCTCCTATTTCTTTAGGATTTATGGGATTGTTTCGATGGTTTATCTGTTTCTGATTTAACTTTAGTATCTGGTATCTGTCTAGAAAATTGTCTATTCCCTCTAGATTTTTTAGTTTTGTAGAGTATAGGCTTATGTAGTAGGATCTGATAATTTTTTTTAAATTTCCTCAGTTTCTGTTGTTATGTCTCCCCTTTCATTTCTGATTTTGTCAATTTGGATACTCTCTCTGTGTCTTCTGGATATCAGAAACCATTCTCAAGAGTTAAACAAACAAACAAACAAACTAAAAACGACAATTTCTGGGGGGATCACCATCACTGACCTCAAACTGTATTACAGATCAATTGTGCTAAAAGCTGCCTGGTATTGGTACAAAAACCGGTAGGTAAACCAATGGAATAGAATCGAAGATTCAGAAATGAATCCACATACCTATGTTCACTTGATATTTGACAAAGGAGCTAAAAACATTCAGTGGAAAAAGGACAGCATCTTCAACAAATGGTTCTGGTCCAAGTGGGAGACAACATGCAGAAAAATGCAAATCAATCCCTTATTCTCTCCTTGTACAAAGCTTTGTTCAAGTGGATCAAAGAATTCTACTTAAAACCAGGTACACTGAAACTAATAGAACAGAAAGTGATGAAGAGCTTAGAACACATAGGCACAGAGCAATTTTTTTTTTCTGAACAGAACACTAATGGCTTATACTCTAAGATCAAGAATCAACAAATGGGACCTCATGGAATTGCAAAGCTTCAGTAAGGCCAAGGACAATGTCAAAAGGACAAAACCAACCAACAAATTGGGAAAAGATCTTTTTACCAATCCTACATCTGATACAGGGCTAGTATATAATATATACAAAGAACTCAAGATGCTAGACTCTAGAGAATCAAATAACCCTATTAAAATGGGGTACAGGGCTACACAGAGACTGCTCAATGAGGAATATCAAATGGCTTAGAAATACTTAAAGAAATGCTCAACATCCCTAGTCATTAGAGAAATGCAGTCAGAATATCTAAGATCAAAAACTCAAGTGAGACCAGATGCTGGAAAGGATGGGGATAAAGAAGAACATTCCTCCACTCTTGTTGTGGTTGTTTACTGGTACAAGTTGTCTGAAAGACTGTCTGGTGGTTCCTCAGAAAATTGAACATAGTACTACCTGAGGACCCAACTCTACCTGCCCATATACCCCAAAATAGCTTCAACATCTAACAATGACACACGCTCAGCAGTGTTCAAGCAGCCTTATTTATAATAAGCAGAAGCTGTAATGGATACAGAAATTGTGGTACATATACACAATGGAATACTACTCAGCTATTAAAAACAATGAGTTCATAAAGTTCCTAGGCTAATGAATGGAATTTGAAGCTATCATGAGTGAGTTAACCCAATTACAAAAGAGCCCTCATTGTATGTACTCACTTGTAAGTGGGTACTAGCCCTTCCCCATTAAAAGAAGGGGGGAAAAAAAGCTCAGAACACTCAAGAAACCATCCACAGAACTTATGAAGCTCAAAAATAAGGAAGAACAGAATATGGATGCTTTAGTCCTCTTTAGAAGGGAGAAAATACAAGGTCAAATAGTGGAGCAGTGATTGAAGAAAGGAACTACAGAGACTGTCTTACCTAGATTACCGCTCCACTTCCAGCCACAAAACCCAAACACCATTGCGGATGCCAAGAAGTGTTTACTGGCAGGAACCAGATATAGATGTCTCCTCAGAGGCTCTGCCAGAGTCATATAGATACAGATGAGGATGATTGCTGCTAAACATCAGTCTGAACATGGGAACCCTAATGAAAAAGCTAGAGAAAAGATTTAAAGAGCTGAAAGGTTTGCAACCTCAGTGGAAGAATAACATCATCAACCAACCAAGGCACTGGGGTGGAGACGGTGACTGGGAGAGGGAGCACCTTTATGAAATCAAGTTGAGTGGGAGGAGGGAGGGGATTTGGGAGAAGGGTATATCATTTGAAATGTAAATACAGAGAATATCCAATAAAATAGGAAAAACAAAAAGAAGGTTTTATTCTTTCTTCTAAGAGGGACTGATGCATCCACCATCTGGCCTTTCTTCTCTTTGAGCTTCATAAGATCTGTGGATGGTTTCTTGGGTATTCAGAACTTTGGGGGCTAGTGTCTGCTTATAAGTGAGTACATACTTTTTTTTTTTTTTTTTTTGTGACCGGGTTTCCTCACTCAGGATAATAGCTTCAAGTTCTGTCCATTTGCCTAGGAATTTCATGAAGTCATTGTTTTGCACCATTCTTAACAACTTCATATCAGTAGCCTTCCTATTATTGTAGTTACAATAAGTTTCTACCGCCAACATTCTAGGGCAAACAGACGTATAGTTAGTAATGTGTGTTCTTACCCTAGTCTGCATCATCTTACAGTTCTTAGTTCCACGAACTTCTCTGTCCTCCCTTTGTTTTAAGAGAAGCTGTTCTTTCCCTTGTATTAGTAGTACCATGCTGTATCTCAGAAGTTTCCACATGGGTATTTTCCTCTTTACTTATTACACCACAACTTACCAATTTTATCTTGGGAAACACTTCCTCTAACTTCAGAGCTACTGTGGAACAATGTTTTCATATTAATCTGCTTCAACCCCAGACGAACTTTAGAATTATCGAATACGAATGGCTTTGATTAAGCTAAAAGTTTAATTAGGTATAAGGTGATTAAGCTAGACATGTGAAGGCAGCATGATAAATCTGAGTATTACTGAGTAGAACATCAAAGTTCTTAAGCTCTACCCCTGAACTTCTGCTTAGTGTTACACCAGAAACAGAGAAAATACTTGTGACTCTTGCTACCTTATTCATAAGATAGTAAAATTTCTTCATTCATTTACTGATAGTAACTATTCATTAATTTCCCTGTGAGAACAATGAGCTCTAACATTGATGAGTAAAAAGGAACAATTCTTACTTCATGTGCTAACGGCCATAGGATTGGCATTTGATATCATTTGCACTTCTGTATATATGTGATGAATAAATAAATAAATTATATTTTGACCGAATACTGGTTTGTCTTAGTTTATGTATATAATCGTTCTTGAGGTAACCATTCATTTTCCTCCAAAATTTTAGAACACTGAAATTCTGAGCTGAGCTTTTTGAGCACTTTAGATAATTGTTCAGCTTCCAGCTTCACATTGTCTTCTCTGACAGTCTTTCAATTTCTTAATTATTGCATTTTGTCTTTCCCTGTGGCTCAGATAATAAAACTATAGTCTAGATTAGCATTCTTCAGGCAGAAGGGAAATAAAAAAAAAACTTTCTGCATTATTTTATGACATTGCTACGTCACCATTTTTCTCTGTCTTTGGAAATAAATTGTTGGCAGATCCACAATTTCTTCTGTCTGCTCTCTGGAACTCTTGGCAACATGTCACCTGTTCTGGCAGATTTTTATATTCAGGGCACAATTCAGAGCTCAGATAGAATTCTTTGCTGATTTTCTTCCAGTCATTAATCACTGCCTACTGCTTCACTATTAGAGAGCCATCTCTGTCCACACATGTGCATTCAATTAAGGGTTGATTGTTTTAGTTTATGGATGATCTCGATTCCGTGTTTTGTTTTAGCTTCTGGTTGATTCCCCTATATTCCATCAGATTACTCATCTTCCAAATCATTTCTTCATTGGCTTTTGTCAGCATCAGATTAGTAGTAGTAGAAAACATTAAAAATAAATTCAGCCTTTATATCTCTGTTGGAAAATTTACTGAAATATGGGAAAGGGGTAATACCAGTATTCATTTATGCAATAAACCTTGTAGTTTCTGAATTTTCTTCTCTAAATCTTATGGTCCTTCATAAAATGCATGGGGTTAAAGAAAAGGAATAAAACTGACTTGGAAATGGCCATGGTCTCATGTTCAGAATGACTGAATTGTTTTCATGCAGCACAATATTGTGCAACCAGTAATTGGGTCTGAGGTTCTCCAGTCACAGAATTAAATGCAGTAGTTTTTAGGCAGGAAATGATTTAGGTAACAATGATATTAAAGAAAGACCTGCTGCCTGGGAACAGAATATCCCTGGCCAGAGCTAGAGCCAGCTCACTATCATCTGGACTCATAATCTGCACCCAGATTGCTGAGCACCAAGAGAAGCTTCAGAAGTACTCTCCCTCCTGAGGCAACTGGTGAGCCCCTAATCTCTCTCCATTCACAGTTCAGGGCACAGACATATTGGAACTACTTAGAAACAGACTGTTCCCATCCTTATCTGTGCCCAGAGCCAGAGACAGCACACCATAATCAGAAGTCACAGCATGCCCTCAGAGAGCTGAATACTGAGGAGTAATCTCCCTCCTGAGCCTACCTACCCACAAAGCCACAGGAAAGACAAGCTCAGTCAGAGACAAGATCACACAGCATCCCAGATAACAAGATGGCAAGAGGCAAGTGCAGGAGCCTAAACAATAGAAACAAAGACAACCTAGCAACCTCAGAACCCAGTTTTCCCACCACAGAAGCTAGTGGATAGCCCAACACACCAGGAAACAAGATTTGGAATTAAAATCATACTTCAAGATGATAATGGAGGTACTTGAGAAATGCATGAACAACTCTCTTAAAGAATTATAGGAGAACCAGAACACAGGTCAAAAAGTAGAAGCCCTTAAAGTGGAAACCTTAAAGTCACTGAAACTGCTACAGGAAAACAAAACCAAAGAGGCAAGGAAATTGAAAATGGAAATAGAAACAATAAAGACATTACAAAAGGAGACAACCCTGGGGATAGAATACCTAGGAAAGAGATCACCAGTCATAAATGCAAGCATCACAACAGAATGCAAGAAATGGAAGAGAGAATACCAGGGGCAGAAGAAACCATGGAAAACATTGACATAACAGTCAGAGAAAATACAAAAGCAACAACAACAACAAAAAAAAAACCTCCTAAACAAAAACATCCAGAATATTCAGGAAACAATGAGAAGATCAAACCTAAAGATATTAGGTGTAGAAGAGAGCAAAGTCTCCCAAATAAAAGGCCCACTAAATATCTTCAACAAAATCATTTAAGAAAACTTCCTTAACTTCAGAAAGAAATGATCATAAACATAGAGGAAGCCTACAGAAATACAAGTAGATTGGACTAGAAATTTCTAAAATTTCTTCCTACATATAATAATCAAAACACCAAATATTCAAAAACAAAGGAAGAATACTAAAAGCAGTAAGGAAGAAAGGACAAGTAACGAATGACCAGAATTACAACAGACTTCTCAACAGAGACTTTAAAAGCTAGAAGATCCAGCACAAATATTATACATACTATAAGATAATATAAATGCAAGCCCAGGTTACTATATCCAGCAAAACTCTCAGTTACTATAGATGGAGAAACCAAGATATTCTGGGACAAGCAAAATTTAAACATTATCAGTCCACAAACCTAGCCATTCCAAGAATAATAGATAAAAAACCCCAACACAAAGAGGGACACTAAACCCTAGGAAAAGAAAGAAAATAATGTTATTACAACAAACCCTTAAATGTTTAAATATATCTTCTAATGCATATTTAGGATACATATATATATATATATATGCATATAACATCATATACACCATATAAATTTTATATCTAAATAATATGTGTGTGCCTGGGTCTGTGGTATGCATATATATACATATATTGTGGTATATATCATGGAATATATATATATATATATATATATATATATATATGTGTGTGTGTGTGTGTGTGTGTGTGTGTGTGTGTAGTTTATGCATCTATACATATGGTAATATGGTTATATACATATACATATGTACATATACATATACATACACACACACACACACACACACACACACACACATATATATATATATATATATATATATATATATATGACTGTATAGATATATGATTACAAACATCCTAAAAAGACACATCATGTTCATCAGGAATACATTCATCAGTGTGTGTGTCAAGACACTTGCTTTGGAGGATGGTTATTTAATTCTATTCTTGATTTGTTTTTAATAAATCTAATTATTTATAATTAAGTGCTAAATTTTATGTATTAGTACATTGAAAAAGTAATTTTAAATCTGTGAGTAATAATGTGCTACTCTCCAGTGAGTTCTCTTAGCACAAGCCTCTACAGAGTGTTTGTTTCTGTTTAACATTAGGTCATGGATTCCAGTGATCCCATATGATTTTAACTCAATTAAAATGTTAATGGGTACAAGAACATGCTTCCCTTGTATCCAAAGCCAGCTTATCCTATTGTTTTACTGATTGAGAATTCTTTTGGGCGATGACTGTCCAAATCAGGATAGTGTTAGAAGTTCCACTTCTCTGAAGAGGATCGTTGTTCCATTTTCTCAAGCTGTATGAGTTCATGAAAAGTTCATGATAGCTCAGACTCCCAGCTGATATTTGTGAAGAACAACTTTCACACATAATAAAAGTAATAAAAACTGTCAATCTCTCGTCTCAAGGATTGAATACAACTTTAAGTTTTTCTTTTAATCCCCTATTTTCCTGATTTTTTTTTTTTTTTTTTTTTTTTTTTTTTGTACTTCAGTAACATCACTTTTTTCATTCATTTACTTTCTAGGTTTCATATTGAGAAGGTTAGTCATAATTGTATATCCCTATATTTCCTGAAACCTTCTGTCAATCTGTAAAACATTTAAGGTGTAAAATTCCTAAATAATACTTTGTGGCTCTCTTTCCTCCACCACCTCCATTCCCCTCAGGCTTTTAACTAATAGAGCCACTTAGACTTAATAGGCAACAAATTAGGTGAATTATTTGTTGTTAGCCCAGGAGATAATGCTCCATATTTTTCAAGGCTTGTTATCCTGTTTAGAGCTATAGAGTTTTAATTATTACTTCAATTGGATCTTTCAAAAGAAACTAAAACCTTAACCATATAGTGTTTTTGTTTTGTTTTGTTTTGTTTTGTTTTGTCTTGTTTACATTTAGTACCAAATGGACCTTATTGATCTAAAGGAGAATAGGTCAGAGTATCCAGTCAACAAAAGGAAGGTAGGGGGCATGTCAATAAGCTATAAAAGAAATAATCAGCAAGGATTTTGGTAGGTTTGTCTTTTTTTATAGAAATGAGAGTTAAATTCATGACTTCAATTACGGATACTGAGATACATTGATAGCCTTTTGCTTGTATCTTTGTATTTGTTGTCTACCTTTATAATTAATAAATGTACACATGATATATTATATTCTGTTTGTAAAATTACTTGAATTATTTCTAGAAAATAATCTGTAGTATGTGGTTTCATAGAACCAGCATAAAATTAGCTCATAACTGGCTCAGCTTGTTCATTTACTTCCTCATAATGAAGAAACTATGGAAAAAAAGACATATCATGATCAATAATTGAAAATGTTTTCTCCTTTTCTTGCTTATGAGATAGTACATGCCAGATCATTCATTAGATATACACTAGAGGTTATTGCTCAAGATAAATATTCACACTATTAAGTAGATGTGTTTCAGAATTCTAGTTTTTTAACTTATAATGAGAATCTGCACCATCCCATGACTGTGTAAATTTGCACACAAATGAAGCACTCATTTTTTTAATGTTAACATGCTAGGACATCTTGAAATGTCTCTGCTCTCAGAATGCTTGTCTTCTGAAAAGCCTCATTTTTTTCTATGATTTATGTTCATCACGCCAGTATTTGACAATCAACTTATAAGGATTCTAATCCAGGCATAGCTTATTTTCCTTGCATTGCTTAATTATTGATTTGATGATACTGTATGTGGAATGTTCACTTGTTTATCTTTGCAATTCTGTAGCCAGCAGGTGTATAAGCAAAAATTTTAAACAGCATGCATATGTTTTGCCACATATTGATAAATTCAGAGCTTGTGAAAAGTTATTGTTAGTAATATTGTCAGGATAATCTGTGATAATGTTTGCAGTTTCAGATCAGACTGAAGGCTTCACACATAGTGTACAAACACTATAATTTCTGAACTGTGTCCCTTATCAGTGAACTTTGATATTTTGTTGTAATTATTTGGATGCACTGTAAACCATATTTGTATAAGACTTTGAACTTAGTGGAAAATTTTATGTGTCCTAATTCCTTCTTAGTAGTTCTATCATTCATGATATACTCAGGTTCTCAACTGGCTGAAATAAAGCAGCACTGATATTAGGACAGTTAATGACACTCCAATGACTTGGTTACAATAGATGAATGGGGAGACCATTGCCTATCCTGTAGAAGAAGCTAGGAAAAGCTTTGCAGTCTATTATATTACCAGGTCAAGCTCTTGGTAATCACTGAAGTTAGTCAAAAGTAAAAGTATATAGACCAAGTGTTGGTGAACACTTTATATGGTTTCTATGAGAATGGATGTATTGGAAAGAACAAGCATGTTTTGAATTAGTTCTTTGAATTTCTGGTCTTGTTGTACCATTGCGCTGTGGAGAATAGCACTGATATTACATGATCCCAACAAAAAGAAAACTTACAAGGACATGGGCTTAATCTATTGCCCAAAAGTGGGGCTGACTGCAGAAACTACAATCATGTTTTCAAATGACCTCTATAATTTTACTAGGCTCTAGACATCTACCACAATGCCTAAATTTCCTCTTTAATATTTAGAAAATATTTGTTTTTTTAGCATATTTACCCTATCTTAGAGACACAAAGTAAAGAATAATAATTGTAAAATTTAAAAAGCAAACAAAATTCAAAGGAGAAAATGGCAGACACACACACACACACACACACAGAGAGAGAGAGAGAGAGAGAGAGAGAGAGAGAGAGAGAGAGAGAGAGACAGAGACAGAGAGACAGAGACAGAGAGACAGAGAAACAAAGAGACAGAGAGGATCAATTTTTTCCTTTGATATTTGCTTTATCTATAAAACAAATTATTTCTGATACAAAGAAGCAGTACTAAGATTTTGACAGAGTATACACTAGTCTGTGTGCAGTTTCATTTTTTTCTTCATAGTACTTTCATTGAATATTTGAGAAGTAAGCATCATGAACCCAGAACACACTCCCTTCCAAATGCTCCCAGTTCCCTGTCCACCTGGTAACCTCCACCGAATTCAGACAAAGATACCAGACAGTAAAGTTAAACTTGGACAATGTAAAGCATCTAAATAATCCCATAACACCTAAAGAAATAGAAGTAATCATCAATAGACTCCCAAATGAAAGAAGCCCAGGCCCATATGGGTTCACTGGAGAATTCTATCAGACATTTATTGATGACCTAATACAAATACTGTCCAAATTATACCACAATATAAAGTCAGGTGAAACACTACCTAACTCATTTTATGAGGCCACAAAAACCCTGTTCCTAACCCACACAGAGACTCTACAAGATAGAGAACTTTAGATCAATCTCACTTATGTACATTGACGAAAAAAATACTCAACAAAATCCTTGCAAACTGAACCCAAGAACACATCAAAATGATCATTCACCATGATCAAATAGGCTTCATCCCTGGGTTGCAGGGATGGTTTAATATATGGAAATCCATCAACTTAATCCACCATATGAACAAACTCAAAGAAAAAAAACCAGATGGTCATCTTACTAGATGCTGAGAAAGCATTTGAAAAAATTCAACAGCCCTTCATCTTAAAAGTGTTGGAAAGAACAAGAATCTGAGGCCCATTCCTAAACAAAATAAAAGCATTATAAAGTAAACTGACAGCCAACATCAAACTTAACAGTGTGAAACTTGAAGCAATCCCACTAAAATCAGGGACTTGACAAGGATGCCCACTCTCCCCCTACTTTTCAACATAGTCCTGGAAGTCCTGGCTGGAGCAATTAGACAGCAAAACGATATCAAAGTGATACAAATTGGAAATGAAGAATTAAAAACATCACTATTTGCAGATAACGTGATGGTGTATTTATGTGACCCCAAACATGCCACCAGAGAATTTCTACAGCTAATAATCAAGTTCAGCAAAGTGGATGCATATAAAATTAACTGAAACAAATCAGTAGCCTTCCTCTACTCAAAGGACAAACATTCTGAGAAAGAAATTAGTGAAAAGATACACTTCACAATTGTCACATACAGTATGAAATACCTTAGTATGACTCTAACTAAGCAAGTGAAGGACCTGTATGACAAGAACTTCAAACCTCTAAAAAAAGAAATTGAGGAAGATCTCAAAATGGAAAAATCTCCCATGCTCAAGGATTGGAAGGATCAACATTGTAAAAATGGCCATCCTACCAAAAGCAATCTACAGATTCAATGCAAATCCCATCAAAATTCCAGCCCAATTCTTCATAAAGTTGGAAAGAGCAATATGCAATTTCATGTGGAATAACAAAATACCTAGAATAGGGAAATCCATCCTCAACAACAACAAAAAAAAAAAAAATCTGTGGGAATCACAATCCCTGACTTTAAGCTACATTACAAGGCAATTGTGCTAACACCTGCATGATATTGGTACAGAGATACTCACATGGATCAATGGAATAGAATGGCAGATCCAGAAATGAGCCCTCACATATATAGTCACTTGATTTTTGAAAAAGTAAGTGTAAACATTCAGTGGAAAAAGGACAGCCTCTTCAACAAATTGTGTTGATCCAACTGGTACTGGTACACAGCATGCAGAAGAATGAAAATAGACCCTTTCTTATCTCCTTGTACAAAGCTCAAGTGCAAGTGGATCAAAGAGCTCCACATTAAACTAGATACACTGAAATTATTAGAAGAGAAAGTAGGGAAAACCTTCAAACACATAGGGCAGGAGAAAATTTCCTGAAGAGAACACCAATCGCTAGTGCCCTAAGGTCAAATATAAACAAATGGGACTTAATGAGATTGCAAAGTTTCTGTAAGGCTAAGGGCACTCTCAAGAAAATGGCAGCCAACAGATAGGGAAAAGATGTTTACCTACCCCACATCTGATAGAGGCCTAATATCAAAGGTATACAAAGAACTCAAAAAGTTAGACATCATAGAATCATTCAATCCTATTAAAATGGTGTACAGAGCTAAACAAGAAATTCTCAATTGAGGAATATCGAATGTCTGAGGAGCATCTAAGGAAGTGCTTTACATCATTAGCCATCAGGGAAATGCAAATCAAAACAACCATGAGATTCCACCTCGCACCATCCATTATGGATAGATCAAAAATTCAGAGGACAGCAGATGCTGAAGAGGATGCACAGAATTAGGAACACTTTTCCACTGTTGGTGGGGTTGTAAACTGGTACAACCACTCTGAAAATCAGTCTGTCGATTCCTCAGAATATTGGACATAGTACTACCTGAAGACCCAGTTATCCCACTTCTGGGCATATACCCCAGAGAAGCTCCAACATACAAGAAAGACACATACACCACAATGTTCATAGCAGCCGATTTATAATAGCCAGAACCTGGAAAGAACCCAGATTTACTTCAGTAGATGAATGGATACAAAAATTGTGGTATATTCACCCAATGGAGTACTACTCAGCTATCAGAAACAATGACTTTATGAAATGGATGCATCTTTAAAATGTCATCCTGAGTGAGATAACCCAGTCACAAAAGAACAGACATAAAATACAGTCACTGATAAGTGGATACTACCACCAGAAAGCTCTTAACACCCCAGAAACTCTCATAGACTAGATGAATTTCGAGAAAAAAAGAAAATGAAAAACCATTATGATTAATCTTTACACACCAAGAAAACTTTGACTATTTCCAGGTTACATCTTGTTTTACATTTACTTTATACTCCTTTCGGCTAGTAAGATTTTAATGCATACTATCAAACCTTTAAAAAAATCAGGTACTGACAAAACTGTTTTTGCATAATTTTATGAATAAATGCTTAAAATCAGTACATTTGTCTTTTTTTTTTTTAATTATGTTGTAAAAAAAAGAAAAAGAATCAAAATCGTATCTGAATATAATGAAGCCTATTACATGTTGGGACAGATAGGATTAATATGAATGTGCTTGTTTTCTAGAAATATTAAAACAGTACACTTAAACATGTGCATCCTGGGTATAGTTAAATAATACTTTATTAAAAATAAGAAAAGAAGAAGAAAGAGAAAATAATAAATTTATGATTTGTGCTGTCCATATTCTTCCTGAAACATGGTCAAACACCCAGTGTCTAGCCACTTAAAGAAAACTGAACCTCTTAAAGAACATTTTTTATTTTATTACTATTATATTTTAGCTTTTTAATCTAATTTTATTGGGTATGTTTTATTTACATTTTGAATGTTTTCATCTTTCCTGCATCCTTCTCCATGTCTTTTATCCCATCACTGCTCTCTCTGCTTCTATGACGATGTTCACCCACCAAGACATCCACTCCCACTCCCTGACATTCCCCTACACTGCAGTATCAAGCTTTGACAGGACCATGGACTTCTCTTCCCAATGATTCCTCCTAACAAGGCTATCCTTTGCTATATGTGCAGCTGGGGTCATGGGTGTGTCCATGTGTCCACTCTTTGGATAGTGGTTCAATATCTGGGAGCTCTGGTTGGTTCATATTGTTGTTCTTATGTGGTTGCAAACTCCTTCAACTCCTTCACTTCTTTCTATGACTCCTTCATTAAGGCCAGTGTTCTCAGATCTATAGTTGGCTGTGAGCATCTGCCTCTCTATTTTTTATGCTCTTGCAGAGCCTCTCAGGAGACAGCTACTATTATTCTTCTTTTCAGTCCAGTTGTTATACCATGTTTGCCCTCCAGAGTTTCTCTTCCCATTCCTCCTCACCCCATTTTCTAAGAGCATGCTACCCTTGTTAGGCTGCCCACCTCCATGGGGCCTCAAGTCTCTAGGGTTTGGCACGTCTTCTCCTACTGAGGTCTCACCAGTCAATCATCTGCTGTATAAGTGTCTGGGCCCTCAGACAATCTCATGTATGCTGGCTGGATGGTGGTTCAGTTTCTTAGGCTTCTCAGGGGTCCAGGTTAGTTGAGATTGTTGATCTTCCTATGGGGTTAATCTGTTCCTCAGTTTCTTCCAGATTTTCAGTAATTTAAGCACAGGGGTCATTGACTTCAGGCAAATGGTTGCAGTTAAGTATCTGTGTCTGTCTCAGTCAACTAATTGCTGGGCCACTCAGAGGACAGCCGGACTAGGCTCCTGTCTATAAGTACACCATAGCATCAATAATAATGTCAGGCCTTGGATCTCCCCCTTGAGATGAATCTCAGTTTGGTTTAGTCAATGGACTTCCTTTTTGTCAATTTCTTCTTTATTTTTTTTCCATGAACTTTTTTGTTTGTTTGTTTGTTTGTTTGTTAGGTTGGTTGGTTGGTTTTTTTAGACAGGTGAAATTATGGGTCAAAATTTTTGAATGTGGTAATGCAACCTTGTCCTTCCACTCGATACTATTCCTACTGGAGGTAGACTTTATGAGTTCCCTCTCCCCGCTGTTAGGTATTTCATGTAAGGACCCTCCCTTTGATTACTGAGAGTATCTCACCTCTCAGGTCTCTGGTATTTTCTAGAGGATACCTTCACCTCCCATCCCTTAAGGTTGCATATTTATGCTCTTTATACTGGTACTCAGGGCTTCTCTTTTGTCTTTGTCCCTAAAACATGATAATCTCACCTTTCCTCCTAACCTTCCCCTCTCCCAACCAAGTAACTTTCTCCCTCTGCCTCCATGATTGCTCTCATCTTCCTCCCAGTTGGGACTGAAGCATCCTCACTTGGGCAATTCTGCTTTTCCACCTTCTTGAGTACTGTGGATTGTACTCTAGGCATTCTATACATATCAGGTTAATATCCACTTATTAATGATTGCATACCATGCATGCTCATTTGGGTCTGAGTTAACTCACTCATGATGATATTTTCTATTTTCATCCATTTGCCTGAAAAACTCATGATATCCTCAATCTAAATAGCAGAATACTATTCCATAGTATAAATGAACTACATTTTCTTTTTCCATTGTTCCACTACTGGACCTATGGGTAATTTCCCAGCTCATGGCTATCACAGATAATGCTGATATGAACATAGTAGATCATGTGCTATTGTAGCATAGTAGGGTATGCTTTGTGTATATGCCTAAACTGGTATTTCTGGGTCTTTAGATAGATCTATTTCCAATTTTCTGAGGAACCTCAAGATTGAATTCCAGAGTAGGCTTAGCAGTATGCAACCCCACCAGCAGTGGAGGAGTGCTCCTTTTCCTTTCTGTCATCACTAACACGTGCTATCACCTAAATTTTGATCTTAACCATTTTGATTGGCGAAACAATAGAATCCAGCAAAACTTGCCTATGCAGTGGCATACTTCCTCAAAAAGGCTACATTGCCCAACAGTGCCATTTCCTATGGCTCAGGTATATATATTCAAGCCCTCACAGGCTGACTTACTGTTTCAGAGGTTCAGTCCATTATATTGATTACAGGAAGCATGGCAGCATGTAAACAGACATGGTGCTTGATCTGAAGGCAGGCAGGAGATTCTATTCTGCAGGCAATTAGAAGGAGGCTCTCTTCTACTTTTCACAGAGTCTGAGCACTAGGAACCCTCAAAGACCCTCTACACAGCGAAACACTTTCTCGAACAAGTCCACACCTATTCCAACAAAGCCATACCCCATTAGAGTGCCACTTTACATTGGCCCAGTATATTCAAATTATGTGTGTTCCAGTGATATCCATGGGAGGCTTGCTCTTTCCTTTTCTTTTTTATTTATTTCTTTTTGTTTTGGCCCACACTTTATTTAAAAGATACTAATGAAGAGAGGTGCAGAGAAAATGCTAAATGTGGATGGAGTGAATATAGTGGTCCAGATGTACTTAAAACAAAAAAATGAATAAAATGACCATATATATATACACATTACAACATGTTGAATATAAAATAATTATTTTGGTTAAAAATTACCACAAATGTAGTTATTATGTGTCATAGCTATAGAATTTTTATCTTTGCCTACACTGGGACACCATATTACACCAGTGTCATAGGTGCAAATTGTAGGCCATGTATCTAAAGCATCTAATATTTCCTCCAATTGCCAGAACTTGATACTGAAGGTATCATCTGTAGATTGGACATTCAAAAAATTAGAGACATCTGTTTGACATCTGAGACATCATTGATGCTGCAGCTTGTCTATTTTGTATCCGTGGTGTAATATATTTAAGGACTACAGTTATTTTATAGATTAATATAAAACTAACATGTTTCTGGTGAATTCAGAATATTTGTTAATGTTTCCCTTTGTCTTGGTATTAATCTGACCTTTATCTTGAAGATTTACATCTCAGGATGATTCATCTACTAAAGTTCAACTCCATTTGCTTCTCTAAGTATACGCAATTCCCTTCAGAACAACATTCAGCAGCCTGAGCATTACCATAGTACATATACATATACATCTGTACAATGACAAGGTTACCCTTTCTTGACTCACCTACAGTCAGGGTCATTGGAGCCAACATCTCTTATTGAAAGTAAAAGAAAGATTAAACTTAATTATAGAGAAGAGATGTTAATGTTTCAATCTCACATGTACTTTCAAAGCTTTTCATCCACAACCAATGTGGTTCATCTATTTCATATTATCCCGAAAATAACCAAAATTAAAAGAGTAAAAGCACCTATTAAGGACATAAAACATGAAAGATACTGTAAGACATGTGAAGTGATATATCTACAATTGTAATTGTTTAACTAAAGAAATAGCATTCAAGGAATTAAGTCAGTGTTTCCAAGACAAGGAAGGATTTGAATAAAATCCTAATGCATCCTAAATTATGTGAATTTTCTTCATATCAAAGCTGTTAATAATATTTACTGAGTATACAAGGAAAACATGTAATTTGTAAAGTAATCTGAAAGAAGGTACGGAAACTCCATGAAATTTCTAAACTATTAGATTCACCAAGTTAAATGATACACTCTTACCTTTTTATTTTTCATTTCAATGGAAATAGATTTGTTTTTTTTTTTCACAAAATATAGTGTTATCACAGTCATTTACTGCTGGGGAAAAATGCATCCTTAATAGTAGTTCTTCAGACTCCCTTGGAGAAAGTTAAATTTTATTTTCAAATAATTATCAATATAAAGTTGCTTACAGGTTATGGATGTAGGATTTTGTCCATTTCTTTCATCTCTACAACCTCATCTGGAGTAGAAACCTGCAGGCATATGCATGCTGCTTTAGCCTCTGAGTGTTCATATGTATATCAGTTATGTTGCTTTAGATGGCCTGGTTTCCTTGGTGCTATCCATCCTCATTGACTCTTGCTCTCTTTCTGCTTCCTCTTCCACAGAGATCACTAAGCCACGATGGAAGTGATTTGATAGAGATTTCCCTTTCGCACAAATTGCTTCGGGATCTCTCATTCTTTGCATAATGTCTCTATATTTGTTCCCATCTGCAAAAAAAAAAAAAAAAAAAAAAAAAAAAGCATTTTTGATGATGGACGACAAAGGCACTAATTTCTAATATCAGACTATCATTAGGAGCCATTTTATTATTACTGCAAAAAAAATTATATGTGGTTTTGTCTAGATCCATGAGCTATTTAGACTCAGGTTCTTGGTCACCCAAGAAATGTCAGGTATGGATTCTGTCTTGTGAAGTGGGCCATATGTCAGGTGTTGATTGGTTACTCGCACATGTTTTGTGCACAACTGGTTTAGTATACCTTACAGGCGAAATAGTTCTGTAGATTAAGTTGTATATGGCTGACTTGGTGATCCCGCCTCTTTCAAAAGCATCTGCAGCACCTTTCTGTACCAAAGGCATATAGAGATAATTGCTATACATAGGGAGCCAATTGACATTTACATATTTGATGAACATATATGAATATAGTATATATACATATATGTATAGTCACCAGCAATGTTATTTTGCCCTATATTTTAGGACACTTCTTCTATATTAGGTTTCCATAACAAGACAAATATCCTGTAAATGTAACTGTCTCTATACATTCCTCCTCTTCCTCTTTTTCCCTCAGCATATAAAGCCTTGCCAACTACCTATCCCAAGTATTCTTTTTTTTTTCTTTTTTTTTAGATTTTCCAATTATGATTGACTGGACTTTCTTCTTGCCTGTTGCTATGCCCCCTTTTCATTTCTAATTTACTTAATTTGGGAAAGAGTTTGTCAATCTTATTGATTGTTGTGAAGAACCAACTCTTTTCATTGATTCTTTATAATTTGTTTTTATTGTATTTCCACTTTTAGATATTGAACTGTTGTGTTCACTTCCTTCCGCTGTTCGTAATTTCATAGATTCCATTAAAAATTCCTCTTTAAGGATCTCTCTAATGTTCATAAATGCTATTCTAATGCCTTTGTCCTGTGTTTAGGTAAGTTACTATATTCAACACTAACTGTGCCAAGGTTGCTGAGCTTTAGTGGAGATATATTTTCCTGATTGTTACCGCTTTGGTTTTTATGCTGGTATGTAGGTATTTGAGTATCTGGATTTGAATATTGTAAGTCTAGATGCTGATATAAGGTCCTGTATTTTGTTGCTGTTGTTTTTTGTTTGTTTGTTTGTTTTGCAGTCTTTCTCTCTCTCTCTCTCTCTCTCTCTCTCTCTCTCTCTCTCTCTCTCTCTCTCTCCCTGTGTGTGTGTGTGTGTGTGTGTGTGTGTGTGTTCCTTGGTTATGGATAACCCCTCTTTAGTTGTTAACAGAGTACTGAGTCTATGTGTTGCCTAGAAGGAAGCTCGTCTGTGATCTTAATAGGTTTGGCCATAACAAGTACCAGGTATAATGTATTTCTAGGTATTGATATCTGACACTTAAAAATAGGAATGAGTTTAAAAAGGGGAGGTGAATCACTGATTGAATCCACAGGAGGAAGCAAATCAGGATTGTAAACAGGATCTGCCTAGTTCCTGAAAATAGAGGCCAAGAGTAAGAAAATGCCACAAAAGATACTAGAGCTGGGGATAAGACTGACAATTTGAATTTGGATGAAGAAGGGAGGATAAAGATCCAAAGCTGGTCTACCTGCTTCACTGCCTAACTTGCTTCTCTGTCTGGCAGGCTTGTCTAGCAGGATTTAGAAAATGCTTCTTGAGTTGGGTGCTGGTGTACCAGGATAAGTATGGAGGACCTCAAGGATCTACTGGAAAGAGGAGCAGAGTTTAGGGGAGGCCACAGCAGTTGATCTGCTAGAGAATGTGGGAAAATTGGAAGACTGTATTTAGAAGTATGTAGATCTTTATTATCCACCTGGTTCCTTTGCCAGAATGGTACAAAATTTCTTGATATTAATGCTATAATGTGTTTGTATCTAAGACATTGAAAAATTATTTAGTTCTATTGTAATTTACATGAGAAAGTTAGAAAAAAATCAGGAAAAAACATTTTGGTAGACAAATGACCAAGTTTAAACCAAAACACAATGTTTTCTATAAAGTAATGGAGTTA
The DNA here is from genome assembly GCF_963924665.1 of Micromys minutus. NCBI lineage: Eukaryota > Metazoa > Chordata > Mammalia > Rodentia > Muridae > Micromys > Micromys minutus. Next base: position 22,685,134 of record NC_137959.1, read on the forward strand.
GATATTAGGCTAATTGAAGGTAAACTTCTCTACATAGGCTTTCAAAAATTAGTTTTTAACTAGAGTTTCAGGATTTTAATTTTGAAACTTATGTGGAATTAAATACAAAAAATAGTCAAAGTTCAGAGACAATCATTGGGAATCACTTAATTTTCAAGTAAATGCAACATAAAAGCAAAATTAAATAATTATAGTAGATAGAGAAGATTTACATTTTATTAAAGCATTAAACTGTGGAAATAAACAAATGTGAATGTGAAAGGCAAAACACAGAATTTCTGAGGAGGGATATATTTTCATTTGGAAATAAAAACAAGCCACAGGTTTTATGAATAAACATCATCAAATATACAACAAGATCTATCTATGGCACATATAAGATTGTGTTCTAACCACAGATATTTTCACCAGGACATCATTTCCAAAAATAAAGACTCTGAGACTTAATTATATATAAATAAATGCCTATATATGAATAAATGTCTGGGCCATAAGCTTGGAATTGTTCTACAATGAGGGTGTAAATTAATGTTTATTCTGTATTATGAATAAATATATGGGTGTGGATACCTTTTCTCAGTTTTATGTGTCTGAATCCTCAGGGTGGAAGTACAACTCTTCCCTGGCCTGCCTCTATCCCAGAATTCCTCTCTCCCTGTTGGAATTCCCAACTCCTATATCCTGTTTTAGGTCATTAGCCAATCAGCTTTTTATTTACAGGTGATACACAAGAAACTCTGCAATCTGTACACAAAAGGCCACAGATTTCTACAGTAAAGAACAAAAGTAGATTTATACATTAAAAAAGGCAAACCTATCAGTTTAAGCTCCTCCTGCTCAATAGTTATACTTTTCCAAGTCAAGGATGGGACACAGTTCATCTCATCCGCATTTTGTGTTCATTAATACAGTATGAAGTGTTAATGGTTTTTCTCATATTGAAATATATAGAGTTTTTGCACAGCTTTTCACCAAATACTAAGAGCTCAAGATAGAGAATCAAAAGGTGATTGAGAGCGTATCTCTAATACATTTTTTGTGTATCTCTGTGTGCTGAAGATTGTTTCTGAAGCTGCAGATATATTAGGTAAGCATAGTACTGCCAAAACATATGTACAAGTCCTTAAGGGGTATTATTCATAGTAATATAAATTCTTAGGATTTTAAATTTATTGTAAAATTTAAAAGATAAAATTGTATGGCTTGATAATGTGCAACATGAAAAATTCCAGAATGAATGTTATGGAATATATAGTTTAGCAAATTAAATGTATCTATTAATTTAAATCATAATTATTTTATGAAGAATCCTGGTTTTTAACATAATATATTATGTTCTTTTATTCAAAAAAATTTAAGTGCTTCTATAGTTTCATTCCATGTTTGTTCTCCTTCTGCTTCTCCCAGCAACACATTTCCATATCTTTCCCATTTTATATTCTTTCTAGCTCACACAAACAAAAGCAATATCATTACAAAACAAAACAAAGAAATGCACAAACTATGATAAAAACTCTCAAAATAAAAATCAATCTGTAGGAGAGCAAACATAAAACCCATCAGGTATTAAAGAGGTAGGTCAGCCAAATCCCCTTTAATCTATATAGATAACAAACAGTAAATTTCTAACACAGAGAGAAATAATGTACAAAATGGTTTACTCCATTATAGAATTTATAATGTCAGAAACGTTCTCTTAAAAGTCATAGAATTTCCACAGAAGATTTCCATACCCATAACTGAAAAATGGAGATGTATTAATATATATTTTAAAAAACAGTCACATTGGCCATGATCCAAAACTCAGATGACAACAGATGCTAACAAGGATGTGGAGAAAGAGGTACACTTCTCTACTGCTGGTGGGGTTGTAAACAGATACAACCACTCTGGAAATCAGTCTGGCGGTTCCTCAGAAAAATGGACATAGTTTTAAATAACTTAAAACTCAGTTATTCCACTTCTGGGCATATACCCCAGAGATGCTCCAACATACAACAAAGATACATGCACCACAGTGTTCACTGAAGCTCTATTTATAATAGCCAGAAGCTGGAAAGAACCCAGATGTACTTCAGTAGATGAATGGATACAAAAATTGTGGTACATTTACACAACGTATTATTACTCAGCTAAAAGAAACAATGACTTTACGAAATTCTTAAGAAAATGGATGCAACTAGAGAATATCATCCTGTGTGAGATAATCCAGTCACAAAAGAACAGACATAATATGCAGTCACTGATAATGGGATACTAACCCCAGAAAGCTCAGAACACCCCAGTAACAACTCACAGACTGTGTGGAGTTCAATAAATAAAAGAATATATTTTAATTAAAATAGAACTGTATCACATCCCCTTTTCCTTCCTACAGTCCCTCCTAGTCTCTCTCCTATCCCCCAAATTAATAGCCTCTTTTCCTATATTATTGTTACATATATACATATGAGTATGTATATGTACCCACAAATACTTAATTATAACCTTATAAAATTTATTCGTATACTTTTATGCAAAAATGCTGAAAATTTGTAATTTATCTTTGTTTTTTAAAATAAAGTAAAAATAAATAAATAAATAAAAATAATAAAACAGTAGAAACTTTTCTAATTAACCCATTGTTTGTGAGGCCATGGAGAGATATAGGATAGTAAGAGATGCTCTCTGATCAAGAGAAGGAAGATATAACTTACTAGACTTTTATTTAATTTAAACAGAAATAGTTTTTCACTTATGAGAAGAGATTATCCCAGCATCATATGGAATGTATACATGTGACCTGGAACATTCTTATCCAACAATTACTCTTACCTGAACAAGAGGAGTTATATAGATTTTGTTAGTAGAACTCTCTAGACAGAGGGGAGAAAAGTTACAAAAAATCAACTTGTAGGAATGATACACCTTCAGTGCAAAACTGAGCAAGTGAAGTCAGACTATTACTCTGAATGTCATAAAGCATCTAATAGATAATTTTTTTATTGAACTATAAGTTTAGCTTGCACTTAAGTTTCACGTGAAAATTTTTAAATAAGCATCCTTTTTTTAATGAGTATTTTGTTTCTGGATTACATCTTTTTTGTTATTTTGTTTCTAGAATGTGGTTCATATCAGCCTTCACTTTAAGATTTCCTTATCATAGTTTCCCATGTTCCCAAACTATTGCTGTGCAGTGCTATGCCTAACGTAAATCCATTTTAATGCCGTGTCTGGATTTTAAAAGTCTAAAGAATATGTTTAAAGAGTGGTTATTAATCAATATGTGAAAATTGGGAAAATTATCCTAATGTTTAGATAGCTTCTTAGCTTAGGAACAGAATTTTGGATTATATTTAGGTATTTTTATTGCAACCAATGTAAAGCTTCTATTTCTTTTTTACTTGTAGTAGCATCTGATGTATTGGTATATCTACTTCCTCATTTCCTGCTAGGTGATGTCATTGACAAAGTTCAGAAAAAACATTAATTTTGAATGATACATGTTAATTATTAAGATGCATACAATAAATTTTACCTCCCAACAAAATAAAGAAAGAAAGATGGAAATGTGGTATACGGCAGCATTTCTCAACCTGTGAATTGCAACCCCTTTGACAAGCCCCTATCTCCAAAGAAAATATACATTTAAACTTAAATAACAGTAGCAAAATGACAGTTATGAAGTAGCAAGAAAATAAATTTATGGTTGTGAATTACCATAACATGAAGAACTGTATAAATGGGACATTGTGTTTGGAAGGTTGAGACCATTTGTAGAGTACTTGTATTTAGCTTCTATAAACATATTAGAGCTGGATTCACAGTAGTCCTCTTCATTTAATTCCTCAGCACATGGCTGAGTGCCAGAAGAGTGCTTGTGATTGAGAAAGAAGTTTTGGAGGTCAAGGGGAATGCTTTTTTTCTGTGGTTAACCACATATTGTATTTTTGCTGCTGTGTAACCATTTTGTTGAATCTAATAGTTTTCATTTTTAGCGATCAAGCTTTTAACTTGTTATGTTTGTTTCCAGCAAACCACAAAACATTGAAGTCAATTTGAACAGCTCAAGAGGCATGACATTTTCATGTACAAACTTCTCAGTAGCTTAGTGGGCTAAGGTAATGAGGTACAGTCCCAGCACTTCTACAGGGTCCTAACCCTAGCTTGTATCATTATTTAAAAACACTGGAGAAGCATATCATAATGGATGAAAGAGATAAACCGGAATAAGCTTGACTTCTTTCACAGTCCCTTAAGTTTCCAAAACCAAATCCGATAAAGCCATTAGAAGTAATCTGTCATGACTGTCAGAAAAATTACTGGTTCTAGAACATATTGCTTGTCTGTTTACTTCATCCTTCTTATAAAAACCCAATTTCTTCGAAGCATTTCTCTTCTTTAAGCAGTAAAGCATTTCTCTAAAGAGGTTTATAGCGTTAACATTCTTTGGTGGCATGACAAGGCTTGCTTTAGTGATGTGCATTTGACATAATGCTCATGAATGAAAAGACTCTTGAGAGAGGGTGTTATTTAGGACAGAGCTGATAGTCTTTTACTTAGAATGTGAAATCAGGATCAGCTTCAGCTTTGAATCAAGTAAATGCAGTATGCCCTCTGATTAAAGACTTGAACAAAGAATTTCCCCAGTGATGTTTTGGGTCTCTTAATAAACATAAAGATCAATCAGATTTGGGTGAATTAGAGCATGAATTATGCCATATGATTCATGGAATCAACATTTCTTGTTTCTTGTGGTTAAACAGATGCTACACAAAACACTGAAAAACATTGACTATGGTGTGTAGTAAGAAAATGGGCATTTATTAAGTCTTTATTTTTTCCTAATTATTTCAAATGAGCATTACCTTAATATCTGACAGCTTCCAAAGTATGTGATGGAATAGAAGTCCTAGGGCTTTGTATTGCAGACATACAGGAAAGAAAAACACATTCTGTAGGAGTTTTACTTATTTCTTCCAGGGACAGTATAACTCTAGTTTTGAAGAGTGACTCTTTATTAACTATAAAGTGGAAGGGTAAGAAAAGAAATAAAACAAACCACACAAAGTCTCCAAAGGAGGCAATAAAAATAGAAAGGTTGTACTGGCCAAGAAGAATGACAATTCCAGGAAATTTATTATATGCAATTACCTGTTCACAGCTCACAAACATTGGTCTGAGAGCATCTCCATTTATTCCCTCTTCCTGATGTCAGAACTGTAATTTTCACTTGTCTTCTTGCCTTCTTTCATGAATGACCCTGTTTGCCCAGTTGTTGACTTCCCTCTCCCTGTCGTTCCATTAATGGCATTCTGTGGACATCTTGACAGAGGAACCTGGTGTGAGTGGAAGGCGAGTAGATTCACTGTGATTTCTAGTTTCTCTTAGCAATTTTCACCTCAACCTTCTGGTGACATGACCAGCCAGGGTCAACTCTGATTGCCTAGCTGTAATTGGAGGCACATAAATTTCTGGATTTTTGCCCCAGTGTCATTACTGAAATTGGATAACTAATCCAGACAGAAGATAGACCTGTTATATTCTATAAACAAAGATGTTATTATTGTTTAGGAGACCTTATTTCATTGATAATTAACTGTTAGTATGTACTTTTAATACTGATTCTTTTCTGCTGTATTCCAACTTAATATAGTTTATGAAAAAATGATTCATAATGATGTGCCTATGACACTAAATTTAACAGAACTCACCAGATTCTAAACAATCTATATTTCTGTTACTTTTATTTTCCTATTTGTGTGACTGTGAAACAAGTTAAATCTACTGCCTGGTTTGTTATCTTATAGACTGAAAACTTAAACTGAGAGATTTTCTTTTCTTTTCTTCTTACAACTTTATTTTAAAAAAAAACAGAGAAACATGTACAGAATTTCAAAAGCATTTTGGCATTAAACTGTATATATTTTGTCATTATTTGATATTTTTAAAGGTTTGATAGGATGCATTAAAATTTTACTAGTTAAAATAAGCATAAAGTACATGTAAAACAAAACATAACATGGAAATAGTCAAACTTTTCTTGGTGTGATTAGATTAACATAATGACTTTAAAAACCAAAAATTGCTACAAGGCTATCTTCTTAGTACTTGAGTTATTTATGTTTTAAGGTATAGGTGTACCACACTCTGAGAAAGTGCTTACACTTTTTTTTTTTTTTAAGAAGGACCTGAGGATTCCACTTTTGTCCTTTTTTTTTTTTTTTTTTTTTTTAAGTTTCATATGGTCTGTGAGTTGTTTCTTGGGTATTCAGAGCTTTCTGGGGTTAGTATCCAATTATCAGTGACTGCATATTATGTCTGTTCTTTTGTGACTGAGTTATCTCACTCAGGATGATATTCTCTAGATACATCCGTTTTCATAGGAATTTTATAAAGTCATTTTTTCTAATAGCTAAGTAGTGCTTCATTGTGTAAATATACCACAATTTCTGTATCCATTCATCTACTGAAGGACATCTGGATTCTATAATAGTTTCTGGGTATTATAAATAAGGCTGTTATAAACATTGTGGAGCATGTGTTTATATTGTATGTTGGAGCATCTTTGGGGTATAATTCCAGAAGTGGAATAACTGGGTCTTCAGGTAGTACTATGTCCATTTTTCTGAGGAACCGCCAGACTGATTTCCAGAGTGGTTGTAACAGCTAGCAGTCCCACCGAAGATGGAGGAGTGTCCCTTTTACTCAGAATCCTCACCAGCATCTGCTGTTACCTGAGTTTTTGATCTTAGCCATTCTGATTGGTGTGAGGTTGAATCTCAGGATTGTTTTGATTTGCATTTCCATGATGACTAAGAACGTTGAACATTTCTTTAGGTGCTTCTCAGCCATTCAGTATTCCTCAGTTGATGATTCTTTGTTTAGCTCTGCATCCCATTTTTAACAGGGTAATTTGATTCTCTGGAGTCTAACTTTTTGAGTTTTTTGTATATGTTGAGTATTATCCTCTGTTGGTTATAGAATTGGTAAAGATCATTTTCCAATTTGTTGGTTGCCATATTTATATATTGACAGTGTCCTTTACCTTTCAATTTTATTAGGTCCCATTTATTGATTATTAATCTTTGAGCATAAGCCATTGATTTTTAGTTCAAGAAACTGTGCCCACATGCTGGGGTTCTTCCCCTGTTTCTCATCTCTTAGATTCAGTGTATCCGGATTATCTGGAGATCCTTGATCCACCTGTTCTTGGGCTTTGTACAAGGGGATAAGAATGGACCAATTTGCATCCTTCTACATGCTGACTACCAGTTGAACAAGCACCTTTTGTTGAGACCTATTCGATATTTTGTTGCAGCTGAATATGGGACTAACACATGATAATTTTAAAACCAATAAAGGTCCTCTCTTTGGGTACTTCACTACTGTACTCTATAACAAAGAATCAAATTGTGATTTTATTTACAATAAAGTAAGCAGATATGGGTCTTAGCCAGTTGTGTTAAATGGTGTGGGGTCCTGTGTCTGCTCTGCCACAATGCTCAGGGTGCTGGGGGAGGTAGGAGGCAGAAAGTTAGACTGTGCTTACCCCATGCCAGTCCTGCAGCATGGTGGTTGTCAGACTGAAAAAAGTGCTGGGGACACCTCTCTGGGGATGGGGAATCATAGTCTGAGGTGTAGAACCAACACCCTAAACTCTTTTGAGGACCCCCAAGTCTGTGAAGAGGTCCAGGGTCTTCTGGTTCCCAGGTTTTCAGACACTCAGGAATGGCTGGATGCTGTAGAGAAGATCAGAATCAAGTGGGGGACCGTGGGCAGGATCTAGACTTGGTGCAAAGTGGAAGATGAAAGAGCTTCACTTTGTCCAGTGGTCAGAGTCCTTGCCTTTACAGTGGCAGGCTGATGCCAGTTGGAAAGAGACAGTCCGTGGTGTTAAGGCATTTAATGTCATGGAAGAAAATGGTTGAGTTAAATTATACCTCGACTTTTTAGGGTGGGCCTGAGATTAAATACCATTTGTAGGGAGGAGCATCTAGAAAGAAGAGCTAATTGGCTAAGTCTTCAGTCCTTTAGGTTTCTCATTATACTGAAGATCTCTCTTGGGCCTACATGATTTCTGGTCATGTCCTCATTTGTGGAGGAGGGGCTTGGGACATTGTTCTATGTGTCTGATGGTAAGAAATCTATGGAGGGTGATTGCTAAGGAAGACAGCCTGGTTACATAGGAGGTTTAGGGAAGCACCTACCATCCCTTTATGTCACTGGTGCTTCAACTTCTCTCAACCAGGAACCAGGATAAAACTCTCAACCAAAACTGCATTAACTCAATATAACATGTCTAGAAAATGTATTATATTACTCATATAGCACACTACCTACATCTTTGATGCAGTGAAAGGGGTGATTCATGGGTTTTCTGACTATGGAGAAATAATTGTTAAATTTTAACTTTCCACAAAATAACTGAAACTTGTATCTAACCATGTTACTTCTGTCCTATAAACATTCCTTGATTCTGATCAACTCTTAATGTTTTAAGAAAGAAAGGGCTTGTGTACTGCTAAGTTTTAGGAGCAAGAAAGCAGCTCCTTACAGATCATTGTTCTGAGAAATGACTGGATATTGCTGAAGTCCAAGTCTTTGTAAATCAGACAACTGATCGAGCCTCAGAGCTGTAAATGCAAGCTTCCGGCTTTGGGAGAAGGGGGTAACATTTAGATTTCACTTTTCTAGGTTGTTATCTCAACTTTACTCAAAATCATGTAATGCATGATCTCCCATGAATACATATGCAAAACAAGAATAACACAGTTGTTCTTCTGATAAAATATATGGAGCAGATTCTTATCCTAAAGTATTATTTTGAGAACATTAAGAGGATGCAGGTAAAGAAACTATAGTATCATGTGAGGTAAGACATCTTCCTCTCCCACTATATATTCCTACATTACCAAGGGACAAAGCTCATTAATCAGAAACTGAAGATTGCAATGCCATGAACCAAGTGAACAATTTTCTTCCCAAATTGATTGTCTGAGATATATTGTTGTTGTGGTGGAAAGCCCTCTGTAATCTTTTAATATTCCAAATGTAAATTTTATAATCTTATTTCAGAAATTGAATGAGGTATATTTTCAACTCCAACAGTGATGAGCCATTCACAACTGAATATGTTCTCTCACATAATACATAAAACAAATAACTTCAGTGGATATTCCTGCCAAAAAGAAGATACATAACATTTACTTCCGACCAGTATCCTATAGTCATGAGTCCTTTGTACAGCCTTTCAGGGCTTAGTTTTGTGTAACTCTGCTATCTTATGAAGGTTTCAAACAGAAAATAACACACTTCCTATTCACCTCTTCTCTGCTTTTTCTCTTACCTGAATTCAAGGTTTTTATGTGGGTTTGTGTGTGGTGTGGAGTGAGGAAGAATAGGAGTTTTTGTACCTGATATTCTGACAAAATATATGAATGAAAATTAGTTGACCCTTTGGGTTTTATATTTTAATAATAAAATAAATGACAGAAGAACTCACACACTCAAAGACACATGCCAATTTGCTGTCAAAGACATTTACTCTGATTTAATCATTTAAGAAGACAGTTCCCAATATAGATAAATTTGTACCAGCAAGCTGTCCATACATACTTCAATAAAAGTTACTGAAAATATGCTGATACAACATAAGAACTCACCTATGAAACTTGGTAGAAATTAGTAACATCCATCGAATAGTCATATGGAATTAGGTGTCTAGTGTTTAAATAAGTCTAAGGAAAAAGATTATCAAATCTTCTACAAGAAATTTATACTAATACAGAAAAAAATGCCACACACATTTCAAGAAAAGTTAACTGCGTAATATAGTTACAAGAAAAATGATAAAATAATTATCTTGTTAGGATTTATGGATAAATAAGTTTTATTAAGTTTTGCTAATACAATATAATTGTCACATATGTGTTGTGTTCATGTGTTAATATTATATATCTATGTTAATATTATTTACATAGTTGTTTAAGATTTCATGGCAAAAATTATAAAAATACATTTTTTAATATTCAGTTATGTAGGAATAAACAAGGCATTCTATGTATTGGCTGAAAACACTGAGCATCTTCAGTTCTTATAAATGTAGTGAACAGTTTGTACCTATATGTTTTATAATTAAGACAACAACAACATACTCTTTTTTTAATTTTAGAAAAGTATATTTTTCTTATTATGAATTTACCAGTCTTTAAAATGTCAATATTATCTCAGTCATAAGATATAAACCATAGCTTCTCATATGGCAGGGCAGACATAAGAAGTATCAAACAACATTATATTTAAGTTAACATTGTTCTGTAGTAACATTACATTTTGCTCCAGTTGTGGTCCCTTAAGAGAGAAGCAAGGTATCTCTCATCTTAGATAGCAGCTGTGTAAACTTAGAAGTAGGGTGGATACAAAAGTTTATGACAACTATTCATCTTTTAAACTGTGAAGTGTTACTGGTTATAGCTAATACATTATGGGTAGTTTTTATGTTGATTTTCTTTTATAACCTGAAGCAGAAATTTTCCATGGGTGACAAGGAAAGAGACAAACACTCAGAAGTGACTGACTTCATTGTTCACTCAGAAGTGACTGACTTCATTCTTGTAGGGATCAGGGTCCGTCCAGAACTCCACAGTGTCCTCTTTCTTCTATTTCTTGTTATGTAAGGGATGGTTCTTCAGGGAAACCTTAGCATGATTGGAATCATAGTGACTGATCCCTAGCTGAACACACCAATGTATTTCTTCCTAGGCACTGTCTCCATCATTGACCTCTCCTACCTCTCCTACTCCTTAGGTACTCATTGTACCTAAAGCCATGGTAAACATCTTATCTCAGAAAAGGACTATATCCTTTGTGGGTTGTGTTTCTCAACTTTTCCTTTATGCACTTTTCATGGTAACAGTAGCCATTGTGCTAGCAGCCATGGCCTACAACCGCTTTATTGACTTTACAGTGTTCGAATGTCAAGGGGTATCTGTGTCCAGTTGGTGGCTGATTGCTATCACGTTGGCTGGGTCAGTTCTATCCTCCAAATCAGTGTAAGATTCTCCATGTCTTTTTGTGCCTCTAGGGTTATTGATCACTTCTACTGTTATTCAAATCCAATTGAAAAGATCTCCTGTTATAATACTTTTATCAGTAAGATAGTCTTACTTAGTTTTGTTGTACTCATTATTTTGCCAACAATAATTGTTATTGTAGTATCTTACATGTATATTGTATCCACAGTTTTAAAGATCTATTCCAGGAAAAGAGAAAGAAAGCCTTTTCTACCTGTATCTCTCACCTATGGGTTATAAGGTTGCTTTATGGGACTCTTTCCTTTGTGTATATCACAATTCCAAATAATCCTGAACTTTGTAAAGTAAAGGAGTTTCAGTATGTTATATTTAGTTCACACCTGTGTTGAATCGCCTAATCTAATCTTTATGAAATAAGGATGTAAAAGATGCCATAAAAAAAGTCTTGTGCAAAAAAAATATTTTACTGTAAGAAAGCTTGTGGACTTTTTTTTAAAAAAATTAAACAACTTTATTTTAAAAAACAAAGATAAATGTACAGATTTTAAGCATTTTTGTATAAAAGTATACAACTGCATTTTTGTCAGTGCTTGTTTTTTTTTTTTTTTTTTTTTTTTTTTTTTTTTTTTTTTTTTTTTAAGGTTTGATAGTGTGCATTAAGATCTTACTAGTTACATTGAGCATAAAGTGCATGTAAAACTTTTTGGATACTCTCTAGTTGCCCTCTAGTTAGTCTGGCTAAGGGTTTATCAATCTTGTTAATTTTCTCAAAGTACTAGCTCTTGGTTTTGTTTATTCTTTGAATGGTAATTTTTGGTCTATTTCTGCCCTAAGTTTGATTATTTCTTGCCGTCTACTCCTCTTGGGTGTAACTGCTTCCTTTTTATCTAGAGCTTTCAACTGTACTGTCAAGTTGCTAGTGTATGCTCTTTCCAGTTTCTTTTTGGAAGCACTCAGAGCTATGAGTTTCCCCCTCAGTACTGATTTTATTGTATCCCATAGGTTTGCGTATGTTGTGTTTTTGATTTCATTGAATTCTAGAAAATCCTTAATTTCTTTCTTTATTTCTTCTTTGACTCTGCTACTGTTTAATAGAGCATTGTTAATTTTCCATGTGTATATGGGCTTTTTGTTGTCTTTGTTTTTATTAAAGACCAGCCTTAAATCATGGTTATCTGAAAGTATGCATGGGAGTATTTTAGTCTTCTTATATCTATTGAGGCTTGTTTTCTTACCAATTATGCGGTCAGTTTTTGAGAAGGTGTCTTGAAGTGTTGAGAAGAATTTGTATTATTTTGTTTTAGAATGATATGCTTTTTAGATATCAATTAATTCCAGTTGGTTCATAACCTCTGGTAGTTTTAATATATCCTTGATCAGTTTTGTTTCTATGATCTGTCCATTGGTGAGAGTGGGGTATTGAGGTCACCCAATATTATTGTGTGGGGTGCGATGTATTTTTAGAGCTTTAGTATGGTTTCTTTTATGAATATGTGTGCTCTTGTATTTTGAGCATATATGTTAAGGATTGAGAGTTCCTCCTGACCAATTTTCCCTGTAATGAGTAGAAAGTGTTCTTCCTTGTCTTTTTTTGATAACTTTTGGTTGAAAATCGACTTTATTCGATATTAGAATAGCCACTGCAGCTTGCTTCTTGAGGCCATTTGCTTGGAAGTTTTTTTTTTTTTTCTTCCCAAACATTTACTCTGAGATAGTGTCTGTCTTTGTCTCTGAGATGAGTTTACTTTATGCAGCAAAATGCTGGGTTTTGTTTATGTATCGGTCTGATAGCCTATATCTTTTCATTGGGGAATTGAGTCTATTTATGTTAACAGATATCAAGGAATAGTGGTTGCTGTTTCCTGCTATTTTTGCTTTTGGAGGTAGAATTGTGCCTGTGTGCTTTTTTCTTTTGGTTTTCTTGCTTAGGTATTTTCTTGCTTTTACTAAGATGTAGTTTCCTTCTTTGTATTGTGTTTTTCACCTATAATCCGTTGTATTGCTCGGTTTGTTTTCAGATATTGTGTAAATTTAGTTTTGTCTTGGAATATCTTAGTCTCTCCATCTATGGAGATTGAGAGTTTTGCTGGGTATAGCAGCTTGGGCTGACACTTGTGCTCTCTTACGGTCTGCATGATGTCTGTCCAATATCTTCTAGCTTTCATAGTCTCTGTATATTCTATACACAAGGTTTATAAGATCCTAAGTCTGTTTTTTAAAAAAAATATATGTACAAACATGAATTCAGACTTTTCAAATTAAATGTAAGCAGGTCTGATTACAGATTGTCAAGAAAGTAACAGAATCACATTTTAGGATTGACAACCTTTATAGATTTTATAATGAAAAGGTAGTGTTTCAGAAGATTAAAACTACCTAGACTTGGTGAATAAGCATCTAAAACATGAGCCAATGATGTGTGAGCTGAAATATCAGGATTCTGATGTTTTAGTGGGTTAATATGATGATCTCAAACAACCATGAGCTGGTTGTCTAGCTAGTGATAATGTGCCCAGTGCAAGGTGGACACTGAGGTTCATGTCCATTACCTTCTAATAAGTAGTAAATATTGTGAGTCAGGTAAATGTGTGCATATTGCCAGAGTTCTTTGAGAGAGCATCAGTGGTCAGACTGTACCACTTCTCATACTTGTGATCCACCTGATCACACTGTAAGAAAATATAATCCTTCTTATTTATCATTCAGCAACTTCACTATTTTTGTTTTGATCATTGATATTGTTATTACTTACAGATATTTTCCTGATAAAGCAAGAACATGATACCCAGCAAGACCAAGAGTCTTAGTTATAGCAGGCTTTATGATTTCTATCCTACCCTTCATGTTATAAAAGATATTTGTAATCTATAAATATCAGATGAATAGGCTCTCTGCATCACAGTGCTCTTGCAGAGAGAGTTGTTATAGATATCAGTTTTACAATTACAGTGCATTCCTAATGCTTGTGTTTCCCAGACACCCGCATGTACACAGCACATCATTAGTTTGTGGATGATGAGATCCACTATGAGAAAGACTTAACAGAATCCTTTGTATAGAAGTAGGCCTTCAAGTACCACAAAAAGGTTTTAGATGGGTTTTGAAGTTGCCCAATTACAGCCTTTCAAATGAATCAAAGACAAGTTTTCATAGTCTTCTGAGAACAGCGTCTGAGGCTGTATGGTGGGAGAGAGGGAAGAACAAAGAGTGACTACCTTTAAGATGGAGTATTAAATGGGAAACTCCACTAGTACATAACAACATCCAAACAAACAAGCTCATCTCAGCTCTTGCTGTGGTGGAGTTCATTGTATTATTTTTATTTTTCAAGTAAATCCAGAAAAACACAAAAAGGGCTTTCACTTCAAGGAAGTTGAAAGAATGCCCTGTGCCTTTGGTTGCTTCTGGCTTTTGTTCCCTGGACAAAGATAGAATGTTTCTTTAAGTTTTTTTTTTTTTTTTCATTTATTTTTGTTCCTGCATGTTAAACTTCCTTTCTTTAAATTAACTACTAAAAATTCAAATCTCAGAAAACATGTCCAAGAAAATTCACTTTTGTTCTTGTGAGTTTAATTATAGATCACAAGTATCTGTTACAATTGTTTAAAAATATGGTCAAACTCTTCCAGACAAAAAATGGGCAGCTTGTTTCTCTCTTCCATGTGGTGAGTGGATCATGAATGGGAGGAAACACACACCAGGAAGTGAGTGTGCTTTTTCAGGCCATGCCTTTATGAAAACACATTCTTCTTTTCAGCCTTTTCATGGCCATGAATGTCTGTCTCATAGGCAATTTCTCAGACTCACATAATTATATTACAAGAAGCTGAGTTCTGAGATGCATGAGGAAGGACCATCAATAGCAAACCTTGCTTCATCCAGATTTATCAGTTGTTTTCCTAAATGCACATTGCCCCACTTTGTCCATAGCTATCTTTGTGGTCTTCTTCCTTGATCTTATCTTTTAGCTCAATAATACAATACTTTAATTTGCCTTTTATTGTTGCGGGGGATTTGTGTTTTTAGTATATTTCTTTTATGGTGAAATTATATAAGGTACAATACCATACTTGAAGTATTGAAAAAACATCCTGCAAGATACAGTTCACAGATCTCATGAAGGTCACATGAGTGTGTAGGTGGGTGGGAGAGCACCTTTGTAGAAGCAGTGGGAGAAGGGATGGGATGGCAGATTTGGAGGGGAAACCATAAAAGGGGATAATATTTGAAATGTACATTTAAGAGTATTCAGTAAAAGAAAGAAAAGTAATTACATAAAACAAAGAAAGAAAAAATCATACTTCATCTGTATTTTGCATGTACTCAATGTTGAGCTATCATCACTCACAAGCATCTTTAGGTACTTTTCATATTATAGAAATAAAACTCTGTATCTGTTAAAACTTCTTGATCCCTCTCTACCTCCAGCCTTTGGCAAATTCTCCTTTGTAGGTATATTATCTTGGCTACAGTACAAACTTTGTATACATGAAAACAAGGTATTACTCTTTTGGGCACTGGCTTGCCTCACTTAACTTATTTCCCTATAGTGAGAAATTAGGTTTCTTTAAGAACCCAATAATATTATATGAATATAATTTTGGTTTTATCCCCAGTATGGGATATGGAGCTGCTTCAGATTTTACACAGACATTCACTGGAATTTATTCTGCTCTAGGAAAGGTGTGATTTTTCCAGCTGCAGATATTTTTTGTTTGGAATTCTGGGGACTCTAGAGAGACTATAAATGTGTAAGTCCTAGGAGTGTCTGTGGCAGCTTCTGCTGCCCCTTCTGCTGCTTTCGTTATTTCTGTATCACTGTATTGCTATATTCCTGGTTTTCTGATTTTCTGGTTTATTGGTTGTTTACCAGTTTTCTGGTGTTATCTGGTTTTCTGATTGTCTTGTTTGTTGTTTTGTTGGCTTACTGGCTTGCTGGCTTGCTGGCTTGCTGGCTTCTTGGCTTTCTGACTTCCTGGCTTCCTGGCTTCCTGGCTTCCTGGCTTCCCGGCTTCCTGGCTTCCTGGCTTCCTGGCTTCATGGTTGGTTTTCTGATTTTCTGGGTTGCTGGTTTGATGGTTTGAAAGTTTGCTGATTTGCTGATTTGTTTGCTGGATTACTGTTTAGAGATATTTTGATATTGGAAACTACTTGTACCCGCAAGGAACTCAACACCCCTAGACAGCAGAAAGTTGTCTAAAGAGGTCTATGTTTCTTTTTTCCTCTAACCTTCTTTCTCTTCTACCTAATTTTAGGGAATTAGTAAGGAATAAGGTGGAATAAGAAATGGAAGGGAATAGAATCCAATAAAGTACACCTCCAATAGTGCCCATAAATAGTGCTCTGGCATACAGCTGGGCAGAATGAAAAACTTGTTTTCTAATGCTTTAGAGAAGGTGGCAGGGTATGAAAGAATGAATATATTGTTTCTAGATGTCAGCAAAAAAAAAACCAAATAAATAAAAGCCATGACCAGACAGGTTTCTGTAGGTTTCTGTTAAGGTGATACATTGTTGGACAAAAGAGAGGTAGGTGTGGAAAGATCTAAAAAGGCAGAAGAGGAGGCAGGAGGCATAGATTGAGGGAGTAGATTCTGCAGGAGATGGAGGCAGATGTGTATATTTCTCTCAGCATACCTGTGGCTTGATAAGGTTGTTATTATTATTTCCAGGGGTATTCATCAGTCTATTTATTTCATATAGATGGACAGTTCATCTTTGTCTATTGGTTGTAAGCTTATTGTGTAGAGGATTTGTGGAATTTGACATATAAACTTGTTTGATAAGTTACTGGGCTGTGGAATCATGATTATACTGGGCTGTGGAGGAAAGAAACATGCCAGAGCAGTCTTATCCACCTGGGACAGAAGCAGCAGGGGTGGTAGAATGAACAGCAAACAGTGCCTGAGGTTTTAGAGGTGGGCTAGAGAGCCAAGTGCTGTGATCAATACTTGGTGTGTCCTTTACACTAGAGTGGCCTCCAAAGAGTAAGACTGTGGAGAGTGGGTTTGGCAATAATGAGCAAGATGGCACTTGGGACTCGGGCCAAGTCTTGTGACTGGCCCCTGTCTTCCTCCCACTCCCGAATACAGCCATGTCATTCCTTTAAGCTGTGCAGGCTCACCCATGACCTGAGATCAGGCCAGACGATGCAGACCTATGAACTGCAGCCACACAACATGGACAGAGGAGGTGGAGTTGAGAGAGGATAAAAGGGACTGCACTCGGGAGCAGAGAGAGACATTCACGTGCATGCTGTAAGGTTCCTGAATAAACTGATTTGAGAAGAACACTGTGTCGTCTCTCCTTTTCTGCTGGTCAGAGACGGTAGTGACATAAGACCATGAGGCAAATAAAAATAGCCACTTTTTAAGAATTACTACAAGTTTAGTGCACAATTCTATAAGACCTTCAAAGAAGACCTAAAAGCAACACTCTTTAAACTAATCCACAAAATAGAAATGGAAGAAACTCTATCAAATTTATTCTACGACGCCATAATTATGCTCATACCACAAACACAAAAGGACTCTACAAAGAAAGAGAACTTCAGACCAATTTAACTTATGAATATCGATATAAAGAAAAATCAATAAAATAAGTGGAAACAGAATCCAAGAATACATCAAAAGTATCATCCAAAACAATCAAGAAGACCTCATCTCAGGGATGTAGGAATGGTACAATATATGGGAATCCATCAACATAATTGACTTGTATTGGCTGATTCTGTGTGTCGACTTGACACAAGCTGGAGTTATCACAGAGAAAGAAGCCTCTGTTGAAGAACTGACTCCATGAGATCCAGCTGGAAGGCATTTTCTCAATAGACAGAGAGTCATGAATTTGAACAGAGGTGTGTAGCAATGGAGGATGGGGAACTGTGTGTGGATACCATCAAGTCCCAGATGCGAGGAATAAAAGAAGCTCCCAGGACACAACTGGGGTGAGATTAGCTGAAATACCCAACAAAGAAGAGTAAGAACCTGTAGAGGTCATATGCAGAGGTTTAACAAGGCCCCGGTTTGGGGGAAGGAGCCACTCACTCATCTCTGTATTTTTAACCCTGAGTTGATCTTGTCAAAAGGAAATATGTGGACAATATGTTGAGTGGATACTGAAGGAAAGGTCACCCAGAGACTGCCACATCCAGGGATCCATCCCATGCACAGACACCAAACCCAGACACTCTGGAGGATATCACGAAGTGCTTGCTGACAGGAGCCTGATAACTGTTTCCCGAGAGGCTCTGCCAGAGCCTGAAAAATACAGAGGCAGATGCTCACATCCAACAACTGGACTGAAAATAGGATCCCCTTGGAGGAGTTAGGGAGAGGATTGAAGGAGCTAAAGGGCTTTGCAACCCTATAGAAAGGACAACAATATCATCCATCCAGTTGCTCCCAGAGTTCCTAGGGACTAAAATTGCCAACCAAACAGTACATATTGGGAAACCTATGGTTCCAGCTGCATATGTAGCAGAGAATGGCTTTGTTGGGTAACAATGGGAATAGAGGCCCTTGGCCCTGTGAATGCTTAATTCCTCAGAGTAGGGGTATGCCAGGGGTGGGAGTGGATAGATGTGTGGGAGAGGAAACATCCTCAAAGAAGCAGGGCTAGGGGTGATGGGATAGGAAGTTTCTGGTGGTGAAGTTGGGAAGGGGTTTAATATTTGAAATCTAAATAAATAAAATATCTAATTAAAATAAAATAGGCTCAAAATAGAAATAGTAGATCAGACGTATTTTAAAGAGCCTATTATTTTTTACACAATAACCAAGCTACCCAAACTGGAGTTATTCCACCAAGATTGGAAAGGTATGATAATAGCTACACTGAGGCCAGTAGTTACAATGGTTATTGTGTTGGACGGAGGAAGTGTAAATTCTGAACCAGGGGAACAACTTTTGTTGAATATTTATTACTTGGTGAAGGGAGGTATTCTGACCTAGAAGAATAAATATGATCTAATGATGTCATTATAGTACAGTGTTGCCTTTTGACTTTAAGAATTTGGGGCAAGGCTGAGGTCCACCTTCTTTAATAATATAAGGCTTTTGAGAAACACTCACAGATTTCTTTCAGAGATTTATTTCAACTGTAAACACAGCCATATCAGACCAAGATGCTCCAGAGGTGTCAACAGAGACCTTGTCATTTGAAAATTTGAATACTGAATATAAGAGTTACTAGACTGTTAAATATGTAGGTAGGACCAATGGATGAGTGTTGATAGGGGAAAAACAGATATTCTCTGGAACATTAAGCCAATAACAAGCTATCATCAGAGTTATCAGATACCAAAATACCTGATGCTTTAATTATGGCAAATTTGATGATTTAAAAAGAGATTGTGAGGCTGAAAGCTTCAAAGCTCAAGATCTCTGATGATGTTACTGTGAATATGCATGGTACTTTCTGAGTCAGATCTCAAAATGGCCAGTGCATTAACTCTTAGGAATACAGTACTTTCTTCTGTAAACGTAATGAAGCCATTTCTGGCAGCGATGGGTTCTTAGAAGGAATGCTTAGGAGCTCCAAAAGCTTTAAAGACTGGTGAGTAGGAGATCTGGGCAGCCAGGGAGCAGAGAGATCTCTGAGGAATGCGCACGATAAGCGCACCCCCAGCCCTGCGTGATACAGGGACCAGGAACACAACTTTGGAACTTCTGTTTCCACCCAGAGGTGACTTCAGGGCACAGAACAGGGCTCGGCCAATCTGACACCTGGAACAGTGGAGATCCAGAGACACAGACCAGATACAAGAGAAAGGCAAGAACATATCTCTGACAACAAGATGGCAAGAGGAAAGCAAAAGAGTATGTCCCAAGGAAACCAAGACAACCTGGCAATACCAGAACCCAGCTCTCCCATAACAGCAAACATTGGAATGCCAAACACTCCAGAAAAAGAAGACACAGACCTGAAATCATACCTCAAGATGCTGATAGTGATACTTACACAAGAAAGGGAGGAAAAGCAAAAAGATTCAGAAGCTTTTAAAGAGAAAACAAGAAAAACACTCAAAGAACTCAAAGAACTAGAGGACAACAGAACCAAAGAGATGAAAGAATGGAAGAGGGAATTTAAAACGGAAATTGACACAATAAAGAAAAGACTAAAAGAGACAACCCTAGAGGTAGAAAACCTAAAAAAAGAAATCAGGAGTCACAGATGCAAGCATTTCGAACAGACTACAAGAGATAGAAAAGAGAATCTTAGGGGCCGAAGACAACACTAAAAACACAGGCAAAACAGTCAGAGAAGATGCAAAAGCCAAAAAGCTTCTATCCCAAAAAGTCCAGGAGATCAATGACACAATGAAAACACCAAACCTAAGGATAATAGGAATCGAAGAAAGTGAAGAATATCAAATAAGAGGCACAGAAAATATCTTCAACAAAATCGTAGAAGAAAACTTCCCTACCCTTAAGAATAAGATGACCATGAGCAAAAAAAGAAGCCCACAAAAGTCCAAATAGAGTGGACCAGAAAATAAATTCCTCGCTACACATAATAGTCAAAATGCCAAGTGCCCAAAGCAAAGAAAGAATACTAAAAGCAGTAAGGGAAAAAGGTCAGGTAACATATAAAGGCAGGCCAATCAGAATCACACCTGATTTCTCAACAGAGTCTATGAAAGCTAGAAAATTCTGTAGAGACATCATGCAGACCATAAGAGAACACTGGTGTCAGAACAAGGTGCAATACCAAGCAAAACTCTCAATTACCATAGATGAAGAGACTAAGATATTCCAAGACAAAAGTAAATATACACAATATCTGACCAGAAACTTAGCACTACAAAAAATGATAGGTTGAAAACCCAATTAAAGGAGGAAAACTACATCCTAGTAAAAGCAAGAAGATACCTAACAAAAAAACCAAAAGAAGAAAGACACACAGATACAATTCTACCTCTAAAAGCAAAAATAGCAGGAAACATTAACAACTATTCCTTAATATCTGTTAAAATAAATGGACTCAATTCCCCAATAAAAAAGACATAGGCTATCATACTGGATATATAAACAGAATCCAACATTTTGATGCATACAGAAAACTCATCTCAGAGACAAAAACAGACACTATCTCAGACTAAAAGGCTAGAAAAGAAACTTCTGAGCAAATGGTCCTAAAAAGCAAAAGGAGTGGCCATTCTAATATAGAGTTAAGTAGATTTTCAACCAAAAGTTATCAAAAAAGATAAGGAAGGACACTTTTTACTAATTACAGAAGAAATTTGTCAGGCGGAACTATCAATCCTTAAACATATATGCTTCATATTCAAGAGCACACACCATAATAGTGGGAGATCTCAACACCCCACTCTCGCCAATGGACAGATCATGGAAACAGAAAAGAACAAGGACACTGCAAAACTAGCAGAGACTTTGAACCAACTAGAATTAATAGATACCTACAGAACATATCATCCTAAAGTAAAAGAATACACCTTCTTCTCAGCACCCCATGGCACATTCTCGAAAATTGAACACATAATTGCACACAGAACAAGCCTCAATCGATATAAGAAGATTGAATTATTCCAATGCATCCTCTCAGATCACCATGATCTATGGCTGGTCTTTAACAACAAGAAAAAGAACAAAAAGCCCACATACATATGGAAACTAAACAACACTCTATTAAAGGAAAGCAGGTTCAAAGAAGAAATAAACAAAGAAATTAAGGACTTTCTAGAATTCAACGAAAACAAAAACACCACATACCCAAACCTATAGGATGCAATGAAAGCAGTACTGAGAGAAAAACTCATAGCCCTAAGTGCTTCCAAAAAGAAACTGGAGAGAGCTTACATCATCAACCTGACAGCACAGCTAAAAGCCCTAGGACAAAAGGAAGCAGATATACCCAAGAAGAGTAGACGGCAAGAAATAATCAAAATTAGGGCAGAAATGGAACAAATAGAAACAAAAAGAACCATTGAAAAAATCAACGAAGCCAAGAGTTGGTTCTTTGAGAAAATCAACAATATTGATAAACCCCTAGCCAGACTAACTAGAGGGCAAAAAGAGAGTATCCAAATTAACAGAATCAGAAAGGAAAGTGGAGACATAACAACTGAAACGGAGGAAATTCAAGAAATCATCAGATCCTACTACAAAAACTTATACTCCACAAAATTGGAAAATCTGGAGGAAATGGATGAATTCCTAGACAGATACAAGATCCTAAATTAAACCAGGACCAAGTAAACCATCTAAATAATCCCATAACACCTAAAGAAATATTAGAAGTCATCAAAAGCCTTCCAACGATAAAAAGCCCAGGTCCAGACTGGTTCAATGCAGAATTTTATCAGACATTTATTGTGGATATAACAGCAATACTCTCCAAAAATTCCACAAGATAGAATCAGATGGATACTACCTAACTCATTTTTTGAGGCTACAACAACCCTCGTACCTAAACCACACAAAGACCCTACAAGGAAAGAGAACTTCAGACCAATCTCACTTATGAACATTGACGCAAAAATACTCAAAAAAATCCTTGCAAACCGAATCAAAGAACACATCAAGACGATCATTCAACATGAGCAAGTAGGCTTCTTCCCCGGAATGCAGGGATGGTTTAATATAAGGAAATCCATCAATGTAATCCACCATATAAACAAACTCAAAGAACAAAATCACATGATCATCTCAGTAGATGCTGAGAAAGCATTTGACAAAATTCAACACCCCTTCATGTTAAAAGTCCTGGAAAGAACAGAAATCCAAGGTCCATACCTAAACATAATAAAAGCAATATACAGAAAACCAACAGCTAACATCAAACTTAACGGTGGGAAACTTGAAGCAATCCCACTAAAATCAGGGACTCGACAAGGCTGCCCACTCTCCCCCTACCTATTCAACAGAGTACTGGATGTCCTGGCTGGAGCAATTAGACAGCAAAAGGAGATCAAGGGGATACAAATTGGAAAGAAAGAGATAAAAACATCACTCTTTGCCGATGACATGATAGTGTACTTAAGTGACCCCAAAAATTCCACCAGAGAACTCCTACAGCTGATAAACAAGTTCAGCAAAGTGGCTGGATACAAAACTAACTCAAACAAATCAGTAGCCTTCCTAAACTCAAAGGACAAACATGTGGAGAAAGAAATTAGGGAAAAGGTACCCTTCACAATCATCACAAAAACTAAGAAATACCTTGGTTTGACTCTAACTAAGCAAGTGAAGGACCTGTAAGACAAGAACTTCAAACCTCTAAAGAAGGATATTGAGGATGATCTCAGAAAATGGAAAGAACTCCCATGCTCATGGATTGGAAGGATTAACATTTTAAAAATGGCCATCCTACCAAAAGCATTCTACAGATTCAATGCAATTCCCATCAAAATCCCAACCCAGTACTTTATTGAATTGGAAAGATCAATGTTCAATTACATATGGAATAACAAAAGACCTAGAATAGCGAAATCCATCCTCAACAACAAGAAAACATCTGCGGGAATCACTATCCCTGACCTCAAGCTATATTACAAGCCAATTGTGCTGAAAACTGCATGGTACTGGTACAGAAATAGGCATTTAGATCAATGGAATAGAATAGAAGATCCAGAAATGAGCCCTCATGTATATGGTCCAATATAATATCCAAGGTATACAAAGAACTCAAAAAGGTAGACACCAGAGAATCAAATAACCCTATTAAAATGGGGCACAGAACTAAACAAAACGTTCTCAGTTGAGGAATATCGAATGGCTGAGAAACATCTGAGGAAGTGCTCGACATCCTTAGCCATCAGGGAAATGCAAATCATAACAACCCTGAGATTCCACCTTACACCAGTCAGATTGGCCTAGATCCAAAACTCAGATGACAACAGATGCTGGCGAGGTTGCGGAGAAAGAGGAACACTTCTCCACTTTTGGTGGGGTTGCAAACTTATAATACCACTCTGGAAATCAGTCTGGCGATACCTCAGAAAATTGGACATAGTACTACCTGAAGACCCAGCTATTCCACTTCTGGGCATATACCCCAGAGACACTTTAATTCACAACAAAGATATATGCACCACAATGTTCATAGCAGCTCTATTTATAGTAGCCAGAAGCTGGAAAGAACCCAGATATCCTTCAGAAGATGAATGGATACATAAATTGTGGTACATTTACACAATGGAATACTACTCAGCCACCAGAAACAATGACTTAACCAAATTCTTAAGAAAATGCCTGCATCTAGAAAATATCATCCTGAGTGAGATAACCCAGTCACAAAAGAACAGACATAATATGCAGTCACTGGTAGTGGCATGCTAACCCCAGAGGCTCGCACTGCCTCCGAAACAACTCACAGACTGTATGAAGTTCAAGAGAAAAAGAAAACAAAACAAAAAATAGTCATGCTCAATCCTTACCTACCAAGAACACATTGACAAATTCCAGGTTGTACCCTGTATTACATGTACTGTCTGCTCATTGTTAAAAAAAAAAAAGAAAAAAAAAAAAAAAAAAAAAAAAAAAAAACTTTACACACCAAGAAAACTTTGACTATTTTTAGGTTGCATCTTGTTTTACATGTACTTTATGCTCATTGTTACTGGTGGGATCTTGAGCACACTATCAAACCTTTAAAAAAAATAAAAAACAAGTACTGACAAAAATGTATTATATACTTTTATGCAAAAAGTGCTTAAAATCTGTACATTTATCTTTGTTCTTTAAAATAAAGTTGTAAAAAAATAAAATAAATCTTGAAACAATAAAAAAGAAGGAATGCTTATGCTTCCCTTGGTTTTCTGACATTATATTAAGGGATGTTATTGAACTAGTGCATGTAGGTTCCTAGGGATAGACAAGGCAATCTCTTGCCATCAGCACATGTATTTTGTGGCCCTATCTCTGCAGCAAAAATTAAGACCCATTTCCAGCAAGAACAGCTGAGAGGTACCAGGCTATTAAAAAACAAAAAAACAAACAACAACAAATAACAATAACAATAACAAACTAAAACCGGAACAACAAGAACAACAATCTTACTAATTCAAAAGTGTTGGTTCATTGATAATGTCTCCGCATAGCCATATAGGGACTAAAGAACAGGAAAGGATAGGTTATTGTTTCTCCTTGAGACATAACAAAGAAGGACAGTTTATTGCATCTACTTTTAGATGAAAAATCAGTTACAGTTCTCAGATATTTCACTTTGGTATGGAATATTATATATTCATAGAAATATAAGGTTCTTTGTTAAAACATAAGATGTGTGTGTGTATGTTTGTTCCTACTCTGTATAAAGGAATATTCAGAGTAGAATACATGCAAATGCATATATTATATATAGAACTCATTAAAAAATTTGATATGAAATTCAAGTCCTTAAAAGCTACTAATGCAATCTGTTTGTATATTTAGAAATGCAAGTTAATAGTCACCAAAATTAATACTTGTAGTCTTGTAAGGTACACGTATCTTTAATTGCTGAAATAAGATTCATATATTCTCCTGTATATGTTTATAAAATTGTTATACCAAGATCTAGTCCTTGAAAGCTGATAATATGAGCTGATTAAGCTGATTAATAAATGTGAGTTAGTGTTGGTCACCTATAAATACTCTTAGCTGTAGCCTTGTTGGGTTCTTATTTAGTTAATTACAGAAATCAGTTTTATCTAGCCTCCCATCTAAGCTTTTAAAAATTAAGCAGAAATTTCAGAACTTGAAACACAAACATTTTTTTTTTTCATTTAGAAATCCTGAGATAGAAACATGGTCTTCAAATTCTTCAGAGATCTGCATAATATGGCATTTAAGATGTTTTAATAATAAAATTCTTTTCTGACAGAGTGACACAGCGGCTCCTGCCAGCACCCCAATCTACTTCAAAGAAAATGATGGGCACTGAAGAACTTCCACATGAGCTTGCTTCAAGTGCAGCAAATCTAGAAAATGGGTAAAAAAAATTGCCCCTTACCTCTACTGTTGGAAATATGCTGTACACACTTTGGACAATCTGACCACTAAGAAGTCAACTGAGTAGTTTTGCAAAGACAAGGTAAGGTAGTCCCTCAAAATTTTTCTCTCACAGATAAGTTTGTCAGAAATTCTGGGCCTCGTGGTCAGAGTGTATGCCACACTGATACAGAGGAATCTTGGGTGAGAAAGGCCAGCAGTCTCTGGCATTGCTACACTCTCCGGAGCTACTTGCTCTGTGTTTCCTGTTTACTCAAGAAATGTTTATTTTTCTTGTTTCTCTGATGAAATTGAAGACTAGCTTGTTATGCTGTTACATGGTTTCCCTGTAATCAGATACAAAAAGAAAACTCACATCTGAGGTGTAAGTTTATAGATACAAAAGTTTAATTGTTAAGGAACTAAGAAATTATTTTAGTGTCTACAATAATACTTTTTAGGTTGATAAATGTAAATTATGATAAGAAAGTGACTTAGGACCAGTATTTTTGATTCACCAAGACAGAATAAATGTGGAGTACTAAATAGATGTTGACTAGACATTGTGAGTGTAATTCTTACTTTATAGTTCCCATAACTGTTCTTATTATTTGCAGTTTTTTAAGAGAAAAAACATATTTTCAACAAAAAATGGGAAATACAGTGAGAATTTTGGTTTCTTTAAAAACCCAGTTATATTCTATGACCATGCACTTGTTTTAAGCCCGGGTGTAGGATATGGGACAGCTTCAGATTGTCTACAGCTACAAAGAAGATCATCTTATGTTCTAGGAGCGGGTATGATTTTTACCAGCTGCAGATAGTTTATATTTGGAATTTTGGGGATACTTGAGAGAGTACTCATTTGAGAGCCCTGAGATAGCCTTTCGTAGCTGCTGTTCCCCCAGATTATGTCCCTGCTGTTCTATTTGCTGTATTGATATTTTGCTGGATTGTGAATCAGAGATTTCCTGATGACAAAGATTAGACTTGCTTCAAGGAACCTGTTGCCACTAGTCAGCAGGAAGTAGTCTAAAGAGTTTGATGTCCCCTTTCCCCTCTAGCCTCCTTTCTCTCCTATCTAGTATTAGGTGTTGAGAGGGTTTGAGGTAGAATAAGCAATGGAAAGGTGGGAGAAAATAAAACCCAATAGAAACCCCTCCCCCCAATATGCCATGGTTGCCCCTAGGTCCACCTATGTCATAGTACACCTTAAATAGTCTCTTTTAATATTTAACATTATAAAATAATATGGTTATTGTGAAGATCAGTACAGAAGTGTCCCCAATATGATTTTAAAAGTTAGCATATTAGATAGAAAAGTCACTTTCATGGAAAATTGAAGGAATAGAAGCAGAGTCTCAGTATTTGCAGAACAATCTCTACTGGTCACAATAAGCCATAAAGCAAACCCAGTATGTACAGACAAATGAATAGTTAAGTGCAATATACATTTGTATATAAAAGAGGAACATATTTATTCTCAGTATTTTAAATGTTCAATCCTTATCTTATCCACAATGAAATTCCTGGCTCATAAAGTTCAATACAGGAGATCACCTACTTAATAAGCATCAGAGCTGGGACAGGGAGCTGATGGTATTTTGATATGCACTGAAGATGCCAATCAGACCCCAATTCTTTCATTTTACTAAGCTGCAAGCTACATTTTAATTTTTTTTTCATATAATAAACACCCATAACAGTATATCGGGATTCTAGCTAGAGAATACAAATGAAGTAAAATAGAAAGATTTATTTTCACTAGGTATGAAGAGAAAATAGAACAGCTTACAAACATTCATTCTTGAGTAAAATAAAATAAAGCTGATAAGGCTGCATTATTCAATTTGATAGAGCTTAAATGGAAACCTTCACTCACCTGATAATGAATGAAGTCATTGGATGGTTGTTATCTTTTCTTTGTTCTTGAGTGACTGCTGTGCCTCATGTAGGGAGATATAGCATTGTACACTCAGGATGGTGTGTGGAGTGCATGTGACATAGGCTGAACTGAAGCATTCTCTCATTCTATGTATTTTTACATGCCTTTTTGTTGCTCAGATATTAATAATTTTCAAATGAGGATAAAAATAATTATTTTCCAATATTATGTAAAAATTAGAAATCAATATTATATGTTATATATGCTATGTAAAATTTATATTTTAAAAATATAAATATCATGGTATAAATCTCACTCATTGTGCATATCAAATATTTGGTCTCTTACAAAATTCTCCTTTTGTACAATCTTCAAATAATATATTTTTATTTACTTGGAAATTTAAGATATCCCCTTTAAAAATGCATCACTTTTTGTTGTGGTAAATATCACAACAAGTAGAAAACAACATTATTTTTAAAGGTTACATTTATTGTGTAAGTGTATGTTTGTGTATGTGCGTGTCTGTGTCTGTGCATGTGTATGTGTCTGTGATGCAGGTGCTCATAGCAGCCAGAAGACAACATCAGAGCCTATGTACATAGAGTTACAGACAGTTACAACATGCATCATGTACAGTCTGTATTATGTGACATGTTTGTATTTTCCCATGGGACCATTTGCTATTGGATAAACAAGTGTATTTTATAATAATTGGTGTGCTCTTCTCTAAAAAAAGACTATTTCTTCTATTCTCAGAAACCCTTGTTTGCCTGCAGTTCTTTGTGTAGGTTTGAGGCTGCATAAGACCTCCTCAACAAGAGGAATATCATTCAGGGTAATGGAAAACTAGTGAAATATCCAGAGCTGGTAATGTCATGGATCTTAGAGAACCTTACAACCACACCTTTAGCAGAGAAGCATAGTCGCTAGCTACATTCTAAGTATTTGTCCATATATCCACAGTTGTTAGTCAAAGAAACTTGTTTGCAACAGATGAAGACCACTACAGAGAGCTGCAACTAATCAAAGGACAGACTGTTGAATCCAGTGTCAATGGACACACCTCTAATACAACCTTTATACCACCCAAGGCTAGATAAACTCCAGTAGTTCAGATTTCCTAATGTCTTATAAGGAGAGTGATAATAAGAACCTTGAATTAAAACAAACAAATCCTGGCATTGAAATTCAGGCAGGTTTGAAAAGCTATCTGACCAACACTGCACATCAGCTTAAATATTCAACTTTATATGCAATTCAATACCAGCCCACTGAGGGCTGAGAGCAGATTCTCTACCTTAACTCATGTAGGAATGACACACCTAAAATGGTTTACATTGCATTGGGTAGTAGCCTGTGTTTTATTGTTGTTTGTTAGTTTGCTTGTTTTGGGTTTTTTGTTGTTGTTGTTGTTGTTGTTGCTGTTGGGTTCTTTTTGTCCTTTATTATCCTGAGGATCTGCCAGGCCAGATACTTTTGGTTTGAGTTTGTAGCCTGAAACACTCCAATATTGAAAGACAATGTGATCTGTTCAAAGCTATACAATGGTGAAGTGGCAGAAGTGGGTCATGTATTTATCAGTTGTCATCAAATACAGTCTTATTTCCTTTCAGGTTAGCAAGTGGGAGTCTCTGCTCAAGACATTATGGGCCCACGATAACACTTGAGTTTTCTTTCTTTTTTATGGAAAATCTATTTTATCCCAAATGCCAGCCTCTGCAGACTTGTAGGATGATTCAAGACAACAGAACTTATCTCAGGCTCTGCTCTTTATGACAGTTCCTGCCATTCCTGCTCTAGGAACTGTTGTTAGTGAGGTTTTCTTCACTGACTGTTTGAAGCATAACTTAGGTGTTCATCAGAGAGTTTGTGTGGGGCAAGTGATCCATGCTACCAAAGGAGTGGGTCTCAACTGATAATGAGATCGAGATATGTCTAAAAGCCTGTATTATAGGCAAGCAAGTTTTTCCAAACCCAAGACTCAGACAAGCTTCACTTGATGCCTGAATACCCTGAAGGCAGAATCAAAACCTAGTCGCAAGATGGTGCCAAAGGTACTAGTAGACTGGGTCTGTAATAGAAGATTAATAAATATCCTCACCCATTCCTATACATTTCTGCTATAGTACATTTCTAGTGTCTATTTTGTGTTCACATTTATACATTCACAAACAATAATACACTTCAGGTGATGGTTAGCACCAATTACTTTTCCTATTCCTATGGATAACTCCTACAAGCAAGTACCCGGTAACACTTTTGTTTTATATAGTTTATACTTCTAGAACTACAAAAGCATGGCATCAACAGATGTTAGGTTCCAATGGAGGTCCTCCTGGTTCCATCATGTCTCATTGGGTGACATTTTGACACTTGGAGAAAGAAAGGTAGGAAGATAGTGGGTCGTATTTGGCTGCTGTGCTCTTACAACAATTTACTCTGATGAGAACTAACTGGTTTTTCATGATAGTTAGATTAATTCCATGAGGATTGAGAGCTTAGAATGTACCATTTAAGGTCCCACTATAGACATATCATGGAATAAGGCTCTACCACCCAAGGACTTATTTAGACCATGGCATTTCTCCTGGGATTTCATTATCCATTTCTACAGGTGTTACCTATAGGTTAAATACTTTCCTAAACAGTTTTATTAATAAAAATAACATTCACATTTTTCTGGCAAATATTAAGTCCAGTTGTAAATAAGAATAACAATTAATAATGAGGTTGTTGTGTATATTAGGGAACACTATCAGTGAGATACAAAATAAGAGTCTTGCCTATGTCTATTACATGTACAATAGTATCTCCTACCTGAAAACAAATATAGTAACATGATGCAAAGGTGGCTTAGACATAAGCTTTAGCTCTGAAGAATTATTCCCTCTCCTTTTTACCCTCTCTCTTCATATATACAAATTATATATTATATACATATATATGAGTATATATATTTTAAAAAAATCTTCCATATATGTTTTTATTATATATTTTTAATTTATTATATGTTTTCTTATTGTGTGTTATTTTTAACATTATATTATGACACACTATTTTATTATATTTTTATTAGTATAAAAATTAATAATATGAACATCTTTGTTACTGCCACTGCATTCTTATTTCTTACTAATCTAAACAGACACTTATCACCTACTATGTAGTAAATGTGGAAGAGAAGGTTATCCATCACTCTCTGAAATAAAACCACACTAACACAGATATTAGGGAGGATTTTAAAAATAACAATTAGTGAGTTAAGTAAAAAAAAAAAAAAAGACACATGGATGTTAATTCACAGATAAAGAAAGTGGGGCAGTTAGATGAGTTAGTAGAAAGCTGAGGAGGTCCAAAAGATACCAGGAGGAAGTTCTCTTTCAACAAAGTTCACACATGAATTGCAACCATGACTGACTTGAGAAGGTGTGTGCTGTTAGTAGTTAAAAGCAGTGTTTCTCATGTGCTCTAAACATGATCAAGATGAAAGACAATTATTTCCGATTCAAAAGAAATATGTGAGAAGGAAAAAAAGTCTAGCACAAGATGGAGAAAAAAAAAGAGCAAATTTTAGAAACACATCAAATGCAAATAACTAAAAAAAATATAATGGTAAAACTAATTTTGTTTTTGAATTGTCTACTTTGAGTTCTTTTTTTATGTCTTTTAATTTTACTTTTTATTAGATACTCTGTATAAACATTTAAAATGTTACCCCCTTTCTCTACCCTGCTCCCATACTCCCTTCCCCTCCACTTGTATTCACAAGGGTGCACTCGCTCCTAATCACCCTCTCCATTCCATTGCCCTGGTGTTGCCCTATGTTGGAAAACCATGCCCTCTCTGGACCAAAGGCCTCTTCTAACATTGATGCCAGAAGCTGCTGTCTTCAGCTATATATGCACCTGGAGCCATAGCTCTTTTAATGTGTGCTCAATTGATGGTGTTTTACTCCATGGGAATTGTGGATGGTTTGGTTAGTTGATAAAGTTGTTCTTCCCATAAGGTTGCAACCACTTTCAGCTCCTTCTGTTCTTTCTTTAGCACCTTCATTGGGGTCTCCATGTTCAGTCTGCTGGTTAGCTGCAATCATGCTCAGATGCATCTGTATGACTCTGGCAGAGCCCCTTAGGAGGCATCTTTATATGGTTCCTGCCAGTAAGTACTTCATGGCATCAACAAGAGTGCTTGGGTTTGGTGCCTGCTTATGGGGTGGATCACTGAGTGAGGCAGCCTTTGAATGATCTTTTCTTCAATCCCTGTTCCTCTATTTGACCTTGTATTTCCTCCCATGATTTTTGTTGTTGTTGTTGTTGTTGTTGTTCTCCATTCGAAGAACTGAGACATCCCCATTTTGGTTTTCCTTCTTTTTGGGGCTTCATAATGTCTGCGAATTGTTTCTTGGGTATTCAGAGCTTTCTGGGGCTAGTATCTGCTTACCAGTGAGAGCATACCATGTGCGTTCCTCTGTGATAATTTTACTTTATAAATTATTTTCACTTTACATCCCACTCACTGTCTGTTTCTTGGTCAACTCCATTCATATTTCTTTGACCACCTCTACCTCCTTCTCTTCTGAGCAGGTTGATGATCCTTGGACATTCTCCCCATCCTGACACTTCAAGTCTCTGTAAGGCTAAGCACTTCTCACACTGAGGTCAGAAAGGACAGCCCAGATAATAGAACATATCTCACATTGAGGCAATAAATTTTGGAATAGCCCTCATTCCAGTTGCTCAGGACCCTCACAAGGGTTAAGCTGGACATCTGTGACATATATGAAGGGAGACATAAGTCCACCCTTTGTATGTTCTTTGGATTATGCTTCAAGATTCTAAGAGACCCAAAGTCCCAGGTTAGTTGACTCTGTTAGTCTCTCTATGGTGTTCCTATTCTCTTTTGGGGAACCACAGACCTTCCTCCTATTCTTACATGAGAATCTTTACAAAGATTATTAAAACACATAAAAATAAAATAAAGTGTTTAATTTATTTTAATTTTATTTAATTCTGGCTAAATTCTGCGATTTGTCAGCATTCATGATGAAGTTTGGTGTCCTTAGGTGTAATATCCTGAAAACAGAGGATATAAACCACACCTCAGACATTTTTTTAGGAGTATAAAAAAATTACATAATTTCTCCCTTCCTTTTTCATCCCATTTTATACCCCTCTTTGTTCTTTTGAAAAATTCATGGACTCTATTTTTCTTTAATTATTGTTTCATGCATTTATGAATATTTATATATATAAGCATAGTTTTCTGAGATCATCTGTGACAGTTATTAAAACATCTTATGCTCAATAAAAAACCTTAGGTATCTTTCTTGTTATTACCATTTAAGAATATTAATTATTAAAGCTAAAAAATGAGAAGGCTGTGTAGAAGACATAGGATAAATGATTATTATTTACCTATGTTTGAACAGAAATGACATCTCCACAACCCACTTCCTACCATCCCTTGATTCCATCCAAGTCAATAGATGTAAGTATCAGATGTGGTTGTCAGAATAAATGAGTTTTGGGGGAGGGCTCAGAGGAGGCTGTGGTTTTTATTTGTTTATTTTGTTTTGTTTTGTTCTGTCCCAGTAACATTTACTGGAAAAATAGTAAAAGAAAGTGATATTTTTTTCATGAATTTTACCATCATGAGGGCTCAGCTTCTCAAGGGCTCCTATATCTAAATCCTCACACTCCACTCGGGATCAAAGTGTCCACATTAGACTTTGAGAACACACGAATATGTGTAATAAATGTTTCCCTGAACTTAAAACTGAATATGAGCATCTGTGTCTGGAGGCTATATGACAAAGTTATGTATATAACTGTATGGAGTAAATTTGAAACCAAAAACAATGGAAGAGAGTCATTAGCATGGCCGCAACTGTGGTGAACTTAGAAAACAACAAAATAAGTAGATAACACAACTAAACACGTAGTAGAAAGGTTACCGTACCTAAAACATGGAGAATAGTCAGATTCAGCAAGATAATGTGTGCCACGTGGCAATCTGTAATCTTATCTAATTAACACGTACTTTAAGTGTTAACTCCTTTGATATACTGATCCTATCATATTAGTTTGAATTTCCCTTTGTCAAGACCTCACTCATGAAGGCATACATTTTCCCCCGTGTTATTTGTCCCTTTAGTTTCACATCAGATAATGTTAAACTTACATCCAAGTCTTACAACCACACTGTAATGCTCAAGGCAAAGCAACACAAGAATTTTTCTGACAATGGAATTTAGAATAATTTATAATCATTTACTCAACAATATTTTTCAGAACTGATGAATTAATCAAAGCATTTTCTTAATTTAGAACAAAATATGATTTTAATTCTTAAAGCTCTTGGAAGTTCTCTGCCCCAATACAGCAAGCAGGATTTTGTTGCCTTTTTCATAGCTGTGGGATTAAAGCAAGTGGGAATGAGGGACTGCCAGGACACCCTGGGAGGGAAAGCTTGAAACCCAAAGGGGTAGTATATTGAGCTTCATTTCCTATTTTAATGAGCATGAGGAAGTTTTAGGCAGACCATAATAAACAACAAACCCAAGTCAGAGTAGCAAGTGCAGTTCTTCTCTGTACCTAAAAGGGTCTATTTTGTAAGTAATTGATAGGGTTCTTCAAACAATAGGAATTATATTGACAAGTATAGTCATTCCTACAGGGGCAGTGTTAAAACTTGAAAAATGTGTTCTATATTACAGTGTTTTTTTTTTCTGTCTTCAAATAAATCATCACAGCAAATTAAATAATAAACAATGGAATAGCTGTTGATTTATTGCAAAGTTTTCAGCCTGATAAGTAGGAAGTCCTACTTTGGAATATGTGCATTATATCCTTGAGGAGCTCAAGTGATAATGAGATCAGCCACGTCTCCTTGACACAATAATAGATTATCTTATCTTCTCTAAGTTAAAAAGATTAAAACACACTGTTTTTTTATGAGTTATTTAGTCATTCCTGTAAGACACTTCTGGTTTATAGCTCTGGTGTAATAGACTAGCTGAGTTATAACATACTGCATTTGAGGCAATTTTGCCTTTCAGGTAAACTGACAGTTTTGATCCAAATTTAATACCCACCTATGTGCCAATATCTTTGACATGCTATATCTTCTTAGCAGTGTATCTTTTCTCTGTCTCCTCCCTTTATATATATATATATATATATATATATATATATATATATATATATATATATGTATATATATTGAGTGTACTTTTTCTGAGGATGCATTGATTTATGAACACCATAGAGCCTTTTATTTCTGAGTCTCTTAAATTCACCCTTCATATTTTTAGCAACTTTAATTTCTAAATATTCAAGTTTAAAATAGACCCCTATAATTCTATTTCACTTATCCCAAATATTGGATTAATCAATGCTGTGCATTTGGTACAGACATACACATACTGAAACAAACATTTTCTGGTGGCCTGAAACTGAGGTTGCATTGACTATTTTAAAAAAAAAAAGCCAACCAATCATGCAACAAGCAAACAACCCAAAACTGTGTTTGTTTGTTACTACTACTTCTTCGAGTTTTACGTTTCTTGGTGATTATGTATTATCCTTTTGTCTCACTGTTTAAATAATATTCAATGAAAAGCACATAATTAAATGCTATATTTATGAAAACAAAATATAATGTAAGAGTGCAATAAAGAATGTAAAAATTAGGTTTCAACTCTAGGTGAATATGAAGTTATCTAAGACCTCAGAGGATTTCGATAGGATGATGAATCTATTGTACAAGTGTTAGGTCTTATCCACATTTGGAAGTGAAATCAGGAAATGAATCACATTTATTTATTTATTTATTTCAACTCAAAAACAGACACAAACACAGAAACCATTTATTTTTCTTGTGTTAGCTTCCATTGCCATTATACATTGAATAGTTTTCATTTATTTTCTTCTATTATCATTTAAACCTAATGTGAATGAACATTGCTTTCATCCATGACTATATTTTACTTTTATGCCAGCAAAAGGCAATAGAACTCCTGGAACTGGTGCGGCAGACAGTTATGAGCTCTCATGTGTTTGGGGGGACTTGAACTCAGATCCTGTACAAGTGCAGATAGTGCTTTTAACTGTGGAGCCATCTTTCTAATCCTTGAATCTTTATTTTGATCTTTAGCTTTTCTAAACATATCAGTAAGGATTGTTTCTGAAGAGCAGCAAAAGAAACACCAAAGAAATGATTCAGTGAACAAAAAGTCAATGAAGGGAAATCCACAAAAGCATGTGTAAATCTAAGGAGCACAAATATGTATATGAGAAAAACCTAGCATTCTTCTCAGCAAGATATTGATCCTATCCCCCTTGTTTACAAGAGTAGGAGTAAGTATGGTGTATCAAAAGCCTCTGGGTTTCACTCCCTGCTAAGACAACCCACATCAGTTGCTGCATGGGTCTAAATGAGTATGCTTTCATTGAGGCCAGACATGGGAGTTCATTTAGGAGAATTGGATTTGCAGACAGTTAGGCAGCAGGTTCAGGGACATCCAACGCTCCAGATGCTAAGGGACCTTCAGGAAGACCAAGCTGTCCATCTATTACATATGTGGAGAGGATCTAGGTCTAGCTCAAGCTCAACCTTTTATTGGTGATTCAGTCCCTGGAGCCCCCACAGGTCCAGGTTAGTTGAATTTCTTGGTCCTACTTTGGAGCCCCCGTCCTTTTTGGGTCTCTTAATCTTTCTCCCAACTCTTCAGTAAGATTCCAGAGCTCCACCTACACTTAGCATGAGAGTCTCTGCATCTTTTTCCATTGGCTTCTGGGAGGTGCCTTTCAGTAGATAATTATGCTAGATTCCAGTCAAGCCTGTATTTTAGGTCTGGGATACTTCACTGATGATGGTATTTTCTAGTTTCATCAATTTGTCTGTAATATTCATGATGGTCTTATTTGTAGTGGTTGAGTAGTGTACCATTATGTAGACCTACCACATGTTCTGTATCCATTCTTTTGAGAGACATCTACATTTTTTTTTTTTTTTTAGTTTCTGGATACTATAAATATAACTACTAAGAACATAGTTAAGCAAGGGTCCTGTGGGACAGTGGAACATCTTTTGGGTATAGGCCCAGCAGTGGTATAGCTGGGTGTATTGCTACAAGCATGAATAGGTAAACAGCAGACATGTAGAGAAGACCTAATATTTTAAAAGAAAAGTTGTAGTAAATAAAAGTGACGAGAGATGCCGGGATTCTGTATTTACGAAATTACTGTAGTCTAAGGAGAGAACAGTATCATGAGTTTTGATTGACTTGATTACTTAGGATTCTTGACCATTCATTTGACCCACTCGGCTGTTATAGAATAAAGAGATTGGTGTCAGCTCCAATTGGCTCCATAGCAGGGAAGAAAAACAAAAGGAAACAAAACATAACAACAACAACAACATGAATGCTTATGACAGAACAATGAAATCATTGACCAAGTGGGAATTCTTACACAGGGAGGTATCCACCAACCCTTCAATCATTTGTCTTTCCATTCAAGCTATAATGAGAATTATGAAATGACCAGCATGGGCATTCTTTTATACACTATAGCCAATATTATGTGGGTCTTTTCTATGATGTCAATTTTTACTACAAGTATATTAATAACCTCCCTCTTAGCCTAGATGGAAATGAAAGTCAATATGAAGACTAAGCTGCATTTCTACTTGTACTGTTTTTTCTTGAAGAGTTCAGGGCTGAACTCGAGATCTTAATCATTGTAGGCCGATGTTCTACCACTAAACATTTGTGTGTGGGGGGCGGTGGGGTTGATACTATTATTAGAGGCCTAGTGAGTGTTTGAGAGGTGGCATGCCTGGTCAGTTTGCAACCACACAACAACAACATCAATCAATGTACCAGAGCTACCAGGAACTAAACAACTATTCAAAGAGCACACATGGAGGGAGCCATTGCTCCAACTGCATATGCAGCAGAGGATGGCCTCGTTGGGCATCAATGGGAGGAGAAGCTCTTAGTCCTGACAAGGCTCAATACCCCAGTGTAGGGGAAGGTCAGGAAAGAGAGGAAGGGAGATGTAGATGGGAGAATACCCTCATAGAAGCAGGGGAGTGGTGATGAAATATGGGGTTTCTGCAGTGAAAACCAGGAAAGGAAATAATGTTTGAAATGCAAATAAAAATGTCCAATCACAAAAAAGAATATGGCATTTTGCCTATGTTTTAGTTTCTGAAATCATTGAAAGAAAGACCTGCTAGTTTTTGTTTTGGTGACTCCAAGCTCACAAGGCATTAGAACTGTTACTTAGGTAGAGGAAGCACTGTTGCCAGGACCTCCGCTCCGCATCCTAAGGAGGAAAGTTAACTTAATTAGTTCTCAAGACAACACTATGTCTTCCATCGTTCATCACTTCTCTCATTCCTCCTCTACGACACTATGTTAATTTATTACTCCACACTCAGAAAATAGCTGCGAAAGTAAATTATATACTCTTACCATGCAGTAGATTTATAATGCTGTCCTAGAAGAAAACAACTCATGTAAAACTCTGAGAATTAAGGAGTCCTCTGCTATTTCTTTCAATATATTTTATTCTCGTTTTTTGTAATATCATCTTGTTCATCTGAATATATATGCTTTCAAGCATTTGGAATTACTAATGCATTTTCACATGTTAGAATTGCAGAGAATTAACACAATTGAGGAAACGTGGTGAGTAAACAGAACAGGTTGTGGAACAGGTTTTAGTGGTCATAGACTGCTGGACCTGAAAGACTTAGAAATTTCTTTGCCAAAACCAGTGATTGGAAATGAGGTCTCTGAGCTCCCCAAAAGAATTAAATTGCCTGATGATAACACTAAATTTTGTATAGAGAATGCTTTCTTCCTCTAACAGGTTACTCTGGCAGCGTTTCAAAGTCAACACATTCTATTAAGGTTGCACTTCCAGATCTACCTTTTAGAGCCCTAACTGATAATTGTGGTCCTGAGAGGGGCCTTATTTACCAACATGCCAACATCTTGTAATGTGGGTATATGAACACAGACCATTGCCATTAATATTTTGTAAACATCTCTTTCTGAAACACATTTCCATTCAAGGAATAATGTTGTGCTAATTTTTAATCTCTGCAACAGGGAAGCAGTGTACTGTTAAGAATGTTCAAATACACAGAAATCTGTGACAAAAAAAATGACATATAAGAGCAAATATACATGTTGGTGCACACACACACACACACACACACACACATGCACACATACACACAAACACACACACTGTTACCAGCAACACCACTACCCCTATCACTCTGAATGTCAGCATCTTGTGCAAACCATTTTCCCATATACACATTGCTTTCTTCTGTGTCTTTAAATGAGTCACATGCTTAAAGGAAATGTCTTAAAACATGTGCTCATTTCATTTATATCACTTTATTCATTGTTCTAGAAGAAAAGCAATAATGCAGTTAGTTCACAGTACCTCAATGTTAGTCAGATTAGCCTCTTTTGTCATTTCACAAAATAAAATCATTCAAAATAGTCATGACTGCTTTCCAATTCGAAAGATTAGATCAGGGAGTTGTGACTCCCTTTTGTTGCTCCCACATTGTGTTCAGAGCTAAAGAAACATGTGTTTACAAATTGTTCCTTTGTATTTTCTGATTATCTAAACCCCTTAGATGGGAATTTGTGTATGTGAAGTCAGAGGAAAGGAGCTACCGCTGAAACAAACATCATAACCATGAATGGGGCTGGCTATGGTCTTTGGAATCACTAATGTTGGTCCTTGATCCAGAGAGTGTATTTATTCTTAGGGCTTGGGGAACTGAGAAATAATTTTTAAATGAAAACCTGTCTCTGAAATTTTAAAGCTATCAGAATTCTCACTTATGGTATAAGGTTCAGGTTAATGTATTATTATCTGAAATGCTCATGGTCAGTGTAATTGTAAGTGTTCATTTGTAAACCAAATAAAATGGACACACATGCTCAGGAGTACAAGCAATTAAATTTCACACAAGGACGCTAAGAAAATTTATTATAAGAGGTGAAAGACAATTATTGTTGAAGCATCCTTTATAGCCATCTTGAAAAAAAATATGTGTACCCACAGTTAATGAAGGGGGACTGCATACCTACAAACACACACACACACACACATATATATATATATATATATATATATATATATATATATATATATATATATATATACATCAGCATAAGAAAACCTACTTACCAAGAACCTGGAGTTTGTGTTGTTTCATATATGCTTTAAATATATATATATATAATATCGTATTTCTGGTGTGATTTTTAAATAATTTTACATATGATATCAAAAACTATAAGCTTCTTGTTAAGCATTTTTGAGATGAGGAAATGTAAGAGCTTTATTGTTATATTGTTGAAAAATAACTAAATTAGATGTGATGTTTCTAGAACTTGGCTCCAGATCTTATACCCTTCCCCATCCAGTTTACTTATATATTTGATTGTTTGTTCTGTATGTTTGTGTGCAAGTGCATAGGTGCATTCATACAATGGTGTGCATTTGAAGGTCAAAGGACCACTTCCAGGAGTCTGTTTCCTCCTTCTACATTGTGAGTTTTATAGAGTGAATTCAAGTCAGCAGGTTCACGAGCAGTTGACTTTAACCACTGAGTCATCTCACTCTACAGGTTTTGCATTATTGATCAGTCTGACTCATCTTCTTTGTGGAATAAACCAATGTTTAAAAAAATACTTGTGGAGAAGGTGCCTTGGGGTGATTTCCAGTTTTGAAAGAAGAAGAACAGTAGTAGAGAATTTGAAGAATCCTCCTTATGCATAATTTCATCCAGTTGCTTGGAATGAAATAACTACATGACCTAAAACAACAAGTGAGTTCAGGTAAAACTCAGACAAAGTCAGTGGAACATGAATAGAGAAGAATAGTAATATGCTAAGCTTGGTTGTGGTGGTAGATGTGTTGAAATGTAAATGACAATTGGGAACCAACCTGGAAAAGTAGTGAGTGCACCCAGATACTAGCCTGCAGGTATGAACAAGCTTTGCCTATTTCAGGAACAAGGAGAAAGTTTATGGTTTTGGAAAGCCTCAGGGAAGAACAGCCAGAAGAAATGTGGAGAAGGTGTTCAGAGAATAACTGAAGTGTGATCTGGTGAGTGATGTTACAGAGATCCTTCATGTTTTCCATGACAAGGCAGGGACAAAATTCATGACTCGTGTTTGTACTCAAGTTTTAGCTGAATGTTTATCCTTGATCATTTTAGAGATGAAGCTTCCCTTTCAGAATTTTAGAATATGGGTTTCTATACTTACTGGTTTGTTTCTGATTTGTTTTGTTTGGTTTTTGACTGGGTTAGTATGTTGCCTGAGTAAAAAATTTGACATGCACTAGATATGTAGAGTATTATTCTTCCTGTCTCAACAGTAATGGCCAAACCAACTTTTAAATGCCAAACCAAGACATGGACTCTGAGTGTCTTACTCACATCTGTAGATTATTAAGCAAAATGAAGACTCATTAATTATTTTTTTAAATCCTATTAAAAATGTCTAATCTTTTGCCTGTTTCTGGGATTCTTTTCCTCTTCATGGGTTGTCTTGTCCAGCTTAGATGTCAGCAGTTTTGTTTTGTCTTCTTGTATTTTTTTCTCTTGGTTGTTGTACCTTGGAGGCCTGATCTTTTCCCAAGGAAAAAAGAAGGGAAGTAGATTCAGGGAACCAGGCAGATGCTGAGGAACTGAGAGGAGTGGAGGAAATGAAATAATGGTAGGGATGTATTATAAAAAAGAACAATCTATTTCCAATTGGAGAGAGAAAAGATATTTATACTCTTCAAATTTTAAATTTTTTATTGTTTTAATTATCTAATATATATATATATATATATGTGTGTGTGTGTGTGTGTGTGTGTGTGTGTGTGTGTGTGTGTCAATGCAGTTGAGCAAATTTCCTACGTATTTAAATTATATTAAACTTTTAGAGAAAAATTTATAGGTCAGATATCGTAGAATAATTTGAATAACCTTAACAAATTTACAACTTTTAATTTTAATTTATATGATCAGGTGTGGGATCAGATATGGGAGGAAACCAGAAAAAAGTACAGAGAGTCAGGAAATATTGAATGAAGGTGTGTAGCAAAGGGGGATGGGAACTAGGGGTAGGGACTAGAAAGTCACAGATGCTAGGAAAGCAAGAGGCTCTCAGAACCCAACTAGGATGACTTTAGCTGAAATACTCAACTAATGGGAGAGAGAACTTGTAGATAACATATCCAGAGGTTAGGCAAGGCCATTGTTGAGGGATGAAACCACCACCCTATCTCAAAAACATTAGGCAAAAATTGCTCTGTCTAAAGAAAATACAGGGACAAAAAGTGGAGCAGAAATTGAAGGAAAAACCATCCAGTAACTGCCCCACATAGGAACCATCTCATCCTCAGACACTAAGCCCAAATATTATTGCTGATGCCAAAAATGTGCTTGCTGACCGGAGTCTGGAATAGCTGCCCCCTGAGGGTCTCTGCCAGAGCCTGAACAATACAATTACAGATGCTTACAGCCAAGCATCATACTGAACACTGGCTCTGCCAGTGTCATGCAGCTACAGCTGAGAGTGTTTGCATTTAACCATTGGACTGAACACAGGGACCCCAATAAAAGTTCTAGAGAGAGGAATAAATGAGCTAAAAGGGTTTGCAACCTCATGGGAAGAACTACAATATTAACCAACCAAACCTTCCAGAACACCCATTGTCTAAAACACCAACCATTGAGCATATATGAAAAGACCCATGGCTCCAGATGCATGTGTTGCAAAGGATAGCATTGTCTGGCATCAATGAGAGAAGAGGCCTTTGGTCCAAAGAAGGTATCATTTCCCAGTGTAAGGGAATGTTGAGAGGGTTATTAAGAAAGGGACCACCTTCCTGGAAGATTGTGGAGGGGGATGGGGGAATGTGAGCAGAGGGAGTGGGGATGGGAACTGGAGAAAAGAATAAAATTTGAAATGTAAATGTAGAGAATATCCAATAATTTTTTTTAAAAGAATAAAGGAAATGTTTTTTTTTCCTACTGGAAAATTTTAGCTCCATTTTCAAAGATCAGGTGACCATAGGTGTGTGGGTTCATTTCTGAGTCTTTAATTCCATTATTTATATTAGAATTTAATTCTAATATTCCACTGATATCCCTGCCCATCTTTATGCCAATACCTCATAATATTTATTATGATATCTTTTTAATACAGCTTGAGGTTGGGGATCATGATTCCTCCAGCAGTTCTTTTATTGTTGGGATTAATTTTGCTATCAGACTTTTTTTTATTCCAAATCAATTTGCAAATTACTCTTTCCCCCACTCTGAAAATCAGTCTGGCAGTTCCTCAAGAAAAATTGACATAGTACTACCTCAGTACGCAGCTATACCACTCCTAGTCATGTACATAGAAGATGCTCTCACATATAACAAAGAAACATGCTCCACCATGTTCACAGGGGCCTTATTTATAATAACCAGATGCTAGAAAGAACCCAGGTATCCATCAACAGAGGAATGAATGGAGAAAAATGTTGTACATTTATACAATGGAGTACTACTCAGCTATTAAAAAACGATACTTTAGGAAATTCTTAAGAAAATGGATAGAGCTAAAAAATTTCATTCTGAGTGAGGTAACCCAACAGCAAAAGAAACACACACACAATATGTACTCACTGATCAGTGGATATTAGCTTAAAAGCTCAGAATACCCAAATACAATCCACAGAGCACATAAATCTCAAGACGATGGAAGACCAGAGAGTAAATGTTTTAGTCCTTCCTCAATGCAGTCGGGAGAGGAGACAAAATATTCCCAGGAGGAAATACAGAGACAAAGTGTGGAGCAGAGACTGAAGA
Source organism: Micromys minutus (assembly GCF_963924665.1). Lineage (NCBI taxonomy): Eukaryota > Metazoa > Chordata > Mammalia > Rodentia > Muridae > Micromys > Micromys minutus. The sequence continues at coordinate 22,728,866 of NC_137959.1, forward strand.
AAAGGGCATCCAGAGATTTCTTTCCCCAAGGATCTATATACAGTAACCAAACATAGACAGTATTTTGGATCCAAGATTTGCATGCTCACAGCTGTCTGATATAGCTGTCTCTTGAGAGGCTCAGCCATACCCTGAGAAATACTGTGTAGGGTGCTCTCCACCAAGCACTGTACTCAAAACAGGGTCCTAAATGGAGTAGTTAGGAGAAGGAATAAAGGAGATGAATTGCTTTTCATTCACATAGGAAGCACAATATCAACCAACCAGATTCCCAGTGCTCCCAGAAATGAAACCACCAAACAAAGAGTACACAAGGTGAAACCATCTCGTCAGCTGCATATGTGGTAAAGGAGGGCCTTATCAGGCATCCAAGAGAGGAGAAGCCCTTGGCCTTGTGAAGGTTCAACACACCAGTGTAGGGAAAGCCAGAGTGGGGAGTTGAGAGGGAGTTGGTTGTTTGGGAAAACACTCTCATAGAGACTCAGGGAAGGGGGATTCCAGAGGGGAATCAGGAGAGGGGAATAATACTTGAAATGTAATTAGAGAAAATATCTAATAAAAAATAAAATAAAACGCGAAAAATTGAACGTAACTGGCACAGGAATAGTGGAAGTAAAGGGCACATATGAGTCTATAGGGGAACAAATGACCGAGTCTCATGGGAGGTGCTGAATTCCAAGGAGTAAATGTGGCTCCTTAGACAGTTGGCTTGATGCAGCTCATGCGGATATTAGTTTGTCAAGCAGGATGCTACAGTATATTAAAGCAACGACTTGTTGTACAGATAGATTTTTGAACTTTAGTTTTATTGAAGAAACTATAGGATATTATTAATACAACATTCTCACATAAACTGGAAAATATGGCAGCTTGCTTGACCTTCTGTAGGTTTTTCACTGTTTACAGATGGTATGATAAAACGTGGCAGAGTGGAAAGGCAGCTGAGAACATCTTGGCTAAGCAGAAACGAAGAGGCAGAGGGAAGGAAACTCACGTGTTCCTGGTAGAGCAGTACCACTGAGATGATATGATAAGGACATTTAAAGAGCAGAGTGGGAGTGATTGGCCTTTAAATTACCACTTCCCATATATAGAGTTAGTAAGTATGGAGCTAAAGTAACTATGGACACAGAAAGATGTGGAAAGTTTGCATATGGTATTAGAAAAGAAAACATTTTATTTATAATTGCCTTCATTTGATTTAGTTTTATAGGTGGGAATATTTCTATTGAGATAATTCTCATTTAAGGAAATGGGTTTCTTTGAAAACACACATAAATATACACACAAAGATATATTACACACACACACACACACACACACACACATCAACTGCCCCACAGAGACAACATTTTAGACTTGAAGGAGTGATTGTAAGTGAACATCTATGTTTATGTGTTTGTTTTGAGTGTGTGTTTATGTTTGTTTGTGTTGGGGAAGTGGGTGAACATTTTATTTCTTATAGATTCCCCTCCTGTTCCTTGCCTAGTAATAATTAAAAATTTTTTTCATAATTTTAATTTAAATAAATAGTTACAAAAGATTTAAAGGTCTTTAAGGACTTTGGAAAAGTCTTAAATCAGACTGAGAACATAAGATAAAAACAGTTGGACAAATGTCCCAGAGATAAGATGAAAGGTGATAGTTGTCATTTCATAAAACATAAATGATTGATGAACTTTCACACTGTGTTTGGATATCTTCCAGGCTAATGAACCTGGAAATCCATTACTATGAAAATGATTCTTTTAATATGAAAATGATTAAAGGCAGTAATACTATCCTCCTAATATTTTAAACCATGAAGATGAGCAAACACTTTATTCTGAATATAAAAATAACTCCTAAGATTATGTTAATTTCAATTTTTAAAACTTTTATATGCATGGGTGTTGTGCTTGAAGCAAATGCATGCTTAATCCTGGGGAAGTCAGAGAGGCAGCTTCATTTAGTCTAGAATAGCACTACCTGATGGTTAAGAGCTGACACATGGTTACAGATATTTGAATTCAATTCCTCTCCAAAAGTATCCAGCAGTTTTAAATGCTGAGCTACATCTTCTGTTTATTGTAGTTGATACCACTTGAAAGATAATTACAAGAAGTAAAAGAAAATAAAACATAAACAAAAGTTTTAATTTTCTTATTCTTTTTATGAAAATAAAAGCAAGTAGCAAACCCAAAACAAAAATCATAAACCTGGGGAAAAAAGACAAATTGGGACAGGAAAGAATTGTCAGTCATAGGAGAGATAAGAGAGTTCAGAAAAGAGTAATTAGAATACATTGTATCCACGTCTAAACTTGTTAGCACACAGTTATTTAAAAAAAAAAAAAATAACCTGCAACTATTTTCTTCATCTAATTCTACTAAAATAAGCATTAGCAAGGAGCTTTAAAACTTTCCTTTCCTTGCTTAATAGTAAATGTAATACTTGAAAAGAAGGATGAAAGAGGTCTAGGCTTGGAAAAGTGGAGGAAACATGAGTAAGAATGAGATGGAGGAGGCACACAAAAAATCAGAGTCAGGAACAAAGGAGCAATGTGTTCTCACAGAACCTAGAGAACCCTCAGCAGCCTGAATGAATGAAAGAAATTCAAGTAAATCATTTCCTAGAAGAATACTTAGCATTCCATTAACTTTAAAATCTACAGGTCTTGATGTAAATCTTTAGCCTTTAATTCTTCATTTATGTAGCCATACTTGTGAACCCCCAAGTTGACTTTTATGCTTATGAAAACATGTTTCTAATTAGTGCATTCAAATACTTTAAAAAGGATAACTCAACTAATAAGACTGACATTATCAATGACATGTACCTAAGAAATATCGTGGACATTCACCTTCCTCGTTAGTCCTTTTGTGATGCTTAAAGTATGTTGTGGATGAACATTATTTTGTTTCTATATAACAATCACTTTCATTCATTTATCAGTGTGATATTTGTAAAAAGATGCTGGCAATATTGCTGATAATTGAGTCAACAAATGGATAAGTGGATGGTTCTAGGTAAAGACCTGTGTGAAAATCATTGCCATTTTGCTTAGTTAGTATCTTTAAAACACTACACTGAAAATTGTAGGTTATCAAAACATATCTTTTCAGTGATATTTTAATGATTAGAAAATCTACAGTTTACCTTTTACCAAAATAACGAAACAAGGCCCAGGTATATGAAAAAAAATAACACACCTTAAAAGTTCAACTAGCAAATACTGATCAAGGACAAGATAAAAAGAAACTTTGGTGTACTCAGCCTTAAATGTGCTGATAATAGCACAATTTCTACTTTGAAAGCTTGGACCCACAGAGGAGTAGGAAGGAAAAGATTGTAGGAGGCAGAGGTAACAGAAGATTTCTAGGAGGCATTGCTTTGTGGGTATTAAAGAATAGGAACAGAGGTGGACTCCAGGTTGCTAGTAATGACATAAAAGGCAATGTGAGTCACACACAGATCTGAGGAGCTGTTGGAGGATGAGGACTGTCTGAGGGCAGAAAAAAAGTCAACTTCCTTTAATGTTATTCTGGATCCTGTAGACCCCTTACATCTGGAGACATACAAACAGAATGAACTATCTGGGTTCCTTGCTTTATAAACGTACATGGGTAAGGTTGAGAGGAAAGAAAGGGGATAGAAGGGTATGGAAAGAGATGGAGGGAATATTAAAAGGTGGCTTTGATAAAAACATTATATGCATGCAGAATATCCCAGTGAATAAATTTTAAGGACAACTATACACAAAAGTTTTCAGTTAAATTTTAACTTAAAGAATTGGGTTGGAATTTTGATGGGGATTGCATTGAATCTGTAGATTGCTTTTGGTAAAATGGCCATTTTTACAATGTTGATCCTTCCAATTCATGAGCATGGGAGATCTTCCCATTTTCTGAGATCTTCCTCGATTTTCTTCTTTAGAGATTTGAAGTTCTTGTCATACAGGTCCTTCATGTGCTTAGTTAGTCACACCAAGTTTTTCATATTGTTTGTGACTACTGTGAAGGGAAATTTTTCCCCTAATTTCTTTCTCTGCATATTTGTCCTTTGAGTAGAGGAAGGCTACTGATTTGTTTGAGTTAATTTTATATCCAGCCACTTTGCTGAACTTGTTTATCAGCTATAGGATTTCTCTGGTGGAACTTTTGGAGTAACTTAAGTACACAATCATGTCATCTGCAAACTGAGATAACCCAGTCACAAAAGAGCAGACATAATATGCAGTCACTGATAATTGGATACTAATCCCAGAAAGCTAAAAAAAGAAAAAACCCCAGAAACAACTCACAGACTAAATGAAGTTCAAGAAAATAAAAAGACCAAAAAAATAAAAAAGAAAAAGAAAAAAGAAAATAAAAAAACATTTTGCTTAATTTTTACACACCAAGAAAACTTTGACTAATTCCAGGTTACATCTTGTTTTACATGTACTTTATGCTCATTGTACCTAGTAAGATCTTAATGCACACTATCAAATCTTTTTAAAAAATCAAGTACTGACAAAAATGTATTGATATACTTTTATGCAAAAATGCTTAAAATCAGTACATTTATCTTTGTTTTTTAAAATAAAGTTGTTCAATTATAAAATTAACTTGAATCTTGACTTTTTTTTTTAATTTATTTGAAGGTTGGAGAGATGACTTGGAGATTTAGAACACAGAATCTTTTGCCAAAAAAACTGGGTTCACTTTTTAGTACCCACATAGCAGCTCGTGTTTTTGGAGTGTGTGTGTGTGTGTGTGTGTGTGTGTGTGTGTGTGTGTGTGTGTGTGGGAGCATGTGTGCATGTGCATGTATATGTAGTTGTTTGTGTATGCGTGTGTATGTGTGTGTGTATGTGAGTGGGTGAGTGGGTGTATATGTCACACCATGTGTAGAGATCAAAGGTCAGCTTTGGGAAGTGGATTCCTTCCTTCAACTGTGGGTTTCAGGAATTGAATTCAGATCCTAAAGGTTGTGCAAAAAGCTCCTTTACCTGCTGAGCCCTTTACCCTTGGATCTTGACTATTGAACTGTGCTTTGACCTCTTCTTGTCATTTCATCTCAAAGAACCAGATAGTCCGACTGTCTTGTTTCTAAAAGAGATAATTATTTGAAGTTGAGTTGCAGATGACTGCCTAGGTTTTTTCTAATGAGTTCAGAGTACTTTTCCTTAGAATGGGTCTCATCTTTCTAATTGGATTGTATATCTAATAGATGTGCTGCCAGATAAAACCTAAGTGAAATGTCACAGACAACCCCTCACCAATGCATGAGGCGAATATAAAGTTGAAATCTACTAAGAGAAGGATAGGAAGGGTAAGGAATCCATACTTAAACTGTCAAGACACCACCTGAAAAGGAACCTAAATTAGGCTCCCTTCAGAAGACATTAGGTTTCTTTAAGACTATAAGTGTATGGGGAATATTAAGATGGAGGTCTAATCTTCAACCCAATTTAGAGAACATTAGCTGGCTTCCCTTGAGTCTATATCTCCAAATTTGAAGCAAAGATTTTTTTTTTTTTTTTTTTTTTTTTTTTGCTAATGAAGGCAAAGGCTTCAAGCAGAGGTCATTTCAAAACTGCAGGAGGACACAGGACTCCTATTCTGTCTCTACTAGAAATCTTTTGCTTGTACTTCTGTTCGTAGGTCTGCTTGACATCCATCTGCATGGACACTAAAGGACCATGCAGTTTGAATTACAAGAAGGAAATCTCACTACAGGATGCTTCTGTGGCTTCTCAAGATTCAAGAAATGTCAATGTATTTTCTCTTTTTTAAAATGCAGATGTTCTTTTAACATGAGGTTCTGTAGAAGAAAATAAGAGCTTTCTACAGAATTACAGAGCTCAGGAGGTTTGACTTCTCTTTGTGGTCTGAGAGAATAGGAACACTTTGTATTAATTATGAAGGAGAAGGAATGTTGCTTAATAGTGTCTAAGGTGTCAATTTATAAGGTTAAAAATGGTAAAATTGGCTCTTACTTTAAATACCATAAAGGCATATAAACAGGATAATTTAATAAGTGGGAGTTTACAGATACAGAAATAGTGGCTGATATATATAGAGATATAGATATCCCTTTCTTTCTGTGTTCACCATGATTAGAAGTAATTTGCAAAACTTTGAGAAAAGTAAGTCCACATTGAAGCAGACATGTTTCTGTTTTATTTCAGATTGTGTGTCAAACAAGGAGGATGAAAACAGGGGAGAGAAAGGTAGACAGTTAGGAATGGAACATTTTAGTACAGCAAGTCTTTCTGGAAGATATTTTCCAATCCTAAGTCAATGATAATTTTCATTTTATATTAATTTCCCTTTAATCAGCCCTAGGCATCTAGAAGCATCTTAGTCTCTTGTAAGCTGCAATTGAAGGAGATACTTATTAATTTTGTCTTAAGGGTAATATGTTTGCCAGAAAGAAATGCATGGGTTTTGTGTGTGTGTGTGTGTGTGTGTGTGTGTGTGTGTGTGTGTGTGGTTGTTGTTGTTGTTTTTAATTTTGGTCGTCTACCATTCAAAATCTCAATTCCTCTCTTATTTATAAGTCAGAAATTTTGTTTGATCTCTTGGCCTCTGGTGCACTAGTGGCTCATATTAATTTGCAGATATCTGATGATATAGCGTAGAGCCAAAATTTACTTTCTCTTATATATTCAATTGGAAAGGTGTTTGTCAGTGTTTTATTTATAGATAGTGCATCTCAGTTTTCCATTTAAGCCCCTTTCATTTATTCAATATTTACAACATCCAAAGCAGTGTGCTAAGAATCTACAACGTTAGCTTTTACTTCAGTGCAGCTCAAGGACGTGGTTGTCTTGAGCCCTAGCTCAAGAGGTAAGGGTGAACCAATCATGCAAAATGCACATGGTAGAAATGTTAGATGCTGAACTACAACACTGGTTTGCCAACCTTTCTGCTTTATATCGATTTCATTTATTATATCTTATGGTAAAGTTTGATTTTGAGTTCCAGAGTCAAATCTATCACTCTAAATTTTTTAACTCAGGGTTTGGGGAAATTTAAATGTTATAATTTCCTAAAAGAATCACCAAACTAAGATTGTGTTTAATTCATTTCTAGATATACATGAGTATAAATCTTTACATAATTCATTTCTGGCTATACATAAGTAATTAGCATCAAATATTTTCCTTGCAGCAGAAAACTCATATACTATCCATCAATATTCGTTATAATTAACATAACATCACAGAGCTACTATTAATGCATGTAATTATATGCTATGGATAACTAAACTCTATCATTATATTAATAAAATATAAAGTAACTAGGAACTGTGTAGTCACTGAGCCATCAGGTTATGACATTTTGCCAACTGTTAGAGATGCATATTACACCTTTAATGTATTTGATACTCAGTTTTATACAAAATGCAGTTGACTTTTATAAAATATGTTTCTCATCATTGATGCTGGGAATAAAAATATATCATGTAGCAATTTATCCTAAAGGGATAAGGGCATAAATCAGAAGATGATTAAAATGAGATAATTCTGCATCAGTGGCCTAAGGATAGGCTGCAAATAGTTCCTTTTTAGACAAGCTGATAAAAGGAATACAAAAATATCTCTATTGGAAAAGTGCTTGCTGTGAAAATTTAATGATTTGAGTTCTGATCTCTAGCACCAATATCAAAAAACTGTTACAACAATACATCTGTAATCACTAAACTCTGTAGACAGAGACAGGAGGATCCCTGCACCTCTTTAGCCAGCCATATCTGTGAGAGATCACTCTCTTTCAGAGCACTGCACACACACCAAACCTCAGAGAAATCCTCCCTGACTACATTATCTGAATTCTCTTCCTTATTTTTCCTCACAATCATGCTTGACTTTGAAAGGTTGTGCTATCGTTTCTGTCTCTACACCTGCCCACTTCACCTGAGCCAAAAACCAAGATGAAGCCCAAAGTGTGATGGGAACTGGAGTTTTCATAACCTTCAGCACTGTGGATAAGATATTGAAGGTTTTTGCAGTATTCTTATTTTCAATTTTAATAAAATAGACACATAGACCATTTGCCATTTCTGGTAGTTAAAAATAAAATGAGGGCTCCATGTCAACCATAAAATCATTCTCTTATACATTATCTCGGCTACATCCTGTCTCCATGCCTCACATTTCACCAAAAATTTGATTGTACTATTGATTATCACTGTTTTTCTCAATCATGGAGGTTCTCTCAAATTTACTGATTAGATACAATTCAACGTATCTATCTATCACACAAACAGACATAAAACTGTCCAAATTGTTCTCAACTGAAAGTATTTACCAATAGTTATTTCTATCTCAATTTCTTAAGGTTCCACCCTTTCATTAAATTGGTTTAAGATGAAAAAAATCTTTTAACTTTAGATTACATTTTAGAGTACCTGACCCAAACTTTAACTCAGATAAACTAGCAGGCTCATACCTAGAATGAGTCTCCAAGTTGCCCACCAACAAAACCCAAGCCTAGCCCTACTCTCTAATTTAATCCCTAAAAAGGCCAGCTTTTCCAGGTAACACCCTCAAGACCAATATCTCCAGATTTTTGCCTGCAAATTAATCTCAATCCTAAAGGGTCACTTACAGAGGATACATTTAGTAGGTATTTTCAACATGTCTATTTTGTATATGTATCAATTTAATACACATATATCTGTTTATCTATCCCATTAAATGTCTCTACTCATTTCACCATATAGGTAACCTTGGCAACCTATTTCTCTCTGTATAAGCCTCTGTTTCCATACCTTTTCATGAAATTATTTATATGATTCTTTGATTATTTCCTCCTTTTCTCTCCCTCTCCCTCTACATCTCACTCCTCTTCTCTCTTCCTCTTCTCATGTAGTCTCTCTTATCTGAACCCTTTATTAGAACAAACCCCTTATTTAATATCCTTTAACCTCTTACACACTAGGTGTCTCAACTTGTTCACTATCACGCTTCTGATACCTAAAATAATACCTCCAAAGTAAAACTTTGCTGTTTTCCCGATTCTAAACTTGTCTTTCTATTCATCTCATAAATACCAACATTGAAAGAAAACTGAGAATACTTCCCAATTAATCAATAATTAAAGTAAGTATTAACCTCAGAGATCTAATATATTTTTTCATTAGCTATTTCTTCATTTCATATTAAATTTTTCTTTTCCAAATCTAAGCTCGTCCACAGCCTTCTTCCATTTGGCTGTCAAATTAGTTATATTCTTGATTGGAGCTTCCTACAATGTTACAGCCCTAATTCTGCTCTCTGTACTAACCTGGTTAACTTTTACTTGTCCTGTAAATGTTAGTTTAAGTGGTATTTTTATTCTTGGGAATTTCTCAGCTAAGTTAATTAGGTGTCCTTAGTATTTCCTTTCTCAGATTTTCAAAATACTTCTTCTGAGCTCTCTGCTTATTATATTGTCTCTGTGTGGTTTAGGAAATAAGTTCTCCTGCATGTGATGGCATTTAGAAGATACCTTCTAAGTGTGTGAACTAAGATGGAGCAGATCTATGCTATGACATATGGTGTGTCATAGCCAGGTTAATATGTAAACTTTGCATGAACCCTCCTTGTCGGAAACCCTTGTGAAAACACTTCATATTCCATTTGACTCTGACACTCTCAAGACATGTCCCACAATAACAAATTTGAGGCGATTTATGAATGCTTATTTAGACAACTGCTGGCATCCACATCTCTGTTAAATCCTGGAAGGTGATGGCTATACCATTTTCATTTCAGTGTGTATACTGAGAACTCAATACAATCTCTAACAGATGGGAGTACCCAATCCACACTGACTGAGTAAATATGTACCAGGTGTATTTTGAAAGACTGAGATTTTTCTTTTTGAACTTTTTATGGTAGGCAGGTATATGAAGGTTTTCAGTACCAGGTGATAAGGAAGAGAATCATTTCCCAGGTCTCTCTGCTGAAATTTTCTCCGATGAATGAGCATTAAATAGGCTGTTATTTCCTAGTATCAGTGACGGATGCACATACTTCTTTCCTCTTGCCAGGTGTGTTGAGAAAAGCCTGTCTTCCCAATAATAGAAATAGAGACATGCAGACAAGCCTGAGGTCATAGTCAGTTTTTTACCCATGTCATAAATGTAAGAGAACTAAACCATTACCAAATGATTTTAAATTAAGTTTTAGAGCCAAAAAGAAGATTTTCACTAAATGTCTGTACAATATAAAAGATGAGATGGATTGTTTAGAAATCATGTTTCCATATAAAGCTAACTTGTGTGTATAGTAAAATCTAGACAAAAGTGCTATGATTTCTCAACTTGCTTGTGGGTAGTATCCAAAAATACCTGGTTTTTCTAAATGTTTGCAAAAAAAAATCAATTAAGAAATCTATGAATCCCAGATGATATTTCAATACTGTTTATAAATGAAACTGTGTAAATCAATGGAATGATGAAGACAGCCTGCAAATTTTACAAAGACAATACTTTAAGAATATTTTTTTATATTTTTCATCTCTCTTAGCAATTTTTATCTGACTACAATTCAGCCATCGGTTGTAGCTTGAGCTTTCCAATTATGTGAGTATATGAGTTAAACATAATAACCTCATTTTTTGAATATTGCTCCCTCAATGTGTGTAGTTATTAAAAGAAAATGTATTGATTTATATTTGATAAAATCTATGGGAATACGACCCCATAGGGCCTTACCTGGTCAAAGTTCAACAGTGTATTTTTATAATTTCTTTGGTACTCCCAGCTTCTGGATAATTTATTGAAATGAATAAATTCCCATTTCCTTGCCATAGCCCTTCATTTTGTACTGAAAAGAAGTCTTTAGGTTATTTTACAGTGTCTGGTAATTGTTTTTTCTTATTGTCTAGTCAGGAATTAGAGAATTTGAGCCTTTTTCTGGTGTTACATTTGAATTTCCTAAACCTGTTATACATAAAATTGAAGTTATTGTGTCTTCAGTTACTCTGTGCTCCATATTACAGAGACCTGAACTTTCTTCTCAGAATTTCATTATTCCAATCCCTTCATCTTTCCCTAGGCTTAAAACAGTTATTCAATAAAGAAAAGCCAGTCGGCAGAAAGTGCACCTTAAACATTTCAGTTCCTCAGGTATAAAATGTTGAGGACTGAAATATCACATTTTCATATCTACAAAGATATAAGTCATTGATTTCATCTGAAATATTGTGTTTTCAAAGCCTGAAGTAAAAGGGAAAAATCAAATGGGAAAGGAAAATCAAATCATATCATCAGAGAATCCTGAATTATGAACAAGTCCACCGGATAATAAACACAGCCATGAAGAATATAATGATTAAGCTTGGATTTGATAGACATGCCAAACACAACACTTGGAGTGGAGTAAGTTGTCCATACTCTGTGTTTAGTTCTATGGAGGCTGTGAGAAAACACATGATCTTTGAGCACATCTATTTTTTAAACATTTATGGTCACAAGTGCATCAGCAGAATGTGCAATCTGAATCTTTTTTAATTTTTTGTTGTTTATGGTATTTTTGCTTTAATTGATTGAAGAAATACATTCTACAACTTTCTATTATTTACTTGATATAGAAGTTGGGTATACTCTGGAAATCTGTCTGGCGATACCTCAGAAAATTGGATATAGTACTACCTGAAGACCCAGCTATTCCACTTCTGGGCATATACCCCAGAGACACTTTAATACACAACAAAGATATATGCACCACAATGTTCATAGCGGCTCTATTTATAATAGCCAGAAGCTGGAAGGAACCCAGATGTCCTTCAGAAGACGAATGGATACAAAAATTGTGGTACATATACACAATGGAATACTACTCAGCCACCAGAAACAATGACTTAACCAAATTCTTAAGAAAATGGCTGCATCTAGAGAAGATCATCCTGAGTGAGATAACCCAGTCACAAAAGAACAGACATAATATGCAGTCACTGATAGTGGGATGCTAAACCCAGAGGCTTGCACTCCCCCAGAAACAACTCACAGACTGTATGAAGTCCAAGAAATAAAGAAAACAAAAAATATACATATATTCACAAAACAAGAAGACTTTGACTATTTCCATGTTGCGTTTTGTTTTGCATGTACTTTACGCTTATTGCAACTAATACGTTTTCAATGCATACTTCCAAGCCCTTGAAAAAAATCAAGTACTGACTAAAAAACATATTCACATGGTTTTATGTAAAATTTATTTTAATGTCTGAAAAAACAGTACTGACAAAAATGTATAATTTTAAGCAAAAAATGTTTAAAATCTTTACATTTATCTTTGTTTTGCAAAATAAAGTCGTTTATAAAAAAAGAAAAATTAAATAAAATTAAAGTTAAAATGAAAAAAAAAAAGAAGTTGGGTATATTATCCTTTTAAAATAAAATTAGAAAAACCCATAAGTTTGAAATAATGCAAGTTATGTGTAATGATTGGAAGAGAGTACAGGATAGGAGACTGATATAGTTACACAATAATTTCAAAAAATCAAAAACAAATATATAATCAAATAATAAAATGAATTAAATTGTTTCCTTAGCTTTTTGTCCTATTTCTTGCAGTTTTGAAATCAAGGGGTTGGGAGAGTATGGGAGGGACCCGGGTGGAATAGGGGACAGGGAAGGAAAAAGAAGACCGTGATCAAGTATTGGGGGGAACAAGACTGAAACCCTGAGGGCCAGCAGGAAGAATGGAATCAGGGAGCCTCAGGATGTAGGAGATGGGGGCTCCCTCTAGAATGTAACAGAACCCTTGGAAGTGTGAGACTTATAGGACTCAAAGGGAAGGACCTTAGATAAAATGCCCTACTGTGGGAAGAGAAAATATTTAGTTCCAAACTCAAGTGGAAAAAAGGGGTTGCCAATTCTCAGTCAAAAATTTTGACCTTTCTAGAGAATATCATCCTGAGTGAGATAACCCAGTCACAAAAGAACAGACATAATATGCTATCACTGATAATTGGATACTAACTCCAGAAAGCTCAGAACACCCCAGAAACAACTCACAGACAATATGAAGTTCAAGAAAAACAAAGGCCAAAAAAAAAGAAAGAAAAATGAAAAACCATTATGCTTAATCTTTACACACCAAGAAAACTTTGATTATTTCCAGGTTACATCTTGTTTTACATGTACTTCATGCTCCTTGTAACTAGTAAGATTTTAATGCATACTATCAAACCTTAAAATAATCAAGTACTGACAAAAACGTATTTATATACTTTTATGCAAAAACGCTTAAAATCTCTACATTTATCTTTGTTTTTAAAAATAAAGTTGTTCAATTTTAAAAAAATGAAAAACAACTGACCCAGAATTTTTCCTGTGGGAAGCAATTGCAACTGTAGTGTCAAAACCAGAGATGAGCCTGAAGGAAAGGATGTCCAGTGACAGGCCCAAATTGGTAACCATCTCCAGGGGAAGCCCCAAAGCCTGACACCATTATTGATACTATGCAGTGCTTACAAACAAGAACCTAGCATGCCTGCCCCCTGAAAGGCCCCAGGAGCAGCTGAAAGGATCAAATGCAGATATTTACACCCAACCTATGGAGAGAAGCTGGTGATCCTTGTAGTTGAGTTAGAGGATAGCTGGAAGAAACTGAGGAGGTAGGGGACCCTATAGAAGACAAGCAGTCTCAACTAACCTTTACCCCCGGGATCTCTCATGCACTGAGCCACCAACCTGTAATCAAACACAGGCTGATATGAGGCACTCAACACCTATACAGCAGAGGACTACTAGGTCTTGACTCAGTGAGAGAAGATGCAACTAACCCTCAAGATATGTAAGGCCCAAGAAATAAAGAGTTCGGGTGTGTTCGGTGTTGGGGATGTGTGGGGAAGGGAAGAGGTATGGAATGTGTAACAGTCAGAGGGGGTAAAGACTGGACTGTAAAAAAGATTAAAGAATAAAAAACAATGAAAAAATTAACTCAAAAACATTTTAAGTCAGTAATCACTTCCTGAAACCAGAAATACTGCTGGGTTTGGTGGCTGTTTATGGGGTGGATCCCCTGGTAAGGCAGTCTCTGAATGATCGTTTTTCAATCCCTGCTCCTTTATTTGTCCATGTATTTCCCCCTGTAAGTATTTTGTTCTACTTCCTAAGAAGGACTGAGAGAATCCCTTCTCAGAGGCTCTGCCAGAGTCATACTGATACAGATGAGGATGCTTGCAGCTAAACATCAGACTGAAAACAGGGACGCCAATGAAAGATCTAAAGAAAGGGCTGAAGGACTTGACAGGGTTTGCAATGTCATTGGAAGAACAACATTATCAACCAACCAATCTCTCTAGAACTCCCAGGGATTAAAACACCAACCAATGAGTAAACATAGAGAGACTCATGGCTCCAGCTGCTTATGTAGCAGAGAATAGACTTGTCTGGAATCAGTGGGAGCAAAGACTTTTGGTCAAGTGAATGCACATTTTTTCCATTGTAGGGCAATGCCAAGGCACTGAGGTGGAGAGGGTGGCTGGGAGAGGGAGCACTTTCATGGAAGCAAGTAAAGGGGAATGGGGGAATGGGAGTGGGGAGAAAGGAGATAACATTTAAAATGTGAATACAGAAAATATTCAATAAAAATTTAATTAAAAAAGTTTTAGGTCGTAAACTGTATCAGACATTTAAAATATATCTAGTAATGCTCTCACAAAATGTTTTGTGTGTATGTGCGTGTGTGTGTGTCCATGTACTTGATAAATAATTACTATGCAAGACTATATTCTTGGAGTGAACTATATTACAACAAGAATATACCAAAGTCTGCTAAAATAGGTAGGGTAATCCCAAACAGAAGGATTTCCTGAGCTACAGTATGAAGGCCAGCATGCCCAAGTACCATGTTTGTAAAGAAAAGGCCAGAAAGACAGATGTGTAACTGAGTGTTGGGACCCTTCCATAACAGGAACACACACCTAGTCATAATTATTATGGCAATAAGCAAGTCAACCAACTCATAATGCTTTCTGCTACATACATATATACAGAATACATGCTTGCAATGAAATGAAGTTAAAACTGTTTGGGTAATCCTCTTAAAAAGTGTTTTATATTAGAATTTCTCATAATTTTCTGTACTAAACTTTCCAGATTGCCAATGATGTAGTATATGCATGAATGTATATGTATACACACATACAAATGTATCACACGCACACAGACACAAACATGTGAACACACACATGTGAGCACACGCGCACACACACACATACACACACATACACACACACACAAACCATGTATTGATAAAGAGAGTGTGTACAACTGCATTTTGTTTGACCTGTTTAATCTGTGTAATTAATGTTACTTGTATGCATGTTTTTAGGGCTGGCCTCTGTAATTGAAAACAGACTGCTCACTCTTATTCTCATTTTGATCACCCAGTGTATATAACATGACAATCAATATTCTATCAGAATTCTACTCTTATAATGTCCTTAACACAGTGGAACTCAAGTTTGTCCCTTGGGCTAAAGCAATTCTATTTGCATGTCACACTATCATTTCAGTGTCTTACAATCTTATATTCATACCATAAACTTAGTGACTGTTTTAAACTCTCAAGTCAAGGATAGGTTTATAGACAAGATTAGGAGAACATGTATGCCTGATATAATGCCTTAGTTTTTATTCCTGCTACTACCAACACCTTTCACAGTCCTGGGGAAGACCATGACATTGACACTCTAATTGTTCACATCACAGGAACAAAAGCTGCTAATTCAAATATTTGATATGCTCTCTGCTCATTTCTCCACATCGTCTGCTTCTTTGTCCTCATCCATGATGATGTATATCGACCATTTGCATTTTCTGTATCTGCCATTTATTTACTGAAGCATAACCAATAAAGTACCACTACCCTACCTCTTTCTGTGATTTGCCTCTATAAAACATGGCAACTCAGAATTTCCCTAGTGAAATCTACTCCAAATGTATATATTCTTACTCCTTTTACTTTTTATACTACATTAATTTTAGTGATTTTATTTTATATTTTTTCTTCTCCCACAATGCTATGTCATGAGGCGGGAACTTATTGTCATCATCTAGAACACTGGGATATTTTAGTTGTACTATTCTCTAAATGAGGGCCTGAAAAAGTTGTCACATGGGATTTTGAATATTCGGAAGTCCCTGAAGACAGTTACTGACTCAATGTTAATTTTCAAATTGTCATAACCAAGCCTCTGTGACACGCACATTTTAAGAGTCAATAGCTTGGTAAGTTCATCCACACCTTTAATCCCAGCACTTCAGAGACAGAATCAATCCGAACTCTGTGAGTTTGAGGTCAGTTTGTCCACAGAGCTGGTTTGGGGATTGTGAAGACAGTCTTAGCACAGCCTATGGCAACATACTATGCATGAATGGCCAGGTTGTGGTATTCTTTGTCTGTGTTTTTCGATCCTCCCAGCAGTCAACACAAATCAAATGCTTCATCATGATTCATCTTCTGTATTGATTTATATAATCATGTGGCCTTCCTTTGATTAGCAATGGAAATAATTTTAGCCTGTATGATTCCCTTGTCATAGACACTGTATCTAGAAAAGACATCTCTTTAAGAATTTTAAAAGTTTATTTTAACAATCATTATTGATAGTGCTGACAATAAACTTTGATCATCCAGTTACACATGAAACTGTCAAACCTGACAAATAACCCATAGCTCTCAAACGTTCAATGTTGAACTAAAGAAAATCTATAAATAAATAAATAGATAAATAAATAAAAATAAATAAATAAATAAAAACATACCCAGAGCCCAAGAGTCATATTCAAAAACAAAAAATAGGGAGTTATCTAAGCCAACTGTTCATAATTGCTGTGTTCAATATCAGACAGTAACTATTAAAATATTGCTCATAACCACATGGACCCAGAGACTGTTAAATATACAGAGAAGATCTGAAAGAAATAACATGTAGCTTTGGTGACCTCTCATTTCCTTTTCAAATCCAGGCTGTTTTTATTTTTTTCTTTGAAGTCACTGTTGTCCACAGTCTTTCTCTTCAGGCAGCATTCTCTGGTATTCCTCTTAAGAATCCTCTTCTGTAATCTGTGAATAATGATAGAAAACGCTATTATATATTTGTATAGCTCAGTGGAAGTTATACCAGTATTCAAGATGTGAGTCAGATTGAGTCTGTTTAACTATGGTTGGAAGGATTATCCCATAGGCACCCATGCCACCAGGAAGTACTTTTCTGCTGAGCTGTTATCAGTACAAGAAATATACATACAAAGCACTGGGAATTTCCTAGTGCCAGAAGTGACCTAGAAGACTAGAGTTCATTTTCATCTTTCTCATCAGATCTCTAAATTAATGGTGGCAACCCCCTAATACATTCCTGAAAATCTTGTTGTTTAATGTGGCTCACAGTGCATGGCATTATTTATGCAACTTCAGAGTGTTCTTTGAATTCTTGAGTGTTCCAATACATTATTGATACTTTTAGGTGCTTCTGAAAAACAATTTATACTCTGATATGATAGAAAAAAATCTGTGGCTACTTAGTAGTAGAAGTAGTCATTGCTTCATTTCCACCATTTAAAAGCAAAGTTCTCATGAAGTCTTCTTGCTTTGCCATTTTGAGTTGCTTCCTTTTTGTAGAGTAGTAGGCAACATACTCTCTCAATCATACCATTTGAAACATCAGAATATACTTAGAGCTATATCTATTTAAGAGAAGTTAGGATTTCTGCTCAGATAGCCTCAGGTAAACCCAGGTTTGAATACTGTTTAAAGACAGACAATGAATGTTCAATTGATTAGCTTAAATATGCTCAATTAGCCTCACGTTGCACAGAGTGAAAAGCATTCGAGAAATCACATTTTTTACAAATCCTATGTAGCTGAATTTCAACTTTGGTAGAGGTTCAGAAAATGTACTTTTTTAAAATCTAAACAGATTTCTTATAGAAACAATAAAAATTCTAATTACATGTTATAGAATTTTGGAAGTACATCCAAGAAAGTGGTACTGGGATACTATAAATATTAAGGATATACTCTGATCAATAACTGTGTGCCAACTACACAAAAAAGGATTAAAATAAATATCTCCTTTAATGATAAACAATGAAGACATTATAATTATTATAAACAAGAACAACAATGATAGTAAACATTTTATTCACTTTTTGGTTATCTGAGCAACAAAGAGAAAGAGTTTGTTTAGCAAAGAAACTATTGGATCAAAGAAATGTAAACATAGAAAAAATTATTTGCTACAAAATATATTCTACAATTATTATCTCCACAAAAATACAATGATACAAAAGCATCTAAACCCAGCTTCTTGGTGAGATGCATTTAATTCTAATCCAGGGCTCTATAAGCTCTTATTATGTTTATAAACAAAAAGTCACATTTACAAACCTTTACCACTAAACAGATTGCTTTCAACTTCAAGGTTACAGTTAGAAAAACAAATAACCATCATTTCAAGTATATTGTAGAATGTCAGAGTGTGATTTAAAAATTTATTATTGAAACGAGAATTTTTTAGTATAAATTATCCCAAGTAACTTAAGTGTACGGGTGTGTGCATGTGTGTGTGTATGTGTTCTTGTGTATATGTGACTACATGGGCATATGTGCATTCATATGCACCTATGTGCATTCTCATTTGTGTTGATGTTCATGTTTAAATTGTGCATTCATGCAGCTTTTATAGTGATGCCCACTGTTACCTTATCTCTTTGACTGACAGTGATGGGATTTCAGGCACGCTCAACCTTTCCAACAGTGCTAGTGATGGGATTTTTTGAAATCTTATTACTGGTTGCACTGCCTTGATCTCAGATGGAACTTTCAATCAAAAAGGCAATCAGAAGGTTATACATTCGTGAGATTCCCTGCAAAGCCAACGATCGCATAATACAACATGTTGCAAAGGACTACTTGCCTCCAGTCCTTATGTGGCTATAAAAAGTAATTGGCTACTTAGCTCTCAGCACCCGCTTTCCTTCTCCAAAATACAGATAGCTCAGCCCTCTGTGGATTCTCAGTGTGGAGCCGGCTGCTCCTGGGAGATTTCTATGTCTCATGCAGAGACTTGTCTTACTTTAAGCATATGATTAAGCAAACTCTCAAAGACACATTTGTCCCTTCTGAGGATTCCTGTCTCACTGGGTATACTGATGCATTCCGTTTACCTTTCAGGTTATATATGTACATACACACTTACCCATTTATATTTTGCTATTTATTGTTAAAAAAAAACATCTTGCTGTAAAATTTGTGTTATAGACAGCACAACTTGGTGTGGCACAGGCACCACACGAACATAATCTTAATATAAACCATTTTATATGTATATTGGCTGTACTCGTGAGAATTTTATTAAAATGGCTTACTAATATTTGATGATCTATCTGTGTGGATATTAAAAACTGGTTGATCAAATAATATAAAAAGTAGAGTTTGAATTGAACCCAAGGGTCCTCCAGGTGTGCATGGATGCCTCAATTCCTCAGAAAAGAGCCTTACAGTAAAGGAAGCAGAAGGAAACAGCCTTTGTTTCCCCTATCATTTGGCAATAATTCTTGGGAAAACATTAAAAGAGACTTGTCTTTGGGACACACACAGACCAAAGATACAGTAATGACTGTAGTATGTGGCAATATTATATTTAATAAGTAACCACTTTGTGTGTGTGTGTGTGTGTGTGTGTGTGTGTGTGTGTGTGTGGTGTAAAGATTCATCTGACGTGTCATTATTGCAAGAACAAAATAATTGCATAAACACAAAATCTTGACAAATGCTTTGCCTCAAGAGTTTTAATGGAGGAGTAATTAAATCTCAAAAATAATATATATATATATATTCATTGTCCTATTCTAAATGTGAGATTTCAAGTAAGTTTGTTGTAAAATTTGATTGTCTAATGGTATGTGAACGGGCCTTCTTGAGTATAATTTAAATTCATGGTAGCCTAAAAATGTATTTCACACAGAAAAAAAACCATATTAATCCCAAAGTGATCATACATAGTGTTACTTTATCCAGTGTATAGAAACTTCAGATTGGCTTCAATATACAAAATATTTGGAGAGTGGTAGAAAGAAACATTAAAGAGCTCATGTATCCACGATGTCTTTCTGGATAAAGTAAAATTTAAATGTAGATTAAAAGTGGTTCTAAATCCATTGCTTCTTTCCCATGATCACTAATGTGAATATTTTTCTATTGATCATCAACATTCAAGATGTTGGTTTTATAATCCTACAAAAATAAGAGTATGGTATATCTGTTACAAATGTCTCATATCCCACTTTCTCTCAAAGTAAGTGAGTTTAAAGTGAAAACAGAAAATTAAAATTAATTCCTTTGGTTTATAAAGTGCAAAAGGTTTAGAATTTTATTTTTCATTATTACTGTAAATTTTAGTAACAGTTTTTATGATGTTTGTTTGTCTGATGTATATAAAAGACTCTATGAACTCTCACTTTGACTTCATCAAAAGTGTTCATTAGCAACTGAGAGAGGAATGAATGAAGGATTATGATCAGGCCATAGTGAACAAGAAGGACTTTGTAAGCCACTGAATAGATACTAAATTTGGTTGCATATTTAGTCACTTTCATTCTGATAAGGTGAAAACAGCTCCCAGAAACTGTTGCCTTCCATCCCCCAGTCAAATCCATGCTTTCCTTGGATAGCCCCAAGGTAGGTATGGAAGTTACTGGTGACCAGAGTCCATGGGTCTTTGTCTAATGGCTCTTCTAAGGATCGGATCTGAAAAATAATGGGTTTCATGTCTGCAAGCGAAGTTTAGGTTCTTTCTCCAAAGCTTCAATCCCCTTATGTTGCCACATATTGGACTCTAATGTCACCTGTAGACTTTTCCTGTGAAAAATTGCCTTCTTGATCTTTTATTATCCCTTTATTACTACCTCCACCCCAGCCTCTGCATTTACAGACCTCCGAACCACACTGGACTGTCTTTTACTGTCATTTACACTTATATCTTTGATGGTTTGGGTGTTTTTGTTTGTTAGCTTGTTTTTGTTTTGGTTTGTTCTTTTTCTTTTTGTATGGGATAAATAGCAATTCATTTCTGTTCTCTGGCTTTTATATAATAAAGATGCTGGAAACTAAAAATGACCCACAGTGTGATCTGATTGCACAGTTTAGAATTCTAGATTCAATTGTTCTGCTCAGAAATCCTCATGCAGCTGAAAAAAATGATGACAACAAAGGTATTTATAAAAATATATTTCACAAAGTAGGAAACAATACAGGAGTTTCTCTGAATACAACACATGGAGTAAATAAACAATATTGCATTAAAGCAAAGTAGAAAAGTAAAATGTTCTGCATGTAATACTTGAGTTTTATCATACATTTTCTACTCCTACATGGCAGGTTTGCATTACAAATTGAATATGGTCACATCTTCTAGTGCTGTTCTGCTTTTGTAGTCTAAGACATTCTGCGCATCACCATGATCAGGGACAGAAGTGTAAAAAACATAAGCAGGAAAATTATGTACAAATCAGTTTCTGCTCTAAATTATTTGGGAGAGGGAAACTTGAAACATGTATATTGGGTGGGGCATTATGTAAATATCTAAAAGTCTAGAGTTTAAATATTCACAGGAATCAATATACGTCCAGATGTTTGTGCTTGTAGTAAAAACACCAAATACTAGGATTATGAAGAAAATAGAAAATAGTCCAAAAGTTTCTCTGGGAAATGCTGTTCTTATAATCACCAGTCACAATTACACTTTCTACTCTAAAGAGACTATTATCTCTCCCCTTGATAATATTGCCTGCCATACTTATCTCATCAAAATGTACATGTATTAAACATTCATTGAATAGATATTAATAGAAAACAATCTAAAGGATTATTAATGGATATAATTTTGTTTTTCCCGTATAATCCCTTAATCTATAGATTACCAACCTTAATAAATAAAAGCATTATTGGACATCAATAAAATATTTATTTTGAGGATTAAACAAATAAATTCACACGCTAGCAATAAAACCATCTGACTCTGATGTGGTCCACTGTGGAATACAGTTTATCTCTGTGTCCTTGTGGAAGAAGATGAAGTGGAGGGAACGAAGAATCCTGCTTCTAGACACAGCCTGTTTGAATGGCATTTCTCTCCTCCCACCTTTGAGTTGGCAATCCCCACCCTGGAATGGATTACGAACATGTGAATATTTTAAGGCTTGACACAATATTTAAAGATGCTATTCAGTTTCTTTTGAGTGGGACCAACAATTATGTACAACGTATGGTCACCGTACTGTATAATCTAGGAGGCCTCCCCAAACTCCATAAAGTCATAACGTACAGCAGACCAAAGTATTGCTTTATCATTTGTGACGGGATCCTTATTGGTGAAGGAAATAAAAACCTTTTGCACTCATAAGAATCCTTACAGAAGACACGTATCAGCAGCAGAGTCCTTGCATGTCCATTTTTTTTCTAATAAAGCACCTTTTAATTTTGTTTTTTTTTTTTTCTCCTCTTAAACAATTCTCTAAGGATTAGCTAGGATCCCAATCTCTGACTGTCCGTCAGGTAAATATCAAATATCCAAACACTGCTAGACACTCCACATACTTAATTGACACTCCACAAAATTTATCACCTCCTAACATATACTTTTTTATTTTTTATTAGTTTTTTTTGGTTCAACATTAAAATGTGGTTGAGTTTATAGATGATTGGTGCTAAACTTGCCTCTAAAACAAATAGCCACATTTGTTGCATCTAAGGGGAGTGACCCTAGAATATTACAGAATGCTCAGTTCCATTGATTATTTCTATAATCCACTGTCAAGTTTCTTTGTCACTTTCACCAACAGAGTAGAGTTCGCCCAGTCTCTTAAAGCGGGGACCCCAGTCACTGAGGTAGTCAAAATTCTGGTCTGAGTCTGATGTGGTGGACTCCAAAGAGCTGAGAGAGCCAGCCACAGACCCTCGGCCTTCATAGCCATAAATCTGAATGGAGTCATATGGTGGGGCCGTGGGGTCATTATCTGCCTCATGCAGCCTTACATTTATAAATTCATCGACATCAACACCATTTGGAACTGGAGCAAGCCCTTGCCTTGGCATAAACTGCAAATCTGGTTTAATATCCTTACGGGGTAAAAATCCATTAATTCCATCTGGGTTTTGCAAAGTTGCAATGTCAAAAGCCTCTGTGTCCTCCTCCCCGCCTCCTTCGTCGTCGTAGCGAATGATGTTTTCTCGCACGTCTTCGTCATCTTTGATAATCAGTGGTTCATTTTTATGCCGCCTCAGGGTAACAAACAGAACCACAATGACTGCAAAAAAAAGAGCAGATCATGATCAATCAACAAGTATGGCCTGCCATGATCAAAGATGACATAGGAGAGAAGGTTTAAAAGAATTTATTTATGACTTCTGTAACCTTGAACCATGAGTACGGTGCTTTAGAGTAGTGGTTCTCAACCTTTTCACTGCTGCAATTCTATAATACCATAGGGGCTCTTACAGGTCTGTGCATGGCAAATAGAGGTCTGAATATGGCAAACACTGTATACAGATTTTGCCTTTTAAAACTTTCTATCTCCCTTGATAAAAACCTTCACATTCAGTATGCTATCCCGCAAGTTCTATTCCACTATTTGGCCTCTGACTCATTCCTGAGGTCCAAATATTTTAAAACTATCATTATTTATCCAGCATATTCAATCAGGATTTGCATCCTCACCTGAGTGGGTATAGACTCTTTCTGGTCCTCTTAAAAACACATTCCTGCAGAAGTACCCTTTTTAGCTTTCTTGCCTGTGCTTGTTTGGGGTTGCTGCTGCTGCCTTTGCAGCCCAATGCCTCGCCCCTCCCTGGTAATTGACTTTTAGCTAAAAATTTGGAGTATGTTCGATTCTAGGATTGCCAACCCCTCATATAAATACAGTTCCTTATGTTATGGTGACATTCAAACCATGAAACATTTTCATAAGTACTACATGACTATAATTTTATTATTATTATGAATCATAGTATATTTGTGTGTATGTGTGTGTGTGTGTGTATGTATGTTTTGCAATGGTTTTAGGAGTTTCCAATGAAGTTTAAATCCCAAAGGGGTTGCTACCTACACGTTGAGAATAAAGTGTTCAGTTATGCTGACACCCAATTAGTCTGAAGAGTTATCGGAATTATAAAAACTAATTTTGTTGTACAGATTACTCAAAATCATGTCATAAACATTTGCTGTTATGCTGTAAAATGCACGTAGATGGGAATCAGCTCTATGGTGAGTCCTCCAAAAGAGAAAATACCGTCTGCAGCATGTTTAACACATTAACTACATTGTGCCAACTTTTCAGTTTCCTTGGTTTCTATCTTTATTGCTTCCAGTGAGAGAGTATGGTACTTGAAGAATTAATTCTTCCGGTGATGGTACCACTGCTGCTAGGAGCAATTAAACCCAGGCAATTCCAGAGGCTTTTAAGTACTCAGTCACTAAGTTATGGCCACAGACCGATATAATTAGATAATCTCAACTTAAGTGATAGATTACCTTTGCACATTATATAAACTGTTACACAGTTAAAATCTCATATTCAATGGCAGCTGGCACATTTCTGTTTGGCAAGACTGCTGTGACTTAGAGCAAGAGAGAGAACTGTTATTCACAAACTCTACCATTCAAATGAATCATGAACTGAAATAATTATTAAGGTGTTTTCATTTTCAAGAGAAAGGGAAGACTAAGATATAGTTTTTCTTTGATATTTTTTGAAAGTAGAATCACTGCTTGTGTGCATTTGTGTACCACTTACTATGTGGACAAGGGTAGTCTGGAACCCAGATCCTTCTCCTTTCCCCAAGTGCTAGACTACAGAGATGCGTTCACTATTTTCAGCATTAGCCTTACTTTCACAATGAGCATTTTAAGCAAAACTCCCCTCGTAAATTAGATATTTTATTGTAATTTTACCTTCTTTCAACTTAAATATCTATAAAATGATTTTAAGGAGAACATGCGTTTATATGATTATATTCTTTATATCTCACTAAACTGAGATCGGACTATACAACAACCCACTCCATGTGATATTTATATTCAATGGTAACTGAACACAGAACAATTACCTCTTGTACTAAATTTGTTTGCAACATGTGGTTTGGAGGCTGTCTTTTCTAGCAGGTGCTGGGAAGAAAGTAGAACCTCATTCCTACCTACTTGTGATTTTGCATCTCACAATGTATCTATTCTCCCTGATGATGTGTGTGAACAAAGCACCAGAAATCCTGTCAACCTGGAGAGAGTTTGCACAGTCCTTTCTCACTTTATCTTAATGTTGATTGCATACCAAACTAGAATTTACTACTTCTGTTGATAGTCACTTATGGCAGTAGGATAGGAAGGTAGTACTCACCAAGCAGCAAAATGATGCATGCTAATATAGCAATTAAGGCGCCCATACTGAGTCCAATAGGAAGGACATAAGCTTCCACGTTGCAGGACTGGACCACGCCATCACTGCTACAGCCACAGACACGGATGGTCAGGGTACTGGTGCTACTCAGAGGGGGGTTCCCACTGTCACTGATCACTATAGGCAGAAGGTAAACTTCCTGCTTCTGGCGGTTGAATCCATTATGTTTTGCCAGAATGCTCAGGGAATTATCTAGGAAAATTCAGAGTGACAGTTATTTGCATCATTTCAAAATGTTTACCCAAGTGATACTTGTTTTTCTAGATGCCATGTTCACCTAGACCTTAAGCTACTTCGAAATACTATGGGATAATCCCAGCTCCTCTGCTTCCTCTTCCAACACTATCAATGTGGAAACCAAAGTATCCACAGCAAAAGAGTTTGTATGACAGGAAGCCAGCAATAAAATTTGGGGTCTTATATTTCCTTGTGAATGCAAAACAGATTTCATGAAAATAATCTTCAAATATCTCTTCAGAATTCACATGTTATATGGTCTCCCATAAATTCATGTGTAAGTTTATAACATAGTAACAGGAGCTAATTAGAGAGAAGTTTAGCATACAGACAATGTATATTTGAGACCCTCTCTACTGAGAAACAGACTGAATAAAAACATGAATATTAAAAGATAACTTTATTGACTACCATGTTACCTAAACAACAGTCAGAATTTCCTGAAGCATTTATTTTGAGATGACAGAAAACAGATTACTGCCAATTGGAAGAGAAAGATCGTAATTTTAAATTTTTAGACTCCTTTATGTATAGTTTTTATATGAGAAAGAAAATGAGATGTAAAAGGAATTCCATTTTGCATTAGTTATACAGAAATTATCATTGAGTATGCAAAGCCATATCTATCTAAACTTCAGTATTATGTGATGCTGTGATTTCAGTATGAAATAAAATTAGTCCATGACAAGTGGCTGATTCCCACATGGGCCCTATAGTTTTTATTATTTGAACCTACTAATGAACACTTTTGTAATTCATCATGGCCAGGAGAATGACAATCACATTATGCATATTTTAGTCTGTCCTTTATTTTTCATCAATAAAAGGCACATAAATATTCAAAATGGGAACCCTGATTGTCTCACAATAGTATGTAAGGCCAAAAAAATAACTCACTAGGCTGATATTATTTGTAAAATTGAGTATTTCAATTAAGAAAAATTTTCAATATTGACAAACGCACAGGCAGCAGAAAAACAGGGACAAGTCATTATGGTCCCTAAATGATATCATCTATGATTTCAAAGCTGTCTAATTTCTGGTCATCAGTGTCCTACTGATTTCCAAAACATTTAAATAAATCTACAAATATTCTAATCAAATGACTTATTATGCTGAATCCTACCATATAATAACATTTATTAGAATTTTATAGAAAATAGGAATCATTTTCAAAAATAGACTCATAATTACATGTAATTTAGATTATTTAATATATAAATGGATTCATGATGCTTTACTAATAAGTAGTCAAGCAGAAAAGACATTCTGATTTTTTCAGTTTTTTTGGTTGTGTCTCATTATTTAACAATTTGCACAGCAAAAGTAAAATTTTCTATTAGAGTTAATCACTGATATACAAAAATGATCTATTAATGTTTCACCATGACCTAGAAGGAAATACCAGTTAGCTAAAGTCTCAGGGAAACATTATCTCAACATAGATACAGAATTCATGATTGTGTTTTGTCTTCAGAAAGTCCAGACAAATCTGCATCCTGTTAATTAGCACGGCGAATGTTTGTTGGATTTCTTCATGTCCTTTATTTCAAAGCATATGATACAATTTTTTTTTCATGACACAGAATTAATAAAACAGTAATGAGGCTTTTTCTTTTGATGACTAACAATGTTGATATGAAAAGTATTGCAGAATATTCTCTTTTAAATAATCTAGAGTGATTATTTAGTGATTGGATCAGGATTGTTACTTGTTGCTGAACGTCATGGTTCTGTGAAACACTGAAAAATCTAATACGACACTGTGATTGAATTTCTGTACTAATCATTCTTCTAACATTTGTGTTGATTTTTGTACATGCCTGAAACTACTATATAAAAGATGTTCATGAGTTATTCTACTTGGTTCTTAACTTTCAGCCCATTGCAACATCAATTAATTCCCATTTTAAAAATTGTTTGCATATATTACTGAATTAATTACTTTTTTAGTTAACTAAATGAAATTTTCATTATAGAACATATTAAAACTATAAAAGAATAGTTTCCCATACTTAAATTTAAGGCACCTATACATACACCATAAATATTAATATATATTTCAAAATATCTTGTTATTGTTTTCATATATATACATGTTGATTTTTTTATTTCATCAATATTTTAACTTTAACCCTATAATTCTCTCTTATAATTGGTATTTTAAATTTCACATTTAAAGTGAAAGGATGTCTTGAGTAGTGTTGTTTGGCTTATACTATCATATGGAATTGACTTTATCCATGATTATAATTAATTTTCTCCAGGGTAATTACAGTCTTAGCATTACTTTCCCCAGTGATCTTCAATAGTCTCTCACAAAACAAGGACATGCTCTTGTATCCCTACAGAAATCTACATCTTACTGCATTTCAACCAGCTTCCTCTTCCAACCTTATATTGTTGGCATCCTTTCTAAGCATGAAAGTATCATTACCAGCCTGGGCATGTCTCTGAGCGTTTTCTTCTTCCATGTGCTTCTGTATGAAGCTGTGCTATTATTGCCTATTTGCTCTTCTATGAAAGAATAGAATACAGGATGCCAGCCTCCATGAGAATTCTTTCAATAACTGGTAAAATTTATAAAAATGGTAATATATTTTATACAAAATTAAAGAATTTGAATATTTGTAGTAACTATAAAGGCAATTCGTCTTTCCAGAGTCTTGATTTATCTTTATTACTATATTATATAGAAATACAGTATTTTAATTTCAAGGACCATGCCATATTTTCTTTGTTTTATTATTACTGCTATATGCACATTTTGCTAAATATGTGTAAATGTAGTTAGACTATAAAATCATATTGTTAGTAAATTTGCTGTTAAATGAAATGTAACTAATTTGTCAACTGCTTTTATCTTCAATAATCTAAAATAGTTTCTTCCTAGTTTCAAAATAAGCAGGCAAATTTCATCAAAGAATTCTATGCAGTATGGAAACAGAAAAAGTTCCTGTTAATGCTCATAAAATTATAAACATTGTAAATCCTAGTGAATGTTCGAGAAGAAGTTCTGAGAAAAAAAAATATGTATTTAAAAATAAATGATGAAGTAAGTGTAACAGTCAAAACACTGGAAAATGGAGAAACATTAAAAGCAATGGGAAGCTCACATCACATCCAAGGAAATGGTTGTACAAATAACATTGAATTTTTTATACAAATGATAAATTAATAAGCCTCTGAATCAATAATTTTATCCAGAAATCCAGTAATACCATCTTCAAAATCTGATGTGTATGTGTGTGTGTGTTTGGGTGTGTGTGTGTGTATGTGTGTGTGTGAGTGTGTGTGAGAGAGAGGGAGGAAATTGATCTCCTATCACACATATCAAAAAATCCCAGATTATTATCAGTATTTACTGTAGGGAGTTTTATAAATCTAATAGAAACCAATTGCAAATTATAATTGAGTACATGTTAAAAAGAAAGACTATATGTAAAGATAATCATGTAATTTAAAAAGACAGTAAAAGAGTATGAGTGAAAGCAACCATATGAAAAATATTAATTTAATATGTTATAGAATATAGCACTTGAAAACTCAAAAATATAGTGGATTACTCCAATATCCCACTTTCAGTAACATATAAAGCAAAGTAGCAAATTTAAGCAATGATAAAATATCAATCCTTTCCCACCAGAAGCATGGAGATCATTCCCATAACAACTGAAGAATAAATATTTTACCCAAGTACACTATAAATATTCGACATTGAAAATTGTATAAATCCCAAAGTAAAGTGAAATTGAAAATAAAAATGATGCTGCAAAGGCACTTTAACCAATGCAAATCGTGTTTTTCTATCAAATAAAATCAGAAATCAGTGAGAAAAAGTAACTAAGGTATTTAAAATATATGTGGAAGTTAAATCATACAGAACTTAAAATCCAACTAATCAAGGAAATTTTATTAGAAATTTAGAAAATAATATGATTCATGGATATATGCACATAAACATTTATATATAGATGTATCAGTGAATATTCAACAAAGGAAATTTCATGGGTACAGAGGTAAAATTCAAATTCTCTTTGATCATATCAGGAGTGAGTGCACCTTTGTGGAGACAAGTGAGGAGCAGATGGGAAATGCATGGGGAAGAGGATAACATTTCAAATGGAAACACAGAGAGTATCTAATAAAAAGAAAGAGAGAAAAAGAAATCAGGAAGATTTCAATCTAAAGGTTTAATTTTTTTCTCTCTAAGACATCTAGAAAAGAAGGGCAAACTTATCCTAGTGTAATTAAAAAACAGAAATCTTTAAGAAATAGGGAGTAAATGACTGAAATTGAGGCTAAAATAACCAAATCTGGTTGAATCTGGCAGTTTCTTCCTATCCTTATGTTCTCTGGAGGTCAAGATTTCATTTATTTATCAAGTGGTTTTGCTTCAAATTAAATTTTACTTATTTTATATTAGTCAGTTACCCAAGAGCACTGTGAGTACAAGAAAGTACATTTGGCCTTGTATCTTGTTCTGTTTTTTTTTTTTTTTTTTTTTTGTATGAAAATTTTATTTTATTTTATTTTATTTTTTAGACTTTATTTTCAAAAACAAAGATAAAAAATTTTAAACATTTTTGCATAAATGTATACAAATACAACTGTGTCAGTGCTTGGCTTCTTTTTCTTTTTTTCTTTTTTTTTTACAATGAGCAAAAAGTACATGTAATACAGGGTGTAACCCGGAATTTGTCAATGTGTTCTTGGTGTGTAAAGATTGAGCATGACATTTTTTTGTTTGTTTGTTTGTTTTCTTTTCTTTTTTCTTTTTTCTTTTTTTTTTTTGAACTTCACACAGTCTGCGAGTTGTTTCTGGGTGTTCTGGTTTTAAATAAAAAGATTTCTGATTTAAAATATAGAAGAAAATGGTATTTATTGAAAGATAGTTTTCTTCTTTTCTAGTTCTCTTCAGTTTCTTATATAGTGTGGTTCCTTTTTCTAGTGATTTAAAGCTGATGACATAAAGGAATACCCATTTCATTCACTTTAAAGTTAGCTTTAATTTTACTACGAAATTTCTAGAAACTTTTTTCTTTCCCTTGGATCTCTAGCATTTTAATATTGTATAATTTTAGGGTTTCTTTATCTTCGCCTGCTCTCCTGTTTTGACTTCTGCTATTGTGTTTTTTTTTTTTTTACTTTTATCTCATCTTTTTGAGCAGGACAAATGTTATAATATTATAATATGTCCTGGTACTGAATTATTGAAGGAATCAAGAATATGTTATAGCCTAGAATATAAATATAAATATTTTAACCTTAGTATTCATAATTTCATTTTTTCATAATTTCTCAAAGCACCAATCTCATTGTTGACTTTTATATTCGCAATACTTCAATTTAGCTTCAATAAACTGAATATTGATTCAGTATAACTGAGATCTCTTCTTAAATAGTAAAAAAAAAGACAAGAAATGAAACAGCCTGTACTCTATACATCAGTGAATTTCTGTTACTTACTGAAAATAAAACAAAAAAAATGAATAGATAATTCTGGAGATGCCATATTCAAAATAATATGCTATCATGTTTCTTAATATATGGTAATATATTCATAAAGGGAATAATGTAGAATGATAGCCAGAACAATATTTCTCTATATTCTAATGTGTAAAATATAGCTATAAATATATATCCAATATATGTTTCTCTTGATATATGCATATCTTGATATAGCTACAGACATAAATGAAGGGAAACACACCCCTTAGAATTCTGCTTCAATTGCAGGTTAGAGATTTGTTTGCCCATACATTGATTCCTGTATGCCATTGGCTTTGCCTAGTTCTCTCTCTCTGTGACATGTGTGACCTTCCTTCTTTTTTGCACTGCAGCTGTCCTGCCATACTTGACCCAAGTTTCTTCCTTTATTAGAAATTTTAGAATATTATATTTTGAAAGACACTTTCTCTATCTCTCTTTTTCCATAGTTTGAATTGTGAATAATTTGTTTTATCATTTGTCTATACTTAAATGTTACTTCTTTTTGAATAACTTTCTTCAAATGTCTCTAGAAAATTTAGTTGCTGGAACTCCCAAAAACATTTACATTTTCATCAGAACTCTTATAAAAACTGATATAGTAATGGAGATTTTATAGACACTGGAGATATGAGAATAAACTGAAACTTCTGAGCAACAAATAACCAATTTAAATGTATAATGATTATTCAGCAAGTATTTGTTAGATAAACAAATGACTAAGTAACCATGAGTTATAGTCACATTTATTTGTCCTCATATGGATAATAAGGGAAGATATATGTGGCTCAAAAGGAATCAAAGGTAGAGTTCAATTTCAAACTACAGGAAAATATATTTTATTTTATATGAAAATTTAAGAGAATGAGAATTTCCAAATATTTCTCTGAGAATGCTTTATATCTTAGAATATAAGCAATAAATTGAAATGTATAGATGCAATCAGGTAAGATCAGTGAAGAAACAGCATAATTCCACAGAAAATGATATCATGTAAAATAGGTTTGCCATGGAATTCTCTTTTACTTTTGAAGAGTGGATACTAGCTGGACCAATGCCTCCAACACATCTACAACAAAAGATTGCCATGTTTGGCCTCAGTGGGAAAAGATGCATCTAAACCAAGAAACTGGCAGAAATCCAGGGACACAAGTCTGGTGAGACTGCACTGCGAGTAGCCGGAGTGCAGAGAGATCTGGGCCTAATGAACAGAAAGCATGCCCCCCGCACGCAGATTGGTTTGAGGGAACAGGAACTCTGCCCTAAGGATTCAGTTTCCACCCAGAAAACCCATACAAGTGAAACAAGCCCTCAGGCCATCTGCCACCAGGAACAGCAGAGATCCAGGGACACAGGCAAGGTACATGGGAGAGAAGGGAACCAATCACTGACAACATGACCACTTATAATCACAGAAAACAAGATGGCAAGAGGAAAGCAAATGAACTTAACCCAATGCAAACTAAGACAACCTGGCAACACCAGAACCCAGTTCTCCCATCAGAGCAAACAGCAGAATGCCAAACACTCCAGAAAATGAAGACTCAGACCCAAAATCATACCTCAAGATGATGATAGAAATTCTTAAACCAGAATGGGAGGAAAAGCATAAAGAAATTATAAAGAAAAGGCCCATATACACAAGGAAACTAAACAATGCTCTATTAAACAATACCACAATCAAAGAAAAATAAAGAAAGAAATAAAGGATTTTCTAGAATTTAATGAAAATGAAAACACAATGTGCCAAAACCCATGGGACGCTAGGAAAGCAGCACTGAGAGGAAAACTCATAGCTCTGAGTGCTTCCAAAAAGAAACTGGAGAGATCATACCCTAGCAACTTGACAGCACAGTTCAAAGGTCTAGAACAAAACGAAGCAAATGCAACCAAGAAGATTAGACAGCAAGAAATAGTCAAACTCAGAGTATAAATGGACCAAATAGAAACAAAAAGAACCATTCATAGAATCAACATAAACAAGAGCTGATTCTTTGAGAAAATTAACAAGACTGATAAAGCATTAGCCAGACTAACTAGAGAGAAAAGGGAGAGCATCCAAATTAACAAAATCAGAAAGGAAAGCAGAGACATAACAACTGAAACTGTGGAAATTCAAGAAATCATCAGATCCTATTTCAAATGTCTATACTCAACAAAGCAGGAAAATCTGGAGAAAATGAATGAATTCCTAGACAAATACCAGATACTAAAGTTAAACCAGGACAAGGTAAACCATCTAATCCAAAAACACCTAAACAAAAAGAAACAGTCATCAAAAGCCTCCCAACCAAAAAAAAAAACAAGCCCAGGTCCAGATGGGTTCACTGCAGAATTCTATCAGACATTTATTAACAACTTAATACAAATACTCTCCAAAATATTCCACAATATAGAGTCAGATGGAACATGACCTAACTCATTTTTGTAGGCCACAATAATCCTCATTCCTAAACCACACATAGACCATACAAGGAAAGAGAACTTCAGACCAATCTCACTTATGAACATTGATGGAAAAATATTCAACAAAATCCTTGCAAAGCGAATCCAAGAACACATCAAAACAATCATTCACCTTGATTAAGCAGGCTTCATCCCTGGGATGCAGGGATGGTTTGTGATACAGAAATCCATCAATGCAATCAACCATATAAATAAACTCAAAAAAAAAAAAAGTATGGTCATTTCACTAGATGCTGAGAAAGCATTTGATGAAATTCAACAACGCTTCATGTTAAAAGTCTTGGAAAGAACAGGAATCCAAGGCCCATAAAAATGTATGTTTATTACATAAACATAATAAAAGCAATACACAGCAAACCAATAGCCAACATCAAACTTAATGGTGAGAAACTTGAAGCAATCCGACTAAAATCAGGGACTAGACAAGGCTGCCCATTCTGCCCCTACCTATTCAACATAATACTGAAATCCTGTCTGAAGCAATTAGACAGAGAAAGGAAATCAAAGGGATACAATTTGGAAAGGAAGAAGTAAAAACATCACTGTTTGCAGATGACATGGTAGTGTACATAAGTGACCCCAAACATTCCACCAGAGAACTTCTACAGCTGTTAAATAGGTTCAGCTAAGCGGCTGGATATAAAATTACCTCAAACAAATCAGTAGCCTTACTCTATTCAAAGGACAAACAGGGAGATAAAGAAATTAGGGAAAAGATACCCTT
This sequence comes from Micromys minutus, assembly GCF_963924665.1. Taxonomy (NCBI): domain Eukaryota; kingdom Metazoa; phylum Chordata; class Mammalia; order Rodentia; family Muridae; genus Micromys; species Micromys minutus. The sequence continues at coordinate 22,763,208 of NC_137959.1, forward strand.
CACAATAGTCACAAACAATATGAAATACCTTGGTGTGACTCTAAGCAAGTGAAGGATCTGTAGGACAAGAACTTCAAATTTCTAAGGAAGGAAATCGAAGAAGACCTCAGAAAATGGTAAGATCTCCCATGCTCATCAATTGGAAGAATCAACATTGTAAAAATGGCCATCTTACCAAAAGCAATCTACAGATTCAATGCAATCCCCATCAAAATTCCAACTCAATTCTTTATAGAGTTGGAAAGAGCAATGTGCAATTTCATCTGGATTAACAAAAGACCTAGAATTGTGAAATCCATCCTCAAAAAGAAAACATCTGGGGGAATGATGATTCCTTACCTCAAGCTATAATACATGGCAATGGTGTTAAAAACTGCATGGTACAGGTACAGAGATAGGCACATGGATCAGTGGAATAGAATAGAAGATCCATAAATTTGCCTTCACATAGATGGTCACTTGATATTTGACAAAGGAGCTGTAAACATTCAATGGAAAAATGATACCTCTTAAACAAATGGTGTTGGTCCAAGTGACACTCAGCATGCAGAAGAATGAAAATAGACCCTTTTGTACGTCATTGTACAAAGCTCAAGTGCAAGTGGATCAAAGATCTTCACATTAAACCAGGTCCACTGAAAATATTAGAAGATCAATTAGGGAAAACCTTAGAAAACATAATAAAGGAGAAAATTTCCTGAACAGAACACCAATAGCTTGTGCTCTAAGGTCAAATATCAACAAATGGGACTCTATGAGATTGCAAAGTTTCTGTAAGGGTAAGAACACAGTCAAGAAACAAAGTGGCAGCCAACAGATTGGGAAAAGATCTTTACAAACCCCACATCTGATAGAAGCCTATTATCCAAGGAATACAAAGAACTCAAGAAGCTAGAAACCAAAGAATCAAACAACCCCATTAAACAATACGGTACAGAGATAAATAATAAGTTCTCAATTCAGGAATATCGAACGGCAGAGAAGCATCAAAGGAAGTGCTGTACATCCTTAGCCATCAGGGAATTGCAAATTACAACAACCCTGATATTCCACCTCACACCAATCATAATGGCTAAGATCAAAAATTCAGATGACAACAGATGATTTTGAGGATGTGGAGAATGTGGAACAGTTCTCCACTGCTGGTGGGGTTGTAAACTGGTACAACCACTCTGGAAATCAGTCTGGCGATTCCTCAGAAAAATGGACATAGTACGACCTGAAGACCCAGTTATTCTACTTTTGGGCATATACCCAAGATACGCTCCAACATACAACAAAGACACATGCACCACAATGTTCATAGCAGCCCTATATATAATATCCTGAAGCTGGAAAAAACCCAGATGTTCTTCAGTAGACTAATGGATACAAAATTGTGGTACATTTAAACAATGGAGTACTTCTCAGCTATCAGAAACAATGACTTTATAAAATCTTAAGAAAATGGATGCATCTAGAGAAAATCATCCTGAGTAAGATAATGCATTCACAAAAGAACAGACATAATATGCAGTTACTGATAATTGAATACTAACTGCAGAAAGGTCTGAACACCCCAGAAACAACTTACAGACTACAGGAAGTTCAAGACAAGCAAAAGCAAGAAAAAAAAAAAAAGACAAATCATTATGCTCAATCTTTACACACGAAGAAAACTTTGACTATTTCCATGTAACATCGTGTTTTACATGTACTTTCTGCTCATTTTAACTAGTAAAATTTTAAGTCATATTATCAAACCTTTAAAAAAATCAAGTACTGACAAAAATGTATTCACATATTGTTATGCAAAAATGCTTTTAAAATCTGTACATTTATCTCTGTTTCTTTTTTAAATAAAGTTGTTCAATTTTAAAAAAGTAAAATAAACCAAGAAACTTAAGACCTTAAGGAGTGAGGAGGTCTAACACAAGTGAGCTGTGTGAGTGAGGGTGTTGGGGATGGGTACATCTTTTAGGAGACAGGAATGAGGAGAAATTGGATGTGGAATTTTGGGAAATCTGACAAGGTCAGGTGAACAACTGGAATGTAAAATAATGTAAGTAACAAAAACTATAACAAATAAAAAAACTGGATTCTTCTATCTTCAATGAGTAGACTAATCTACCCCAGATTAACTTTTTAATGTGATTACTGAATCATCATCCAGAATTGGAAATCAATGGATACATTTTACCAGTTTAGATCTTCATTTTTTTTTAATCTTCATTTTTTTCCCTTTAGTATTAGCTGCATTTGTTGTAGAGGCACTGGATTTCTCCTCCTCAGATTCCTGCATTGAAACTAACTCAGTTGTTATATGTGGAGATGTAGACATGGTTTAGGCCATACCATTTGAGGACCTAATCATTTAGATTAGAAATCTGTGAAAATGTGGTGGCATTCTCTATTTTGAGTTTCTGTAGCCAAACAATGCAACTCTTATGGGGGTTTCTAAGTGTTAGCCCCTATTTCCCAGGAGAAGCCCATGATGAAACCTTCCTCACCATTATCTCTAATTTAGCCTCTGTCCCTAAGAAATATTCTCTTCTAAAGCATACCTCTGAAGTATGTTTATACAGTTGTGAGGGCAGTTAATTACTCTGTTGGAATCAGACATACATTCCATGATAAAGAAAAAAAGAAGAAAAAGAAGGAAATATGATTTAAATAGAGAAGCCAAAGGAATCTAGATATTTTCTCAATATTATTTATAATTATTTTCAGATGATTATATACAAATAATTTCTATAATTTAATTGGCCACTTGGATTTATAATAAAAGTGTCAATTATAATCTCTGCTGATACTTTTTACACAATCTATAATTTTAGATAATACAACAGCAGATCTTATTATTCTGATGGCCTCTAAAAAGTTCACTTTATGGTCTTAATGCCTAAATATGATTTTGGATCAGGCCATATTCATTTGCAAGCAATGAGTTATTATGTCTTTCTTCATCTCTTATATGCAAGTATGGTTTAAATAAAACAGGGATCCACAGTTAAATAATGTTCTTGCTATCATTTATTACAAAATAAAGAGCTGAAAAGATAATCAGTGGACGTTGTGCCTTTTTGAGATATTTGACTTGCAAATTTAATTCAAATTTTCTTGATCAAGTCAAGTAAAAAGCAAATAGTCTTAAGGTCAACAGGAAGAAAATTTAGCATGGTGCTTAAGAAGTAATGACAAGAGTTTTATTCAAGAACATATTATTGTGTTCTAACTTTTGTTTATTTATAAATACTTTGCAAAGGAATAGAAATTAGTAAATTTGTACATTTTCAGCCAGGTGAAAGTATGCACACACTGTGTCTAATATAATAATATGAAGTAAATGTTATATCTACTACACACAAATTTTCTGACTTGAGAATCCATATGGGAATAGTTTCATGGTAATGAGTTCATGAAAATTACCTTTTCCTCATGTTTTGTTGGTTATTTTAATTATTTACATTTCAAATGTTATTCCCCCTTCCCAGTTTCCCTTCCACAGATCCCCCATCTTCTCCCTCTTCCCATGCCTCTATGAGGGTGCTCCCTCAGCCACCTACCCCCTCAACTTTTGGTGAAGCCAGTCTCCTCACCATTACAACTTTCTCCAGTTTTCCACCATTGTATGTTCTGATTATCTGATGCAGTTTTCTCTATTGTCTCAGGTTTATAACTAGACTCTTGTTTTACAAATCACTGTTTTTATTTTAATTATCTTTAAATTGTCCATTCTGCTACTTGTCATCTATCATCTCAATGGTTACATACTGACACATTACCAGATATCATCACCAAATAATACCAAGTAACCTAACCAAATATCATTACCAAATACCAAATAAAACAGCTATTTGACTGGCTTCCAAAAGGGAACATCATCTGAGATCTCTCTGGAATCTCTAGATTAACACCAAGTGTAATGTTTAGTCAACAGTCTACAATTACACATAGAATGAATTAGCACTTTTTTAACATAGGAAAACACACTGGAAGCTCTTCCTGCATCAGAGCTCCTCCAGTGCCAGGGCTCTATAAATATCTTTCTAGTTGTCATTTGGGAATGGAAATGTACAGACAGTAGGCTACAGAAATATATGCAGGTTCTAAGGCTTTCTTAAGAAGCTGTAGTCATCATTTCAAAAGTTTTACTGTGAATAATTTTATGTCATGTAAAAATTAAGATGGGTTTTAAGGGTATAATTCCCATAAGTGATTGTGACTTCTATATTTATTGTCCCTGTTTCCTTCTTTTTTATGTCTCCACTGTGGTAAATGGTAGAACACTGGTTTATTGCTACTTTCAATGATTTCCTGAATAGTCACCCCAACATACTGGTCCACAGAATTTACAAATGTGATCTTACTTAAAAAAGAGTCTTCTTTGTAGGTAACAGACTTAAAATATTGAATTACAGAGTTCATGTGACATTACTTAGTGTGTTCTAAATCGTATACCTCCTGTCTTTGCAAGTATATGGAGAAAGAAATTTGACAGAGAAGAAAGAAGAAACACTGGAAGGCCAGAGGCAGAGATGGTATGAATTGGTGACAAGCCAAGGGATGCCTGCAGCAACAGGAGTTGGGAGAGAGAAAGACTGGGCTCTCTCACTGCCTCTGGAGGGAGCATGAGTTTGTGAGACACTTGTTTTCAAATGTCATTCTGAACGAAAAGAATGAAAGAAAAAAAGAAAGAAAGGAGGAAAGAAGGAAGGAAAGAAAGAAAGAGACATATTCTTTTATAATTCTTGTTTAAATTATCTTTATAAAGTTAATGCAATTAGCTATTTTTGCTAAATCTGTGTCCATTTTACCAAGCAGGATAGATAATTGATGTGAGACCCCTCCTTTTATAAATGCAAGGAGGATTCTAAAAGATAAAGTGAGTGGGTCAATGATTTTCATCTGAAATTTGGGAAGTATAATGATGTTCAATGGATTTTCTGCAAGGTTTCTTTGTCCCTTTTCAACAAAACTTGTTTCAAAAAAGTGGGTGAAGATGGTTCTAAAATATGTTTTATTTAAAAATGAACAAGAATAACTGAGAAAGAGCAAGCAAGAAGCCTTTCTATCTCTGGCTGGTATACCCATAAGTGAAGGAAAAAAAAGGTTAAAGGTCTTTGGTGGATGAAAGTCTATGATTTTCAAAGTGATTATGAAGATACCCAGGACTGAAGAGATAACTTATTCTATAACATTCTTAATGTCTAAGTATGAGAACATGAGACTGCATCTTTATCACAAAGCTGGTGAAGGATAGTATGAGCCAGTGTCTATAGTCACAGGAAAGAAGAGGCAGGGTTGTCCCAGGGGGTTGTTTGGCAAGTTGGTTTTGCCAAATTGGTGGGCACTGAGTTTAGTGGCAGACTCTTCAATATTAAGATATATGGTCCTCTTGACAGAGTTCAGCATCTTGGGGTATTTGTTACCAAACCATACAACCTGAGCATAATCTCTGGAGCCTACATAGATGAAGCAAAGAACCAATTCTTTTCAAACCTCCATATATGCTGTAGTTCCCATTTGTATCCATATACAGAAATAGACACAAATACACAGAGAGAGAATTGGACAGAGGAACACACACACACACACACACAAACACACACACACACACACAGAGAGGGGGGGGGTGAGGAAATTATTCAACATAAATCTCTGATCTCACATGTAGCTACACAAATAGATTCTTATACATACACACAAACATGTAAACATACAAAAATAAGTAAGGAAGTGGCAGCTAAAATGTTATCCAATATAAAATGTTGTACCATAATATAGTATTACACAGCTTAGCATAATTACATAAGAAAACAAAAGAGCATATTATAAAACAGAGACATGAGCCGTCACTTCATTATGAACCAGTGAGCCATCCAGAAGTCACAGATGAATATGGGTGTTGCTTGATCCAGTGTCGAAGTATACTCAGTGACCCTGATTCAGGTAGTGAAGTGTGCTGGCCTCTCCCTTGGACTTCATTAACCTTTTATTTTGCATCAATGCTCTATGCACAGTCCCTTTACAAAGTCCCTGATGCTCAAAACAATGGTAGACTATCTCACACAATAGTCACGTGCTTGAGTGGAGATGTTAAAGCTTTCATAATTAGCATATCTGTAGAATATTTAAAGTACTTCGACATTTAAAAAAGTATAAAATGCATTTCAGGATATAAACCTCATAGAGAAAATGGACACAAACAATATCCTGTTCTTTACTGAACTGACTTCCTGTGAAAGATTCAGAAAACAGGTTATAAGTGCTAGCTGCCACAGCACTAACAATCTACCATAAGCAGATTTGTTTTCCTCTTTGTGTGGACTGGTCACATGAATACAGTAAGGAATTAAAAATCATAGATAAATTTGTTATGCATTTGAGATGATTTATGCTCATTCTCATAGAGGATAAAAGATATACAAAGGACTGTAGTGAGATTTACTGTAAACTTGGAAAATTTATGTGCTTTTATTTATGTGAAGCACACATTGTTCCCATGTGTTAAATATTTAAACCTTAAAGGTGAGTGTAGGGTATGAGATTAAAACAAAAAAAAGAAACTGAGCTGAATTGTCACCCAAGCAACTTGATTTGAGTTGAAAGACACAAATGATCCATGAAACTACCACAGAGTTGTGTTCTGGTACCAATCCTTCCACAAAACATGTAGAAAGTTTTTCCACTTATGAACACATGTCATATAATTTGCCTTAGCCTTTATGAGGCAAGCAAAAAATATTTTTTCTAGCCAATTTCCTTTCTTAAGTCAACATTTATATATTTATTTTTTTTCCTTAGTAATTTGGCACTTTAAGAGCTCACTGACAGAGAAATGCTCCCCCACCTTCCTACCCCACACAGTGCTGCAATTCAATGGATTGCTCCTTGTCTGACTGACCAACTCGGAGATCCTTCAAGGAAGAGAACATAATCTTTCTAAATTATACAAGAAACCTTATGCATGTTTTACCAAATAATCTCTATAGATTTCTTTTAATCCTTGTTACATGAACTGGTAGGTGTTGTGGAAGATAAGATAGGATTATTCATCTTGAAAAGCTTTATGTCCCAGAACTTAAATAAAAGGCTGTTATTGGCAATGACAAACAGATGACATCATTTGGTGTTGTTCTCCGTACTTCTCATTCATGTCCTTCTACCTGACCGCAGTACTGTGAGCTACTACTCTCCTCTGGGCTTACTTTAAATCTCAACCCTCAGCTAAAACTGAGAATGGAAATTAGGTGAAGAGAGGGCTGTGAGCTTACAATGGTTGGTTTTTCTCACAGTGATAAAACAGAGAGAAGCATTTCCCCTCTTGCCTCACCTCTTGTCTAGTGTTTATATTCCTTTGTCTTTTTCTAATCGCTTTGGGGATTTTGGAAGCTGTATTCATATCTAATTTCAATTGCCAAATCATCTTTTTCTAGCTCCAACTCTATACCTCTTTCACTTATATGTTGAAACTATTCATCAGAATCTTTAATATTATAATTCAACTTTTAAATATTAAAACCAGTAGTCTATGATTCCCAGCAACCAAAGATGTCTTTAGTGCAGAATTAGTGCCTATGAATATACCCATCTCTCTAGTTATTCCCAGTAGCATCACAAGGTCTCTATGAGGAACATCTATCACACTTTATCTATCATCTATAGTTAACAAAATTCTTTAGCAACTAGTAACTGGAGAAAGTAACCCAAGAATTTGGACATATATAAGTCAGAAAAACATCAGATGCTTGCTATTATGTCCATGTAAAATAATAATGTTGTGCTGAGTATCCAATAAGTACACAAGAGACATCAGTCAACAAATGCCATTCAGTTTGTAACAGAACCATGTGACAAGCAATACCTAGGGTGTTGCAAAACACACCTAGTTTATACACATGCAATAAAATAAAGGCCACACTCATTACAGATGTTGCACATATCATTATATTAACTTTTAAATGAACTGAAAACACATGTCAAAACAGTATAGTATATCTCTTTATAGACTTATTTGAAAGACTACTAATTTAGATACCAAACTGTCCAATCCATGTTGGCATTTCAAATCCAAAGCTTGTCTGATTTTCACTTGTGCATATAGAATATGTTTACAGTAATATTAAAATAAAATATCCATGACATTCATGGCATTAATTTTCATATATAAGAACCTAAGAATGTTTTTTTAAAGTGTACACCACATTTTTATCCTAAATTAACTCAATAGGAATTTCAAAGGATGGGACCAGGCCTGCATTTTATGTAAAATAGCATGTATACATACACACACACACACACACACACACACACACATATATATATATATAATGTACACACATATAATAATTATAATATATATATAATATTATACACATGTATATATGGGTATATATACACATTTATATATATGTATATGTATATACACAAACACCTAAGAAGCTTGCGATTCACTCTCCCCTTAGATGTTAGCAGTAGTTAATGGCTTTGCCCAAGCTCTCTGAGCCTTCACTGGAAAAGCTATTATGCTCTGGGTTGTGTAATCCAGCAGGGGTAACAGCTGATAGCAGTCTTCCTGCATAATTCCTCCTTTCCTGGTTTAGTAGTAAAATAGCTGCTAGTAAAGGCGGGAAATGATGCAAGAAAATGTGGCATCCTGCAGGGAGCCGAAGACTAGTGTTTGTCCTTGAATCATTTTAAAATTTAATATGTTATATTAAAACAGCTTGGCTAAACATATATCTCTGGGCAGAAGTTTTCATATACACTGAAGGCTAGAGGATGGAAGGCTGCTATGTAGATAAAATTATCATTCAAGCAGTGAGTACATTATCATTTCTACCAGGCAGCTGAGAATGGCGCATGCTTTTGTATTACAAGATTCAAACTCTTTCCAGTGTTGGAAATACTGCTGTTTTGATCATTCAAAAATGACTTTACATTAAAGGTCAACCTGATTTGCTTTTTCTTTATATTCCCCCACATATTAACAGGTTAAAATACAGATGAAGAGAGCAGAAATGAAATGATTGGAGAACGAAGAGATACCTGTGTTATGATTGAGGCAGAAATCACACCAGATTCATTCAAACACTTTTTTTTTCATTGAAAATACAATCTGATAAAATGCCCTATTGTTATATATTACAGAGAAATCTGAATACATTTTGAGGTCATGCATGATTTCCTTTTAATGCTTTTTAAAATAAAAGAGTGAATTTTTTGTATGAGTCTTTAAAAATAGTTTCAGATGGTATTTGATTTCCCAGCCTTGCTGTACCCTGTTGACAATGGACAAGAACTACTGAGCAATTCTATAAAGGTCTCTAACTCTCATTGTTTTTACAGTTCTTTATCATAGAAGGTACATTTAACTAACTTGGGAAAGTTTAGGAAATATCATCCTACCTCTATTTTAGAAGTCTTCTGCATACAAGAGTGTGCTGTTCTCAGGCTGTCAAAGCATCCAGAATTTTTTTTCAGTGTTTTGACCAGCCTCAATTATAAAATGATCCAAGTGAAAACAACCATTAAATACTTTTGTTCAGAATATAAATTAGTATAGCCACTACAGAAATGGTCCTTCAATTTTAATATTATATAGAATTCTTATACTGACATCTTGCTTACTAAAAACTTTAAGACAGCAGGTGTTTCCTTTTTAGCTTTAATTTTATTTATATTTATATGTGTACATGTGTATATACACATAAAAGTGTGTGTGTGTGTGTGTGTGTGTGTGTGTGTGTGTGTGTGTGTGTGTTGTGAGTATACCAGTTTGAATATGTAGACACCAGAGGACAGCTTCCTGAAGCTATTCCTTTCCAGGAACTGTTGTTTACTCTTAACTGTAAGCTATGTGCTGAATGATCTTGCTGTGTTCCGACAAGCAATATTATTGTACCCAAATTGTTAGAGACCTTAACATAAGATAGTTTGGGGGAAGGCAGATGTGTAATTCCATCTAATGTGCTTCTTTTTTTTTAATGATCAATTTTTATGTGCATTGGTGTAAGGGTGTTGATCAATAACTTTTAAATTCAAACAAATTTCCAATAGTGAACAAACAAATACAGGTAACCTATATTCAAGAGGAAATATAGACACTATGAAACAGTATAGAAGTGGCAAATGAAAGGAGGGACTTGTAAGGGTGGGGCTGAGAGAAATGGAGGAAGGGGACTGCAAGAGGAATGTAAAGTAAATTTTACAAATTAAGACAATAAACAAACACAGTAGATAAATTGTTAAATTTAAAAGATAAAAACAGTAATCTGAAAATTAAAGGAATATAAATTTTACTTAGCTAAATTGCCAGTTTCCAGTCTTAAAAGTAAGATCTGCTGTAAAAGGTCTTCTGATATACTTCATGGGAAATTAGCATATGTAGAAAGAAAGGTACATAGCTTGAACACATTCTAATAACATACAACACACTAATTCATATTCATCTTGAGTAAATAATCCTATAGGTAGAAACACAAATCTAGAGCCAGGTCCTGCATGCTCTTTAGTTGTTAGTTTAGTCTCTGTGATCCTTCCTGGCACCAGGTTAATTGATTCTGCTTAGTCTTGCTGAGACTGGATGTTTGATGGTGGGGTGGTATCCAAGAGCATCTTCCCTTGTTATGAAAAGCAAGGGAGGCAGAAATGGGAGGAGGGATCTGTAAGTGTGGAAATGGGCAGAGAGGAGGCAGGAGGCTGTAATAGGAATGTAAAGTGATTTTTTAAAATAAATCATTAAGAATAAATAAATAAAAGAAACACAAATTTTCACAGTAAATATAAAAGTTTCTCGATATTATATAAGCATCTAAAAACCACTATTGTCTAATTTATTAAATGATCTATTGTAGGTATAAAATATTTATATTGAAAATTACTCTAGGTGGTGGCTTGAATGATTTTTTTTTAAAAAAAATCTATTGGATAGTCCCTGTATTTTCATTTCAGATGTTAGCCCTTTCCATCAATCTCATCTGCCATCCCCCTCCCATTGCTTCCATTAAGGTGTTCTTTCTGCCAACCACAAACTCTCACCTCAGTGCCTTAGTGTTCCCCTACACTTGGAAAATGAGCCTTTGCTGAACCAAAGGCCTCTATTTCCATTGATGCCAGAGAATGCTCTCCTCTGCTACATATGCATCTGGAGCCACAGGTCTCTCCATGTGTGCTCATTCGTTCGTGTTTTAGACAATAGTTTTAATGGGAAAGCTATGATTAAAGAATTAGCAGAAAGCATTAATAGAACACAAAATTATTGTAAATGAAGAAGTTTGATTGATAGAAAGCAAAACAAAACAATGATGAGCCAAAAAACCAGAATAATAAAAATTAGAGCTTAATCAAGTAATATTAAATTATATTGAAGATAAAAGTAAACTAAATCTGGGTATAAGAAACTAACAGTAAAGGTCTGTGAAAAGCTCATATGAAAGCCTACTATTATAGATGTTTTCATAATTTCATGAAAAATTTATATTGAGTTAGCATATAATTGGGGAGATGATATTCCTGAATTAGATATCTTAATTCTCCAGTTCTCAGAGCAAAACAGTTCATGAACTTGAGAAAAAGCAAGTTTTCTGGGGGAGGGGTGGGGCAAAAAGAAATGATTAAGGGAAAAAAGAAAAAAAATACAGAAATGTTTATTTTTCTCTCAAAAAAGTTGGTAAAGATGGACAGCAAAAAAAAAAAAAAAAAAAAAAAAAAAAGAAAGAAAAGAAAAAGATTCCACATGGCTGGTGAACATGGAAATCAGTCCAAATATCATAGAAATTATTATGAAAGATGCTCACGAAAATGACTGTGTGTAAGGTGTGTGTGTTGAGGGGGGCATCTCTGGGATTAGCTGGAGAACTGGGACTGGGGAGGCTACCAGGAGTATACTGGCTGACTCTTCTTGAGATTCCTACCAACTGGGGATATATACACTGATTGTCCACTTCCTGTAGCCAGGCAGAACTTCACACGGATGAAGAGGGACATTACAATACTCAAAAAACCTTCAACACAAATTTTGTCTTGCCAACCTGATGTGCAGGGATCAAGATGGATCAGGGCCTGAGGTAAGAGCCAACCAATGTTTACTCCAAATTGAGACTCATTCCATGTGACTGGGCCAAATCTAGACAGCATTAATGATACTCTGCTATTATTGTAGAACGGAACCTAGCATGACCATCTCCTGACAGGCTTCATTCAGAAGTATATTAAAACATATTCAGAGAGCCATCAAAACATCAGGAAAAGGTTAGAGTTTGGGGAGTCTTGTGGAAGAGTAGTGGACAGAATCAAGTGCACCAGACTGGTCAAAGATACCATAAGAAAACCTTCAGAGTCAACTAACCTAGACCCATGGGGGCTCACAAAAAATGAGTCACCATAAAGAGGGTGGTTCTATTACCCCCAAACTTTGAAGCAGATGTGCAGCCTGGTCTTTATGTGAGTTCCCAAGAGCAGGAGCATGTGCAATCTCTGACTCTGTTGTCTGCCATTGAATCCCCTTCCCCTACCTATATTGATTGTTTGGGTTTCAAGGGGAGAAGATATGCTTAGTCCTGCTGAGACTAGATAGCCGATGGTGGGGTGGTATCTATCATTATTATTGAAGATTTCAGAATTATAAAATCATGAAATCAATCTCAATATTTAATATATGAATAGGTAATCTTGTGAATAGATAATCACAGCATGGGAGGTATATGAGCAAAATAGCATTTTACTTAGCCATAAGATATATAAGAAAATATAGATCACGTATTACATGAAGTAAGCCATGATCTAAAAGAAAATACATTTATTTAGTATGTGAAACATAGATGTAATATAAACATGCCAATCTTGGAAGCATGTGCATATGTATAGATATATAATGTGAAAGTACAAGGATTATTTGACAAATAGGTGTTAGGGGAGATAGGAGTATATATAAGGAGTCAATATGGTAATGTTATATAACATACTGAAATAATAATTTGTCATTTTGAAGCACATTGCTTTGTATATATGGCTGAAGAAAAGATACTTGCGTCATTTCAGGTTCTCAATCATAAAGTTATAGACACAAAGAAATTTTCATATAAAATTATCCTCAGAATTGTAACTGAAAAATATTTCATGAAAATACTAATTAGAATATTTCTAGGGTGGGTATATAACATCAAACAATGTAGATGGTAGAGAAATGAATATTATCAATAATAACAAGATGGTCTCATAATAATGAAAAGGTCAATTTAGTAAGAAAACAAAATAAGATTATATTAAGAATTCACAGGGGTATTGCTGACAGAAATACAAATGTGATTTTTATTTTAGTAGCTAGATAAATGAAAAGAAGCAATAAATAAGACGATTATGTCAATAGAAAAATTTTATAATAATTTGCAACAATAAATATATTAAAATATTGGTACATTAACTATGTAAATATATTTTGCTCCATATTATACTTATTGAAAGACTGACTCTTACACAAAAATGAACATCCAGAAAGGTGGGTCTTACGCCTTATTCCTATACTGTGCTGCAGACCCTCCCTGTAGTAATTATGCTCTAATGAAGGCTTCAGATTTGACAGGATGATGCATAGTGCCTTACTCTTCTCAGATGACACCTCACACCAAAGGATGCTTATAAAGATGTGCAAAATTAACAACGTATCACATATCGTGGAAGTCCCCACACTCTGATGTCACATGTACTCAGATGATCTTAAAATGAATAAGGGATAATCATGAGATGAGGAGCTTAAAATACGGATAGCATGAGTTCACTCAGTTAAACTTTTGAAAATATATACTTAAAGTACATGTTCATGATAGAAAGTGAGAACTGACTACTCAGTTTATTCTCTGGCCCCAACTAGAATTACAATGCACACATAAGCACACACACACACACACACACACATACAGGGAGAGAGAGAGAGAGAGAGAGAGAGAGAGAGAGAGAGAGAGAGAGAGAGAGAGAGAGAGAGATCATAAAAGAAGTAAAAAAAAAAAAAAAAAAAAGATAATATATCACCCTGATTGTCTTCCAATTTACCTAAATGAAAGCATCTGCCCTTGCCAAGTTTGACAGAGAGGTGCCCACAGGTGATTTCTCTTTGAACTTCACATTTCCATTTCACTAAGTCGCTTCTTCGCCAGACTCTGATTTCCTCCCCATCTGGGATGGAGAGCATGGCATGGTCTAGCGTTGCTGACAGCTTGAATGTGTCCTGGGCTCCTGTGTGTCACTGCTGCTCCTTTCCTTTACAGGGATATTTCATTTCTTCTTCAAAGTCTTTCTCACTGGCAGGTTGAAACTTTAATTCACCTGATATAAAAGGCGCTTTCCTCTAAGGTGTCTTACACTCCAAATTTAACCTTATACCACATGGAGTCTTCTGTCATATCACAGCTTGTATGGGCTGCCACTCTACTCAGTAGATTTCTATTCATCTAATGAGCATAGTTCTCCTCAGAGGAGCTAGGGCTTCTTCTCTGGCTTTGTATTACGGCTATTATTTTCTCATTTTGTCTAATACTACACATATCTTAGGTTCACAGTACTTGTTGTAACTTGGAAGAATACTCATTATTGAATACTTTCCTCTTTTAGTTACTGTTTTCACTGCTTTGAACAAACATTTGAGAGCAGCATCTTAAGAATAAAAGACCATATTTTTGAATCCTGGTGTAAGATGATCTTAATAATACTGTACACTTTAATAATACTGCATTCCAGTATTTAAAGCAGGGATGGCAGGCAAGGTATGCAGTAATAGATCACATTGTTTCTATATTCAGTGTATGGAAGGAGCAGAAGGCTGGAAGACATCTGGCTTTGAATTGTATCTGACTGTGCAAAGCCAGTCCAAAACCAATGACCAGGAAGAACCTAAGCTCAGGGAAGAATGGATTATTGTTAGATTGCTATGCTCTCAACTGATCTTCTAAATATGGGTGCACTTATGAATAGATTCAAGTTGTCCTCAACTTGAGTGATAAAAGCTCATTTTGATAGATGAGAGTTAATGAGAAGATCACAAGTAATTATTGCACAGTTAGGTATGAATTATCTGTGTCAACCTTGTTCCATCCAGTAGCATCACCAGAGAAGCCTTAGGGAACGTAAGAGTTGGCAGATGGAGAAGAACCCTGAAATGCTAACTTCTGACATGACCTGTGTTGGAAAATAAAAAGAACAAATACTCAATCTAGACAAACTTTCAGCACAAAATTAGGAGGGGGGCTCTTGAGCCATATCCATGTGTAGGCACGCTGATGGTTTTTAAAAAGTGGACTGTCATTTGGGGGATATGGCTGCTTGTGTATTCCCCATCCTGAGTATTTAGCCCTATATCCATGCACATATGGAAAGCACTAATTGTACTCCAGTGGCTGTTAGTAGCAAAATATAACAGTAATTAAAATAAAAAAGGGAACATGAAGTCTGGAGAGACATAGACTCTAGAAGCTCTTGGGAGTTAGAGGGAAGAGGTATTGGTAGATGATTTAATCGAAATACACTGTAGAAATCTATGTCAGTTTCAAAAAACAAAATAATATTTAAAGTGCCTCATTGAGTCTCTGGATAACAAAGCCCTTCAAGTTTCAGAAATTTCAGTACTGAGAAAAAAATCACATAATTCAGTAAGTAAATCCTGTTGATGAACTCACAATCTGACAGAATAAAGAATTTTTTAATGCTCAGTTTTTGTCTAAAAGTGAAAGTATCAAGTCTTCTGTGGCAATATTTGACTCCTATGTTTTCTAAAGATTTTCTTTATATTTACTTTATATATATATGAATACACTTTACTTTCTTCATACACACCAGAAAAGGTTTTGGATCCCATTACAGATGGTTGTGAGAAATCATGTGGTTGTTAGGAATTGAACTCAGGACCTCTGAAAGAGCAGTGAGTGCTTTTAACTGCTGAGCCAACTCTTCAGCCCCCAACATTTGACTCTTAGAAAAAATCATTTAAGTGGACAAAAAATTCTGGGAGTATTCAATAGCTGATCAACTTTCAGTGATCAGATTCAAGAGTAGCTTATTTAATTAGAAGAAATGAGTTGTATTTTTAATTTGAAACAAATTTTTAATATATCAGAAAACTAAATATAATTTGGAAAGATATTCAGGACATAGTATGTATTGATTTTATGGCAATTATTATGTTTTCTAAGTTTTAAGCATCGATCTTAAATTCATCCATATTCATAGCTGTTCAGATTGAGAACTGTTTCCTGGATTGTTTTGTTATTATGTTTTATTCTGGTTTTAAACTTATTATGATTTTCTTTTTTCATATCTGCAATTAGAGCTTTCAGTCTATTTCTCTATTTTTGTTTGTTTACTACCTTTGATTTGATTTGGAACCCACACCTAGATCTGAATATTCCTCAACTTTCTTTCTTTGTCCTCTCCCATGTTTGGCTTCTCTGAGTTTTTGTCATCATCTTTGTAACTTTTACCACATTTAATGTTTCAAATAATTGGCTTAGCATCCATTTTCTAGGTAAATAATTGCTATATTTACTTTGTTTTCTATTGGATATTTTATTTATTTGCATTTCCTGGTTTGCCCTCTGAAAACACTCTTTCCTGTTCTCTACCCCCCTGCCTCTCAAAGACATCAAAGGCAATGGATTTCTCTCCTCACTAATAGGTACTTTACAAAAATGAGCATGCTGTCTTTGCCCTTTCTTTGGACAGTGAATGCACATCCCATTTTTATTAGCAACAAGATATCAAAGAATGTGGAGACCTTTATTCAGAAAATAAGAGTCAGTTTAGAGAGTGTAAAAATTAAGTGAAAAGCTTACACAACAAATGCCTGCCTCTAAAGCTGATGTTCAAGTGTGGTTGAAACTAGGGAATGGGTCTGGAGGAAGAAGAATAAGGTGCTATGAAAAAGTATCACATTTAGTGATTCTGAGATGGAGATTCTTAGGATGCTATTTTCAAGATGAAGAGTAGCAAGCAAGGCACCATTTTTCTTTTTCTTTTTTAAATTAGTTTGTTTTGTTTTATCTTTCAAGTACTAACTAGGAATGATTCAGAACATTCAATCTTCCAACAGTTCTTAAAGACAATAATACTTCCGACTATACCTGTAGGAAACTAAGTAAAACTTAAATAGCCTGATATGAGAAATTAAGGAGAATATTTCCCCTCTTAATGAAACTACCCAAACTAATTGCCACCCTGTTCATTGGTATTAGTAGGAAACAAAAATAACTTGGCTGCTTAGACAGTGTCAGGCAAATGATGAACTCATCCATTCAGCGATGTCAGCTTAGCTTACTTTCACAATAGCAAGAACTTAGTTTTTGTTCAGATCCTTTACTTTTTGTAGTTCTTGGCCACATACTCTGCACACAGCATTATTCCTAATATTGATCACCTATACCATTCATTTGATTTTGCCTGTGAAAACAGGCCTGAAGGGAAATTGCAAATTACCTCCTCATTCCAAAGTTCTTATTTGAAAATCAGCAGTTGGTTTGTATTCCAGTGTTATATTTTAAGTGGCCCTCATCTTGTTCTTTTAATTCTGGTACAAATTCTTTAATATGTTCAGATCACTAGCTATCACCTGCTGTGTACCCTTCTCCCAACCGACTTCAGGTCTGCCATGCTCTTCTATAGGCTTTTATGCTCTCTGTAGAAAGACCCAATCATTAATGATATTAAAGATGTTGAAGCAAGATTGTTATCTATGCTGGAAATGCTACTGGGATAGAAAAAGGATTTTTTTTTTTTTTAAATTGGAAGCCTTGTCTCTGGACAAGCCAACAACAGGCATGGACTTTCTGTTTCATTTTTTTATACAGAATTATTGAAATGCATGAATTTTAGGTTAGGCTGCATTAGAAATTAGAAGAATTTCTAATATCCTAATGAGGTATAAATGTTATAACTACACATAACTAAAAAGGCTTTTGCTAGTATGTACTAAAATTTTCTTAACAATGACAGGGCATTTTAAAAATTAGGGCAGTTAAGCATTGTAGGTTTTATAAAAGGGTACTAAATAACACTTCCTTTCTTAAACATAATTCTATATTCATATTATATAACTTCCTCTATCTCAGGACTTTAAGACTTTTCTTTTAGTGTCTGCATTTTTACTTGCTTGCTTATTATTTTTTATTAGTGTGTGTTTGGGACACGTGATTGTGTCAAGGTCATGGCTAGAGGACAAATTATAAGACCTGTGATTTTCTTCCACCTGTGCTTAGAGATCAAAATGAAGTGGATAAGCTTGGCATCAAGCAGGTTTGTTGTTGTTGTTGTTGGTTTGGTTTGGATTTTTTTTTTTTTTTTTTGTTGTTTTCTTTTTTTTTCATTCTTTCCAATGAATGTGCTAAAGAAAGGACTGAAGGAGCTAGAAGGGGTTTCAACCTCATGAGAAAAACAACATTCTCAACCAACCAAACCCACCACAATTCCCACGGACTAAAACAACAACCATTGGGCACACATTGAGAGACCTATGGCTCCAGTTGCATATGTAGCAGAAGACAGCAGTGAAAGAAGAGGACTTTGGTCCAGGGAGAGCACTTTTTCCAATGTAGGGGAATGCCAAGGCACTGAGGTGAAGAGGGTGATCAGGAGCAAGTGCAGCATTATCAAGACAAGTGGAGGGGATGGGAGCAGAGTGGGGCATGGGGATAAATATAAATACAGAGAGTATCTACTGAAAAATGATTATCTATGAATATAAAAAATTTTATTGATTTTGATTCTGTTTCTATAGAGGATGGAGTAGTACCCCAAGATGGGCTTAATCCTTCTACCAAATGCATTGATTACACATTTGACCTGTATAAGACTACATTGTATTAATTTACATATATGGTTATTTTCCTGCATGCATACATATGAATCTCATGAATGCGGTGCTCACAAAGGCTGAAAGAAGGCACAGAACCATCTGGGAGGGGGGGTGCAGAAGGCTGTGATACCTTAGGAATGCTGGAAATAGTACTCAGGTCATGACATGGAAGAGCAGCTAGGGCATTTAAACACTAATAAACCTCTGCAATCCAACTTTGGTTTTGAAGCAGGGTCTTAATATGTAGACCAGGCTGTATTTCATTTTGAAATGTTTCTGCATTAACTCCATCGTGCTGGGATAACATGCTAAAGCAACCACACCTGGCTTTCTTTCCCCTTTCTTTCTTCTATTTCTGTATATTAACTGTTCATAATTGTGGATTATGTTATAGCTTTATAAATTATATATATATATGTGTGTGTGTGTGTGTGTGTGTGTGTGTGTGTGTGTGTGTGTGTGTGTATGTATGTATGTATGTATGTATTTTGGTCAAATTTTGACATTTTATTTGACATGTTGAAAATCAAAAACAGAGCCTTCTATATGCTAAGCATGTACTGAGCTACGTATCCAAAAACAAAGTTGACATGATTAAGCTTTTTTTTTTTTTTTTATTTATCTTAATCCAGAAAGATCTGGTAATTCAAAGTTATCTATATGTCAAATTTAGTATCAGAATTCTATAGTTTGCTTTACTATTTGATGTGTATTTACATCATTTCCATCCATCTTCCTCCTTCAATTTCTCTGCAATTTTCTGACTACCTTCCAATTACATGACATCTATTCTTTGTTTTGTTATAGACAAACACAAATGCTAAGTCCACTTAGCACTACTGATATGTATGTGTCAGTGCTCACAAAATTTCCTGAATGTTTGTGATGAGTCACATTAACTATTGAACAGTATTCATAGATTTTAATGGGATAATATTGGACTCACTTAATTTTACTTTTTTTTTATTTCCATCAAAAAATGTAATAAAATTATGAAAGGTGATCATGGTGCTGACCAAATGTTTAGGAATAAAGGTGCTTGCCAGCAGGCTTGAACTTCAGAATTCAATCCACAATATCCACATGGAGTAAAGAAAAAGAACAATTCTAAACATTTGTCCTCTAAGAACTCTGACACCTTCTGTTTTTCAGAGGCAACACTTACAATCTGGAATTCTTGAGGTTACAATCTAGACTAGAGAATGTAAGGAATAATACTGGAGAGGGTCACTGAAGATTGTCATTGAATCTCTCCAAGAAGATCCCATACCTGTAACTACAAAAGTTCCCATACTGTCATGGTATACCCCATCATGTCAGTGGTATCCTGCTAGCATAGTGAAGAAAGCACCCATTAACACAATGTGTTTGATTGTGCATCCTTGAATCGGACTAATTAATTTTGAACACGGTTCACCAAATATCAACTACATGAGTAAGTCACTTAACCTCTATTTGTATTACATTAAGCTCTTCAAACTAGAGAAAATACCTATCCAAGCCTGAGTTAATTCTAATGATTTTTTATTGAATGTGTGAATCTATAATCAAGGAACTGAATTCAGTCACTTCAAAGCTTCATCTCATTTAACTATTAATTTGTGACATGCACTATTTATTTTCATTCCAACTTCTTATGATGAGGAATCCTTAGATTGAAAACACTGAAATTAGTAATCCATGAACTAGGATAGAATCCTTAAATGCAGAAGTCGGTCTCGAGAGTTTATATTGTACACACTGGAATTTCTTTCCTAAAGCAAACTCCAGAGAAGGACAGAGTGATAAAAACCAAGAACTGAACACTCATGGGCCTCCATTATTTTATTTTGTCATAAGCAAATGCCATCTCTGTTGTGCCAATTTACTATTTTTTCCTTTTAATTGACTATTTATTTTACCTATCTCATTTTTGTTGGATATTTTACTTAATTACATTTCAAGCTTCCTGGTTTTTCCTCTAGAACACACCTGCACCTATTCCATCCTCCTTCCTTTTCCTATAAGGGTGTACCTCCATCCACTCATGAACTCCCACCTCCTTATTCTGGCATTTTCTTACACTGGGACATCAAGCCTTCACAAGAGCAAAGAGCCTCTGGCCCCACTGATGGCCAGCAAGGCCATGCTCTGCTACATATGAGGCTAGAGTCATGGGTTCCCCCTTGTGTAGAGTTTGATTGATTGTTTAGTCCCTTAAGTTCTGGGGCCGGAGTCTGTTTGGTTGATATTTTTGTTCTTTCTATGAATTGGAAAACCCATTATCTTCTTTAGTATTTTCTCTTAACTACCACACTGTGGACCCCACACTCAATCTAATGGTTGGCTGCAAGCATCCCAGTATCTGCCTCTGTATTTGTGAGACTCTAACAGACCCTCACAGGAAACAGCTATAACAGGCTCTTATCAAAAAGCACTTTTTGGCATCTAAAATAGTGTCTGAGTTTGGTGTATGAATATGGGATGGATCCCCAAGTGGGGCAGTCTCTGGATGGATTTTCCTTCAGTCTCTGCTCCATACTTTGTTCTTCTATTGGCTTTTGGCTTTTTTAAAACTAGAGTACCTACCTATGCTATATTTTGAAAATTAAGGCTTATTCAAGCCGATGATATTAACTCATGACTTTTAGAATCTCCAGCAGAAGGCTAATGTAATATATAAAGTCTTGAGGAACGTTGATTCCCATAGTGCCTTGGCTTTATCATTCTGCATATTTATCCACAGAACAATTCTTTTTCAAAGAATTTTCAAAAAAGGGAAATGTCGTTTTGAAGGGTTGTTTGATTGGTTGGTTGGCTTTTTGTTTTGTCCAATAACATGTTCATTAATAAGATCATTTGTTAACTCAGATTAATGTCTAACATATGGAACATCTGAGATAGAAGAAAGAGCTCTCTTTTACCTAATAATTGGAGAATCTGGATTTATCTTAGAAATAATTTATTTAATATGCATGTAGTATATCTCTCTATGCTTCTTTTAATGTACAAATTATTTTAAAGACTGCAGCCTACTTTTCATTCATTTTATTCACAGCCTTGAGTTTGACCAGGGTTTTGCTTCCTTAGTGAATGCTACTCTTTCACATATGTCTAGCCTGTGAGAAACCTCAATCTCCTCTCCCAGCACAGATGGTAAATATTCCGAATTCCATGTGGTTTGGGTTCCTGCAGAGCTATAGGTCTGAAATGACAGAGGAAGATGTATATTGAAAGGCATGAAGTATTTCTTTTGACTTCTTCCTCACTGGATAAGAATCTCTTCTGAAAAACCTTGAGTTTACTTGCAAAGAGAGTGCAATTGAAGAATAATTTTTATCATCTTTATTTGGAGATTATACCTCTCAATGTTTCAATCTAAAATAAACATGACTATCAAAGAGGATGTAAGAAAGTGGAGAGATTTAGGAGTGGAGGGGCAGTGAAGTGTTGCCCCACTACTGGGCTTCCATCTATGTTTGACTCTTACTCCATTCTGTCTCATATAAGTCACACCCTGAATATGTCTGCAATATGTGAAATTCCAAAGATATGACTCCAAAAGACGAAATGCATAGCAAGAGGCAGGAAGGTATCTGTAAAGACACCTAGATTTCCAAATTGCTACACAGAGTTTATGCACAGGCCTTTATTTCTTTTAAAGGCTTTGAAAATCTGCTCTCCTTCTGTGACATAAAATAAAATATTTTCATGAAACACAAAGAATTTTAGAAGAAATATGAATGGAGTTTAAATAGTGGCTTTTCTCCTGAAATAAAAGCCCCACCAACCAAAGAGTACACAAGGAATGACCCATGGCTATAGTAGCATATGCAACAGAGGATGGACCTTTCTAGCATCAATCGGAGGTGAGACCCTTGGTCTTGTGAAAGTTGATGCCCTAGTGTAGGGAAATTCTAAGACTATGAGGCAGGAATGTATGGTTGGGTAGGGAACACACTCATAGAAGCAGAGGGGATGGGAATGGGATATAGGGTTTGTGGAGGGGAAACTGGGAAAGGGGATAATATTTGAAATGTAAATAAATGAAATATCTAATAAAATACCATTTAAAGTGTAAAGAAACAGTTCATAATATTGTCATTCCCTATAAATGATGTGTTAATAAGTTTTGTGCAGGACTTGTATAGGGAACAATTACTGGTGTTAGCAAAACTTCATTCTGATGTTTCTTTTCTTCTCAAACTCCCACATATACTTGTAACTTTGGATACTGCATTTCACCCTTACTTCTTTACTTTTGAGCATTAACTAGTAATTTCATAACCATAGTTACTGAGCTGTAAGCAATAATGACTTGCAAGCATCTCCACAGGGAAAAAAGTACTGCAAGGACAGGAAAGATATACTTGTAAGCCAAGTTGGTGATAATGATAAACACCTTTAATCCCCACACAGGGAAGGCAAAGGCAGGAAGATCTTAGTGAGCTTGAATCCAGCTTGGGATACAAAATGAGTTCTGTTTATCCAAGAATATATACTGTAGACCTTTCACAATAAATAAATAATGTTCTTTTTTAAAATGAGTATTTAAAAAAGACTAAGCAGCAAAGTTTATTATGATTTGAGAATACTTTTTTTCTTGTGGTTGTTGTTGGTTTTTTTTGTTTTGTTTTGGGTTCTTTCATTCAAGAAAATGTTACTCTTGTGGCCTTGTCTGTCCTGGAACTCACGCTGTATGCCAGGGTGGTATGAAACTCAAGGATCTGCCTCTCTACTCAATGGTGGAAGTAAAGGCATGCATACCTACCACTTGATAAGAATCTTTTCTGTAACAATGTTAAAAATAAGATATGTGGTATAACAAATACTTATTGAATCGGTTTGATAAATTCTGAGAATTTTATTATGAAAGTTATTTATTAATATGCTTATTTTCAGGTAAGAACTGACTGACTTTTGCAAGCTGAGCAAATTCATCCAAGGTTGTCCCTAATAAGGATGTATAGGAAGGAACTGAACACTTTCATAATACTCTAGAAGTCACTACATTGACTGTCTCCTGTTCTAATGATATATCCATCAACCAGTTTCACTATTTATACTACTCTATTTATATGTGTTTACACATGACACTATTGCATTGTGACTGGAGCAATTCAACTGGATAGGAGCAAGGACAACTATTATCTACATGCGGAAAAGTCACACCTTGGAGATCTGCACTAATATTGATTTTGAATATGCAATATTTGTGTTTTGAATATGATCAAGATTCTTTTTTAAAATATTTTATTGGATATTCTCTGCATTTACATTTCAGATGTTATCTACTCCCCCAAATCCCATCCCCCTACACCTCCCATAAACATGCTCCCTCTCCCAACCATCCTCTGCCACCTCAGCATATTGGCATTTCTCTACACTGGGAAAATGAGCCTTCTCTGGACCAAAGGCCTCTTCTTGTATTGATTCCTGAAAATACCATCTTCTGTTGATTATGCACCTGAGGCCATAGGTATCTCCATGTGAACTCATTGGTTGGTGTTTTAGTCCCTGAGAGTTGTGGTGGGTGTGGTAAGTTGATCACTTTGTTCTTTCAAGGGGATACAGAATCTTTCATCTCCTTCAATCCTTTTTATAGCTCCTTCATTGGGGTCCCCCATTCATTCTGAGATTAGCTGTATGCATCCTCCTCTGTATTGGTATGGTTCTGGCAGAGCCTCTGAGTAGGCATCCATATCAGGTTCTTGCCAGTAAGCACTACTTGGCATCAGAAATAGTTCTTGGGTTTAGTGGCTGCATTTTGGGTAGAGATTCTGAAGTAGAGAGGGTTTTGAGGTAGCATTCAAATACTTGGGAGCATGGTCAACAAAGTAGTGTACATGAAATAATACCTCTCTTCTCTTTAATTTTGGATGTTTGTATTGATTGACTTATGTTACAATATTTGTTGTTTCTCTTTCGTAAATCCTAGACTAACTTGTTTACTCTTGGGTAATTATAAATTCTCTTGCTAAACTTGTTGCTTTGCACATGAATGATCCTAAAATTGTTTGCTCCATTTATGTAAATTCTGCTATTTCTCAATGAAAAAATAAGGTTTCAAAGAATATCATTTTTAGTAATGTTATAAACAGGTAAGTTTTTCAGAATTTGGTCAGTATTTGCAGAAATGGGAACTGTAAAATATTTATACTCTTCAATAAACATCCACACATTTACAGCTTCTATTGATAATCATTTTAGCTGAATCTCTGAGGCCTTCTGGACTTTTCACTTAGATATTTTTCCCTTGGTTCAAGTAACATGTTCATTAACAGTACCATGTGTTAACTCTAAGTTTAATTTTCAGTCTAATAAACTTCTGAGGTAAAATAAACATATCTCTATAGTTAGTAATTAGAGATTCTGAGATTCATAGGTGAAACAGTTTGTTTAATTCACGTCTAGTTCAAGTAGGATTCACAGAAGAAGTAATTTATTTAATCTGTGCATAGTTCACCTTTTATACTTATTATAGTATACAAGTAATTTTAAAGACAGCCCCTTTCTTTGCTTATTTTGCAAATATCTCAGTCATGAAATGACTCAAAAACTTTCTAGATCTCTGACACATTTTAAGTATTTATCTCCAGTTGTCTCTCACTTTGCAGTCTGGTAGCAACAGGAGTTCTTCTGTACCTAGCTGTCTGGTGGAGCAAGTCCCTGTCTTTAGTTGGATAAGGTCTGTTTTCTCTTACTTGGGCAGCTCAGACACATTTGTTATGACCACACTGCTTACAGACGCTCTCTTTATATTTTCCTTTAGAGTTCAGTCCCTGAGCTTTTCATCTGTGTTATGCTCACCGTCTGTTATTGCTCTGCTCATTGCCTCCCTGATTTCTTTGCTACTTTGAAGCTCTAATAAGGCAGAGTCTTATGCTTCCTTTAGGAAGGCCTAGGCCATATCTGAATAGAGCCTTTCCACATTACCAACTGTTATTCATGATATTGAAATAAATTTTGTATGTACATCTTTATAATTTTCTTTCCTTCCTCAATTCTTCTACCCTAGATCATAACTTTAACTCAAATTTTCTATAAAAATGAATTCATAAGCTTTGCTTTAGAAATTTAAATTGAACAAGCCATACCTGCTAGAATTCTAGGAACCCAGCTTGCAGTCCTTCTGTTCTCTAAACACAATCTCTCAGGATTACCACTAGCTCTGCAACTGAGCACTGTCTTCAGCCTCCTTTGCCCTTTACATATTTCCTATGGGTCCCAAAGTTCATCTTCTGAATTCACTCCCCCAACTTGTAGTGGATATCTAAGCGTCCAAAACCAGCAGGCTTTCTTTGAGAACATTGTTCAACAGTCTAGAAAAAGAGGACTATTTACCAAACAGGCCGAAGAAGTCACACATCCCCACTTTCTCTCTGAAAATCCAGAGAAAAAGCAAATACCAAGAAATAAAGTACATTCACAGCATAGGAAAAAAAAAAACATACTTTGTCACTGAGACCTCTAATCAACAAAAAAAACATATGATTAGACACCATTGCAAGAAAATAATTAATAACAGTCATGATAATATGTCTCTATTACAGCACAACAAGCCCACCACAGAATGCCCAAAATAATCTTACATAGCTAACCTAATTCCAACACAAGGAGTAAAACTACACCATAGAAAAAGCAAGAAAATAATCTTCTTTCAATAAACTCAAAAGAAGATGACCACATAAACATAATTCTACCTCTAATAACAAAAATATCAGAAAGCAACAATTAGTTTTTCTTAATATTTCTTAACAGAACTAGACTTAATTCCCAATAAAAAGACATAGGATAACTGAATGGAAAAGTCAACAGGACTCACATATTGATGCATAATGGATGAATAAATGAAAAGGCAGGCACAACCTCAGAGTAAAAGGTTGGAAAAAAATTTCAAGCAGATGGTGGCAAGAAAAAAATCTGGAGTAGCCATTCTAATATCCAACACAATTGACCTTAAACCGAAATAAACTAAAAAAGTTAAGGAACGGCACTTCATACTCATGAAAGGAAAAATATATGAAGATGAACTCTCAATTCTGAATATCTATGCTCCAATATATGTATTACATAACAGTAGTGATTAAAATCTACATGGTGTTTATACAAAGACAGGCAGGTAGATCAAGGGAATAGAATTGAAGCCCAGAAATGAACCTACACACCTATGGTAACTTGATCTTTAACAAAGGAGCTAAAAACATCCAGTGGAAAACAGCCAGTATTTTCAACAAATGATGCTGATTCAACTAGAGATCAGCTAGTAGAGGAATGTAATATAATCCTTTCTTATCTCCTTGTACATTATAAGTGAATCAAAGACCTCCACATAAAAGCAGATACACTAAACCTATTAGAGAGAAACAGGGAAAGAGCCCTGAACACAGGAGAAATTTTTCTGAATTGAACAACAATGGTGTATGCTATAAGAACAATAGACAAATGAAACCTCATAAAATGGCAAAACTTATGTAAGATAAAGAACACTATCAATAGAACAAATTGTCAACCAACAGACTGGGAAGTGGTCATTACCAATTCTAACTCTAATAGAGAGCTAATATCCACTATATACAAATAACTCAAGAAGTTTCATTCCAGATAACCATAAAACCCTGTTAAGTATGGGGTACAAAAAAAAAAAAAAAAAAAAAAAAAAAAAAAAAAAAAAAGAAAAGAAAACTCATTATGCTTAATCTTTACACACCAAAAAAACTTTGACTATTTTCAGGATACATCTTGTTTTACATGTACTTTATGCTCATTGTAACTAGTAAGATTTTGCATACTATCAAACCATTAAAGAAATCAAATACTGACAAAAATGCATTCATATACATTTATGCAAAAATGCTTTTAAAATCTGTACATTTATGTTTGTTTTATAAAATAAAATTGTTCAATAAAAAAATTCTCAACTAAAAATATTGAATCGCTGAGAAGAACCTAAAGAAATGTTCACCATCCTTAATCTTCAGAAAAAAAATACAAATTTAAATGACCCTGATATTCCATCTCACACAAGTCAGAATGGCTAAAATAAAATAAAAAAAAAAAAATAGAGTGACAGCCAGTGCTGGCAAGAATGTGGAGAAAGAGGAACACTCCTCCATTTTTGGTGGGCTAGGAAGCTGATACAACCACTATTGAAATCATTCTGGTGGTTCCTCATTAAATTGGTTATAGTACTAACAGAAGATTGAGCTATATCTCTCCTGGGCATATACCCAAAAGTTGCTCCGACATATAACAAGGACACTTTCTCCACTATATTCATAGCAGCCTTATTTACAATAACCAGAATCTGGAAATACATTGATGTACTTCAACAGAGGATTGGATACAAAAATGTGTTACATTTATAAAATAGAGCTATTAAAATTCAGCTGTTAAAAACAATGACTTTAAGATATTCTTAGGCAAATAGATGGCATTGGAAAGTGTCATTCTTAGTGAGGTAACCCAGTCACAAAGAACACACATGGTATGTACTCACTGATAAATGGATATTAGTCCAAAAGCTTGGAATATCCAAGATCCAATTCACAGACCACATGAAGCTCAAGATGAAGGAAGACTAATGTGCGGATGCTTCAGTTCTTCTTAGAAGGGGAGACAAAATACTCAAGGGAGAAAATATGCTGACAAAGTGTTGATTAGAGACTGAAGCAAAAGTCATTCAGAGACTGCCACATTTAAAGTTCCATCCAATATATAGAAAGCAAACACTATTGTAGATTCCAACAATTGCTTGCTGACAGGAGCCTGCTATAGCTGTCTCCTGAGAAGCTCTGCCAAAATTTGACAAATACTGAGACCGATGCTTGCAGCTATCTGTTAGACTGAGCATGGGGACCCCAATGGAGGAGTTAGAGAAAGGACTTAAAGAGCCGAAGGGATTTGCAACACATAGGAAGAACAACAATATCAATCAACCATACCTCCTCTTTCCAAGAACTCCCAAGGACTAAGTTACCAACCAAAGAACACACATGGATGAACTCATGGCTCTAGCCACACATGTAGTAGAGGATGACCTTCCAGGCCATCAATGGGAATAGAGGCCCTTGGTCCTGGTAAGGATTTATGTTCCAGTGTAGGAAAGTGCCAGGTTTGGGAGGCAGAAGTTGGTGGTTGGGTGAGGGGTGCACCCTCACAGAAGCAGGGGGAGGGAGTTTGGGAAAAGAGGGCTTCCAGAGGGAAAACCAGGAAATGGGATAGCATTTGAAATGTAAATGAAATATGTAATAAAAATGGAGAGGTATTGTAGAAGCAATTCAATGGAACACCTGAATCCTCTAAAACAGAATGTAGTTAGCTCACCAAAAAAGACTAGACAGTGAGAAATAATCAAAGAGCTCAAATCAATATAATGAAGGGAACAATAAATTAGCAAAATAAAGAGTTTGTACTTTGAGAAAATCAACACAATATAAAACCTTTTATTCAAACTAACGTAAAGATCTAGATATAACATCCAAATAAACAAAAAATAGAAATGAAAAGGGATACATAACAACAGACATCAAGGATATTCAGAGAATCCTGTAGGAAATGCTTTGAAATCCTATATACCATCACATCACAAAATCTAAAAGAAACTGCATTTTGTTCATTGTTGCACTTTTTGGAACTTAAATATGAAACAAATCACCATCAGATAAATAGACTTATTGTCACTAATCCCCCCCCCCACCAAAATAAAAGAGTAGGAGTGTTTCGGAACTCTACTAGACTTTTAAATTACAACAGATACTCCACAAATTATTTCACAAAGGTGGAAGATAAAGAAAATTGTCTAATTTATCTTATGAGGCTAAAGTCACCTTGATACCAAAACTATGACAAGATGTTACAAAGAAATATAATTATATATTGAATTCCGTTATGATCATAAATGCGAACATATTCATTAAAATATATAATGCATTCAAGATCACATAAAGGTCATCCAACATAATAAAGTTGCCTTCAACCGAGTTGCAGATATTGTACATTTGATAATCAATAAATATATTTGACTATATAAACAGACTGAAAGGACATATCCATGAGATTATATCAATAGATGTAGAAAAGGCCTTTGACAATATCCAACACACCTTTATCATAAAAGTCTCGAAGAGATGTGTGATACAAGAGACATAGCTAAATATAATAAAGAAAATATACAGCCAGCCTAATACCAACATCAAGTTAAATGAAGAGAAACTTAAATTCCATTAAACTCAGGAACAAGACAAGTTTTCCACTTTCTCCTTGTTTACTCAATATAGTACTTGAAGTTTTACCTAGAATGAAACAACTGAAAGAGAACACGGGGCAAAGTTACAAAGAAAGAAATTATTATTTGAGTTGATATAGTAGTTTACATTAGTGACCCTAAAGATCCAACCGAGGAATGCCTACAACTGATAAACACTTTTAGCCAAATAGATGGATAGAAGAAAAACAAACAAAAAGGCTTCTGTAAAGAAGAAGACACAGTCAATCAGACAAAGTGGAGCTTACAGATTAGGAAAACATTTTCATCAACTCTATAACAGATACAGGGCTAATATGCAAAATATATAAAGAAATCAATAAATTATATATCAAAAAATAATTAATTAAAAATAGGGTCCATATCTAAACAGAATTCTCAATAGAGTAATAATAAATAGCTGAGAAACTTTTAAAGAAATGCTCAACTTTCTTAGCCATTAGGGGCATTCTTCTTAAAAGTAATTTGAGATTCCAACACACCTTTCAGAAAGGATAATATCAATAAAACAAGAAAGAACTCATGTATACAGAAATTTGGAGAAGGAGGAACATTTTAATGTTGCTTGTTGAAGGGAAATTTGCATAGCCACTATGAAAGACAATATTATGTTCCTTCAAAAACTTTGGAATCTATCTATCTATCTCAAGATCCAGCTGTATCACTTTCAGCCATATATTCTCAGGACACTCCAACCTCTTACAAGAACACTTGCTCAACTATGTTGATTTTAGCTGTATTCTTAATAGTCAGACAATAGACAAAACCTAGATGGCCCTCTTCTAAAGAATGGATTAAAAAATGTGATACATTTACAGAATGAAATATTACTCAACCTTTTAAAATATGACATCATAAATTTGCAAGCCAGTGGATAGAAGTGGAAAATAGATCATCTAAAGTAAAGTATCACAGACTCAGAAAGACAAATACTATATTACTCAATTATTAGTGGCTACTTGTAGGTATGTAGATAATAGCAAAGATTCACTCCTTAGACCTATAGAACTCAGGTAAAGAGGAGGGGGTCTACTGTGTTGCATGGATCTTGATGACAGGGAAAAACCTAAGAGATTCTGTGGGTGCATCTGGGACAAGTATAGATGGGAGAGGAGATATCATATGGCTGGGGGAGGATAGATTAGAAGGAGAGAATGTAGAGAGAGAGGGAGGAATTGTGGGTCTTTGGACTGTGATGAAACATTGTATAGAAAAATCTTCCTGGGATCTATGATAGTGATCCTAGTAAGAATTTCTAGGAATAGGGAAACAATCTCAACTGGTCACCTCTAGTTTGCAGCTTCCTCTCAGAAGACACAGTTGAATATTTTTGTTATCTGAGGAGCTCCCATCAAATTCCCCCATAAAACAAGGCTGATACTTTGACAGAGGTTTTTTTCTTATCAAACAGACAGTGGGGACTGCATTGGCAAAGTCAATATCTACACACCTCACTGAACATGTAAGTTTTGAGCTGGTTTCTGCATGGAGTATAGATCCCTATGTTTTAGACTCTTTGATGATGAAGGTAATACCTCACAAGAACCATGGATACCAACCCAGACTCAATAATTCTTTCTGCCTGTAAGATGTGCTGGGGGCAATGATGGCATTGAACTTGTGGTAATAGCCAAACCCTGTGTGATTTTACTTGATCTCTATGAAAGAGATCCCATACTCAATTCTTCTTTGGTGCCTAGGAACAGGAGACTGAATGGCCCAGAGGCTTGGAGTAGAATCAAACACAACTAGTAATATAAATAAAATCAAGGAAATAGTTTCTAATGATATTTATTACAGTTGTAGATCAGTGCCTTGTTCAATAGTCATCCAAGAGTCTTCTTTCAGCAGCAAATGGGAGAAGATATGAACACTCCTGAAAGAAATACTGAGAGTCTACTTGGAGGTCTCAGCTGGGATTCTCCCCTCAGAGTTCAGGGAATCCACAGAAGAATCATAAAGATTGCATTTGTCAGAGGAGACAAAAGAAACTGTGAGCACATTTTCCACTTAATCAATTAAGTAGGGTTTACATGGGCTCACAGAGGATGAATTAGAAAGCATGAGGCCTGTGTGAGTCTGTACCAGTTCTTTTGCATGTTTGTCATGGCTATTAGGGCAGTGTGTTTGTGGGACTCCTAACTTGTAGAGGGTATGTCTCTGACTCATTTTCCTTCTCTTGAGACTTTTTTTTTCCTGTTGTACTGACTTAATCATTCTTGGTGTGAGGGATTTTGCCTTGGCTTTTTGTTCTTTGTGTTGTTATGTTTGGGTGTTATACTCTTGGAGGCCTGCTTGTTTCATATGGGAGATTTGGGAGATTGAATCATGTTAGAGAGGGCAGGTATATATGTGTGTGTATGCACACATGTGTGTGAATGACGTGTCTATGTGTGAGTCCATGTGTGAGTGTGTGCATGTGTGTATCAGTGTGTGTGTTGGGGGAGCTAGAAGGAATAAAAGGGGGGTAAAGTGCTTGAGACAAGGAGCTGGAAGTGTGGTTTTCAACATCATAGGAAGAACAACAACATGAACCAACCAGACACCCCAAAGTTCCCAGAGACTAAACCACAAACCAAAGAGTACACATGGGGGACCCATGACTCCAGACACATATGTATCAGAGGATGGTCTTATGGTGCATCAGCAAGAGTAAAGTCCCTTGGTCCTCTTAAAGCTCAATGCCCCAGTGTTGAATAATGCCAGATCTGGGAGGTGGGAAGGAGTGGGTGGTTGGGTAAGGGAACACTCTCATCAAGTAAGGGATAATGGAGTGGGATAGGGGGATTCCAGATGGGAAACTGGGAAAAGGGGATAACATTTTGAAAGTAAAGAAAATATCCAGTAAAAAGGAAAAATAAACTATTTTGAATGAAAAGAAATAATTTATATCATTTCTCTTGAATACCCTAGTTTTATTGAAAGCCTTTTGTTCTGTGACCTTATATCTATTCTGAAATTTCTAGGTCTAGAACAAGAAACTTATAGAGTAGAAAGAGAACACGCAGTATGGTTCTTGAGAGAAGTGGATCATACATTAATCTTCCAGATACTATATTCACTACAGTACATTTTCTGATTTGCAACTGAAATGGTATGTAGTCACATTGCCTTGAATACTCATGAATAGATAAATAAAGTAAACAGGCATTTATAAAAGATAGCATTTTTTTAAAGATAGAATTTGTAATGTGTGACTATAAGACACTAACCCATACATACCAACACGAAAGAGCAAATTATATACACTCACTAATTTCATCACCAGTTTTAGGGCAACTTGATCAACAGTTCTTTTATTGCAGAATTTTATATACTGTTTAACAGTTACATTGCTATATGTTATAAAACTATTAATAGGTAGGAAAATAAGAAAAGTCTTAAATGTAATTAAAATGTAATCTAGTGATTTGGTGACCCTATAAATATTGCAAAAAATTATCAGATTTGTTGGATAGTAATTGTTCACTCACTATGAATGTCTATAACGTTAGAAGAATTAGCATAAATATAAACTAACCGAGAAAATGCTTGATAGTCATTCTGATATTATAAATTTCAATGTTCTAACATAAGTCTGGTGACAACTTCATAAGCCCATCATATTCTTCCATCATAGATTCCTCTCTAAGTGTCTATACTGGTTATGAAACTGACAGTTGCCTGTTTCTCATAAACACTTACTAGTACTGTGTCTAATAGGCACAATTTGATTGATTCATCCCAGAAGACATCTGTATGTAAAAGAAAGCACACTGCCTTTTAAATTTTCTAAGTTTCTGTCTTCAGAATGTATAGAAGGGGTATTATATAATTTATTAATAATAATTAACCTCTTCTACTCGCCCCTCCACATACACATAAAATATGAGACATATGTGTGTGTATGTGTGTGTGTATGTGTGTGTGTGTGTGTATGTGTGTGTATGTGTGTGTGAGTGTGTGTGTGTGTGTGTGTGTGTGTGTGTGTGTGTGTGTTCTGTTTGTGTACACATTGGGCTATATTTAGATGTGACCAGTTAAGCTCTTTTCTTTTTTCGATTAAAGTATAGATTTTTATTTGCCTAATATTGCTCACATTGCTAAGGTTCAGTCTATCCTCATTGAAAGGAATGGTAAATTATATTTATTGTTTTGAGTTTTTTTATTTGTGTATTTATGTTTTTTTTTTCCTTGGAGAAATTTTTTTCTTAAAAATTAAAGGTTTGCTTATGTACTTCATGGTACAAAAAGAAGTTCATAAAATATATCTGCACAACTATGCTTCAGAACATGGTACCCTTTATCACGAGTTTTCAGTCAATACAGAATATTTCCTTGGCCAAAAGAGAAGTAGATAATGTCTGGTTTCTCTTAGCCCTACATCAGTCATTCTTTAATAATCTTGTGAACTTTCATGTATTACCTTTCCAAAGGATCAAATGCACATAATAAAATCATTCCTTTCTTCAAAATAGTGTTAAACCAGTTATAATATTCTTCAGGAAGCCTGTGTTCTTTTTTTTTTTTTTTTTTTTGGTCTAGTTTACTTAATCAGATAAGAAGAGGCAAGAAATTATTATTTTTTTTAATCTATCACAGCTGTATGGTAAGCCCATGTTGTATCATGATGTTTTTAAGTAGATAACCTACATATTTTTATGGGATTTGAGACCTGCTGCACAAGGAGTATATACCCAGTACAATAAAACTGAACAAAATCTCATGGTTGTGAGACCACAGGCTCTGGGGAACAAAATGAAAATGGGACCAGGGATCTCATCCTGTTGTTTTGATAAATAGATATATAGAATAAATTCATTCTAAAATGTTATGATTCTATTAATAGACTAGGACTCCTCATTTTTGGCAAGAAACGTATTCTCACTAGAAGGAAGTTAATAGAACCACAATTGGTCTGTGAGTTGTATATATGTTAACTATGGAGTGTTCAGCCCTAAGCATGAAATTTATATTTTTCCCTACAAACGCAGGAGAATGCTGCAAAAGAAGTTTCAGAAAGAATGTTAGAGCCAAATAGTAAGAAGGGTACTAGGAAACACTGTTTTCTGGATACAGAAACACACAGCATCCATGGATACCATACGCAAGGCATTCAAAAGACAGAGCCTTCGACATTTAAACTTAGATATGTATGCGTGAAGTAAGCGATATCAGGAAGCCCCAGCCATATTTGAGGAAATAGTGACAATTTTTTTTCAAAGGAAGAAGTGTCACTTATTTCAAAGGTACAGACACTGATAAACTGTCCCGGCTTCAATAATTCTGTTTTGCAAGCAGTCCTAAACTCAGTGGCTCTAGAGAGAAGTTTGAAATTAGGAACAAATGGCACCAGTAGGAGTGAGCAGCAGATAAATGACATAATAAGGAGTGAAAGTAATCACAGCGAATCTTTTACATGTATGCAGCAAATCATTAAAATAATTTTTTTAATTTTAAAACAATTACTTAAATCAAGCAAATACAAATAAATATAAAAAGAAACAATCACAAAATTATCTTTGTGAGCAATTAAAATCATGTTTTTGGGCTACTTAATTTTTAGAAAATTTGTTGCATATTTAATTTTAGGGTGCTTTTTATAGAATAACCAATCAATGAAGCTATTGTTGCCTTATAATGGGGCACAATATTAGAAACCTAAAGGGTATAGCATTTTCTTTATATTCAGGTGTAGAAGATGCTGAAGAGGAAATTAGAGGACTTGGTACAACTGCTAAAAATGACACTTTTCTCAGTACAACAAATAAATGTGATGGAATGCTACAGTAAAACAGGTCAAACAGTAAACCAAGTCACAGAGTAGAAAGACCAGAATCAAAATTTTTCTTACGTTTGCCAGTTTTAATTTGGATTTTATTAGTTCATGTGTTTTGCAAAATATCCTTGGTTTCTTTATGACATATGTATATGTACATATAGTGACTTGATCATATGTGTTGCTTTTGTGATCTTATATGCCTACATGTCTTTTTACAAAATAATTATTATATTAAATATGATCAAAATGAACTATATATGTATATATGTGCATATATATATAGAGAGAAATATATATATAATACATATATATATATATATATTATATATATATAAAACCCATTACATACACATGTAACCAATTATTTGGTACAATTAACATCTACTTATTAAATAGTCATTGCAAGTTTTCAAACTCTGGTAGAATAATTTGTAGACAAAAATGACAAAAGTGTTACTTGGGTTATTTATAAGAGACATGCTGAAAAACAATAACTCAAGGAATCATTCATTTTAGAAACATAATTTAATGACATTTAGTATTTATGTCTTTCTGGTTATAAAGCCCAATGGTTACTCATCATTATGACTTTAATGCAGAAAATGATTCTCACAGTACAAGCCAGCTAAACAGAAACCTGCATACCCATGTGCAACATATAGAAGGTCACCAATTTACATAGGTGTGGTTGGGTGAGTTTACATACTGCACCACTAGTGCAGCTTAACTACATATAACTGGGAGAATGGGGCTGACAATGCCTTTTCTAAAGCTATATTCTTATTAAAAAATCCCCTTGTATGGAGTGGATATAAAATTTAAATGCTAACACCTTTTCCTAAGACACCTAAAAAAACTTTAAGAAAATATTTTCAGACAGTCCTTATATTTTAATTCCATAAAGGAATGTTATACACTTTGATGCCATTGTTGTTCAATGGTTATTAAATGAGATATGTACAGAATAACACATGCGGAGGACAAACGATGTGCCTCAGTTGCTAGGACATGATAAAAGAAAAGATGAAAATAAATTGTGTGTGTGTGTGTGTGTGTGTGTGTGTGTGTGTGTGTGCATTTAACAAATACATTAAAATTTTCTAAATAATAGTAGCAGATACATGGTACAAAAAGAGTTAGTTCTAATGTCAGACTCTCTTACAATTATCTCTAGCTATAAAAATAAGAATACCGAGCAATGAATAAATGCTACCTATGATTACACATCAAACTCCATAGCAACTGCTTAATTGTAGTATCATGCTTCATTCGTAAATCATCACTAAACTTTCAAAAATAAGGCAGCAAAGGCCAAATTCATTAACAAAAGAAAGTCAATGGGTTGCTATTTTAATCTGTTATTTTCGAAAGATCTAAATTTTTTCTCATTTATTTATTACTTTATTTAATTATTTACTCATTTATTTGATGATTTATTCATCTATTTTACCAGTGTTACCTGGCTGAGGCAGACAAAAGCATCAGAGTCTCATCATTCTTTACCAGAGCACATAGGCATTGACTATGGTTTATTCTATGATCTTCACAAAGTACCTTTCCTTAAGACACAGTGAGAATATAGAGAAGTGGTTTCATCATCAACCCTGTGTTGCAGTGTGAAACAAACTGGGTCTAAAGTAACATTGTCTGACATGTATTGCAGTTGTACATTTATACTAGGGCAGAACCCTTTTCTTTGATTTCAGATGACTATTGGTATGGGTTTTCTAAGTGAGGAGGTCTGTTTATTTGTTGCGTCCTGTGTGACAGGAAGTCCACCGATCTTATAATCTTTTTTTCTCACCAATACTTTACTCACAGAAGCTTTATATGTGTGTGATATAATAAGAAAGGGCATTTAAAAGTTTAGTTTTATGAAAAGGTGATAGAGACTTAAACTAACCTATTTACGGAATTGTCAGACAGTAGTGTCATAAGGGAACCTGATATGGGGAGAAGCCCTTGGTCCTAGCAAGGCTTAGTGTCCCATTTTAGAGGAATGTCAGTGCAGGGAGACTGGAGGGCATGAGAGATTGGGTGAAAGGGTGGGTAGCACCCTCATAGAAGCAGGGGGAGGAGGATGAGAAATGGGATTTATAGAGGGGAAACCAGGAAAGAGGATAACATTTGAAATGTAAGTAAAAATATCCAATAAAAAATTTTAAAAAGACTTTAGAGTGAGTTGGTTTAAAGACTAAAGAAAATGGATGTATAAAATCAGTTAACCAACTCTAATTTTTAATAAACTAATTTTTAAAGGATGCTGACTTGAGAGGTGTACAGAATGTGTTAATCCTGTATAAATTTCTATCATGTAGTTCAGACAACTGGGATCTGAAGTAAAAGGAAATCAGATATGCTGTGCAAAATGTTTCTGTAACTGCCCATTTAACATATTTAATTCTGCATATTTAAATCATGTAGTTCTCTGCTTTGTTTTATGGATTGGGTAAGTAGAAAAACATTAATTTATCTTGGCAGACTTCAGATGAGATTGTGACCATACTCAGGTTGATAGATAATAGTAACAATCACTAAGATCAGAGAGGCAGTGTAGCCCAGAAAACTTGACACAACTGTGGTGTCATCCTGGATCATAAAATAATCTCCAAGTGAAATGTATTGCTGTAGGCAAATATTTTATATAATTATTATTTATACCTGCAAGAACATTGCTATAATCTAAAAAGAAAAATAAAAGGAAAAGTAAAGTTTAAGTAAAGACCATTGCAGGCTTCAAAGTATTCCTTAAACTGATTTATCATTCTTCAGATGTATAGGCACTGAAGTATTTGTGGCTGTCTCAAAATGACCTGCTATTCATGTACATCAGACTTTTGATCTGTCAGTAGAAAAGAAAAATGGATTGATAGCTGCTATCAAATTTGATAACAGATTTTGTATATATAAAGAAACGTTTTCTTGCTCTAAAAATCTAGCAATCTGTCATATTATATTATGTCATATCCCACAATGACATATTAGAATGTAACACAATGTAAATCACATAATAGACAACTGCAATTCGTAACTTTCAGAACAGGAGTGCTGTTTTTATCTAAAAGCTTTGTAGGGGAATTGAAGGAATCCCTTCACAGAGCTCACCCATGGCACTAATGCCACTGGCCTACTAATGCTGCCTACCAGAATTTATAGTTGCCATACTGGACTTGCATAAAATCATCCTTCCTCTATTACTTCTGTTTTAGAACTTTCTTCCTTTTTTCCTTTCTTCCTTCCTTCCTTCCTTTCTTTCTTTCTTTCTTTCTTTCTTTCTTTCTTTCTTCCTTCCTTCATTCCTTCCTTCCTTCCTTTCTTTTTTGCTTCCTTCTTCCTTACTTTTTTCTTACTTGTTTAAAATATAACTTTAAATTTTCCTTTTTATTTTGTTTGATTTTATTTAATTTTTTACACTCCAGATTTTATTCCACTCGCAGTCCACTCTGACTGTTTGCATTCCATACCTCTTACCCACACCCCTGTCTCCACAAGAATGCTCTCCACAACTTCAAATCAAGATATTCCTGTGGACAGGGAGGACTTAATAGCAAAGGGTTGCTGTTATCCTAAAAGGTCACTCTTGGGAAACTACAGACTTCGGGATTTAAAAAACTTACAATGAGATGATGTCCCTCTAAAACTAAGTCAAGGGCATTTTATTGGAATCATAGAATTTTAGAAAAATTGTGGTCCAATTTTCAAAGTCTTCTTTACAGTATACAAGTTACTGACAGGGAGCAACCATTGCATTGGAATAGCATATCTCAGAACATTTCACCAGTGTAAATAAGAAGAACCGCTCAGTTGGGTCAATTGTCCATATTCTAAGCCAAACATAACTATAGTTTGAAGAACTGTTGGAAAATATTGATAGGAAAGTCCTGTCACTCCATAAGTCAAGCCATGAGAGATAAGGAGACATTCTCAATCTGAAATTCTTCCTTTGTAAACTCTAGTGTGTGGGAAAAAGTAGAATGTTGAGGGAAGACC
Source organism: Micromys minutus (assembly GCF_963924665.1). Classification (NCBI taxonomy): domain Eukaryota; kingdom Metazoa; phylum Chordata; class Mammalia; order Rodentia; family Muridae; genus Micromys; species Micromys minutus. The sequence goes on from NC_137959.1 coordinate 22,803,021, forward strand.
TCATCATCATTTATCTTTGTAACACATAGCAGTAATCATTGGACAAGTCATTTGAACACTTCACAATTTGATTCTTGAGCTCATTTCTTTTTATGGTGAAGATGATTAAATGGAATTCTACCACTACCACATACATATATATTCAGATATATATGAAGCCCAAGCAAGCCAATAACTCTAAAATGGTTATATGGTTTACCAGGTTTGCATCTAGGGCTACTTCCTACTTTCTGAAACTTTTCTCGGAGTCTTAGTTTTGCCTATTATATTCTGGATACTATATTCCATTTATATTGACAGACACAGGTCCAAAGTAATGTAATTTTTCATTCTTTAAAAGTTTGTGCTTCCACAATCTCAACACTAAGAGGACAAACTGAAGATACCAAGAATTAATTAGGAAATGATAACTTTTTCCTGATTATCATTAGAGAGTATCTTGAAGGATTCTTCTGTGTGATAACAAGTCTCTTAGTAAAATCTACAGTTTTTCGAACAACAAATCCTCTACTTTGATCCTCAGCATCTCTATGAAGGAAAATACAACCTATATAATAAAACAATTAATCTCCCTGATTCTTTGAAGATATTAGAGGTGGCAATATTTAGGATCTGTCTGCTTGTGCTGAGTAGTTGTTTTATGTCAATTTGACCCAAATTAAAATTATCTGACAGAAAGAAACTTTAATATAAGAAATGCCTCCACAATACTTTAGGTAGACCTGTAGTACATTTGCTTGATGAGGGAGTGTCCAGCCCATTTGGGTGTTGCCATAGTGGGGGTGGTAGGCATGAGTTCCTTAAGAACATATGAGCAAGCCACCAGGGTTAAGTCAGTAAACAGTATGCACTCACTGATAAGTGGATACTAGCCCCAGAAAGCTTAGAATACCCAATACCCAAGAAACAATTCACAAACATTATGAAGCTCAAAAAGAAGGAAGGTCAAAATGGGGATGCCTCTTCCTCCTTAGAAAAGAGAACAAAACTATCATGGGAAGAAATGCAAGGTCAAATAGAGGAATAGGGATTGAAGAAAAGATCACCCAGAAACCACCTCACCTGGAGATCCATCACATATTCACTCACCAAATCCAAGCGCTATAGCTGGTTTAAAAAGTACTTACTGTCAGAAACCAGACAGAGATGCCCCCTCAGGGACTATCCTAGGGTCATACAGATACAGCTGAACATGTTTGCAGCTAACCATCCATCTGAACTCAAGGATCCAATGAGATTGCTAAAGAAAGGTCTTAAGGAGCTGAAAGGGGTTGCGACCTCATGGGAAGATAACAATATTATCAACCAACTAAACCCCCATGGAGTATAACACCAGCCTCTATATGCAGTTTGAGAGACCTTTGATCCAGTTGCCTATGTAGCTGAAAATAGCAGTGTCTGGCATCATTGTGAGAATAGGCTTTTGTTACAGAGAGGGCATGTTTTCCCAATGCAGGGGAATGACAAGGCAATGGGGTGGAGAGGGGGATTGGGAGGGAGTGCATTTTTGTGAAGGCAGCTGGAGGGGAAGGGGAAATTGGAGCAGGCTAGAGTAAAGAGATCACATCTCAAATTTAAATACAGAGTATCTAATAAAAATAAAAGTGAGTTTCAAATCAGATATTTCTTAGCTAATATGATTTCTTCAATACTATTCCTAACATCACCCTTCATCTGTTTTTCATTATATGAGCTTTCACCAACTTGTTATTAGCTTCTACGTGGATTAGTGTTTAGTATGTTTTAAGATAATTATCAGAATATATACTGAAGTGATTCATTGGGACTTTTTTTTATATATGTATCTTATACTTGCTTACATTCAAATTCTAATCATCTTCTCTCATGGTCCCTTGAGAATCAAAATTTCTAGTAGATGAAATTCTCAGATTGTAAAACTCCAAGTTATTTAATAATAATTACAACTCTATATTTTATATATTTGAATCATCTATTTCAATGGGAAACTTGAATTATATAATATAATGTTTTATTTAATATTGGATAAAATACTTTTAGATTTGGGCCTATCACTCAATGATAGAGTTTATCTTGTATTTCTGGTGATCTAGGTATAGTACAGCACACTGACAAAAAATTATTTTATGGAAAACAAGCAAGAAATTTATTTTTTATATTACATCAGTTATTGTCAAAGTTATTGTATAAAGTAACTAAGGAACTGATTAAGATAATAAACTCAACATTTCTCTTTGAAAATATACTTTTTTTCTCATACTATTTCTTACATTTAAACCTCTCAAGGTGTTTATCACCATTTTGCCATCTCAACCAGAAGTTTCAGCGTGACTTCATCTTTGTAATTTCCCTTCTGCTCTGTTCAGAAGGAAGTGCATGGTTCTTGTGTTTATTCATTGAAATACTGAAGATTCTATTTTTTTAATTCTTTCATGTTTAAACATTTCATGCTAATTGCTTTTGGTCGACTTGATACCAATCTAGACATATATGGAAAGGATAAATCTAAATTGATATTGGAATCTATAAGATTGACTTGTAGGCAACTCTGTGGAGACATATTATTTTTTTTTTAATTTATGATTGATAGAGAAGGTACCAGCTGAGTAGGATGGCATCCTCAGATGGGAGGAGTGGTGCGTATAAGCAAGAAGAATGAGTCCAGGAAACAGGAAATTTTAAGATGGTACTGGCATAGATACAAAGCCAAGTCTATGATTTGTTACTTATAAACACAAAATCCCCTATAGGTATCTAGGTAAAGACACTATTGGTGTGTCTTGGAACTGCTACATTTAGGCATTCCTCAGTTTATATATTATTAAAATCCATGATATATTACTAAACAGTAAAGAAAAGTGTATGAATATTGATGTAGAATCATAGTGCTATAGAATGTCCTACAATTACCTATTTATGTATAGAAAAATTTTAATTCAGCAACATGACTTATCTGGCAAGAAATTACATTCAAAGACCCTGTAGATATGTGTGATCTGGCTGGAATATAGATATGCCTTGAATCCCAGAAGACAGGCGCAAGGAGATTTTTGGGTTTTGAACAATCCTTCATATAGCAAGTTTCAGGTACAGAAAAACTTAGGTGCAGGCATAGTGATATGCAAACCTTTAATCCCAGCATTCAAAAGAATAAGGCATGCAGATCTCTGGTATCTAGTCAGTCAGTTCACTGAGTTACTGAGTTGAAGGACAGTGCATTGGAATTGAGTTTATGGCAATTCAGTTGGTGGCAGACCAGAGGAAATTTTTCTTCTTCTGTTTTTCTTTTTTTTAATCTCTTGTTGTTTTATCTTTTAACCAGAACACTTTTAGAATCAAGTGACAATGAGAATAAGCTATACAGAAGTAAAGAGGGAGCCAGAGAATGATATTTTTCCCTGGGTTAAGTCATCTCTGTATTTTAGTACAAGCCACAAAAGATTCTTTTTTAGCAACCAAATATGTTTCAAATCTAATCAAAAATTATTTTACCTACAATGTGCAGGCTGGGGGAAAGCAGCTTCTGCAGACTTCAAATTTCCTGCAAGCAAGATTTTTCAGTATCTTTAAAAGGTCCACTTATTTTCCTTGTTTCCTTATATTGAATGGTTGAGTATTTCCCATTTCCACAGTTAAAATAGAAGCCAATGCTAAAATGTGGTCAGCAAAAATCTTTGTTTATAAATTCTCTCAACTAAAACATGAAAAATTAATGTCTGTACTACCAAATTAAAAGATTTATGATTTCCTGGCTTTTAGGTGTGTATAATATATGTATCTCCACATTCAACCTCCTGTGTCATCTTATTATGGAATAAATATTATTCATATATTTATAGGAAGGATTATTTGTGAAATCATTCAACTGTGTGGTATAAAAAGGATACCCTGTTTATATTTCATTTTGCTTTTGATTAAGAATTTGTAGAGGAAAAATTTCATAAGGACCTATCTATTTAAAATGAAAGATCATGTGAAATCTGAGTTGGTAGACATGGCCAGAAGTTTCTTTAAAAAAAAATCAAAGTATTTTCTGAAGATCAAAGTAATTGGGAAATTATTTCATTCACCAACTGTAAATTTAAATATGTTGGAAATTGAAAAATTAAAATGGTTTATTCTCATAGACTTAAATCTGTAAATTATCTCAGTTGAGAAGCATCAATTTCTAATCATTTAAAAGTACAAATTAAAGACAAATAAATAATTAATAAGTATAAATTTAATTGGAGCCTTTGATTTTATCTTATGCTAGCAACATTAAAATATCACAGTAGATAATTACATAAATATATCACCATCATCTTTGCATTCTCACAAGCGCCAGTATCAGTGAAAATATAGATTATCTATGTGCTAATATTCTAATCTCTGTCTATCTACCATATATCCATATAACTATATAAGCATTTATAAATTGATTAACCATTTATTTTTTTAATTGCTTCTGTATATTATTAAGACATCTTATTTTCAAATAACTATTTATAGAGCAAAAACGTATTAGCCTATGTAGCAAAGTCCATGAATTTATAATCTAGCAGATGCAAAACGTGTATAAACCTTACATGTACAGTCTAGAGGCCTTTGGGTTCATGATTTATTTTCTGAGGGTTTGTTGAATATTTAGATCATGAATCCTGAATCACAGTGAACAAATGTCCTATGTTCTATAAGACAGTCCTAGTTTATGGTGTTGTTCAGATATAAATAGGAACAGAAGCTTCTTCCACTTTAATAAAAATATTTCCCCTTGGAATAACAAATTTTCCAGTTATCATTTGCAAAACAAATGACTATATGATTTAAAATGAGAAATTGCAGTATACAAAACCCTTTTTAAATCCTGAGTCACTTTGCAACATGCAGACTTCTCTTTTCAGACCTGGGAGACAGTCCAACATTTGGGCTTCTATTTTCTAGAAACCAAACAATGCAGACAACACATGCAACTTTAAATATTCTGTTTAGAGCCTCTTGAAATTTATGACATAGCATTCCCTGTGCATTTTTTTCTACTAATTTCAACATTTGTAAAAAACATGAAAGCCATTATCATCTGACACATTCCTTTAAGAAGTATTGTAATTTATAATAGAGGCTGGAATTAAACTTACTCTAGAATCCAGTAATTTACCTTCCCTTTCATCCAATGCTTGTGTTCTGTGCATATTCCAGGACAACAGCTATTAAAAAGGCAAGTCTTAAAACTATGTACTGGGCAAGGAAAATAAAGCTATCTGAATATGAGAAATCAGAATATATTATGCTACATTTATGTTGAAATGTGGGGCATTTTACAGAAATACGATCTAGATACCAACAAGATCAGGTTCAAAATAAGCCGGGACTATTATATTGTATATTCTTAGAATTTTAGGGTTTTTTGAATGGGTTTTAAATACACATGTGTGTGTGTGTGTGTGTGTGTGTGTGTGTGTGTGTGTGTGTGTGTCCATAAAAAATATATTCTACTTCTCTTCATAAAAGAACAAAAATAATGTTTTTGGGTAAGATTTTCTGTTTGGGATACTAACATGTAAGGCCTCCATCTTTAGGGAGATGGAGCAAAATGTTATGATTTTAATGTCTATAATAATAGATGTTGGTTAGGTAAGTAATGTGTGTATAATGTCCTTCTTGCTTCTTTTTATTGGACCCATCTACATTTATCAAATCATCCCCAAAGAGCTAAGTAACATTGAAGTGAAAGTCAAGGCCATGATACATTTAACATGAGGCACAAAATGCTGTTTTATTTCATAACAGAATGTTCTCAAAAGACATTATTAACCTCCTACAAACCGAGACAGCAATATCTCAAACAGTTATCATGGACCAAAGTTTCCTGGGCTAATTGAATACAAATTCTATATTGTACATTGTAGAAAGCAAAGAAATGTCTAAAGAAGAAACAGAAAGCAGACACAGAAATACTAACAATCTATTTAGTTAAGACAAAGATAAATATATTAGAGCAAAAATAAAATTACAGTCCTCTAAAATTTGGTATCTGAAGAAATACTAATGTATACATAAAATAATGTCTTAATGGTTGAGCTAAATCTTATGATTATAATACACCACACTTAAAGGAATACTATCCATATAAAGTAGTCTCTCAAGAAATAAAATAATAGATTAAACATTCTCACTGACTAAGAGATATACAAATGGATTTAATTTGCATTACTTCCTAAATACTACTGATAAGAAATATCCTTGAAGAAGGTTTCTATGATCTAATTCCTATTATTAAGGTTGGTGCAAAATAAAAACAAATACCTCTGCTGTGTACCTGCAAACCAGGCAAAATTAAAATAGACTTTCCCTAAAGACTCAGTAAACAGACAATTAAAAGTTAACAGTTCCAAAGTGCTAACTAGTTCTTTCAGTAACAGATAGCTCAGGATCTATGCATTCCTGGAAGCATTTAAGAGGAGGTAAATGGTGCTTTTCCTCTTGTCAAGGAAGGACCTCCCTTGAATACCATTAATTTTCATTAACACTTTTCTTATCTGGAATGCCAGTAATAGAAAGAGGAAATGATGTAATTACCTTGCCATGCAGCTGATAAACCGGCTTTCAGCAATTCAGGAGTGAGCAGAAAATAATTTAATCACAGTTTTATTGTTGTTTGGAAACTGCCTGCCATCACTCAGTTTCCAACCTGAATCTTTCAAAGCCCTAGCACATTTACCTTCATTTTTCTTGATGGTGAAATTTGGATTGTTGACCATTTCTGGAAGAAGACTGTATAAGAAAAAATGTCCATTTTTGGGATCATCTTTGTCCATGGCGCTTACTGTTTGAATGACCTGTAATATAAAATTGTCATCAGCATTTCTGATCATCTCAGAGGACTCCCATTGCTTGTAATACCTCAGTGAGATTATTTTTTGTGGTCTGGAAATTTAGGCCGAAGACTCATTTTTAGTTTTCTAAATTATGGATATTAGTTCAAGACTATGGAGCAAAATTCATCTCTTTAAAACCTCAACTGTGATAAATATATGAAAATTAAGGGCATTACCTTAGTTTCCATTTGGTGTCTGTGGCTGCAAATAGCAAAGTTAAGTGTATTTGAAAACTCCACTGGGCAATTACAGGTTGCTTTCCAATTTGTATATTTACGGGCATCTAGAAGGAGATTTGGAACTGTTACAGGAATTGGAGTGTGCTTTTGGGAGGATCATGGAGGCATGATGTAAACCTTGAATTCTCACAGCTCTTTTTTTCCCATCAGGGTATGAGTGGTTGCCAGACAGTTTTCCTCAAACAAAGCTCCCTGGAAGAAATCTTTTTGCGAAGTTGTGTGTGTGTGTTCTCTTCCAATAATGGAAGTGCTTTGGAAGCTAGTGGATAATATATGCAAACAATGCTTAGGATTTTATCGGGAGATGAATAGATTATAGGGATAACTACTGTGATGCAGACTATTTAGATAGACAGAGGCTTTTGGAATTCTACCCTGAAATGTGCTGGTTTCATTTGCAAAAGCAACACTAACTTAATACCGTATTGTTTCCTAGGATGGCCGAAAACAATCTTATTTATCATCTATGATGCCATGAGGCTTATTACTTCCATGTGAAACATTGGACAAGAGCTCACATAGTAAAAATATTAGGGCTTCTATTTCTATTTCAAATAGCTACCATGTATTAATATTGCCATGTATAAATCATGGCAGCTCTGAAGATAATAGATATAACAAAACTATGGGAATGAGGGAAAGATCTATAATAAAAATGGGCTGAGTATATAATGATGCTGGATTTAAATTCTTTGTGTATATTTGAATATAAACACTCCATTAAACTCTGAAATTTTCAAAACCAAAAAAAAATTTTTTTGTAAATTGGTCACTATTGTCTTATGACAAATGACTTATACAAATGGATGAACGGTGTTTTTAGAACTTCCACATACCTGAGTTTTTGCATTCTACTATTACAATATATTTGGAAACACATTAAAGTTAAAAGTAATGTTTATATTATGTTTAAATATTGTTAAAATATGTCTAGTTACATTCTAGAACTCATTATAAATGCAGTTAGTTGAGTAGCCCTGTATCATACAGTACCTGCAAAACAGTTTGTCCTTAAAAAGTGAGTCAAACAATAGATTTTTCTAGAATTAAATGTTACACATTAAAGTCACAATTTTAGTATTTCTTCTTTATGAGAGTAGTTTGACGATTCCAAAACTTACTTTTTATAAAATGTGTAAAGCTCAGTGTTTAATCATGGGTAGATTCATATATTTTTTATAGATTCACATAATACTGTTATGAAATGTCAAATGAAATGCTATTCATGAATATTACTATTTTTTTTGTTAAAAGACATTGCTTTTTATCAAAGACATGATGCTTGGAAGTCCAAATATTATTATTACTCAAAGAGGGAAGCAAACTAATTCTAACCAGATTTAAAAGAAAGAAATTATATTGATTGTTGCTAAACACCTAGTATATATGCCTTGACATTTAAGGACATGGAGAAAATCTGGTATCATAATTTCATAAAAATAAATTAGAATTAAAGGGCAAAGTAAGAAGATGTTTGAAGAACACAAATCTTTGCAGCAGCACAGATGAATGGCTATTTAAGGGACAAGTAGAAACTGACCCCTTTAGTTAAGGACAGCTCTGTAAGAGATTCAGTGTATAAAATCAAGGAAGGGCAGGGGTCTGTATTGAATCAGTTGTCCCAGTTTTTCCCCTATTGACCCAATCTTGTCACCACAGACCTGTTTCACAATTCACTTATTCACTATGTATGTGAGTGTATATGAAGAATGGAACAGTGGAAGAGGTCATTTCTTTATAATCTGTCATGGAGGTCAGTCATAGAGCAAGGCATTTAAAAAGTTTACATAGATAAATTTCCTGTCATTTATATATGATGTGAATGTGTTGGCTCATATGTGCTGATGAAATTGCCCACATAAGGATTATTTGATCAGTAAATTTACCATATTGAAAACAATGCACACAATTCATAACTTGTTTTTCCGTATGAAGACATATAGATACTCACCATACCATATCTTAGAACGTTTGTCTGAACATCATATTGAAAATGAAGCATGCTTTTTCCATCACTTAAATCAGCCAGGACTCATTAGACATAGAATCCCTTAAATCTCACCCACAAACATTCAAACCAGAATATGAAAGGGTATGGCTTGCCAATATGAAGGTCCCACAATCTATGTGATTCTGATACAGGTTCAAGTCTGAAACCAATTATTTATTGATTTATTTTATAAAATATTATTGTAGCTCGCAAAATTTATTAGATAATAATATATGATGAATACCATTTCTTTATAATCCATAACAGAATATAGTAGTGCTCATGGGTTTTTATTATTAGGTAGGAAAATGCTTGAAATCTGTACATTTATCTTTGTTTTGTAAAATAAAGATGTTAAAAAAAAACAAATTGCATGAGCTCAACTCCAATTTTAAAAAAAAAAGAGTCAATAATGTTAAGTTCATGGTATGTTCGAAAGGAAGTAATTAAAATGGTGAATCTAATTGACATAACATCCCACAAATTGGTTATTGTTAAAATTTTTGGTTGAACTATATTTAAAACATAATTTAAAACACATAACCATTCAGATAACTATTGAGTGGGCATTTTATCTAAATGTTAATTCTGGTAGATCATTTGAAGGGTGGGGTGCCATTAAAATACATTAGGATATCTATACTAAGAAAAATTTTTAATGATGTAATAACATCTGAATACACTTATTTTAAACAGTGGGAAGAAAAGAATTGCAGGTATGTTCAAGTGAGTAAATTCTAAGAGAATTCTGTTACAGAGGCAAGTGCAGAGATGGCACGTGGAAATCTCAGAATTTCTCTTGAGGGGTCCCCTAAGCTCTGTTGCTATTTAAATAATTAAAAACCTTCTTCATTGAAATTTATAAAAATGTCAAGAAAATTTACAGATGAAGAACAAATAGCTAACTATCAGTTTAGAGACCTTCCCTTCTATTTGTAAAGTGACTATACAATTAAGAAAGCTAAGGATTAGTAATTTTTATGAAATTCATTCAGTTTCAGTGCAGACTGCAAAAGATGCATGTACCTCTATTTCAAAAAAAGAAGAAAAGCAAAGACTATTTGAAGTACTATTAAGGAAATGCATTTCAGGGCCACTATTGAAATTTTGAAGCATAGAAACATTTCTTGAAATTCATCAAAGAACATTTTCAAGAAAGACACTAAAGAATATTGATAATATATCATAATTCTGATTCTATAAATTATTAGATTATATGTCCTTCTAAATTTGCATGGAATTTTTGTAATTCTTATTAAAAATTTATTTAGCAATAATTTACATTTTGAAGATCAGATTTGAAACAAGACTATCATGTGACCAATTAAAAAATTTCCTATGAGTTCTTGTATTTCTTAATCATCAGTTTGTTTTTAGGACTTGAAATATGATAGTATGTGAATTTCTTCCCTTTTTTCTTCTATTGTAATTTGTCTGGCATGCAGTAGTCAGCAATTTTAAAACACAAATTCGAGAAGTAAATTAATGGGTAGAAGATTAAATAAGTAATTTGAGTCATATTTTTCTGATCCTTGTTAATAGGTACAATGTCTTAAAAACTAAACCTGAGGAGATACCAAAAAAGAAAAACAAAATAAAAACCCTTTCTGATTCATCTTTAACATGTCTCATTAAAGACTATCCACATTCAAGGTCAACACTAAGTTCACTGGCTTCCACATTTTCTATATGTGTATTTCAGTAAATTAGGGTTTGGATTTTTAATATGGCAGCAAATGGTATCTATCTCATTTTAACTTCTCCTACAATTATTTAGAAGAAGAATAATAGTAGCTGACCAAAGCAGTGGTCAATGAAAGAAAAATATGTAAAATAATGGAATACATCCATTTCTTACTTCCATTTATTTTTTCATTGTCAGCTTTCTTCAATCTATAGATATTAACTTTCCTGAGAGAATAATGTCTTTCTAGCAAAAGTAGTTTTTTTAAATTAATTTGAAGAAAGAAATGATCAAACTTTAGTTTACATATCTCCACTATAAGTTAGAATTATTTGAATATACTAATTCATGTGCCTAAAGGAGAGTAAAGCATGTTTTATATTGTTCATCTATATTGTCTATGATCAAAAAAGTTGAAAGTTGTCTTCCTAGTTTTTTATGAAAATAAAATAAAATTATCATTTACTGAAAATGAAAAAATATGCAAATACTAGGTGAAATATACCAAAGAAAATGTTGAAATTTGACAATTATGTCAAAACTAGATCAGAAAGTCCTGGTGTAAACACAGTTCATGTATATTTAAAAGATACTAATAGAATTTATGAACAAATTGTTTAGCCATTCAGATGTAGTCAGGATTTTCTATTCTTTTCTTTTCACAGCGGTTTCTTGTATCATTTTTTTTTTAACTAGAATCATGCTTTGTCCCCAACATAACACATGCTTCTTTAGAACACATATCATGAAGCAAAGGGGTACAGGAAAAATACAAGAAACAGAGAAATACATGGGATTTGGACTTTCAGATATCCACTATAAAGCTCTTAACTATTTTTCCCACTTTTAATCTCTCCTTGCCCATTTTCACTGACCCTACACTAACACAAACCAATAGCAACGTTATTTTCTGAATGGAATGTTTAGGTAAGTTGGATTTTGATGTTGAGTTTTCTGTTCTGTTTTCCTGACCTAATATATTTCCTATATATTTTTATGCTCTTCAGAAATGATCAGTATTAAAAGCCAAAATAAGAAAAGTATGGATCCTGAAGTAATTAGTTTTTACTAAAAGATAAACTTCTGTTTTCTTCTTTGCTTTGAAGTCACTATCCCTTGTCCAATCATGTTTCTTATTACCAGATAGTTTTATGTTATGGTTCCTGCTTGTGCTTCTCACAAACAATAGTTCCTAAGATGAACTATTGTTTATTCTTAAAAAAAGGTAATGCCTTCAATGTGGATCCCCTGAGCCATTAGCTTCGTCTATTTCATTTTGATAGAAACTTGCAATGTTCTCAAGTTAATGTTATTGGACTCTGTTTAATTCAGTTTTTTTCAACCTTATTCAGAGACAAACAAAAGCATACAAACATAGGTACATGCATACACACACAGGCATTCTCTCATGCCCAAACACACACACACACACACACACACACACACACACACGCACACAACACTACCACCACCACCACCACCACCACCACCACCCCCACACCCCACACAATATTGTGCTACTTTAGAAGGATTTTTTTTTCTTATTTTCAGCAGGAAGGTGTTCAGTCATATCACTTGACAGCTATAGAAATGTACCCACAACTTTCTCCATCATTCCAATACCTCTGGTTCCATTTTAAATCCAATTTATGTCTTTAGTATAAAGTCTATGCTAAAGTTCTAGTAGTATATAAAGTCAGTATTGTTTCTTCAAAACCATTCTTTTTTCCATGTCATAGGAAAAAATAAACAAATATACACCTGTGTTTACCTGACATTTTTTCTTATTTAAAAGCCTTCTATGCAATGAATAACTTTAAAAACCATACAAAATGGTTCCTGACAGGATTTTTACTTTGACCTTTCATCAAAGTTCAGATGTATATTTTTCCACTCAATACATCATAATTGAACACAAAAAAATTGGAATTTAGCACAAATTTTGATTTTAGACTTTCAAGTAAGAGATGTTTGGCTTATACTAATAGTTAATTACCAAACAACGATATTGAACTTCTGAGTATATAGCTACACATCCAGGAATCAGAGGCAGGACTATTTGTAATTCAAGGTTATGTGTAGATAAATAACATTTATCAAGCTGACAGAGGCTACATGAAACTCTGCCTCAAACCTAAAAATTATATATATAATATATGGGTTGTAGTGTACTGTGTGTATGTGCACATGCTAGCACATGCATATGTGTGTTTAGGACTATACTAATATCTTGAAACATAGAGCTTTCTAAGGTATGGTAGCTCAATAGCTTAAAATAACTCAAGTTCCTTATTATCAATCAGAACACTGATAAATGTCTTAAAGCTGACATTTGGATTGTTCTACTTCATACTCTTAAGGTATATTTTATCACATAGCCTTTTCAGTTGCTCAAACTTTTGTTCTTGAATCCATATTCATATTAATAACCATCTAAAAAGTTCTTTTTCTATATGTGGTTTTTTTATATATGGTTTTATGAATTCAATTGACCAAGCATCCTTTTACTCTACCCAAAATCAAGTGAAAGGAGTATCTCTCATTTTCTATAAGTTCATTAAGTTCTTCTGGTTTAAATAATTCCTGCTTCCAATTTGTATATACAGATTGATCAAAAAAAAGAGGGGAAAGAGCCTTCTAATGGACAAGTTAAAATACAATTTCCTATACCAACTGCTTCATTGGTGCCTCAAAACACCCTCATTTTATTTTGTTGTTATATATATATATATATATATATATATATATATATATATATATATATAGCTCTCAGAAACTGAAAACAAATAAACAATGTTACAGACTCATTCCTTGATAAGTGTCTCAAAGAATAATTATCTTTACTTTTCATATTTATCTTTCTTTTTATCCAAAATTCCATTGAATATGTTTAAGCAAAATGTGTTATTTTTCTTTAGGTGTTTGTTACATGTTTTCTCCTTTGGTTGTGTTGCTCACTTTAATTCAGAACCATATTGTTCCTGTAGCTATGATTGTAGTGTATTGTGGATACTCACAAAAGTTCAAAATTCTTCATTCTTGGGAAGTATAAGTCTCTAGAAATCACAAAGTTTTGACAACTTCAGGAGCAGAATTTGTAACATTTCTACTGCATCATAAAATATGGTTTTTGTGAAGATGTATGCATTCAATCTCAGCACATAGGCAGGTGGAATTTTGTGAGTTCTGGACCAGCCCCTCTGAAATATCAAATTTTAGGTCAGTCATTTAAGTATTGTGAGATCCTGTCTCAAACTAAAAGAAAGAAAACAAAACCCCAGAGTCTTCTCCAGCCTTGGTTTCCAGAGCTATGCAATGGCTGCATTGCCAAATTCCTCAGCTAACTACGTGCATGACATGCTCAGTGATTCTATGTGTCATGTTCTGTATAAAGGAAACAGCATCAGTGGCCTCTGTCTCCACCTGAGAGACAAGGATTAACTATTGTGCTTTACAGTTAGAGCCTCCTAAAGTCCCTTCCTATTATAAAGTGTGTGCTTGCGCTCACTACACTGGTGCCAGTTCTTTGCAGAACTATCCTCAGTGGCAAGCGGTGTTCTTGTTGTAATTGTATTTTGGCTTATGTTGCAAGCTAGAAGCTCTTCTTCATTAATAGTCCATTGTCATTTTCTTTAATAACAACAAATTAGCAGAACAAAACAAAGTATCAAAGACAATACTTTAGATGGCTGCTTTTGTTATTTGGTTTTGGATTTTCCTTCACCTCTGTTATTCATTTCAGCCTTTGTTTCCTTCTATTTGAAATATCTTAAATGATGTGACTCAGCTACTTCATTCTGTTTACCATATGTTCTTCATTGCACTTTGTACATTGCTTTCTGTAAGCAGGCGAAAGCATGTAAAGACAAGGCTAGAGCCTGTAGAATAGAAGGACAGGCACAGAGTTTTAGAGAGATGGGAGAAATAGGAAAGAAGATGGAAGAAGGGAAGGACGACCCAGATCAATGTGACTTTAAATAGCCACAGGTAGCTATGAATATCTTATAAGGACTAGATAATTATAGAATAATTTGTCTTATCTAGGTGGAAAGTTTTTATCAATGTCAATCAGTTCTGAGTCTATTGTGTGGATATTTTGCAGGTTGAGAATTTAATTTCATAAATCTGACTGTAAATTACAAGACTTTACAGTTTTGATTTTACTGGGTCACTAAGAAATGTGATCATAACCACAGGGGTCTGATACTGGGAAGAAGAACAGAGGCCCCAGCAAGAGAGCAGCTGGATAGGCAGTCACTGACTGAGACTAGCCATGGAGGCAGTGAGATCACGGGGGCCAGAGTGTACTCAGTGCTAATGTGTCGTGGAGCCTTTTTATATCTATTTTTTATTATTTCTATTATTATTTAATATAACAGTACTTCACAAGAATGTGTCTACACTTTCATGTTGTTTTCCAAATTGATGTTATAATAATTAGTACACCACAATTAGATGATTAATGTTCAATACATAAATTAACAAATTTTCATCCAAAAAAGTTAATATGTATACTGTCTATCTGAGAGTAAAGCAAGTGCTTTCATTGTAATATTTGATGAATTCACTTTGAGATATGTCTCATTGCTGAACAAAATCAACTAGGAACACAAGTCTTACATTCTGTTACTAACCTGTAGATGGTAACTATGCTAAATATCATTGAGATGTGTGGGTGACAATCGCAAATGGCTGCCATTTTGACAGAGACACATAAAATTTGTGAAGGTGATATAAAGTCTTATTATTGTCATATAATCTTATTATAAGTCAGACACAATGGTTTCAATCTAAACAGCATGTCTCTGTTGGTATAGATGTTGATGAAACTCAAATTATAATTTATGATATTCATTTATAGAAACAATATAAACTCTTTGATAAAAGAAATTCTTAAGCAACATATCATTTAAGAAACATGAATGCTAAAAGGGAAAGTTTGACTCATGACATAAATGAATAAAAGTTTAGTACCTGGGCTGAATAAAGAGAGTATTTGAGTAACAAGTAATAAATAAGAAGTCTCTATTAATCTGCAAGCAGTATGTAAAACATTGGTACTGGATATAAAAACCTACCAAGTCCTACTTAGAAAAATATAATGCAGAACAGAGTTCTGTAAAGTTATCTAGCCAACTGTGGATGATTGTCTGTGTTTATTTCCCATGTTTGGTTATGAATATAGGAGTGTTAAGTACACTGAATGAAGACATTGGTGTCTGAACCCTTGTTACCTGTTTCCTCCACATGTTTCCTGGATTCCCACGATCTTCAGAGAGACTCAGGATTATCCCCAACTGACTCCTCAGACAAATGTTTTCTGTCCCTGTGGAACTTATGCTAGACTCTAAAAGAATTTTCATGATTTAGTATTGTCTCCTTAGGTCTATGAAGTTTATGTGCTGTATGTTTGGAAGATTTTTTTTTGAAAATCTGTAAATTCTAAATTAAATGGAAGGGAATTCTATGGTGATAAAATTCTGAATCTTTTATATTGCATTCTACAAGATTTCTCATTATTAGCCAAACTCTGGGTTATAGATGATGTTCATTGAACATTTATTGACCTAAAAAAATCATCTCAATCAGAAGTATGAACTATTAAACATTTTTAGTGTAATGCACATTCTGAGATTTGCCTGGGACATTAGTCAGGCTTAAGTGAAGAGATCTTTTCTATGCTTCCCATGACATTAGGAGCCAACTTCTTGCTAGAGCACTATGTCACATTTTGACTGACATAAATTCTATAGTGGTATCCCACTTTATATATGACAGCCTATCTATATCTATTAGATGTAGTGTTTGAACAGAATAAATAACATTCCAAAAGGCTGCATTAACATTTAGTTATTGCTCTCTCTGACAGTGATGATTGCTCTATTGCTCTCTTGGAAGAATATTTTCTATAAAACCCATCTTTTGCTTCATGTTTTTAAGAAGGTCATAGAAACAAGAGGGATCCACTATTCTCCTTCAAAAAACATAGCTATGCTTCTTTTTAATTTGATGCAAGTAGTACTGACTGTGTAGACAAGTGAAAGAAGCCACTCTGTCTCATCTTTTTGTTTCTGGATGTGTTTGATAAATTGAATTCTGTTGAAAGAGATATGTTGCAATAGATTCTCTACCTCTGTATTGACATTAGACTCCCCTTTTGTGAGGGGTTTTTGACAGTTCTGCATATGCCCTTTCAGTCCAGACCTTTTATACTCTCTTTAAGAGCTAGCCCTTGATCATTGCTAAAAATTTCCAGGTGCCAAGTCTCTGGGAATGTTGTTTATTGAAGAAATGTACCTGGAAATGTGTATCTTTTATGAATACAAGCCATTTAAGTGTGGCTTTTTTCTTTTTGAGAATATTTTCCAACAGTACTAATTGTTGAACCATACGAAGGTAACGATTATTGTAATGACTGCTACTTCATTTTTAATACTTACTTTTCATATTACAAATACTAATATGGAATTAATATGAATATAATATGAATGCATACAGAATCTGCATTTCTGAAGTGAGTTATATATTTGTGTTATATCATGAGACATGACTAAACATGTATTCGGCCTGAAGATAGTGGTGTATGCTTTTAATACCATGATTGAAGTGACTAAGGCAGAATGGAGCAAAAGTTTAATGACAGTATCAGTGACAGTCTGAGTTCAAAGGTATTCTGGGCTATATACTGAGACATTTTCTCAAATTTTAAGGCTGAACAAAACATAAAAGAAATACACATATCTCAAATTCTGTATGTGCATAATATATAGTATAGTAACACAAAATTTGGTGGAAATGTAGAAATAACTAGAAAGTCAAACACTAACAATTAGGCAGGAGTTATATGAAAAGTCCTCTATAAGTTCTGGATGGCACAAATGGTTCAGAGAATCCAAGGAATTGTTAAAAATGTAGAACATCCCATACCCAGTTAACCCTAGGGCCCAAACTCATGCAAAGCAAGTGTTGATCATTCATGGCAATAAAACTCCGGTAACCATGCTGGAAGCACATTAGGGGACACACCGCAGTCAAACACACACAGCAAAGACATTTGTTCATACAATAAAACATTGATTGCAGATTGGAAGATCATAAAACAGTCAACTTTTTTATTTGGATTGGCATGGAATAGGAGAGAAAGTAATGCATTGCTTTTTGTTCAATCATTTGTTGTTTTCTTTCTTTTTTTTTCCTGGTGATAAGTAGAACAGCTGAAAAATCATTAAAACTTTATAAACAGTCAAATTCCACGGGGTAATATTCCAGATTCCTAGAGATCCAAGCAACAGTCCTGTTGATATCACTATTGAGGCCAACATGTGAGTGTCAATGGCATTGACGCTGAACTTGTGTGATGAATTCTGCATAAGCAATGAAGGGCTAGTTAAATTCTAATACATGTTACAGATTCTGTATGATACATTAATGCCTGGTCTGTTGTCAGCTCTGTTATCCTATCAATTTTCTGCTCCATGTAGCAACCATTCCCTGGTACCTGACCTGCCATATTTTGGTCAAACTCTGTCAGCCTATTAATTCAGCTACCTGGTTAAATAACATCACTGATATTGGCCCATGCAAACATGTGCGTGCACATATACAAAAGCATGTGATAACAAGCACACACACACACACACACACACACACACACCATACTGTCAATAAGTATCACAAATCAAGATGCTTAGAAGTTAAAATTCACACTTGACACTTTTATGTTATGAAAGTAGAAAAAAGGCTAAGTTTGGATTTGGAATATGAAGATAAAACTGTTAAGGCTGAATATTTTCATAAGAACACAGTGCCTAGTTAGTTAAAAACCATGCACTTTATTATGAGAATTTTATCTTGGCTATGTATGAAATGTGTATTTTGTGCTTTTGTTTGTTTGTTTGTTTCTTTGATTTGCTTTATGTTTTGGAAGACTAGGAGATGAGGAACTAAACATTTAGATTAGTAAGAATTGTCTAGAAGCTTTAACCCACTATTTTATGGGCAGGATACCCCTTCAACCTTTGTAATATCAAATTAGGAAGTTGAAATAGGTAGCTACAGCCCTATTCTTTTCTTTAGCATAAAAAAAATGACTCTTGTCAGGTAAGCTTCTTGGCAAATAGTGAGTTTAATTCCTAACACCCACATGAGGCACAAGAATAGTTGGATTAACAACTCCAGTGTCATGCTGTCAGCTGCTGTTTATTTAAATTAAAATGTCACCATCCAGAAATAAATTAGGAAGTTGAAAAATGATAATTTTTTAAACATACAGTACTTCAGCACCTCGTTAAAATTTATCTATTACATTTGTGGTTTTGTAATGCTTTACATAGGCTAGTTGCATTTTGACATTCAGAGTATAGTGGTTTCTGTGGATTTTGTTTTGAATTTTATCTTTCCCCACACCCTGAACCTTGACTCTCCTTCCCTCCCTCCCATACCACGTTCTTCCAGCCCTGTCTCCCTCCCTCCCTTCTTTCCTGCTTCTATCTTTAGATCTTTAGTGTATTTCTGTCTGTTATATTTTATACATTTTCTGCCTTTATTTTTGTTTTCATTATCTCAGTCTATATAATATGAGTCTTATCTCTACATATTCAAATGCCTTAGGGGCATGCCTAAAAACTGATGCCTATATTATGTTTACTAAACTTGCATATATGTGTACAGACACAAGTACCACTACATGGAGCTTTCTATAAACTATTGGTTTTCCATATTCCACAATTATGCATTAATCTTTTCTTTAATATAAAACAAAACTGCATGCTTTCCATGAGCTATTCATTAGATTCTTGCCAATTAGTTGTTATTTCCAGCTCCTTCACTATAAGACTATCCCCAGCTATTGCCCATATGTGATGTATTTTAAGACAATGATTTGGCTGGGGTCATAGGAGAGCAGATCAATGCACTTTTATGAGCTAATCTGTTCATAAGTAAGAAGAGAATAACAGTTGAGAAAGACAAATATTTCCCTCTGTTACCATTTGGATGAGTTTCATGCCTGTGACTTTGTAAATCCAACCAATGCAAATGCACACAGTAATGCAGGTTAATTAAATATGAGACAGTTGCATACAAACATATTCAGCATTAACAACATGGAGATATTTACTTGGCCAGGTTTTCCATTTTCACATAAAAATGCCTCATATTCGGATGCGAATTCAGGGGCGTTGTCATTGACATCCAGCACTTTAATAGCAACAGGCACTCGAGATATCTGACTGTGGTTCCCTATGAGAAGGAAAAAAATAACATCAGAATTCAGGGTATATACATCAACATAAAATAGTATTGTAAACACTATTTTTTTCTGGAGAGTACCACACAAAGACCATATATAAATGAGCTGAAAGACACCTTCCTTAAGAAGTAAGATGCATTTTATTTAAAACCCATCATGCAAAGAAACATAATGTATACAACAATGATTTATCTGTTCATTGATGGGAAAACTTCTCAGTACAATCTATTACTCATTTGTGTTTTTTTTATAAATTGAACAACTTTATTTTAAAGAAAAGAAAGACAAATATACAGATTTTAAGTATTTTTGCATAAAAGTATATGAATACATTTTTGTCAGTACTTGATATTTTTAAAGGTTTGTTAGTGTGCATTAATATCTTACTAGTTACAATGACCATAAAGTACATGTAAAACAATATATAACCTGGAAATAGTCAGAGTTTTCTTGGTGTGTAAAGATTAAGCATAATGGTTTTTCATTTTCTTTCTTTCTCTCTTTTTTTTTTTTTTTTGCCTTTGTTTTGTCTTGAACTTCATATAGTCTGTGAGTTTGTTCTGGGGTGTTCAGAGCTTTCTGGGATTAGTAACCAATTATCAGTGACTGCATATTATGTCTGTTCTTTTGTGACTGGGTTATTTCACTCAGGATGATATTCTCTAGATGCAACCATTTTCTTAAGAATTTTGTTAAGTCATTGTTTCTGATAGCTGAGTAGTACTCCATTGTGTAAATATACCACAATTTTTTTTATCCATTCATCTACTGAAGGACATCTGGGTTCTTTCCAGCTTCTGCATATTATAAATAGGGGTGTTATGAAGATTGTGGTGCATGCATCTTTGTTGTATGTTGGAGCTTCTCTGGGGTATATTCCCAGAAGTGGAATATGTAGTTATTAATATTAAGCCTACCAAGCAGGTAAAAGTGCAGAATTAAATCATGTATGAAAAAGATAAAATTTGGGAGGATGTATCATATACTATGTAAATTTTGTATTTTGTTAAAAATAAGTCTTGGTATATTTTTGTATAAGACCAGCAGTTATTTTACTATTGACATTTTCACAATTACTTTCATGTAAATAAGATTATAGTCTTCCAATGGTTCTGAACAATTTCCATAGTAGAGAATCAAATATGTAATATGTAAAAGTCCTTAGGCTTTTAAACTAAATATAAAGTATACGTATACATGTGTTTAAACACACACACACACACACACACACACACACACACACACAATTTTGTTGATTCTTAAATGTACTGCTGGTTTAGGCAATGCTTATTTTTAATGAGTATTAAATAGAATGTACTTTGATTCTGAGTATACCGTGTTGTAATCTTTGATCTGTTGTAAATTATACAGAATGTATTAGAGCGGGACAATTATTTGTTTGTTTCACTGTGCCACTGAATATTTATAAGCTAACAAAAAGAGGAACATGTTCTGGGTTTTCAATATGAAAAAACAAAAGGCCTACAACTGTTATATCAAATTTCTGGCTTTGAAAATTGATAAGGACAAATCTTTAAAACCTTCAAATACTCATAATTTAAAAAATATGAGTGACCTCTAAATTACACAAAAAAATTGTTCCATCCATGCTACAAATTTATAATTGCTTCCTAGCTAGACCTTAGAATGTAAAGGCCATTTAATTGGCATAGCATGCTGTTACATTTAGATGTGATTTGATGATTAAGAGGGAAACTGGCCTCATAGAATTGTGCTGATGTAAGTTATAGAACACAACTTTCTGAAAATCAAGATGATGCCACTAAATACCTTCTAAGTTTTGCCTTTTTTATATTGTTGTTTAACGTCTAATGAATTAACTTCTCTCATAGAGGAAGCATGTAGCTCTCTAGTTTTGATGTAAAGCAAATTTTAAAAACATTATAACATTTGAAATGTAAATAGAGTGAATATCCAATAAAAATACTGGCATAGTTATAAATAACAGTATAATACATGCTTCTAAGAGAAGAAACTGACATTTCATATTTTGTCTAGTCAACAAAACACTGCAAAGGTTATACTTTAAATGCAAAGTGATTATGTCCTTAAAGGCTTATATTGTTTTTCTACTCTGATCCCAAGTTTAGAGTGGTTCATGCAATATAAAATGGATAATGTTTGCAGCAATGTTTAGATCCTCATCTCTGCATACTTTGCAGTGATTTTGACTCATTTTCTTTCCAGTAAAATTAAAACTCAAAATTTTAAATTTATGCAATTAGTAAAAATCATGTAGTAGGAGAAATGAAGTGTCCGACATCAGTATGTGGTGTATGTTCAGGTATGTTCTAGCCTTTCTACTTTGTGATTCCCAGTATCATCAGGATCATGTATATTATGTTATGTGAGACAATATATTTTATACTGCTATGATATTAAATTTATTATGTATTGGTCTTTCATATGAACCATTTTTATTTCCAAATTTAGAGGGCAAATAGTAATTATAGGGACCTATTTACTACCAAGCCCTCAAATGTTTGTACATTTGTTGTATTCATATTGAGTTTGACCAATGTTTTAGTTTGGATCCATATAACTCTGAATTTATTTAATGAATTCCATAACCCCTAATATTCACAAAATTGTACATGTTATCTACAGTCCTCCGTAGGATGTCATACATAAGCTCATTATTTTATGGGATCTATTTTATCACCAAAAAGCCCCTTAAATAAATTAATGTTTTTAATTCCATGTGACCTAATAGCAAAGTACTATTGGTTATTCATTTATTTTTATAGTGCTAATTCATTTTGTAGCATAGCACATTTCTTTTGTTTATAAATAATGATAGGAAATGTGTATTTGAGTTTTTTTTAATTAAATCTAATAATGCTGTTCTTTAGTAAGCCGTCACCGAAGACTAAGTAATCTGGGTCAAATAGTGACTTCCAAGAAGTATGTATAGAAAGTATGTGCAAAAAACTATTCTTTTTACAGTGTCATGGGAACAATGTCCCAAGCAGGGAACAATGTCCCAAGCCCATGGTGTCAGACTCAGTATACATCCATCAGTATGGGAGTTGCTGTCTCTACAGTTTTGTTGTCTGAACACATCTTACATGCAAACACATATATAAATACCTTCTTTTTGGTACCCAAAATTGCTCATTGATTATGAGGTTAATAATTACAATTTCTATCTTCCTCCCTTCCTCTTCTACTTCCTCTCCCTTCTCCCCCTCTCCCCTCCCCACTCCCCACCCCTCTTGTGGGTGTATGTTTGTGAGTGTGTGTTCACAACAAATATCTTACACATGTTGTGTGTATTATCTACCACTGGTTTACATTAGATTTTTTTTCTTTCACTTAGTATTTTAAGGAACATATTCTGTACAAAACTTAAAAAGAAAGAAGAAAAAGGCAAACCATTTCAACTGTGCAGAAAGTGACATTCATGCAGTGGAAACAGATGGTAGCCTTAACTGTCCTGTAAAATTAAATGGGAATTTCAGCTAAATTAAGTAGAGTTTCAACTACTGAATGCCTTCACCTGCTTTCTCCGTTGATTTCTTGGCCTTTCTAGGAAAAAGTTCAAGATCCATTATTTGTAAAAATATCAAGGTGTTTTTTTTTTCCATTAATACTAAGTCACTGCTTTGTAGCATGGAGACACTCTATTGTTGAGCTGAGCAAAAGGGTCCAATATTTATTATAGAATTTCTATTTCTTTCCCTTTTGTTCCTCATTTATCACTGTTAGATACCTTTGCAGAGTCCATAGGGTCTGCAACAAAGTCTGCCACATGTCTACCCCTGCATTTTCAGAGGAGTTTTTCTGCCTTTTATGTCATAGTTTCACTCAATGCCCATTACAGTGATTGCCTTCTTTAGAGAATATGTAAAATCTACAGGTGCTACTAAACATCTGACTGAACACATGGACCACAATGAAGGTGCTAAAGCAAGGACTGAAGGAGCTAAAGGGATTGCAGCTGCATGAGGAGAACAAAATTATCAACAAACCAAACCCTCCACAACTCACATGGACTAAAATAACAACCACTGAGCACACATTGAGAAACCTATGGCTCCAGTAGCATCTGTAGCTGAAAATGGCAGTGTTGGCTTCAATGTAAAAAGAGGCTTTTGGTCCAGGGAGGGCATGTATTCCTAATATAGGAAAACACCAAGACACTGGGGTGGAGAGGGTAATTAGGAGCTAGTGCACCTTCATGAAGACAAGTGAAGAGAACAGGGGGA
The DNA here is from genome assembly GCF_963924665.1 of Micromys minutus. NCBI lineage: Eukaryota > Metazoa > Chordata > Mammalia > Rodentia > Muridae > Micromys > Micromys minutus. The sequence continues at coordinate 22,827,249 of NC_137959.1, forward strand.
TGTATGCAGGGTGGGGAAAGACAATGACATTAAAAATGTAAAAAGATTATATAAAGAAAAATTTACACTAATCATCACTTCCATCTTCCCTGTCTTAGATTCCTTCTGACTATTGAACTCATACTAATGCTAAACTCTGTCAAGGCATTGACTTGTATGATAATTCTAGCTTGTGTACACTTGTGGATAAATCAAAGACAAAATAAAAAATTCAGTATGAGCTCACCTCATACTATATAATAATATGTGAAAGGAACTTTATTTCTGATGTGATAGTGAAGGTTACCAGGTCAGGGTCTAAACAAGCATACTCTTAATTTTCACCATTTGATCATGCTTTCCTAGAGCTAGAATATTGGTAATGAAGTAGAGTGACATTAATATTCTATAATTATATTTATACTCCACTTCTATCAAAGAATCAGTGAGGTGAAATTAATTTAATTATATGTACTTTGAATTCATTATTCAAATTTCCATACAAAATGATTTTAGAACATTTAAAATTAAGTGTAGTTTTTTTATTGGACATTTTCTTTATTTTGATTTCAAATATTATCCACTTTCTTAATTTCCCTTTTGGAATCTCTTTATTCTATCCCTCCTCTCCCTGCCTTTCTAAGGCTGTCCCCACACCCACCCACCCCCTCCCACCTCCCCACCTCCCCACCTTGGCATTCCCCTACACTGAGACATTGGACCTTCACATGAATTAGGTCCTCTCCTACCATTGCTGTGTGACAGGGCCATTCTCAGCTAAGCCATGGGTTTCTTCATGTTCATAAAATTTTTAACATATTTTTGTTATTTATTTACTTATTCTTCATTGTTCTGTTTATTTATTCAATATAGTATTATATGAGTATTTTTATATGCTGAAGTAATTATGTGATATTTAACAGGTTCCTATTATGTTGGTTTATTTATAATGTCCTTACTTCTATAAATTATTCACTTGGGGAGGGACTTTTAATTTCTTTAAATAATCATATAATATTAGTCTTGTTTTAAACAGGTGGCGAGTCTCTCCTATTAGTATATGAAGCACATAAAAAGAATGCATAGAGTTCATTCTTTCCCCAGATTAGTGTTAGTTCCTAAGAGTAGAAAATTTGGGACCAAATCAAAAAGTATTGTTATTTAAACGACTGTATATAAGAGTTGTTTTTTAAACTATTATATAAGGAATGATTTTTATATTAGATTTTATGATTTAAAATCATCAAAAGTCATTTTGAATAACAATAATCAGTAAAACAAACAAACCTGAAACAATTGGTCTATCTTCTCTAAACATTCCCAAAATGTTACTTTTGTCCATACTAGATCCATGTGCATGACTTAAATAACAACTTAAAATTTTCAGCACAAATTTCTCACTTAAGTACTTAAGAGTCATTTTTATCCAAATTACTGAAATGATAAGAGCTCAAATTTTAAAGATATTATAGAGCAATAAAATTAATTAGATATGCTTCTGAGGAAATTATTCATGCCCTGTGTGACTGGCCCCAAAATGTTTGCATTTCATCTGATACATAAACATTAAATATATAGATATTATAATTAGAAACTTGATTAACATACATTAAAAATTCATTTTTCATACATAAGAGATAGGACAAAGAGGTCTAGAAGGAAAAGACTATCTCCAAATGTCCACAAGAGTCAGGCTAATTTTTATAATATGGAACATAGAAGCAAAGGCTGAAATAGTACCTTGTCTAAACAACTTCCCAAGGTCTCCTAGCAAAGTCATAGTGACTTTCTGTCACCTCTCTGTCAGAAATCTTCTTCATAAATTGACTGTCATTTCCTTTTAAACAAGCAAAGGTAATGGAATGTTGTCAAGTGTGAGTTACTTGAGAATTTTCTTCTAAATGGTTAAATGAGATTCTATGTTTGCAGGCATCGACTGAAACAAACATATTTTCCTTTGTAGACTGTAAGAAGGAATACATGATTTGACCTGTCTAGAGATGCTAATGAGGCCCCTAAAACATTTTTTGATCTTTCTGTAAGTAGAAGGAAAAAAGAAATCATGAACCATAAATTATCCTCAGATGAATGCAAAATAATAATGTATAAAAGAGAAATAGATGCCAGTAGTAATGGAAATTTACTAAAGAAGATGGGAAAGAAATATATTATTGCAAAAAGGCAACGTAAGAAGTTTAAAATAAAAAAATTCTGAGAAAAGGAAGATTTTTGAAAATGATGTCAGTGCTACATTGACTCTACTGACTAAAAGAAAGCATTTAGAAATATGTTAAAAATCCAAGAGCTAAGAATACAGCCTTGTGGTAATTTCTGGTATTCAAAAATCAGTATGTTTAATCTATACTCTCCAAGAAATATGTTTCCATATTACATTCTGTCCTATATGTACTTTATGCTTATGGTAACTAGTAGGATTTCAAGGTATGATATCAAACCTCTAAAAGAATTAAGTACTGACAAAAATATTCATATAATTTTATGCCAAAATGCCTTTAAAATTTTGTATATGTACCCCTCTTTTTTTAAATAAAGTTGTAAAAGAGAAAAAAAGAAAAAAAAGAAAGAAATGTGTTTGGGGACCCTCTAGAATATATTGAAGACATGGAAGGTGAGACTCAAAGGGAGGGGCCTTAGATGAAATGCCCCACAGAGGAGAGTGACATCTTGTAGCATCCACCTTCAGTAGATAGATAGGCCATCAATGGAGTGATGGAGTTGTCATTCCAGTCAAAAATCTGACCCAAAATTTTCTGTAGTCTTAAAGAACTGCAGAAACAAAAATGGAGAGGAGACTGAAGAAGGAAAAGTTACAGGCCCAACTTGTGTTCCATCTGAAAGAAATTCTCAAAGGCTGAACACACACTAATGTTGTGGTATGCTTTCAGATAGGAGCCCAGAATAGCTGTCCTCTGAGAGACCCAAAAAACAGTTGACTGAGACAGATGCAGATACATACACCCAAGCAATAGAATGGTCAGGAACCCCTGTGGTTAAATTAAGAAATTGTTGGAAGAAGCCAAGGAGTAGGGCAACCCCTAGGAAGATCAGGAGTCTCAACTAACTTGGACCCCTGAGGTCTTTCAGATACTGAGGCACTAACCAGGCAGCATGAACTAGCTGGTCTGAAGTTCCCAACACATATACAGAGAGTACTGCCTGTTTTGGCTTCAGTGAGAGAAGATATGCCTAACTATGGAGAGACTTGAGGCCCCAGGGAGTGAGGAGGCCTGGTGGGGTTGGGGGTGGATTGTAACATTCTCTTGGAGACATGGCAGATGAGGAGTGTCATGAAGAACTGTGGGAGAACAGACCAGGAAGAACATAATGTAAAAATAAATAAAAAAAGAAAAGTAACAAGAAATTGCTCACAGATGTTATAATTATATCAACCCACAGTAACTACACAGTGTAAGAACTTAGTTGGAAGGCAATTAACAAACAAAAACTATCAAGATAGCCATGTTAATGGTGATATTAAGAGCCATTTATCAATAGTTTATTGTTATTCATGTTGTCTCTATGTAAGACAAATGTGTTGTCATGGTGTTAAACAGAGCCTTGGATCCTACCAGATACTTATAGAGACATTCCACTTTCTACTGTGCCTAGAGCAAACAGGTATTCACTGGAGTCCTGATTTTTATTATAGTATTTTGAGAGAGTACTGACAAGGAATCACTCCATTTCATCCATGAAACCAAAGCCTGTCAATATAGTAATTTCAAAGGAAATTAGAGTGTATTCAAATGGGCATTATCATCTCAAGAAGAAAACCTTTGTAAGTAGCTTTTTTATTACACTAGTTATTTCCTCATAAGAAAAGAATAGATTTTTTTTCACTGAATAACTTGAAGAATTTAATATGTTTGAAAAATTTGTAAACTTTTGTCAATATGACTGCAATGACATGACATCTTATGTGAGTCATCAGTGAGATTTCTCTGAATTTCATGACTGCCAAACCAATGATTTCAGGATAACATCTTCATACATTGCAAATATAAGGAGACAATTTCGTCTCCCATTTATTGTGTGTATCTTAAGTGAGACTGAAGGCATTAGAATCATATTCTAGTGGTATCAGGTCAACTGCTCTGATTTCTATGTATCTACAATGAGTCCTCCAGTCACTTCTTCCTCTGTACAAGTTTAGACATCTTAAAACACTGACAAAAAATATGGTAGAAAAGTCCTTTTCCATGAGGAAGAGATTTGGAGCCATTGTGCTTTGAACTCTTAAAAAAATATTCCTTTATAAAGAAAAAAAAGTTTTTACTAATGTATTTGTTTGTTTGTTTACATTTATTTGTAGTGTGTGTGTGTGTGTGTGTGTGTGTGTGTGTGTGTGTGCGCGTGTTCAGTGACTGTGAACATGAGTAGGGCAGAGGACCCATTGAGTATTTCTCTTTATCTTTGTAAATCAAATAGAGTTAAGGCAGAGTTTTCCATTGAGTATACAATTTAACGATTTCTTTTGCACTTGGCTGGATAAAAGCAAGGTCCAGAAGTCTTTCTATCTCTGTCCCATCGGAGCTAATGCTTCTGGTTTACATATGCACCAAGATGACAGCAAATTCTATAGTTGATAATTATGTACTCTTTATTTTAATATTGTACAGCAAACGCTCTCAACCACTGAGCCTGGTTCACATATATCATTTTTTATTAATTGAATATAAGTCTTTAAAACTTACCCTCTAAAGGAAAATGGTATAGGAGAAATTGTATACATTTCAAATTATTAATAAGGATCAAAAATATGCTCTTCATTTATTTTCTTTCCTGATGAACTGTATAATATTACCTACTTTTAATTATTTGAATATATGTATAAATCTATTTTTATTATTGTATATTTCATGAATGTCTTTGGGGGAATGATTATGTGTGTATACATGCTGTTGTTTTATATTTGATAAAGATTGAATATCTCTCAATGCTGTTGCTGAATTTGTTAATCAAAAGCATTGAGTCCTCTAACATTCTTAAGTACATGCCTATATTTAAGTTATAAACTCCTCATTTCTCTGTAGTACAAATGGAAAGAAAATAAAATTGCATAGGGTTTGTTACAATCTATTTTTATTTTCTAATTTCTGAGACTCCTGAGTAAAAATCTCTAAATCTACTATGCAAAATAAATTTCATTAATTTTTAACCACACAATTTTATGTTTCCTTCATTTTTAAGTTTAGTGAAAATAAATAATTAAAGATAGTTTTCAGTGCAATTCTATTTTCTTCTCTTAGACATCGGGATGATAATGATTAGGAGCTAAACATTTCAAGGGATTGACGGATGCAGTTTTCTAACATTTGCTCTAAATGCTCATTTAGTTCCAGATTTCAAAAGGGCTTCTAAACCATGCCAGCACAAGCAAATGCACTAACTTTATTAGGAAAACTATGAATTCCAGATATGATATAATAGCCATTGGGTGATCTGCCATATGTCATCTCTTTGATTTTTGTAGGAATAATTTGAATACCAATGAAAGTTAGAAAGAAATAGGGGCAAGAGATGTATATATGACAGCCAAATACATAGAAGATATAGTTATATTTTATAGAAAGGTGTAAACATAACTGAAGTTGTTTTACACAAGTTATCATAAGCTATCAAATCCTAAGCATCCAGTATGCCAAAGAGAGTATTGTGTATATGATCACCTTGCTCAAACTGACTCAATTCAGGAATCAACAAATCTAAGATATGTATCTAGGGGGATATGACAAGATAATTTTCTTTGTTTTCATAAAGATGTCCTTCTCTATGTTTGCCATCCATCCTCATATGCTTTTATATCATTGTAGATGCTCCATTTTCATTGTCACCTGGATTGTCATCTATGGTTGTAGGAATTACAGAAGTTTAACTGAAGAAAATAAACCCATCATGGATATAAGCTGCACCACCCTGTGGGCTAAGATTCCAGACTGAATAATAGGAAGAAGAATGCCACAAGGAAGAAGAATGCAGGTGGGGATAGTTTGGGGACAGTGGGCAGGTGGGAAAGTACTGTCTCAGAGAGAGGGGAAGGAAAGATGGGCGAAGAACTAATGGAGGTGGGAGAAAGTGTCAACTTTTGGAATGCAAATAAATAAAAAAAATAAAGATAAAATTTCACTACACACACAGTATACTTTACATATTTTAATTCCATATTTTGTACATTTAACTGAGTTGACTGGTGTACTACTTCTTTTTCTTTGTCTGAATTAGTATACGTTTTGCATTCCTTTTAATCTTATGTGCACTTTTAATTTAATATCCATCTCTGAATAGATCTGAGGCTTACATTATTGTTTTTGTTATAAAATCTGGCCAGACAATTTGTCTAGTAGACACATTTATAGCAGCCTATTTATAGCAATGTGACACTTAACATGGCTTCTGTGTGGGGATGTTTGAATTTCTTATTGCACTTCAATCTTCTAAGACTTTTCCCATTGTTTTCTTTTTTTTTTTCATAATACCCCCACTGTTATATAGCTGTTTCCTCCACATTGAAATATTCCTTTCTCAAAAGATGGAGCAGTCCAGTAAAACCAAAAAAGTGAGTCAGAGTTAGAAAGCTCTGTGCGTTCTAAAAGTTACAGGATCTTCCCTCAAGGTTGCATAACCAGGGACACTTGCTAAAGAGACTCTCAGTCCAGTTCCTACCTGCCAGTCATTCAGGGAATTTCAGTGATGTAGCTTCCAGGTTTTGACAGCATTCAGCCTGTGGTGGGCTTCATAGTGATGGGGTTGCTTTTAGGACACCTATGTTCCTATCACACCCTCTTCCACTCTCTCACAAGTGATCTCAGTGAACTTCTGTGTTTAGGAAGCTGTTTGTTTGTTTGTTTGGTGTTGGTTTTGGTCAATTTAAGTTTTCTATAAAGAATGAACATTTTTTTTTCTTTCTGTCCAGGAAAAGCCATAAAACATCTTGTATCACTTTTTCTTCTCATCAAATAGTTTTTATTATTTCATTTGTTTATATGACTTTTAAATAAGTGTATTAATATTATTCTAGGAAAAAGGCTAAACATAATTTGTATAGATAGATAGACAGACAGATGATAGATATATCTCTTATAAAGCACATTTTATAAGACTTTAAACATTTTATGTGCATTGCAAAAATGTTGGCAAAGTATTAATTGTTTATGACAACTTGTTATACCCTTCTTTTTCCTGTGTCATTGTTATTATGTATGTTAATTCTACATCTAATTTACATCTAAATATGACATTCTGAAGGGAATAAACAGTGCTAAATTTAGGGCTCATTTCAATGTGTTTGCCTTTCTCTGTTTTATTATTATTATTATTATTATTATTATTATTATTATTATTACTCCTTAAATACTAGCAGCTTACAAGTGTCTTTGTCTTCTAATTTTATAGTTGATAACAGCCAGAGGGCCTGTTGGATGTAAGCCACCATCATAGTCATAAGAAGAAAATCATAACCTATTCTTTTAACCTTAGTTCATAACAGGTTCATAATTTTCTTAAGAATATGAAACTGTGAATTGTCCTGTCCTTGTGGACCAATTGGCAAAGGAATGTTATAAAATAACTATAATGTTTAGTGAATTTAAGGAACACTGTGAGAAGTGCCTTTCAGAGTCCAGGGGTCATCATTTAGACTATGTCATATTTAGTTAATGTTCTAAAAGGCCAGACCTATCTCTTATGACTGCCCCTCCCTTTTCCTTCCTAGATATACAGTGAATGCTCTATTCCTGAACAAGTAGAACAAGATACATGCAGTATATTGATTTAAATAAACACACATAATTCAAAATAAATGACTAGCAGAGTTGGCCGAGATAACTGCAGCACAAGCCACTACCTCAGTGACATATGAACAACAACAAAATGGATACTGTTGATTTATTACCAGAGGGTTATATCTAATGGATTGAATATAACCAAATGTAAACATAGATATATATGCAGATAGCTTTGTACAGCAGTTCTTCCTCCAAGCCATCTGTTTATGTATATTAAAGAGAATCCAAAATAGAATACTGTATATCTCTGTCATGCAATTTAAAATGAATTATTGAGGTAAAATATGTAAAGCTATAAGTCATGAATGGTACTTTGTAATATATTTGGACAGTCAATAAAATGTCTACAGATGATAATGTTTTGTTTAGAATGTTTGTGTTTGTTTTCATAGCATTTTAGTATTGTTTAAAAGATAGATGTTAGCTGAATGTGCCTTATTTAGCTTATGGAAGAAAAGTTATTAAGCTAATTTAGAACCAGCATACCTAGCCTATAAGTCTGTAATGGTGCCAACAGAAAGGATGAGGGACACATATCACAACTGGGTCATTTCCACAAATTATGGAGATGATAAGAACTTAGACCATCTTCAGACTCTCCAGTGTTATTTACAAGATAATGCCCAATTTTAGTCAATCCCCCAAAACTGTCAAAGCTTCATTCTCTTTCTGAATTTCTGGAAGATGGGTTATCTCTGTAAGTGATCCAATAAATGCCTTAATTGCAAAAAGTAGGTCAAAGCAAATAAAATGGAAAGTGATTTATAATAAGTGTATAGTGTATTAGAAAGTTTTTGATATCAAATTGCATTTGATACTGGAAGTTGCTCATTGACCACACGTTTATCAATCATGTTTTTTCATAAGAATTCTATAAATAATTTAACATAATTATTCACTCTTAGAAATGTTACTACTTGAAAGTCAATCTTTTCTAAAATCTGTTAATTTATGAGTTATGAATTTCATAACCACCATTATATATTGCTCCATGAAAAACCCAAGTCCTCTGGTTCCAGCTATTATAATTATATTGAAAGGACTATGACTGTGAAGTAAAGGAGAAAGTTTGAAAACAAAGACTGGCTTCGAAAAGTCCAACTTTCTCTTAGATAATGATGCCAACTAATGTCCTGAGGTCTCAGTTAACTTCCAGAAATTATAGTGTTTTGCTGTTTTTTATTGTTTTATTTTTTACTGAGTTCTGAAATTTCTTCTTTATTTACCCACCTTCCTCCAGGATCCCATCACATTGGTTGACAATTCTACGAGTATGTATTTCTCTTTAGCAGTTATTCCAAAAAACTTAAAATATGTCAGGTGAACATTTTTAAAATCAGACTTAGTTTTTTATTAAGAAAAAATGAAGTATAAAATTTAATGCCTGTTCTGTACCAGTTTAAGCCAGAGCTTTCCAGCACAGCTCATCAATGGAAAAGGAGGCCTCTACACAGTAGTAATTTGGACCCCTGATAGTTGTCATAGAAAAATAAAATTGCAGGAGGGTAATGGGCATATTATAGTAAAAAAGTTATATTTATTTTATTATTACTAAAAGCAATGATTGCTTTTTAATATTACTGTTTTAACTAAATGAAATTTGAATCTGGAAGCCATATCTAAGAATTGATTTCAGAAAGCAAAATAAAATCAGTGCATTTCCATCACAGTTATTCATTACATTACAACTCCAGGTCATAATTACAGCTATATTCTGTTTTTCCTACAAGAAGTTTGGCTATTGTTTACTATATGACTTTCTAATAATGTTTTCCTTTACAAAATTTTTTATATAACTCTGATTGTTAGAGATATGGTCCCCACAATTCACTACCAATTACAAAGCCCTCAAATTGAATGCAGCCAGTGAGTTCACTGCATGATTTCTCATCCCTGATATTCATATTAACCTCTAATTAACTGCCTGAATAAAGCTTAGAATTTTATAATTTCAAATATTGCCTATCCAGGTACTTTTTTTTTTAGAACTATATGAGAATAGAAGAGAAATCCCATAGCTTTCAATTTCTTTCACATAAACCTTCATTATAATTTCTTCTCAGGAAACTGTTGGAATTTGTTCAACACTAAAAAGATTAATTGCCTAATATATTAAGGCAATTAAACAAATCATTCCATCATCTGAATAACAATGAGTATAGTTTCAGAACAAGAGAAAAGGCATGCCAAGGAATTAAACAAAAGAGGAAGCTAATAGTGATGGATGTGCTATTTGTGGTTACTATATCTGTGTCCAAATAATAGTCAACAAAACAAATGTGAAGAAAAAGTATGTTATTTTACTAGAGTCAGACAATTAATAAATACCCATGAAATAGTGTCAACAGAATTAAAATATGCGTGATTCTTACATAAATTAAAATTTCTTACATTTGTTGGGGATAAGAAAGTTTGAGCTTAAAAGTCCTACATACATCAGAAGGGAGTTTTTTTTTTTTTTTTGTTGTTGTTGTTCTAGAAATGTCTATAAGGAAAATTCCCTAATTGATCACAAATATTTTTTACTCTATTAAACACAGAAGAGGATAAGCTTTTTAAATTAGGTTTAAAAAATCAAAAAAAACAAATAAAAAAATTAGAACCTTCAAAACCATTTTCTTAAATGAAGTATTGCCCAAAGTATCTCTAAATGATACAACAGTAGGCAATGTAACACTTACATCATAGTATATGGAGAAATAAAACTGATACTGGCACTGGTGCTTCATACATACTGTCTCACTTTCATGGTGTTATCAGATGATACAGATGCTGTTGCTAGAGGAAGTAATGATTCCTCATATATATATATGGGTGAACCATGTAAGTCATGATAACCCCCTGCCTGGTAAGATGCTCACTAGTACATTACTAAAACAAACATTATACAAACAACCCAACATTGTTCGTATTTAAAGTCTGTTCGACCAGATGGAATCCATACCAGTGCAGTTGTCAGGGAATATATCTGTGCTCGAGTAGCCAAAGTCTGAAAGGGAGAACCTATTGCTAATATTCTGCTAAGGGGACACATGGTTAATATGACTTCTGCCAGCTTATGATTATACTCTTAGTGCATCTTTTGAACCTCACTGAGAAAGCTTCTCTTTCTGGAGAGCATGAGTAACCCGGTACTCATGTTGTTTGAGATTAAGAATCTCAGTGACTTCAGTGGGTTCAGCCATAAATGCATCATGTACTTCTGAAGGCTCAGGGATTATTGCAGAAGAGGGTGTACAAGAACATACAAGCCACAGATTGTGCTACAAAACTATGAAAAAACAGAGATTCTTGAACACCCTTTTATCATTTGTTACTCCCTTTCTAGCAATGTACAATACATTAATACAAATTACATGTTGGAGATGAGAGTTTCACATAGTGTGATATACAGTCTATGCTCTCAATGGTGTTAGTCTGGATAGATAATGGAAGACAATTCTAAATTCTAATTATTTCATACTTGGCCTTCTCAACTTCCTGTGACTGGTGTGATTTATTTCCCTTCCAAGAGGAGTTGTAGCTTCATTTAAACATAGAAGAAAAAATAATATTTTGGAATGCAAATGTATGACAGATAACTTTGAGAAATATAAAACAAAGACAAGGAAAACACAACCAAGCAGCCAACAAACAAAAGCAATCTTCATGTATAAATTTGAAGAGAGCAGGTCCTGCAAAGCATGCCTATAATCACCAGAATTCAGGCAGAACAAATACAGTGTTGTTTAGATTGGTAAATAATTTCTAGTCTTTGTTTAATGTTTTTCTTAAGTTTAATATAAAACAAATGTATGATATATATTAATTCATACTTTAAATGGATCTTAAGTATTTTAATAAGCAATTAAGCTATATACTCATAAATAGTGTTCTTGAGGATTTTGTCACACACAGAATTTTTCTCATCACTAAAAGTGATATAAAAGCAGCATACGTACAGATTTTATGATATAAAATAGAGTTGAATCATTAAACATCAGGTCATACTACATGTTACACATTACAATGTAAATCCAGTTACTGGATCGAAAAGTGTGACTATTACTGTAATGAATGAGTAAAATATTTAGTGAATATTTGCTTTTAGCACAGGTAAAGGTCAAGGAGCAGTGTCTCAGAACCATACGAATGGCACACACTTCTTTGAATGAGCATCAGCGAGATGGCTTTTGTGAATGTTGACAGTGCAAAAATTACCGATTTTAACTTGCTTACTCTGGATGATTATCATCTGAATATTAATTCTCTTTAGAGACATCCAGTAGTGAGATTGGTTAAAGCAGTTTTGATGTTGTTCATTTGTATATGATAATTCTGCTTCATTGTTCATGTATATTTAATAGCTTTGCCTCCTTGTTCAGCTCTATAAAATAACCCTACATCCCTGGTCAACTATATATCATCTACACTCTCAGTTTCCAGGTTGAGTCAGTTTCTCCACTAGATGACCCAACTCTCCTGATCCCAGAAGGTTCTCTCTCTCTCTCTCTCTCTCTCTCTCTCTCTCTCTCTCTCTCTCTCTCTCTCTCTCTCTCTCTCTCTCTCTCTCCTCCCTCCCTCCCTCCCTCCCTCCCTCCCTCTCTCTCTCTCTCTCTCTCTCTCTCTCTCTCATTCTGTGTGTGTGTGTGTGTGTGTGTGTGTGTGGTTTCTTTATTTCTTCACTGCCATGTTATGCCAACCCCTGGAACCCTTCAAGAACACAGCCTTGTATAATGACATGCAGTTTGTAACTTACTTCACTAGCATAGGATTGTGGCAGCAGGAGAGTAGGGACTTTTATTTCATTCTCTACCAGGTGCTGCAATGAAAACATTCTTCTTACCTTCTTACCATACTCAGTTAATGAAATCTAAACCAGTGAACTGTAACTATATTCAAGATGAAGACACTGAATGCCCGAGTTCTACTGAATACAGGGTAGATACATTTCTGGACCTCAGTGAAAGGATTTAATTTCTGTCCTTTCTAATTGTAATGTACTCTGTAGAAAAATCTTTAAGTTTTCAAAAACAACATTTAACTCTGTTCGTAAAAAAGAATTGATAATTGCTTATACATTTGTGCATAAACTAAAATGGAATTAATTGATAGGCAAAAATATGGATGAATAGATGAATATCAAGCATTTAAGTGTTTAACATAAAGAATGTCCCTGTTATCCTTTTATGGAAAAATAGTCTAGTTTACAAACATATGAAATGAATGAAACCAATCTCATTTTAAGAAGTTTGTAGAAGCTAGAATATATGTTCAAGATATATTAAGCCTTGTAGGCAGCAGAAAGTATTAATCAAAACAATGCCAATTTTATATTTGTCAGTGGATGAGCAATAATTGTAAGCTACTTATAATTTTATTAGAAGCTAAGATTAGCATATTTCAAATACCCAGAAGAGAATGAAATGAACTTTGTGGTTTAATCAGCACTTTCAGAATCCTGTGCACATGTATACATTTGATGCATATATACCAAAATATAGCTACATATGTATTTGCACATGTGTTTATATATAACATAGTTCAGTTCTATGTTACCATTTCCAGTTAAATATTTAAAACATCAGAAATATTATAGTGAATTATTTTTTATTTCTGGTAAAAAAAATTACATAAATTATACTATCAATTCACATTGCAATATACCTTATGAATATGCTTATAATTTTTCTTGCATGGCAAAAGAAATGAAAATTTAAGTTACATGATCAATAGTTAAAATTTTCAAAACAACAGTGTAAAAATGCACATATTGGTGGCTAATTGTAGTTATTTCCAAGTTGTGAATTCATAGAAGAGCTTTTTTCATATTATTTAACCTGTTTTTTATAATATATGGATTATCCAAGCATCAGATTTTAATCAGGATATACATATATACATATACATATATATATATATATATATATATAGAGAGAGAGAGAGAGAGAGAGAGAGACTATATATATATAGTCTCTATAATCAGAAATGACATTAACAGTTTATTTCTAGTCTCACAGATGCTGGCATGTATTCATATGTGGTCCCTAACATTCGGGATGCAAACAATACTTTTTTGTATTTTTCTGCCACTGTTCCATCTTTAGAGCTTTCACAGAATGTGCAAGAGTTTCCTATTGCCAAATGTTTAACGTAAATGTGAATTCACATGTCATCCTCTCCTTTTGTAAAAGCACTTTCAAAGTCCTAAAAAATACTTTAAAAAATTCGTCAAAGACAAACATCATATAGAAAAGTAAAAGAAATATCAAAGTACTGTGGGAGGAAAACAGTTGCACACACAAACACACACACACACACACACACACACACACACACACACACACCAGTGCCTACATTCTGGTTATATACTGAGGCAACACATATTTATCACACACACACATACAAACACCACAGTTCAAGCACTATTATATATTATCCCATATCATTTCCTTGAGATACATCTTCACTACAGGTTATGTGAACATATACTCCCTACTTCAATTATGAATTCTGTGGTAGGGACAAATTTAACATAATATGCTGGGAAACCCTTAATGTCTAAAATATATTTTGTGTATATCTATATTCACCCACTGTTATCTTGTCATAAATGTGATGTGTTCCCACACTTATCTGGAGTCAAGATCACATCATGAGGTTGTTAAAAAAAAAAAAAAAAACTCATACATTTTAGGATTTCTGGGTTTAGTCACAGTGCTTCTTCATTTCTGTGGACGTTGCTGAGCACAGACCCAACTGCCTGTCTACGCTTAAGTCACCTCCTTCTGCCCTGTTTCTGGTAACAGACATTGCAGATACATGAAATTTGCTGTTTGGCCTGGTTTTAAATCCCAGTGTCATTCATGTCAACATTTACTTTTTATTCCTATTCTCAGCAACTTCTTTATTGATCATCACAGATTCCTCTGCAATGGGAATAAAAGATATTATTAATGCTGTCAATTTACAGAGTAAAGATGTAAAAAACTAAGTGAATTTGAGAAGCATTCCCAGCTTACAGACTGTTTAGAAAGCAAAGCTTTAAGTTAGAACTTTCAATAAGTGGTGAAAAGGTTAAAAAAAAGCATCAAAAAGGGATTTTTAAGGGGCATGTAAGGCACACAAGTATTCTCTGTCTTGGTCAACCCCTCACAAAGGACCTAGGAAGTTAAAGAATGTTGGATGTAGCAAAGTGAATGCAGCCATTCTGATGCATTAGATACACGATTCTTAAAAAACAAGCACATTGGTTCCTTTAAAACCAAATGCTCATCCCTGAAAAGATGTACTTGACTACCATCACATACAACGAGACAAATCAACTTAATGCATATATACACATATGCCTAATATATAACATGTTTATATGAAGTATTAATTAATGAAGAAATGGGTCATGCATTTGAAAAAGAGCTAGGAGAGATTTTGAGGGAGGAAATAGAGATAGGGAAAATGATGGAATTACGCTATCTCTCAAAAATAAATGAAATATTACTTTCAATTAAAAAGCATCATTTAAGATCTGGTAATTATTTATACTAATCTAAATGATTTGAGCATAATAAGTATTTTGCTAACAAACTCTTTTTTATTGTTAAAATTAATATGAGAGTTTTAAAATGTGGATTCTAAATTGTTTGGAATGTCTACCACTAAAGTGTGGAGTGTCATGTTTATGGAATAATGTTCATGTGGCTGTCTATGTGCAGGACAGAAATGATGCTGTGCCATTTGTTAGTGTGGAGTCTTGAATATCACTGAGCTCCCATTCTGGTTTCACTTAATGAATCTCAGGAAACCTGAATAGCAACAGTAAGCAATCTCAATTCATATTTTATCTGCATTTCTTTAAGCCGATGCAATCTCTCTGAGAGACATTGCACAACAGCAGTTTGCAAACTGTATGAGTGGATAGCCTAAGAAATGCTAGCCAAGTCATTTCAAACAGTTTAACTGCTGCCAAATTCTTCAGCAACAAGCTGACACTGATAAGCTTTGCCTATATATCAGTCTTTTAAGTTCAACAGTTTTTCTATTTTTATCTCACAGCATTTCAAGATATTTTTGATATGCAACAGTAACTAAAACAGCTTTTAATGACTCAATGTAATTGCTAGTGCTGTAAGGACAAATTAAACTGTGTGGCAATAGCTTATGGCCCAGGTGGAAGATAGGAGATAGACTTATTGAGAAGATAGGAACATGTGAAAAAAAAAACAAACAAAGAAACAAAGAAATGAAAAACTTAGAAGGATATTTGTATAGGAAGCTATTGGTGTGCGTCTTTTTATGATGTTATTTAAAGCAAAGACTGTTTTCGTCAACATTCGAGGAATTTTATATTAAATCCAGAAAGAAGGACTACTTCTTATAGAATTTAATGGTTTATTTAAAGTGATTTTAAGCAGATGCTAAATTTCAAAATTGCCATATGTCTTCTTGTCATTGTCTAAATAAAATGTGAACTAGCAGATATAAGTTAAAGGGTTAACATGCCTAGGAGCCTGGACTAGGTGAATTGAAAGTCTTCTTGTATTTAGACATTCAGAAAAAAAAAAGGTTCATAGTAAGAATTCAAGATATTAGATTGAATACAGAATAGGAAAGTGTGGTCCTCTGTTGTTAAGATCTCAGAAAGTTCTGAAGTTCTTGCTGTGTTCAAAGAAGCTGTCTGAGAATTTCACAGGAAGTAAGTGTGTCTCTCAATTACTCTCTATCATCTTTTGAGTTCTGATCAGTGGGTGTTTCATACAAGAAAAATTTCTCCTGAAAGAACTTAGAATGTGGCTTTGTTTAATTATATGAACTATAAATGGGTATGTAAGAGGGCTACAGAGTTTTAAAGAAAACATGGTCCCACTTATTAAGAAGAACCTGAGATAGGAAAATACTTGACTCTTGCTTCTAAGCAGTAAATGGATTGAGAAGAGACTGCCACTGCAAAGAGAATGTATAAGTAATAGAAGCAATGATCAAGAAAGTATAACCAAGGTCATCTAGGACACAGTCCAGATTCTGAGAGTGGAAATAAACTGGAACTATGTTAGTCAAGGATCCCAAAATATGCAGTAAATTGAATTCAAGAGTGGTCATTAACTGGTAATTAGTATGTGTCTTTCTGATCTTCCTATATTGATAATGGTGTCACTAGAATTATCCCCATTGGGTGCCACCCATGGACTGTGAACCCATGGTAGGCAGAAAACATCCAATTAGATCAAAGATCTTCAGTTGAGAAGAACCATGCTCCAGCTATTTGCCCCCTGACACCTCTAATACACACATCTTTTTGATTTGTTTGAGGAAAACCCAGGCATGAAGCCTGATGTGGATTCTATGGCAAGTTAAGATCAGGGATGCTTTTTGCAGGAATACAAATAATTGAGGCCACAGATGGGTTTGATTTATCTGAAAACGTGACATAAAATTCTTTAACACTCATCCAATTGAGTTGCTTCCATTGAACCTGGTGTCTGGTACTGCTAGAGCACTCAAAGATGGCAGAAACCATGCTGTGTCAGGTCCCGGCTGACTAGCCACAAGAAATGACAGGTTTGTTTTTTGCCACATGTGTAGTATTTTTACTTCTGGAAATCTGACAGCACAGGTCACATAGACTGTATCACATTTTAGAACCTCTTTCTGAGATGAATAAACACAACAATCATTCTTTCTTACTAAAATGAGTCACAGGACTCATCCACCCTTTATCCAGGTCTTGTTAGTGGATATCAAGAGAATGTGAAGTGAGATGACATGTTTATTGGATCATATTATAGAGTTTAACAAATCAACTGAATCCTATTGTTCTAGATCACTAAGTACAGAGTCCATGTTTTAATCAATATCAGATATTACAATTTATAAAGTTAATCTTTTAAATATTTAAGTAGGATTTTTAATTACTTTTAGTAGGCCACGTTGCCCACTTATTCTATTAGTTATTGATACTATAACTACAGTTTCATGTATAAAGAAAATAATAAATAGCTAGTAAACCACTTGAATTTTAATATTGATTTAATAAAACTCATTTAAATATTTATAATTTAATGACCCATTAACATCATTTCATTTGCATAATTGGTCCTTGGGAAGAAGGGGAACAAAGAAAATTATTTTAAAAATATTTTGTGTGTTTTCAAGAAAAAAATAATTTTAAACATATAATTTAACACAAGCTCCTTTTTAAAATATGGGACAAAAACTCAAACATTTACCACAATGTTTATTTTATATGATATTTCCTGAGGCACATATCAGATACATGTGATTTATCTATAGGTTTATATTTTCTAGTCAAATCCTTTCTTTTAGGAGAAAAGTACATAAAGATCTTTTTGGTTTGACTCAGCTATTTTTTGACCAATAAATATGAATGCAACAGAAGAAAAAATTGGTGGGATCAGTGTTCTAAGTAAATATATATACAAATAAATAATAATTTTCTCCCCCATACTATGCACAACACCCATGCTTATAGTATGAATAAGGTAGCATATAACTCAGGATTAAGTTGAAGATTTCCCAAATGAGTATTAATTTTAATGCTAAAACTTACTCTTTTGAGATGTCTTTCATGTCAATACCTAATTTCTATACTAATGTTTCTAATGTTTGGACACTAGAAAGTAGGGTCTATATGTATGATCACCTAAGCTGTTAAGTAGTCTCTGAAAATAGAGGTGTTTTTTTTTTATTTTTTTATTTTTTTTAAAATTCTGGGCAACATTTGAACAAAAGTGAGGATTCTATAAGCACTACTTAAATCATAAAAATATTATCTCTTATTTTAATATGCATGGACCCAGTGTTAGAGTCCAGGATATAACAAGTAGTATCATTTTTAACATGAAGGTTACATTCTTCTTCTTTGTAATTCTCAGAAATGATAACATTGTAAAGATTGAGAACACATTATTGGTTCTAAGGATTCTTTAAAAATTGTATTAGAAAGAAGGCAGACTGTAAGACCTTGTTGGTATCAATGAATCTAAGGCATGGAAATTTGTATACATATTTAGGTATTGAAACAATCCTGAGCTTCCACCTCATACTAGTCAGAATGGCTAAGATCAAAAACTCAGATGACAGCAGATGCTGGTAAGAAGGTGAAGACTAACATGTCTCCATTGTTACTGGGATTGCAAGCTGGTGCAACCACTGTGGAAATCAGTCTGGAGGTCCTCAGGAAACTGGACATAGTACCACCTGAGGATCCAGTTATTCCAAGCCTGAGTATATGCCCAAAATATAATTAGGAAACATTCTCCACTATGTTTATAGCAGCCTTATTTATAATACCCAGAAGCTGGAAAGAACCCAGATGTCCTTCAATAGAGGAATGGATGCAGAAAATGTGGTACATTGACATAATGGTGTTCTAATCAGTTATTACAAACAATGACTTCATGAAATTCTTAAGCAAATAAATGAAACTAGAAAATATCATCCTGAGTGAGGTATCTCAATCACAAAAGAACATAAATGGTATGCACTCACTGATAAATGGATATTAGCCCAAAAGCTCTGAATAACCAAGACAAAATTTACAGACCACATGAAGTTCAAGAATAAGGAACATCAAAGTGTGGATGCTTCAGTCCTTCTTAGAAGGAGGAACAAAATACTCACAGAGAAAATATAGAGACAAAGTGTGGAGCAGAGACTGAAGAAATGACCATTCAGTGAATTCCCCCACCTGGGAATCCATCACATATACAGTCATCAAAACTAGACAATATATTGGATGTCAAAAAATGCATGCTGACTGGATCCTAATACAGTGGTCTCCTGAGAGGCTCTGTCAGAACCTTACAAATACAGAGACAGAAGCTCTCATCTGACCATTGAACTGAGAATGGGGTCACCAGTGGAGGAGTTAAAAAAAGAACTGAAGGAGCTGAAGAGGCTTGCACACCCACAGGAAGAACAAAAATATCAACCAACCAGATTCCTGCTCCCCACTCCACCCAGTCCCAAAGCTCCCAGAGACTAAACCACCAACCAAAGAGTACACATGAAGGGACCTGTGGCTCCAGCCACATATGTAAAATATGATGGCCTTATTTGACATCAAGGGGAAGAGAGGCCCTTGGTTCTGTGAAGGAATTATGCCCAAGTGTAGTGGAAGGCCAGACCAAGAAGGCAGAAGGGAGTAGATGGGTGAACATGGGAGAAGAGGGAGGTGGGTTGAGATAGGGAGATTCTGTAGGGAAAATCAGGAAAGGGCAAAACATTTAAAATGTATTTATAGAAAATATCCAATGAAAAGGGGAGGAGAATAAAACAGCAGAAAAGAAAATTACAGCACTGTGAGCATAAGCATGTTTATTATATATGAGAAAAATGGGAATAAATACATAATGCTAGTTTCCTGAATCATTGGAGTACCTAGTATAAAAGTCAAGGTATTAGACCTGCAATGATCTACTCGAAAAGCCCAGAGAAATTCTCTAGTATTTCTTCCAACTGCAAATAGATAACAATCTACACCAAATATCTCATTTTTAAAATGTTCTAGTTATTCTATTCCTTTTGTTCTTTGAAAACAGTAGGTTTTAGATTTTGTAATACCAGATTAGTGTTTGCCATAAATGATTCTATTACATGATGAACATCTCTTTTAAAAAATATTTATAAATAAGTAAGTTTCCAATCTTTAATACAGATGTAATAAATGCAGAAACTCAGAAAGAGGAACCAAGTCATCTGTGCTTTACTAATCTCACAAGTTAACTAAAACACTTGAGTAACTATAGTTTCAATGACTTTTTTGTGATAACTATGAAATGTGTATATACTATCAAATATGTTTTAAAAATGAATTGATTTTTTTCCTACAGTCAGTCTGCTAATTGGTAACATTAACATCACTAGAAGCTGATTAGATATGCAGAATCTGCACCCCAGATTTAGGGAATAAAAAGTCTGTGTTTTAACAAGATCCCCAGATATTTCTTGGGTACATTAAGCTTGAGATACAGTGTCTTCAGGTATTTGACAGTGAAAATGGTATGCATCTCTTCACAATGCAACATCCTTCCAGTGAGAAAAAGATCATATGAGTACCCATATCTTATAGGGGTAGTAGTATTAAGTAAGGCTTATTATACATCTCGTAAGTGCTGCAGTTTCAATGTGAGCTTAAACAGGGAATAAATACACAAATCTCTGTTTCCTGGTTCTGTCCCATGCCAATGGTTATAAGCACTGTGCAACACTGCCTGTTCTTTCTTCATCTATTGGGCCAGCTCCTAAGGGCTAATTCTGGTTTCCAACCATTTGCAGCAGGGAATGCCATGAACTGCAGTCTCCCATGCCAGGGTCAGAGCAGATAACATTATTCATCCAGACAGCTCTGATGGCATTTCTGCCCAAAACAATAACCTAAAAGCAGGAGGCTCACATCTACCTCCCCTGGATTTTGGGCTTCAGAATGGAAGAGTATTTGGTATGTTCTCCTCTGCAGGGCAAAACATTGATCTTTCCATGTAAATCACAAAGCTCAGCTCCAAGTCTGCAGAGTACATATTAGCTGGAAGACAATACTGTGGGGACCTAGAGTTGGAGAGGAAATCTCTGATTGTCTCTGGCTTGATTTTATGCACATTTCTTCCACATTACCATTCTGTGCAAGGGTTCATACTGCTGTGAGAATGAACAACTGACAGAACAGGGAGAAAAAGGATCATTTATCACTTTTAGGTTAAAGATTTACCTTAAAGGAAATAGAAAAATTCACAAGGAGCAGATAGTTTGAAGGTTTCTGATGAAATGGCACGTTCATAATACACTTTTTCTCTGAAATGAGTAAGGAGGAATGACTGCAAAGAATATCGAAGATGTTTAAAAATGGGAAGTTTGAAGATCAAGTATGGATATACGTACATGCCATCGTGGTAAAGATTTCAATCATAATGATTAAAAGGTGGTGAGCATTGATGTTCCACCATTTCAGAAGAAACATTGTAATCAGAGTCATGGAAAGTCTTGGTCGAGCATCTTACTACTGTTTCAGAGAAATATATTTTTTCTTCTTTGATCTTCTTTTTCTAGACTTGACAAATGGGCCTAATGATATTTGCCCTTTAAATACCTGAGAGGTGCTTCAAGATTTAATAAAATATTTGTAAAGAGCAATAAATTGGATACCCTAAGATACCATCTCAATTATCTTACTGAGTTTTGCAAATAAAATTTCCTGCAGAACCTTTCTAACCTTTATGAATTAAATAGATATGGGAATACAGTAGTAATGCATGTTAAAATATTTTTGTCACTTCAATCAAGTGATTAGATCAAATACCTATGTATAAAATAGATCTTGGGGATTAACTTCTTTGGAAAAAGAAGGAACAGATCTGAGGATAGAAAGATTGGACAACTTTAAAGTAGCACAAACTGAAACTTCAGCTTGCCATCTTGTTGCTGGCCAGGATAACTGTCAGTAGAGCTGTATTTACAAAGAGTTAGCAAATTAACAATCAGGTATAATTTTTCCTGGAACTCATCAAATTGACAGAAATATCTATTCAACCTTTCCCATATATGATTTTGGCTGTCATTTATAGATACAACGCTAGTTGGTTTAACTTCCCATAATTACTTGCAGATATTTCAGCATTAAATAACTAAAGATAAACCTAATAATGTTCTCAGGTTGAAGTTAGAGAAGTAATATACTTAAGCTTTACATACAATTCAAGAACTAACTTTATTATATTAATATATGCAATATCAACAGAAATATATATTATATTTAAATGAGTATAAACATACACTATAGTATTAATTTTTAAAAAGAAGTTTCCATCCTTTTTAAAAACATATGTAATAACAATGTGAATGGAGGATTAGAATTGGAAGGATAATGGAGAGAGGCATATAGGAGAATTTGGGGGAAAGAAAGGCAAGGAAGAAATATTATCATTAAATTACAACTTCAAAAATTTTTAAAAAGAAAAATCTGAGGATGATTTTATAGAAGAATGGGAAATGGTTTCCCTAAATAGGAAAGAATTTGATTCAAATTAGAGAAAAAATATTCTCCTTGACAGATATCTACAAGATGTTTAAATACATATAGCTCATTGGTAATAAAAAGACAATCTAAGTGAACATATAAATATCACAAAATGTGATCTTTAAACTTGATGAAATTAGGTGGGTTCCTGAATATATTATATATTTCAGAAACTGGTGTTAACACAATTTACCTATTTAAAGGTCTCATTTCAATATTGAATATAAGAAAATTATACAAAATCCTAGTTTGCACTTTCACAAATTATTTATGGCATGCAGGGGAGATTTATGTTACAGTGATTCTACCATCTTTCAATACCGGTTCAGTCTGTAGCCTAGCAAAGCAGGATGCTCTCTGGGGGTCCAGTGATGGGCTATGGGAAAATCTGCAATGGGAGGAAAGGATGCACACTGCAAGGTCCTGGTACTGAGGCATCCTGTTTCCAGAGACAGTAGAGACACACATGGTCTGAGTTCTGCAGATCCAAAGATGTGGACAACGTAATTTCTGTATGGCATCTGTCTGAGTGTGTAAGGAACCAGCCTGACTGTTTCCAGGGGTAAAATTATTCTTCAAACTTGGTAATGATCTGTTTGTGATCAACAGATGACTATAATTATAAATGCCATGTGTGTCACTGGAAGTGATCTGCAGAACATCTATCTTTTCTCAACATATGTCACTCAAGAAATTAACAGTTAGGGTATTTCTGAGAAACCTTAGTATTGTAGAATGCCTTTGTAGATAAATGACCCAAAAGACAACTTGAGCTTTCTGATATTTTACTTTCATAAAGCACCATTACTAACCACCAGAGTGGCCTACTTATTTTGTTGGCTCCCATTATAAAAAGTAAATAGTCAGTTTACAAACTTTAGAAACATTAACTGGGGTCAAAACTATCCTTTTCTACAAAGCATTTCACTGCTATATATTAAGTCTTCTAAATGTCATAAACCTTACTAAATTCATTAGGATTTGGGGGTTTGTCCTCAGTATAGTAAGAACATCACTTTAATTTTCACATTTTAAAAATAATTATATCTTCAACATTACCATGTATTAGTTAGGTACTCTGAAGGTAAATATATAGCAATAAAGCAAGTTTGTTAGTATGCTACAAAGTATAAAATATTTGACAAATGCACTTGTATTATGGCATATTGGTAAGGCAGCAAGATCTAATGTCAATGCCTAGTACTGTGAAGTATTCCATATGCAGTCATTCAGGGAGAAGACAAAATGATAGTTTTCTAGATTTTAGCATACTTATGTTATTGTTAACATGCCCATTGGGTAGTTTGCTAAAACATGATCGCTCTAACATGCTTTTATGAACAAAAAAGACTTAAAAAAATGACTGAATGGTAAGAATTGTTAACCATTCTTGTAATGATTTCAATTTTTCAAAGCTGATTTTAAATTTGTTAAAAATAAAATAAAACATAGATCAAACGTGGAAACCCTAGCTATTCTATAGATATCAAACAAACAAGTTGTGACTAGCCCTTTTTGAATTTTAAATCTTTTAGCCATTACAAATTTTGTATGTGTATAATAAGGATAAAACTCAACCCCACAGATATAATACACTCAAATTTATTTAATTTCCATAAATTTAACAATGTAGCTATGAGGGTTTAATGAAATAGTTTTGATAATCTTGTGCCTAGAACATAGGTTTATGATGTAATAATTTCCACTTTTGTTATGAAATTAGCCCTAGAAAAGTTTCATACTTGGGCCATATTTCAAAGTTAGGCATGAAGGATTATCACTACTCTCTCATAATCAGAAGTTCTTCATGAAAATAACTGTGTATGGAACCTTGAAAGGTAGTGTGGTTCCTAAATAAATCTAGAAGCCCCAGAGACCCTGAAGAGACAAAGGAGCTATGGCTGTTCCTAACTACCCTGCCACAATCACTAGCTGCAGCCCCCATAGATTTGTGGCCACCAGTCACATAAAGGTAATGTCCCAAGCCCCTCCATTTATAGATTAGACTAAAACCATGACCTGTAGTCACACAGGCTCAAGAAAGATCTCCATTTTAATGAAGTACATAAAAGCCCGGAGGGCTTAGCCAATAAATTGTCCCAGATATTCCTCCCTGCAAGAGGTATTTAATCTCAAGCCCACCATGAGAAGTGGAGTATGATTTTACTCATCCTCTTTCTGCCATGACAATAAATGCCTTAAAACCATAGACTGTCTCTTTTCATCCTGATCTGCAGTGGGGAGCCATGGAGAAGGCCTTGTCCTGTAAAGCTGCCATATAGTCTCCCATAGAAGGTCTCCCTGCACCCCTGCACTCACTGCACTCACTGCACATACTACACTCACTGTACTCACTGCACTCACTGTACTCACTGTACTTACTGTACTCACTGCACTCCCTGCACTCACTGTACTCACTGCACTCACTGTACTCACTGCACTCACTGCACTCCCTGCACTCCCTGCTCTCACTGCACTCACTGTACTCACTGTACTCACTGCACTCCCTGCACTACCTGCACTCCCTGTACTCCTGCTCTCACTGAACTCACTGCACTCACTGCACTCACTGCATCCCCTGTACTCACTGCACTCACTGCACTCACTGCACTCACTGCACTCCCTGCACTCCCTGCTCTCACTGCACTCACTGTACTCACTGTACTCACTGAACTCCCTGCACTACCTGCACTCACTGCACTCACTGTACTCACAGCACTCACTGTACTCACTGCACTCCCTGCACTCCCTGCTCTCCCTGCACTCCTTGCACTCCCTGCACTCCCTGCACTCACTGTACTTCCTGCACTCCCTGCACTCACTGTACTCACTGCACTCACTGCACTCACTGCATTCACTGTACTCACTGCACTCACTGTACTCCCTCCATACCTTGTGCCCAAAGCACAGCTTGCACTCAATGTACAGCCTGCACTCACTCAAGTTTGTCACCTGGCTTGCAGCCATCAATCAAGAAAACTTGAGCTCCCCTCCTTCTCACCCCTTTTGGCTCCAGGCCAGGAACCAGATCCTGCAGGGCTTTCATTCTATTTTCAGCTCCTCAAGAAGCACTTACCTGGGTTTCTAAGAGCCTGATAATCAGATGACCCAGGCATTGCTGCAGGCCCAGGCACAGAATCAGCTCTTGCTATCATGTACCTCAGACTGGGCTGCCCCACAGCCTGAGCAGTGTCCCAGGGCTTCCCTATGACCAAATACCCGCCCTGAGATGACTTGGGATAATAACAGTCAACTTCCTTTGTCCTGTCTCCCTAGTGGCTGAGCCCTGTAGTGGGCTGAGAAGATGTGGGGCCCAAGACCGGACAACTTACAACTGTGCATGTATTTACAGCTGGGATATACACAACTAAAAAAAAAAAAAAAAGATCAAGATGAACAAGTCACTGGTTTTTATCACAATATAAAGGGGGGGCTTTTTGGATGCCCTACAATTGTTCAGGGTCTATGGCAGTGGAATTGCTTTACTTCTTTTCATGTAACTACCTGACTTGACTGTACAATACCATGGAGAAAGAAAGCACTTGATAGGAAGACTCTATTCCCTCCTTACCTTTGCTGTATGCATGTGTCATGTCTCCAGCTGGACAACATAACTGTAGCCCAATGTTGTTTTTTATTTTATAGAAGATTCATAGAGACAAGAACTAGGCTTTCAACAACCTGTGTCCCTGGATAGCATTACTGATGTGTTAAGCACATATTCTATATTTATTTGGTACACTTAGTGATGCCTATTTGACCTTAAAGCTCTTTAGGATAGATGCCATTACATACAAAAGCACTCATTCACAGGACAGAGTTTTCAAGAAGATAATGAGATCACTGTTCTTATTTTCTCTAAGGTCTTGTATTCTTAGGCTAGGGGTCATTTATAGGATATAGAACTACTCTTTAAGGTTCATGTCTAACCATCCACTTCTTATAACATTTAGATATTTTCAAGTTTATTTGAGGTATCAGTTACCCTGAGAAATCACCTGCACATCAGTGTCTGTCTTAGCTTTTTATTTTTTTTTTTTTTTTTGTATTTTTTAAATAAACAAATGCGGGTTTCTATGGTATTCAGCAGAGTTCATCTTTGTTTCTTTGTAACTGTGACATAATTATATTGGAAATGTGAAAAACAATTTAGCAGGAAATTAAGTGCTGGCTCAGTGTGGGTATTTTTATATTCTGAGACACAGAAATATAAACAGGCAAAGAGAGGTAGATGCTGTGCCTAACGCACAACCAAATGACAAATCTTATTTAAACAGCATCAATAGAGGAAAAATTTTCTAAGAACACATTTTTTTTCACAGCACATTAGTTGTTTGTGTGTCTGCTAAACAAAACAGTTAAATAAAGCCAAGAAAAAGTTTTTTTTTTTTATAAAACATGTTTTATCCCTTAAACATAGTGTGAATGAAGTTCACCATAAAAGCACACTCAGAGAAGACTCAGCATTCTACTGTTTGAAAACAATGTGTATGGATCAAAACTAGTTCATACAATATATTACCTGAATATATATATATATATATATATATATATATATATATATATATACATATTATATTTATATATATAATTACATATATAATACATAAATATTTAATACAGATATAATTTGATATATATTATATATTAAATATGTGTTTTGATATATATATAATATATATTTAAATTTCTTGTATATTTTAAGTGAATTTTAGCCTTCCATCAAATGTGACAGTTTTATTTTCACTGACTAACAAACTAGTCAGGCAATGGAATCTGCTTATATACAGCAAAGGAACTCTTAGTAGCAGCTCACTTATAGTTCATTTGCTTTGATTGTGGTGTCCAAGCCATTCTCTTCTGTTGAAGTAAATATTCAAATGATGGCTTATCCTTTTAGTGGCCGACAGTCTCACTCCGAGGTCTTCACTCTAGTGTGGAGCCTAACCCATGGACTCTGTCACATGGTCCTGAAGCCGCACTGTCCACCTGACACTCCAGGTCACCTCTAAGACCTCAAGTGTGGTTCACTCAACCATCCCTGTTGTTTCTGTCCTGGGTGGATACAACCACTAAGGCCTGTTTCTTTCTTCCACTGCTTGGCACAAACATGACCCCAAAGCCCGACAGATTTTCATGCAAGTTTATATATTAAAATCTCAATCCACAAACCCTCTATACAATAAGATTATATCCAATAGACAAAGATACAAACTGCCCTTCTATATGACATAAAAGACCTATAGAATTACTTAAAATATTAATATCTCCCTAAAGCCAATTAAGTCCACCTGGATTTAGTTCATCCTTCTCAAATCTAAATCTGATTCCTTCTCCCCATCTCCTTCTGCCTCCTGCCTCTACTTCTCCTTCTCCTCTCTCTCTCCTGTCTAATCATGTAGTAACTTAACACAAATCTATACTCTTCCACAATTTTTATTCAGTTTCGTTCTCTGTTTACCTCTCTTGTCTATTATTTTGCATTCACAGTTCAATTACCAGAGGGGGCTGTGGTATCAACTGCAGTGTCATTCCTGGTTCACCCTCCTGTGTTGCAGAAACACATAGAGCTGCAGTGTCATTCCTGGTTCACCCACCTCTGTTGCTGAAACACATAGACATCAATAGTAGTCGCCAATTCAGACTTTAATCATTTTAGAATTCAGAAAGCCCAGCTTTATAAAATTTCACATTCCAGTACAGGAGATTTAAACAAATGTAAATAGTGTATTTCTCATGCTCATCTGGGTCACACACATGTCATCAAAACCCATCCAGTTCCTTTAATGGGAAGAAAGTCTAACATCACCCTCTGTGCTTCACAATCTCTAATGAAGAATTTCTTGAAAACTGTGTGAATCCTGAAATTTGAAAATGATAAGAAAATCTTTGCAAAATCAAAATTGCTGACCTTTGCTTATGAAGATTGGGAAATTTAAGATTGGAGTGAGCAGACCAAACAGAAACAAAAACATGTTTTTCCAGAATCCCACTTGAAATTTTATCCCTACAAGCCAAGTGTTCATCATTAATCTTCTGGAACAGATATATAATACACTTCATAAATTGGTATTAAGACTCAGATAGATTTAGGATCAAATCCACAGTCATCAATCAATCTGGTAAGCTTGTATTTTATCTTTGCTTTATCAGAAGGAAGAAAGGGCAGTGTTGACTCATAGCTACGTGAGAGTTAATCTCATT
This sequence comes from Micromys minutus, assembly GCF_963924665.1. Lineage (NCBI taxonomy): Eukaryota > Metazoa > Chordata > Mammalia > Rodentia > Muridae > Micromys > Micromys minutus. The sequence continues at coordinate 22,856,244 of NC_137959.1, forward strand.
AGCAGGCACAGATAAGATTAGAGCAGTGCATAGCACAGAGCCAGCATGACACTCTTACTTCTCTGGGGCCCCCTCAGTAAGACCTACAGTCTCCACAAGTATCTACTGCCCTTGAAGCATTACTTTTAAACTAAAGTAGATTTTGGTTTATTCAAATTCCACGTCTAATCCAGCTTGACTTTTATTTTGAATAAAGATTACCAGGCCTGTGGTGTTGCTCTTCAGAGTGAGATCAGCAGCATTAGTCCAAAAAGGGAACTTACTTGAAATCAGTGTTAAGTGATTCTAAAAGCTCACTCATAGTAGTTCCCCACCACTTTCTCTGTGTTCTGACCTTTTTGGGAACTATCCTGCTCCAAGATGTATTCTCAGAGCCTGAGTCCTGTTTTGCTTTGTTATTGTATTAGTATGCTTGTTTCTGCTTCACAACCAAAGCTGGCAAGAATTGCTTTCAAATGTATTTTATAGCTATATCTACTTCCTGATTTTCTCACTTTCAGAGGATTTTCTGGGCTTAATCTTGCCCTCTTGTTTCAAAGTACAGTTTAACATAAGCACACAATCAATGGGCATAGGATATTGGAATGCCATGAACTTGTCTGCTCTTGCTATTTTGTTATTTATGAAAATTTTGAGTATCACAATGCCTATGAGAAGAAATGCCATGTGTTGGCAAGGCTAACTGGATTTTGGCAATTCTTACTGGGAATGGCTTTTGCACTACATCAGTCCTTGGTGATTGTCACAATCTTGATGCTGCTTCTCTTTGAAAATCTTTGCAACTCAAAAAACCAGTTGTTTCTCATTTCTTAGCTGATGTGTGTGTCTGGGTACACACACTTGGCAGTGTCTAACTAAGAATGTGTGGTACTTCCTTATAGCAAACAATAGGCTTTGTACGTGGGTTACAGTTGAGGGTAGTTTTGGTCCTAAGAAAGATTCTAAGTTCCTAAATATAATACAAATAAATGTGGCCACAGATTGAATAGAATACCATACCACAAGTAATCATAGTTTCAATGTCTAGCATCTTTCTAACTGGCTACTTGACTTGCTTTGAGATGCAGGTGGCTGTGGGACATTCAGAGGGAACAGGGAACATATATTTAACCTCACTCCCAGAACTTTGGATTAAGGATTTCTGTAATCAGAAAAAGTGTTGCACTTTCTTTATTTGGGCTTTGCTGTTTTGTAGCCTGTTGCCTCTCGCTCAATACAGATCAGATTAAATGATAAGCGGGCTTGTTGGGTAATGAAGTATGGGATGGCATTGTTCGAGGCTTGCCTCAGGGCTATTGAAAGAAAGAAAAATAAATTTTACTAGATGAGCATGCCTGGCCTTTTCAAGAAGGTGACAGGAGGCCATTGGGTCCTCTTCACTAACACCTTTCTTGTTGCCTATGATTCCCATGATTGGTTCATCTCCTATGAGAAGCCATTGCATATACAATCAGTTCTCCACAATTTTCATACAAGGACTGCACCCTCACACTTGCCCTGCAGATTGTGCCAGTCACTTAGAAGAAATGACTTAAGAATCTAGATACCAATAGTACTGTGTGTTTTTCAGCTTGACATTTACAACTAATCACTGAGTAGCATATATTTAAAATTTAATTTCTACCAATTTGTTATTAGTGTCTGTCTAGAGTCAGAAGTCATCAGGGTATTTTCTAATGGTATTAATTTCTTATGTCCTTTGTTTACTCCTTTAGCTAGTATGTCTTAAGTATCTGCTGGGTCTCAAGGAGAAAAGCACTGACTTTCAAAACAGAGCAATAACAAATTATGCAAAAGAGTGGATAATTTAACTATTTATCATCTTAAAGATACACTTTAACAACTTCAGAATTACAAGAGTACATACTTAGACTTTACTAGTGCCAAGAATGAGAGGGACATTTATAATAAACAGGAAATTTACATACAGCTCCTGTCTTTCACTCTCATTCTACACTAAAGATAAAATGTTCCAGATCCTAATGAAGTTCTAACCCAACTCCCTGATAGGCAAAGACACCCACTGAAGCATACACATTTTCCTAGTGACAAATCTCAGACCAAGGGCACAAGATGAGGGAGGTCACTGAAGAAACATGTCACACAAAGATCTACACCTATCAGTAACAAGTTGGCTTTGATTCACTCCTAAGATTTTGCTGTTGTTTTTGTTTTGTTTTGTTATGAGGAAGGAGAAGAAATGAAGAGTAGATAATATAAATTAAGTAAGTAATCTTAAAATCAGAAATAAAGCAAACTCTAGGAACTGGATTAACTATAAACAAGAAGAATTTATCACATTGCAAAGTGTATAGATATACTTTTCACTCACAGCCCATTGCTCTCATCTCAGATGCAATTCCCAAGCCCAGATGAGAAAATTAGGAGTAAAATAGAAGAAATATATGCCGAGAGCTATAAGACTTAGAAATGTGCATGATTTTAAGTTCTTACAACTCTATAAGTTTTTTATTAGTGGTCAATAATAATAATAATAATAATAATAATAATAATAATAATAATAATAATAATATACTTTTTTTTTGCAACCCAGGTTGGAAAAAGCAACTTTTGGATGAAGCAATTACTCAAGCAACTGGGCTTTAAGCCAAGAAGAATCATTCCTTAAGTGCTATAAAACTAGGCATTTTCCCTTGGAGATTTAACTATCATTAGTGAAAAGCTTCATTTGCAGTGTTGTGTGCAGTTCACTGTAATGGGCCTGAGCAATGCATTATTACTAACTCAAAGAAATTAATTTAATGGGCAATTATATGCTTCTTGCCTTGACTCCTTTCAGGTAACCACCAGGACTGTGTTTTCTGTAAATGACAATTGCCAGTACTCAGGAACAGAGTTCTAGAGCTTTGCTACTTCCCAAGCCAAACTGTTGAGTCTTGAAAAGAGCACAGTCTTTAAAACTGTGGTTCAGTGTGTCTAAAATGATCCTGCTCAGACTATTCTAGGCAGCTCAACTTCTTAAACGTCCTCAAATATCCCTATCTCTCCTATGGCTGTGTCTATAACTCTTAATTTTCATCTCCAAGCTCTGCCTCAACTCTTATCATAGTGCATAATGAAAACCCACAAAGTGGGCAAAGAAAAAACAAAAAAGTTCAAACATAAAACACCAGCTTGCTCTGTCCTCGTATTTAGTACTTATAAATGCAGACAGTCACCATATTTAGGAAATTTGGCAAAGGATGACACATTGGAAAAAATGGCTGCTGGGATCTCTCCTCTCTGGATCTAATATAGTGACAGGTAGGGATTGCAAGGGACAAACTGTTCTTTTCTTTCTTTCTTTCTTTTTATTTAATTGTTGTTTTTAACAACTACTTATTTTTATTTTTATTCATGAGTATTTTTCATTTAATTGGGAAATTTGTTGAAATGGTAATAAGTTTAAAAAATCTATCTTCCATTAAATTTCAACTTCTCATTTATATTTAATTTTTATTATTTTTCTTACCTACAGTTATTGAAAAGGAATTCTTCTCCCATGAATTCCTGGTGATGAAGGAGATCAGGGGAGAACTTTGGATGCGCTGGGATCAGAATTCTAGAAATCCTGGGTTGTTAAATTATTGCTGGAAGCCAATCATGGGTCTTTTGCAAGAGCAAGGAGTGCTCTTAGCTGGGAGCTACCACACCAGTTACTCATTAATTTGTTATAAACAGTTACGTGAAGTTAATAGGGTTGAGGGTATTCATTACAAACCATAGTCCCCTTCAAGTGTACCATGGTGTGATTTTTGATCTCTACTCCAATCTCTAATTTGGAGTTAAAATTCCAGTTTAAAAATATCTCAAAACTCTGTGTTGTCCATTTGATAAATGTTAGTATAAGACAGCCTATTCTGACAATATGCAATTGTACTTTCTCACAGTCTTAACTGCTATGCATTTCAGGCACTTTTACATAAAAATGCCTGCACTTGGGAGGAGTGGAGAGGCTGATTGTTTATGAAATTTAATACTAATTTTATATACAAGTGCAAATGTAAACATTAAATACCTTCAAGTGTCCTTTCATTATTGGTTATACTAACTTGTTAGGAAGAAGTTGAATATGCCCAGAGGCATTTGTTTTCACTGTCTTTATGGTACAAGTTACACATACCCAGAAGTCCTCCTGACAGCCAGCCATTTTAACCGTTTCAGTATAGGTGAGGTGACCCTGACCTCAGAATGCCCTAAACATATTAATTGTCTTCTCCTCCTTGAGCTGATCTGAACTGGGCATGCTCAGGAATATCCTTGCCCCAATATACTTTCTTAAATGAATATATACAGACCCCCCTCCAATTAATATTCTCATGCTTTCTTTACTTCAGAGAAAAAACTGTTTCCTTCATTCACTTTAGGAAATAGGAATTGATGACAGGAATTCAAACTGGACAGGAAAGCAGAGGAAGAGGAAAGCAGGTCCCACTGATGATTTTGTACTTGCTTTCACACCCGACCTTTTGCAGTGTACAAAATACACCCACTCAATCCATCTCTTAGTGCCACTGTCTGAGCTCTTATAATAGGAGTATCTACTTTCAAACGGTAGTTTAAGGATTAGATGCATGGTAAAGTTTACATAATTCCATCTAATTATTGAATTTGCCAATGTGTTCTAACACAAGTGGGTACTCACTGTCCTGGCAATTACCAGCCATGTGGTGTAGTGTCTGGAGATGAGCTGGCTGCTAGCAGAGATTTAGTTCCCAGCCTAATCTCCTGATAACACATGAGTATCTAACTGCAGGCACATGGATCTCATGAGATGTGCCAATTGATCAGGAAGGCAGGCTTGATCTGTAATCACTGAAACTCTTTGTTAGTGCACACAGAGAGCTATCTCAGCCTCATTAAATGAATCTGACACAAGAGGATAAAGGCTGACATCTCCATTCACAAAACAGATAACAGATGGACTTTCCTAAAACCTAATTCTTTGCTGAATTTCATTTGTTTAATTCTTTTTGTCTGATGATAGAGCATCCCAACAGGAATTTACATTTTTCCTCTGGAAAAGAGAATATTTCTCTATCATTATTAAAACTGTCTCCTACTGGGTTCTGTTGTCCTAGATAGCTTTATTATTAATGTTAGACAAATTCGATAAGTACCTTTATAATATTCTTCCTAAGATGGGGCCTATGGCTTTAAAGATAAATGCTCTATAGTCAAATTGAGTCCAAACAACTCTATATCTATATTTATAGTTATTATACTCTGTCCAAGTTCTGGTGACCCTAATATCTCTGGTTTATCTTCTGGTTATAACTGTACATTTATCCCTCTTATTCCTACTTCAAATGCAAAATTTAAAAATCTACCTTATATTCTCACTTTTGTTATTATTAAGACAATGAATGGAAAGCAAAAACAAAAACAAAAATCCTTTAGATAGGAGTGACTCAGACAAAGGACCACCAACCAGGCAGCACACATCAGCTGATGTGAGGCTCCAAACACATACACAGCAGAGGACTGCTGGGTCTGGGTTCAGTCAGAGAAGATGCACCTAACACTCAAGAGACTTGAGGCCCCAGGGATTTTGGGAGGTCTGGTGGTGTGTGGGGTGGAGCAGACATCCTCGACACAGGGGAAGAGATATGGTATGTGGAGTATTTCAAAGGTGAACCAGGAGGGGGATAAAATCTGGAGTATAAAAATATTAAATAAAAGTAATAATGATAATGATAATAATAATAAAATCTAAAAAGGGGACAATAGATTTGTTTCACATTTAAAGTTTTATGTCTTGGATAAAAAGAACCAAATATAGTAATTGTACTCACTAAGTTAAATTAAATTAAATACAGGGCATGGGGGATTAATTATGGAATGAAATGTTTGCCATATAACCAGAGAGTCCTAAATTCAAAATGCCTTTGACTAACTTCAGCACTGAGAGAGAGAGACCCAAAAGATCAGGGAAGCTCACTGGCACTGTCCAGACAGCATATCTGTAGCAAAACTGAATATGCACACACGTGAAACACACACACACACACACACACACACACACACACACACACACACACACATGAGAGAGAGAGAGAGAGAAACAGACAGACACACAGACAGAGACAGAGACAGAGAGACAGAGACAGACATACACACACACACACACACACACACATAGACAAACAGAGAAACAAAAACACAAACGGCAACAGAGGCAGAGACAAGCAGACAGACAGAGACAGACAGACAGAATCTTAGTTTACAGATGTATACATGCTTGAGTTTATCAACTTTAAAACCTCTAATGCTCACATTAAAGCTGAGTTCATCTGAAGGAAGAAGTACCCTGTGCTTTTCCACTATATGAAACCAACAGGACAGATTTTGTCAGAAACAAATCCAAGTCCTTACTGAAAAAATATATCGCAAAAAAAAAAAAAACCCCACTATTTTGTCAATCTCCTTTTATAGTTTGATTTTCTTATATTTATAATAAAAATGATGATAATTCTGACCAGCTATCTCATGATTACAGGAAAGGCTCTCTTTCATTTTTATTACATAACAGCTTCTCTTAATGTCTTATGTTCATCAAGAGAATGTCCCTGTTGGCCTTTTTTTCCTCCCTAAAATGGGACAGATTGTGTTGCAGCCACTCAGGGCTTTTTTTCACCTCTCTACCTCTCTTTAAGGATTGCTCAGCCCAACCCAGTATATTCATACCCAGGTCAGGGCTTCAAGGTCTAAGGGAGTAAATCTTTGTAGAGCTTTGGGTGTTTTTACTCCCTGCAGCATCCACACTGAATACAGGGATGCTGTGAGGAACAGATCCAATGATTACTGAGGTAAGAAACCTGCATGCATCTTCCCTGATGGGGGTTTGTTACTCTTGTCTTCCTGAAGTTAATAGCTCACTGCCCTAGAACATCTGTTTTCCTTTGTCTTTCTCATTTTGAGAATCCAGGAAAATGAACCTTTTGTTTCTAGATTGCCCTGAAATGTTTCTTAAACACCTGTTTGGTGAATTCATTTACTTTTGTTCCTCGGAATGAAGTACATGATTGCTTATAATTGGGACATCCTTGATGAATATTAAAGTAGAAGAATCATTCTCATTAAAAATGGAGCACAGGTTAAGGTTAACTTGAACAGATTGCACTCTATTCATGAAAAAAATGTACTTTTAAAAGTAACTACTGCTTATATCCTTTGTACAAAAACATTTTTCTTTCAAACTTTGCCTACACTTAAACTAATGTCACGAGGTATAGTTTTTCTTCTCTCTTAGAGACTGAAGGTGATAATGGTGTTACAGTACTGTGAATTATAAGATTTCATGTCTGTGCACTTCTGAATGGGCTTAAAACTTCTAATAAACCCAGCCCAGCAAAGGACGTGCTTTGTTTTCTTGTTCCCTTAACGTTGCAAAGGAAGAAACTACAGCCAGACTAAGGACTCAGGGGAGAACATAATATCTGCAGGCAGAGTGGGAAATTTCCAAAGCCTGTGCCCATCACTACTCAGACATTCTTTCCGCTTAAATATGTTTTCCCCCACACAGAAGTTGTTCTTCTGTCTTTAGGTTCTCTCATGTGCATTTGTGATTTGGAAGGGAGTTTCATCATGTAGCCCATGTAGATGTAATTCAGATCTCCATCCCTCTGTCTGCCCAGGGCTAAGATGATAGATGTGCCCCCATGACAGCTCTGTTTTCAGAAGTCTCCAATCAGGACATCCTCTTCACAGCTCAGACCCCCATCCCTCTTTAACCTGGGTTCCTATGTATTTGTTCTTGTTTCTCCAGAATGCTGGCTTGTTTTCACAGTTCACACCAGAGAACATATAGAGTCATATCTAGAGTATACAGTGCTAACTTTCCTCTGTACCTTTTCTGTGGTGTGCCTTTCATGTGGTAAGAGCCCATGACTCCAATGCCTGCCTTGTAAATTTATTTTGCTATGGATTCAAAATCAAGGTATTAATATTATCTTTGTTTTCACATTATCTTCTTCAGAAGACTTTCTAGAATTCAGCATCATCTTGTTTGAATTTGTGCAATGTTGAAAGCTTCATCATTTTTATAAGAACAAATATGCATACTATGTGTGTTCTACTTGGAAATAGAATGAAAAGAATTTATTATGATTTTCCCTGTGTGTATATATGTGCCTGTGCATGGGTGTGAGTGCGCACTTGAGCACTTGCCAACATAGGCACATCTGAAGGCTAGAGATGGATGCTTTGATGTCATCTTTGGTCATTTTCCCATCTCACATTTTGACATGATATCTCTCACTGAGCCTTGATCTAGCTGTGTCAGCTAGACCAACTGTCAAGGAAACTCTCATGATCTGTCTATCTCTCCTCACTGAATTGAAGTTGCAGATATACACTGCTATACTTGGCTTTGAACATGGTTGCTGAGAACTTGAATCTCTCCTGCTTCTAGTTTTTTTTTTTTTTTTAAATAAAACAGTTAGTGAAGAAAAGTGCAAGCTTGCAAAGATTGTGTCATCTGAATTTTTAACATACAGCTATTGTAGTAGCTTCATTAAGTATAAAACACCCTACATTATCAAAGGCAGAGGTGTTATTTTAGTAATACTACAAACTGATTCCCTATAAAAGAGCAGATTTTACACATAATTTTCAGAAAACATCCTGTTGAATTTCATTAAAGGCATCTTAATGGTTCTATAATTAAAAATACAAAACTATTCAGATACGTAAATGTTTCCTTCAAATATATATTAATTACATTTCTTAATTTACTACAGTATACATTACTTTGCATTGAGATGACTCCTTCAAAGGCTTCTTGTGGAAAATGAAATTATTCTCAATGGTAAACTAAGCAGAACAGACCATTTACCATGGGTTCGAGAGGTACAAAACAGATACATACACACAAGGAAGAAACAAGCTCAGACACTTACTGATCTCAGTAGCAATGATGGTGATATTGTGCCAGACACTAAGTTCTCTGTCCAGTGGAGTCGCCAGTGTTATCTTCCCATCATCTGCATTGATGTTGAACTGTCTTTCCAGGTCAGTGTGGCGGTCGATGGAAAACCTACAAAACCCAGAGAGATCTTTAATTTCCTCCAAGGTTCCTATGATGCTTACCTTCTACAGCAGGTCTTTAGTAATCCCGTGTGACTCGTAGTTGTGAAGCCAAATGAATTGGGAAACACTGTGGCATCGTAATTTGTAAAACAAAATGACTGGATGAGACACAGGAAACTTAATAATTATTGTCCAAGGAGCAATTAGCCAGATATGCAACATGGAGGTCATAAACCACCATCCGTTTCAATGGGTATCATCCTCAAACACTGATGCTGATGAAGAGTTAATTGGACAATCCATCACATTTATTAGACAACTTATGATAATTAGCCATTGCCACAGATACAATATTAAAAAAAAAAAAAAACTCAGACCAATGCAGTGTGTGCTGGCAACATGTTATTTATAGCTATTTGAGGATATACAGATATTTTTTTTTTGTTAAATGTAGTCTAACTAGATGTTTCTGAAGCATTATTTTTCATAATTGTTTGTTATGTTATCGTTAAAAGTAATCATTTAGATTTTCAATTCTGCCACATTGGTAAAAATCCTGTAGTTCTTGATATTATAGTAATGTTTTTAATAGATAAGATACCTCTTTTGATATATGTAGCATGCAACATACTGCTAAAATAGTTTCAAATGTACATGAAAATAGTTCTTCAGTTGAAAATACTCCTCCAAATAGACATTAAAGAGAAAACTTAGTGCTGAGGGGTAGGGATTACTATTGTAGTGTGCCAAACAATTTTTTGTTAAATGGAGTCAAGAGCATTCATTATCTTCTTATCATCTGCCCTAACAATTTATTGAATTATAGTAGAGCGGTATGTGTCATTAACTAAATTGTTATTCTTCCATATTTAAATTTTTTCATTAAAAATGGGATATCTATTTATTTATTAGGCAAAGTTATTATCATGCCAGTGCTTAGAATAGAACCATAAGCTATGTAATGTTATCGACATTTATTTAAAGATAAATTCCCAACAAAACAACTAGTGAAATTTAGTAATGTTTCATAACAAAGGAAGGTAAGCCAGTGACTACTAGTCATTTTATAGAGATTTACAGAGTCCACTGCAACTCAACAAGACAATTGAAGTATTTACAAAGGATTGAAGAACTTCACAGCATGGGGTTGAAATGTCACAATAAAATGGTGAACATGAGGAATTTTTTATTATAAATTTTTTGAATCCTTAGTAATTGGAGATGAGACCAAAGGGAACTATCCTATAAAACAACTGTTGAATAAACTATGGATATTCCGATGTTATCTATAGCATACCTGGAGAGATAAATGCTTTGTCCCATAGACTCTATGCATGCTGGCTCTTGACAAGAGCCCAGAAATGTCTGCAGGCTATATCATCATTTCCTGCAACATATTTTTTAAATAAAAGTGTCCAACATTTTATGGTTCTTGTAATTTTATTTTTGTGATGCTGATATTTCACATATGAATGAAATGAGTTATTTCAGAAGCCACACTTGGTAAGAATTAATAAAATTAATGAAGCACAATGAGTCTTTTTGCCAAAGCATGCTTTATGACTGTTCAGTGACTATGTCATGAAGAGCCTCGAATTTCTAGCTTAAACTAGTTAGAGTGGAGGTTAGGTATTTGGAAAAAAGCTCCATGTTTATTCCCTTTGTCAAAGTTCAGTGATGAAGACAAGAAATTTGCTTACAGTATATCTGTTCTGAGTTTTCTTTCTCTCTCTATTCTCTCTCTCTCTCTCTCTCTCTCTCTCTCTCTCTCTCTCTCTCTCTCTCTCTCTCTCTGTGTGTGTGTGTGTGTGTGTGTTTGCATGTGAACAAATGCACATGTATGTATAGCTATATTTGCTTGGATATACAAGCAGTTGTGGAGATTGAAAACTTATTTTGTGCTCTTCATAACCAGCTCCTCCAATCATTCTTTTTTATACACTATACATTTACTCACAGTTTGCAAACTTGGGAAGCAAAATTTATTATATATGATTCATATATATATATATATATGATTCAATATATATGTATATATATATATATATATATATATATATATATATATATATATATAATTGAAGAGATTAGAAAAATGAAAATAAATTAACCAAAATCTTAGGATTCATTTAAGTCCTAAGGATAGGTACATTTATTAATAATTGTTAAATTGGATCAATAAATATAATTTTAAATTAGCTAAAGGGAAGTGGAGAATGACAATATAACAATACATAAAAGCCATAAAAGTTGAAAATATATTGGTGGTTTTTAACTCCCATAAATCAAAATTAAAATTTTATCACAATTTTTAAAGTTCACTTTCATTAAAACAGTAGAGAGTCATTTGAACTTGTTAGTAAATAATAAAGGCTACCACATATTAAGACCAGAAGTAAAAACATAATGAGATTTCATGACTACAATGGCAGAAACTTGGTAAAAAAGTGAAACAGTTGAATGTTATTGTCTAATTGGACAGTGCAAAGAAGACTAGGTGTTTCTTTTTTTTTTTTTATTAAATTGAACAACTTTATTTTAAAAAACAATGATAAATGTACAAATTTTAAGCATTTTTGCAAAAAGTATATGAATACATTTTTGTCAGTACTTGATTTTTTAAAGGTTTGATAGTATGCATTAAAATCTTTTTTTTAAACGACTTTACTTTACAAAACAAAGATAAATGTACAGATTTTAAACATTTTTTGCTTAAAATTATACATTTTTGTCAGTACTGTTTTTTCAGACATTGAAATAATTTTTACATAAAACCATGTGAATATATTTTTTTAGTCAGTACTTGATTTTTTTCAAGGGCTTGACAGTATGCATTGAAAACCTAATAGTTACAATAAGCATAAAGTACATGCAAAACAAAACACAACATGGAAATAGTGTTCTCCATATATCATTGCCAGTTTGAGTTTATTATAAATTTTTGTCAGTATGTCTAACCTATGAGAAAATGAGGGCAAAAATATGCCCAGCAAGCAGAACTCAAACAATGGATATTTACTAGTTCATTGATAGATGGCTTTTCTTTTGTTACCTTGAATGATCCGGTTCCAGAAACTCAAAGTTAAAAAGAGAAAACGTTAAAATATTTGAAATTCTTTTTATAAACATGTATAAAATGGTCATTGTTGTTTAGGAAAAAGAAAAAGGGCTGCACATGTTTAGGACAGATTCAACTTCCTACAGTTAACATCATGGTATACAGAGGAAGTGTGGAAGTTGTGGAGAGTGATTAAGGATCTGGGCAAACTGAGACAATCACAGAGGCTCTTCCTACCTGGAATTTCAATCACCTGAGTTCAGAACTGTACTCACCGGAAGAGCTTTGTTTTCCATCCATTTAAGAAATAGTTTATATTTATTTTGATGGACTTAAAATACTTTTGATCCTAAAATTTGAAACTAAGATTTGAAAAACAAACTATTATTAAATAAAGTAAACTTTCTCAAGGAAATTGGGGTGTTTATATAACCTAATTAGTAAATAGAAGAATTAGAATATGTGTGTATTTGTCATTTCTTCTAACATTAATTCATAGAACAAAGAGAATATGCTCAAAATTAAATGGCTACACTGGTTAGTTATTAATATTAATGAAAGAATTAGATGTGATAGTATATTATACCACACTATGTGAAACATTATGAAGTAAGCGTTGAAATAAAGGGCGTCATTTTACTTACAGGTCAATGTCATACTTGTATTGTACAGGCGTAGTGAATATTAAAACTAAAAAAGAGAATGGATAAGGTATTAAGTTCAGATGTTTGTGTACCCCACAGAACTTGATTTAGGTATTCAAATTAACAATAAATTGGAGGGTTTAAATGCTTGAGAAGACTCTTTCACTTCTTTTATATATATAAAAAAATATATGGATGTAAGAAAGCACTTTGAACATATGAACAGAGAGTGAGACAGCATTCTAGAATCAAGCAAAAGAATCGACAATATGAAATACCTTGGTGTGACTCTAACTAAGCAAGTGAAGGACCTGTATGACAAGAACTTCAAACCTCTAAAGAACAAAATCAAGAAAGATCTCAGAAAATGGAAAGATCTCCCATGCTCATGGATTGGAAGGATCAACATCTTAAAAATGGCCATCTTACAAAAAGCAATCTACAGATTCAATGCAATCCCCATCAAAATTCCAACCCAATTCTTCACAGAGTTGAAAAGAGCAATGTGCAATTTCATCTGGAATAACAAAAGACCTAGAATAGTGAAATCCATCCTCAACAACAAGAAAACATCTGTGGGAATCACTATCCCTGACCTCAAGTTATATTATAAGGAAATTATGCTAAAAACTGCATGGTACTGGTACAGAGATAGGCACATGGATCAATGGAATAGAATAGAAAATCTAGAAATGAGCCCTCACATATATGGTCAATTGATTTTTGACAAATAAGCTGTAAACATTCAATGGAAAGAGGACAGCCTCTTCAACAAATGTTGTTGGTCAAACTGGCACTCATCATGCAGAAGAATGAAAATAGAACCTTACTTATCTCCTTGTGCAAAGCTCAAGTGCAAGTGGATCAAAGATTTCCACATTAAACCAGGTACACTGAAACTATTAGATGAGAAATTAGGGAAAACCTTAGAACACATAGGCACAGGAAAAAATTTCCTGAACAGAACACCAATGGCTCATGTTCTAAGGTCAAATATTGACAAATGGGACTTAATGAGATTGCAAAGTTTCTGTAAGACTAAGGACAGGACACTGTCAGTATAACAAAATGGTAGCCAACAGATTGGAAAAAGATATTTATCAACCCCACATCTGATAGAGCCCTAATATCCAAGGTATACAAAGAACTCAAGAATCTAGACAACAAAGAATCAAACAACCCTATTAAAAATGGGGTACAGAGCTAAACAAAAAATTCTCAGTTGAGGAATATCGAATGGCTGAGAAACATCTCAGCAGGCAATTGACATCATTATCCATCAGGGAAAGGCAAGTCAAAACAACCCTGAGATTCCACCTCACACCAACCAGCATGGCTAAGATCAAAAATTCAGATAACAGCAGATGCTGGTAAGGATGGAGACAAAGAGAAACACTTCTTTGTAAACTGGTACAACTGCTCTGGAAATTAGTCTGGCAATTCTTCAGCAAATTGGTCATAATACTATCTGAAGACCCAATTATTTCACTTCTGGGCATATACCCCAAAGAAGCACCAACATACAACAAAACACATGCACCACAATGTTCATAGAAGTCCTACTTATAATAGCCAGAAGCTGGATAGAACCCAGATGTCCTTCAGTAGATAAATGGATACAAAAACTGTGATATATTTACACATTGGGGTACTACTTAACCAACAGGAACAGTGACTTTATGAAATTCTTAAGAAAATGGATGCATCTAGAAAAAAATCATCCTGAGTGAGATAACCCAGTCACAAAAGAACAGACATAATATGCACTAATAATTGGATACTAACCCCAGAAAGCTCTGAACACCCCAGAAACAACTCACAGCCTATATGAAGTTCAAGAAAAAACAAAGGCCACAAAAAAGAGGAAAATGAAAAAAACTTAATTTTTACACACCAAATCTTTGATTATTTCCAGGTTACATATTGTTTTACATGTACTTTATGCTCATTGTAACTAGTAAGATTTTAAAGAATACTATAAAACCTTTAAAATAATCAAGTACTGACAAAAATGTATTCACATACTTTTATACAAAATGCTTAAAATCTGTACATTTATCTTTGTTTTTTAAAATAAATTTGTTCAATTAAAAAAAAAGAATCGGCTTTGTCATAAGCTGCTCTGCTGGTCTCAGACTTCAGGAACTCATAATCATAATTACTGTTGACTTAAGCTACAAAGTATATGATACCTTTTATTGTCTCTAGAATAGACAAATCACAGGCAAGAGGTAAATCCTTTTCTCACTTTGGAAGCCACCAATTTGAATATATCAGTAATTCATAAGTATTAAAATTTGAGATCTAAGTAAAGATGAATTGCTAAATAAGATAATTAAAATTTAGGATTCTGGATTCCAGAAATAAAGTCATCTAACTTTCATCATTTTTATATACCTCTGGATAAATTTTAATCCACCTCATTATCTCTCAAACTCAGCACTGATTACAGACAGCATAACTGGTTTTTGTGTTTCTTCTTAGACTACCAGGCAAGTCCTGGGCTACATAACAGCATATGTCCTAAACCATTGCATAAAGCACAAGACTCACTGATCTAGAATAATGATTTCCTATCCAGGATTCTTTGTTAGCAAACAGTAGACAAAATAATCTCAAAAAAAAATACAAGTTAGCTTATCAGAAGAATGACTCAAATTTTGGAACCTGAGTAAATAGAAGGAAATACAAGTCTCTAAAATATGACCACATAGACAAAGGACTCGGGAGCAGAAACTAAGTCATTTAGAAACCCTGAGGTTCTTATTATTATTTCACATTGAACAATGTTACAAAAAGCAAAGTAAATGCTGGCCTAATGCCAGGAACTGCATCCACAGCTGAAACTCAGTAGTGGGGGGAGGTTAGTGTCACTACAAACTCTTAGTACTAGATATTAGTCTATAAACTGTACAGTATTTTGCTTTGTGGTGAGTTGAAAAAAATTAACTGACAACAGGCATTAGAGTACATATCTAAAGGACAAAATCATGGAGGGAACAGAATGAGTGGGGGAATGAGAGTATAGGAATAGAAAGTTGAAGATAAAAGTCTTATTTGAAATACTTTGGCAGCTGTGAGAAGCAAACTGTCCAAAAAGAGTCTTACACTTTTCCCAAACACTTTGTGGTATTTGTCTACATTGCTATTCACCTCTGGTACTATAGGTATCTCAACAGAACATAGACTCTAGTAGAAGAAGGGAAAAACTACATTGGCTTTCTAGGTCATGAGTCTTCCACAAGTCCTCTTTACTACTTGGCCCCAGTCTTTGTTAGGCTTTCCTTCTGAAGAATGTCTTTCCTATTATTCCTCAAACATGTAACTGACCCCTGATCTTTACTTATAAAAAAAGAAGGCTTTATTCTTCCATCCTAATATCCAATAAGTTAGATAGATTCTGCTGCTGTTATTTAAAGATGGTATATGGAGATAGTCATTTGTTGAGTAAGGTTATTATTGTATGAGAATCACATTAGTAAAACAATTGAAGAGAGAGAGAGAAAAAAGAGAGAAAAGAAAAATTTGTGTCCTAAAACTAATATGCAAGTAAGAAACATATTCTAGCCAATGCATTTAAAGACATAACTGTTTATGTACCTAATAATAATAATCTCTATCCTTATGTATTAAGATATTACATTTGTGGATTCTTTATACAGTTACTTATGATGTTTTAGTTAAAATGTATAGCTTCCAGGAGAATATGCAAATTGGAGAATCACCTTCTTGCTGAAATAAGTAAAAATCAAACAAACAAACAAATGAAAATAACATCAATTAAAAAAAAAACTTCACATTAATACAGTGGGAAGCAGAATTGAGAAAAATGGGTTTCATGGTTCATGATTTTATGAGATGTAATAATTGAAGGTTTGTAAATCATTCCTTCCATGTGGAAAGGGTGAGTTTTAGAAGCCATATTGTCTGTGATTTCACAGAAAACGTATTGAAACTTTCTTATTTGTAAGTCATCAAATACTTGTTTAGGCAAACTTTTTACTACAGTTGTGCTTCCTGGAAGTAAGTGCAGAGGACTTCACTAAATTTCTTTATTGTATTAAGGCTACACATGAAAGAAAATATCCCAGCTAGTTGCTTAGCATATGGTTTACAGTGGCAATGTAGCATGAACCTCTGTTACCAGAAATGAACTCTTGTCATCAACGTTACTCAGTTCTGGATTTCGATCAGATATCAGCAGTAAGTTTAAGAAAATGCCACTGGTTGGTGTTGTGAAATGTACTGTGAAATTTTTATTGTGTTGAGAAAAACTATGCTTTTCACACTGCTGTATTAATGTTGTTGGTGATTATTAAAATCAATGTTTTCCTGATAAATATGCTATCTCAAAAGACATAATTTCCTTTCATATTTTCAAGCTAGTGTTTGGTACAAAATTCTTACTTCTTATATTTAGTTGTTTTGGTGTGAAAGATTTACATTAGATTCATTGCTTATAATATGCACATAAACACATACATCCACACACAAACCACCACCATCAACAACAACAACAACAAAACAACAACAACATACTGTTTTACTCTCTTATTTTGACCTAGCTCCAAGACAGTCAACCAACAGGAAGCCTCCATCCCCTGGTGAATGTATTTTCCTCTTCTACAGTTAAAAACTATGGAAAGTAACAACAATTTTATGATAATTATCCCTTTTAGGATTTTTTAGGTGTACTTATTTCCTCTGAGTCCAGGTCAACAAAGTCAAACTGTAGGCTGAATACTGAGAACACTCCAGAGCTTTACTAATTACTACAATAATCTAATTAAGAAACAATGTGGTGTACACTTTTTTCTTTTCTTTTTTTTTATTACTCTGTATTTACATTTGAGATGTTATCCCTTTACCCAGCCTGCATACTCCCATCCCCTCCCCCCTCTATTTGCCTTCACAAAGGTGCACTTTGATCCCCCTCTCTACTCCATTGTCTTGTCCTTCCCCTACATTGAGAAAACTTGCACACTGGAACAAAAGTCTCTTCTCACATTGATGCCAGACACTGCTCTCTTCAACTACATACGAAACTGGATCAATAAGTCTCTCAAAGTGCACACTTAGGTTGGTGTTTTATTCCATGGGAGTTTTGGAGGGTTTGGTTGGTTGATAATTTAATCTTCCCATGAGGTTACAACCCCTTTCAACTCCTTTGGTCTTTTCTTTAGCAGCCTCATTGGGATCCTCCACTTCAGACAGATGGTTAAATGCAGGCATGCTCAGCTGAATCTATATGACTAGAGCATAGTTCCTGAGAAGGCATCTCTGTCCGGTTTCTGCCACTACATACTTTTAGGGATCAGTTATTGTGCTTGCATTTGATGATTGCATATGTGGTGGATCCCCAGGTGAGGCAGCTTTTGATAGCTCTTCAATCCCTGTTCCTCTATTTGACCTTGCATTTCCTCCCATGAGAGTTTTGTTCTCTTTTCTAAGAAGGACTGAAGCATCCCCATTTTTGGCCTTTCTTCTTTTTGAGCTTCCTAAGATCTGTGAATTGTTTCTTGGGTATTAGGTATTAAGAGCTTTTAGTGGCTACTATCTGCTTATTAATGAGTGCATACCTTGTGTGTCCTTTTGTGACTGGGTTACTTCACTCAAGATGATAGTCTCTAGTTCCATTCATTTGCCTACGAATTTCATATAAGAGTGATATCTTATAAGATATCTAATGATTTTCTAAATTTCTTATTTCCTAACTTTTCTGCTTTGTACACTTTATGTGTGTTCTAAAGTCACTTCCTCAAAGAAACACCTATTTATAATTATTATTCATAACAATAGCAAAAGTACAGCTATGAATAGCAGTGAAATAATTTATGGTTGGTGTCATCATATCATTAGAAACAGTATTAAAAGTTCACAGTATTAGGAAAGTTGAGAACTACTACATAAGAACAAGCCTCCCATATTCTACAATTTCCCACTGTACCCTGTTTTCTAAATGAGCCATATCCCAAGAGGACTATAGATTGATGGTCTAACTTTGATGAATTTTTATCAAGTAATAGAAACAAAATTAAAGACACACACTAGCTATAATAGCAATTAAGCTCTGCTAAAGTATTGACCTAGGATTTACTTGCTATAGACATTGCGATACATAGATATGATTTTTCTAATGTGTAACTTAATTTATATGTGGTAAGACAATAAAGGAATATAGCTCTGTTGGAGCTAACAGTGAGGCAAGAAAAAAAGAAGATGAAAACAATTCTACAAATCTATTTCCAACAAAAAGTACACAAATAGGAAAAACATAACACAAACACAGGTTCTCTGGGTGTAAAGATTTTAACAGAGAACCATATGATATAACTTTAGTAGTCAATAAAAGGGGGTATCAAGAAAAGTGTACCACAGGACACCAAGGCTAGTTTAACACTGGAAAATGAAATTGAGGTGAAAGGTTTCTATAAATCTTCATTATTCACCTTGAAGACACAGGAATTTCAAATAACTTCAGGTATTGTCTACAGAACTATACCAATCAAAAGATATCATGACAACCTATTATTGAAGAGTAGCTTTCTTTGCCTTAAATGATAACTTTTAGCACAATTGATAATACTAATTTTAACTTCTCTCTTCACAAATAGTATTCAAATTATGCATTTACTACACAGGCAAAATTATAAAGTATCTAAATATCTAGCAGTCAATGTAGACTGCAAATCCAGTAGACATACTTAGTAAAACATTTAACTAATTGTTAAAAACTTTATATCATTTAGTATTTTGATAATCCTCATACATTATTTTTGTTTGAATTATTTATATAAAATGGTAGTCATTCATATATAATTGAACTGCACTCACATTCTATGGTCTATAGTTATAAGTGAAGATAATTCATATTTCCACAGCCATAAAGCCATTGAAATAATATGAATAATATCCTGACAATGCATTGACAAGCAATATTCACATTGAAAATTCTAAGTACTTACAAGGAGGATTGATTTTAATTACCTTCTGTTTTCGATTTTGATCAATCTATTATACAATGCAGAAAAAAAATGCTCATTAAAAACATGCACCTTCCGAAATATTAAATGGATACTGCAAAATTGTATCTAATCTGTGATGGTAAATTTTCTATAAATGTTCTTATGTTTTGAAATGTCAGCTGGACATCACACACATTGAAAGTGATGAGAATTTACTGATTAGTAAGATATTTTAAAAAGTAGAAATAGAATGATATCCTAATCACTTCTTTAATTGTATAATATGCAAAAAATAACTTAAGAACAACATATTAGTATTATGTCACATGCTATTTTTTCTGAGTCATACATGTTTAATACCATAGACATTAAATGGAATGCCTGTGTCACACTGTCAGAGTTTATTTTGCAAATCACAACAACAGATATTTTAATTCCAGTTGAATTTATCCTGAATGTTTCCTCTTTCGGTAAAGTATAGTCCAACTCTCTGTGTACACACTTCCATCTTGCTCCCATCAATTCATGCCTGACATACCCAATAACTGACCTTCTTAAGAGATTACACCTAAGCTTTTTGCTGTCATTTGTATATCTGTGAATAAACCCCATTAGCTAATGCTTCATAAGTAATATTCTCATTTACTAATATTGTGTGGCAGTAATCCTTGGGATTCCTGAACAAATATCTAACCATACCAATTTGGTAACTGAGGATGGCACACAAAAGTAAAGATACCACCAGTATCCAACTTGATAAACCAAAGATTCACAATGGAAGTGTTTATAGTAATATGGGTAAGGGATTGATTATAAGAGGATAAATTAATAAAAGACGGTTGGATCAACAAAAGTCCACCCCAGCATGGTGATAGCTCATAAAAGCTGGAAACCGGGAACACACAATTTGAAGAGAGTTCAATAAGCTGGAGACTCTCATTATGGGCATCTTAGCTGCTTTGCTTACTCTAGGCAGCTGAGCTGGTCTGAGATATATTTTGCACCAGTCCTTACTGCTTACATGGCCATGGGGAGGAACGAGCATGAAAAAATATACTGCCTCTTGTCTTCAGGGACTTCATGAAAATTCTAAGTGGTTTACTTCTTGAATTAAGCAAAATGCCCTAAATTATGAAATAGTTTGACTGCCTTAGAAGGCATGTTTTAAGAAGTTTCTCTACAAGATGGAATATATTTATATTGGAGAAAATTGCTACACAACAATTACAAAGCTGCAGATACCTGTAAATCATCATAAACCTGAATTATCCCCAGGGACCTAATAAAAGACAAGGAAACAAAGACTAGGCATTGCAATTTGTTGAAATCGGATCCTCTTATTAGAGTTTATCTAGTAAACATTTTATAGAATAGTAAAATATGCACCTTCCTTTTTCAATATGAGCTCTCCTGAAATGATACTGTGTTTTTCCTCTTTATCATAACTCAAATCTGATTGTCCTTCATCAACAGAAGATTGGTTGTCCAGTGCACAGTTTCAAATTGAAGTGTAGAAATTATTGAAAAATTCTTCACTAAAATGACATCCATATATCTCATTAACAGATAAGTCCTTCAGTATACACTTGCCATAATGCAAGATAAGAGGCCTTATTCTGCCTTATAAGTACAAAAATGTACAAAATTACAGGTGAGATTCTTCTAGCAGCCTTGTTTCTTCTAGAATATAAGAATTATTATTATGTTTTGATTCCTGTAGAAGACATACTTCACCAACGAGAAACAGCTGTTTGAAAGCCTTATCAACACGTCTTTTATTTCTGTCTTCAATGACTATTATTCTGGTTTTACTGCTCTGGAACTCTTGTTTTAAATATTTTATTAATACATGAAAATTGATACATAATGATAGTCACCAGTCACTTTAAACACCCAACACCACATTGATAGAATTCAGAAGACTTGATTTGTTACTTTGATGTTAGCATCTGACAGTATTCCAAAATATATATGCATACATATAGGATGAAAAATATGCTCACATAGTAATCCAGTGACTTGAGCAGACAGAATTGTCAATTTACAGAAGAGATTACAGGGGCCTAAGAATCTATCTCAGTGGTGGAGAACCATCCTACTGTGTGTATTGTGGCATCTGAGATTTTATATTTCATTCTGTCAAAATATAAACAAACATGAACAATGAAATATATTTCACAATTTTTCCTTATAGGATGCAGATGCTCTGTGGTTACTGGTTAGGAATTCACATCTATACCAGAGTGAGTGATTCACAGTGGGCTTCAACCTACTATTTGGAAAAGGAGAGAGGGACAGGAGGAATGCCAAGGAGGGGGAGAGTGGGCAGGATATAAAGTTAACAAGTAAAAAAATTAATTAATTATTTAATTATTTAAAGAATTTACTTCTAGTAGTCCACTCCATATTGGCTTCCCACGTGTCAGAAAGTTCTGTTCCTAGCCTAAATATTATTAAGGAAACAGTTATAGAGACCCTTTCAACTTTGCCTTATGTAAAACTCCTGTGCTTGTAAATATTTAGCTAAATGAAGATGTTTAACTTCCTTCCTTCTTTCTTTCTTTCCTTTCTTCCTTACTTCCTTTCTTTCTTTCTTTTTCACTTTAAGAGTTTATTGTTCCATTCTTTTCTCTGCCTGTTTCATTTCAAAACTCCAGTCTTTAACGTATCTTACAACCCAGTGATCAACCTTTGGACAATCTAATCTGTTACAGATTAATTACTGGGAAGAAGGACATGTTCAAGTCCCAGTGTTCATACAATAAAGCATAAATGAAACATAAATGAAGTTGGCCCTATGTAGAGGCTTCATCTCCTTAACAAAGCATCCCAGTGTTTCTTGTTGAATGCATATGGTCTTGCCAGGGAATGCATTCAAGTGTTTACTTAATTTACTATAGTAATTTACTCAGCATGAAAATTGTTTCATGCTTCTGATTAGGAAATTTCAAGAAGAATTGGTGCATTTATCAGAATATTTGAAAAGAAGAGAACCTGGCTAAAATGGTCAACAGTCTGAGATCTACAAAGTCCTTAGAATAGACATAAGAGTTCTGGTGATAGGATGAAGCAGAAAAGAGATCGGGGTTTCAATATCATGAAACCCTGTCATGAAGGAAACAAAGCCTTATCTTTAATAAACTACCTCCATAGCATTCTCCTTTCATAGTTAGTATGGTAATTGTGAGTTTTCTCTATAGCTAAATATAGAGGGCAGCTTTGGAGTTAAGGAGGAATCACAGTTTGTAGAACAATTGACATCTCTACAGTAAGACTTGAGATTGGATCCCAAGAATTCATGTAAAGTTGTGCAGTGTTCCTACTGTGTGTTAAAAAACTGTTGATAAGAACATCCTGGGAGCTTGTGAGCCAGTAAGATGGGTGTGTTAGCAGTGGATTGAAGACATGCTACTTCCAACAAGACGGAAGGTAAAGACCAATGAAACATGTATGAAAGTTGTTTTTTTTTTTTTGTTGTTGTTGTTGTTGTTGTTTTTTTTTTTTTTTTGTTGAGACATCAGCCTTTCCCTGTGTGCACCTTGCTGTCCTACAACTCTCTATGTAGATCAGGCTTGCCCTGAACTCAAAGAACCTGCCTGCCTCTGCCTCCTAAGTGTTGACTCTAACATACTGTTCTTATTTCTCTACGTGTGTCATAGCATTCATGTGGTATCCATCCAAGGCTCCAAGAAAATGCCTATTCTCATCACAGGTAGCTCTGCTCATTCAAAACTAATTTAAGTGATTATGAAAGTCTTAAGGAAATATTTTAGGAACCTTAGCTGAGTAACATTACTGAGGAAGAATAAAATCCTGAAAGGCCATGTATTCATTTATTTAATTGGAACCATGTGAAGCTAACTCCATATGTGCAAATATGGGAGTCCATGAACTTCATTTCAGTAGGTGTTTTCAGGCTTCTCATGCATACTGCCTCTGTTCCCACTCTATAGTTGTAGTCAAATATTTCATTAATGTTTATAATTATTCTTCCTTCAGTGGGCTTACTATACAATCAAGGAGGGACTAGTCATTCATGCAAAAAGATAACTAACTTGCCATAACCAAGTTTTGCTATATTGATAATACTTGGTAAATTATAACCTAGAGCACAGAGGAGCTTAAAGAACTCAAGTAGCCTTCCTTCAACATGACAAGTGGTCAATTCTTAATGCTCGGCAGAGTTCACCAGTGGCCTGCATTGTGTCTCTACTCATTGTGAAAACACACCTGTCTCCTTTCCAAATGAACTTAAGGGGAGATCCTAGAGCAAAGATAGCTGAGTTCAAACCTATCTGCCCACAGTCCCTCTGTTGTTTAGAATGTGTGAGAGAATGGCTGTCTTTGGGGAAGGAAAAATTGTTGGACTTTTCAAATTTATCAGAAACAAATGTGTTTTGTAGAATAAAAAAAATGCTTTGTTCCACACAGGTCTGCTCTCTCTCTGAGAAATGTACAGGAAGATACAATTTTGAGCTGACTGCAAAGTGAAGATGTTATTTAGAGCAACACATAATGAAGTAAAACCCTTAGTTATGAATCGGTTATTATATTTCCCTGAACCCCAACTGCTTCTTTCTCAATGCTTAATTTCCTTCTCACTTTTGTTATTATGCCTAAAGAAAGCATTTTAGCATTTTTTTGCATGCACTTTGAGAATCAAAAAAATTCCATCTACAAGATTTCTGCTTTCCGTCTCTAATTGCTCCACAGGTTGCTCTGGCTGCTTTAATAAATAATATTGTCTGCATTCTTCTTGTCCCAGAGCTCTGTTTATTTATTATTCTCTAGGGGAAAAAATATCTTTTTCAGGGAGGGGCAGAGAACAGAAAAAAAGAAAAAGAAAAAGCTATCAACCCAGTCCACTATACAAGTTAGTACAAGGGATTCTATAAGATGACATAGATTAGTTAACCCCATTAAACAGCTCTAGTTGCTTCCACTCAGATTGTATTAGGATTCTATTCCTTCCTCTTGATGATAAAGCTTTGATGTTATTTATCCCAGCAACAAAGCATACAGCAGCTGAAATGAGGCACCCAACACATATACAGCATAGGAATGCCTGGTCTGGATTCAGTCAGAAAAGATAACGCTCAGGAAACTGGAGGCTCCAGGGAGTGTGGAGCTCTGGTGAGATAGGGGGTAGGGCATGGGAACGTCCTCATGGATACAAGGAATAGGGAGAAGATATAGGATGAGGAACAGTCAGAGGGTGGACAGTGGATAAAATCTGGCGTGTATGAAAAACAATTAAATATATTTTTTTAAAGAATAGCTAAACTAAAAGCTACCTTAGTATGGCTTGGGGTTTCTATGGTTATTTTGTCAGACTTCTTAATATAGAAAAAGAATACAAAACCACTGGATGTATCTTTTTGTTTGTTTGGTTTTTGGAGGAGAGCTTATGTATTGAAATAGAAGATCTAGATTATAGAGCTGGAGTCCTGGGTGATGGGAGGAAAAAGGACAAGGGAGGAGATAGGTGCCTTCTAATGAATGGATCTATGTAAGAAAACATTCTGGAAACTGGGAGCTCAATTATTATAGCAAAGAGAAAAAACTTCAGTGTGAATGGAAGACTAAATATTACTTTAAATGTAAATAAATGGATGACCTTGCATGCATTACACCTAGTGAGGAATTGATTCCAGCCAGTGTAAACAGGAATTGAAAGGCTTTGCAAAGGCATTGAGAGAGCTTGTGCTGTAAGTTGGGAAACAATGAAACTTCTCTCTGGAGAAGTGAATTTAGACATCAAATAAATCAAGTCAGAAATAGTTCAAAAGATTAGACCCCTGGCACCAGACTAGCAGGGATCTAGGGGAAGAATGAAAGATGGTGTAGCATCTCTGGGAAACAGAATGGAGTTTTCTCAAATCCTAAAAGTCAAACTGCAATGCACTCTGGAGGTACCACATCCAGTTATTTATCTGAAAAAAACTGAGGAAAGCATCTCAAAGACATATAATTATTCCAAAATTCAATGAGACAATATGCAGTCTTCAGGTGTTTAATTGTGTATATGTGAATTGACCGATAATATTGAATAAAGTACCATGAATAATTATAATAGAATATTATTCATTCTGAAAAGCAATGGGCATGCTAAAATATGTATATATATATATATATATGTATATATATATATAGCCCTTGCCAACATTGCAATAAATGAAAAAAACCCATTACAAACAGAAAAGAGTGCATTATTTGTTAATATCAAGTATGTAGAATAATTAAACTCAGTTAAAAAGATGATGATAGCCATAGCAGACAGGAAATGAGGAGCTGCTGCTGAACAAGCAGCATTTCAGTTACATGGGGCTGTGTTCAAGTTGTGCTCTGGACAACATAAGATGACTATGTTACACTAATCCTCACACATACACACACACACACACAGTGTGTCTCTCTATGTCTTTCATATTTTTCTCTGTCAGTCTGACTCTGTCTATCTTTCTCTATTTCACACACCACACACACATACATATGAGAGGTGTTATTGCAAGACAGATGAAGAAGTGAGAGATTGTAGAGCATTATTGAGATGTTTTTGTGTAGTCAGAAATGCTTCTCTTTCATTATCATTGATGATGCTAGGAGTGAGGAGTATTTTTATGAATAGAGCTCATTAGCAGCCAGCCTGGTTAAAAAAAAAAAAAAAAAAAAAAAAAAAAAAAAAAAAAAAAAAAAAAAAGAAGAAGAAGGTCCAAGGATGCCATCAGACCAGGAGCAAACAGTGATGTACTGCTCT
The DNA here is from genome assembly GCF_963924665.1 of Micromys minutus. Taxonomy (NCBI): domain Eukaryota; kingdom Metazoa; phylum Chordata; class Mammalia; order Rodentia; family Muridae; genus Micromys; species Micromys minutus. The sequence goes on from NC_137959.1 coordinate 22,882,698, forward strand.
TGTGTTGAGTGGACACTTATATTCATGAGAGGGATCTGGACAATTGACTATCTAGCCACTGTGATCTGGAGTCAATCACCTATTCTCTTACTAAGTGACCACTGGTGTGACTTTTAATTTAAACAGCTCCTGTAATTTATTCAAGGTGAATATTCTGAAAAGAGCAGGAAGCTATTACAAGAAAGAAAAATAAACAAAAATAAATCTCCTTTCTAACATCCACTGTGACTCTCAATATAGATTTAAATTAATATATTGTAAGAGAATTGAGAATAAGGGAAAGACTGTACATAAGCTTTTTATAAGAATGTCTACTTATTTTTAAAACTCACTGTATGTTAGGAATCTTTTCAGCTTAAATGTAATTATTCTGTACATTTCACATTGTTTTAGTGGGTTAGTCACTAAATATTGCATTAGCAATAATCAGTTCTCATCATTATATCCTTGTGCAAGAATCTGAGATCCAGCAGCCCACTCATGAACTTAGTGGTTAGCGATAGGAAACTCAGGTTTAGACCTTGCAACCCACATGAACTGATATACACTCACATAGGTGCACCTCGTTCTTTCAGAGTTTCAGATTTCTTTCCTCAAAATTAAAACATTACCATTTCTCAGTACTTTGGAACAATGTTAGACTCATGAATAAGCCTCACATATTTATCTTCCAGAACACACTACCTCATAGTCAGTAGTAACATACTATAGAAAGTAGCAAGGCAGATGCGTGGGGCCATCCCACACAAACTTGGCTGAACACCAGAGACGAGTTATTTTCTGCTTCTCTTGTAGACTCTCTGGATCTGTTGAGGCAGCTTCAATAATAAAGAATACGTTGAACACGCAGTTGCAGAGATCACAGATAAAGACAAGAATTGTGTCATATGGGAGGGGAAGAGTCAGTCCAGCTTTGCCATAGCCAAGTGAAGGAATTCAGTCTAAAGTGTTCCCAGTGGCTACTTCCCAGTTGAGGCAGGCACTCCACTACCAGGAGGTTAGAAATGAAATCTAAGGATTTCAAAGAATTCCTAGAGATGTCTGTGTGCACCATTTATACACATGGGATACTAAAATACATTCAGGTAAAACACACAAGTAAAAGGGAAAGTAAGTAAATCTCTAAAATATTGAAATGCATGATGTTTTATCTCTCATGAGATGGTAATGTTTGTTGCACTAAATATTAAATGGAGGTGTGTTCCTTTAACAACCCCCTCCCAGGTCTCACTCCTCAGATGCCACTCTAGTGTGGAGCCAAGCACACAGATCTGTCACTTGGTCCAGGAGCTACACTATCCACTATGGTCCCTTCCCAGGCGTTTCAGTCAGCCCGTCCTGCTGCTTCTCTCCCAGGTGGATATGTCTGCCCCTGCAAGTTTCTTCACCCCATGTCCTGACAAAAACATTACTCGAAAGCCCCGTAGATGTTCATGGTTGTTTTATACATTAAATTGTCAATCGACCACCCTCTACACAGTATGATTATATCCAATGGACAAGGATACAACCTGCCCTTCTATATGAGATTAAAGACCTATAGAATCCCTTCAAGGATCCATATCTCCCTAACACCAATTAAGTCCATCTTGATTTCTTCCTTTGTCTCCACCCCCTCTTCCATTTCTTGTATATCTCTCGACTGTACAATTGTATATCACCTTAACATAACTCCACAAATGTTAATAGCAATTTCACCTTAGAAAGCAACCTCATATGCCCAATTACCTAAGAGGAATATAGTATCTAATAAAATGCAAAAAGGAAGTCAGAGAAAACTGTAAGACTGACAGCTAGGGTAGAAAAATAAACAGTAATAGGACTTTTATTCTTAGTTTGGCTAAGTTGTGAAACATTACCTTTAAGTTAGTTTTCGGAAATTACTTTATATTACTGTATCACAATTGTGGAGAAGAAAGAAGTAACCCCTTAAGTAATGTTCCTAACAGGGAGACTGTATGATCACAGGTTTTAATGTATATCTCTGTTCCTTTTCCCTGGACCAGAATATGGAGACATACAGATATGAATATAGATCATGATATAGGTATACGTATTTCAAAATACATGACATGTCTGGGTAGGAGCTGCATTCAAAACGAAATCTAACAGAAAGTCAATGAGCCAGCAAATGACTGTACGCTTTAGCATGGCAGATGCCACAATAGCTGACTATTATTTTTCTCTTTTTGCTGGATGGCAAAGCAAATATTATCCTGAAGGATGGATACGTTGTTGTCAGCATATGAAATACAATTTCTCTAAAGGGAAAATGATGCACTTATTTGTTGCCCAGAGTTTCCATGAAGTTTCAGGTTTGCTAGACTTATAATACCTATACACTGACCTGGTGAGTCAGAGGATTTAATTTTATGTCAAATTAGCCATTTGTGTACAGACATAGGGAAGCTACTATGGGAGCCATCTGGCATAGGAGGGTTACAGAAATGCAGAGATAACATTGAAAAGGTGGAAAACAGCATTGGTTCATTGTAGTGTCACCTCCATGGGCCAATCCACCTGCCACCCAGGACTGCGTGAGGCCCACATAACCTCTGACATATCAAAGTCTAGCACACATGCTTTCAAACAGTACCTTTTTCTTCTTTGTATGTGACTAAAGATGCTCAAGAGCTCAAACTTGCCTTCCATGCGTATTAGAAGCACTGATATGTCTGTCACCGATTCAGACTTGTTCTGTACATATTCCCCTGTCCCTTTCTACAGCTGGAATGAAAATGGCATGCTATCAAGCTGGCTAGTTGATGCTGTAGAGTCCCTAGCTTCTTCTGAACAGTCATTATTGTCACTTTCTAGCGACAGTAATAGATAGAGCTATAATCAGTTACAGCAAGACTCACAGACTTTGTGGCTGCACTTACATCAATAAAACTGATTTTCCACCAAAAAAGTGGACAGATTTTAAATTCTGTACAAAGAGTTAGAGGTGTAGTGAACTGGGTTTATGTTGAGTACCTATGTTTTGAGTCGCTATCTGTCTGTCTGTCTGTCTGTCTGTCTGTCTATCTATCTATCTGTCTATCTATCTATCTATCTATCTATCTATCTATCTATCTATCTATCTATCTATCTATCCATCCATCCATCCACCCATCCATTTGGATAAATAGAAATAGATATGTAAGTTTGAATGTGTGTTTTTCTGTGTCCGTGTGTGATTGTTTGTGTTTGTGTGTCTCTCTGTGAATGATCATATGCTTATCCTTTATTTCTTAGGGATCATGTTTTATTATAGTTGCAAGGACATATATTTGTTGCTTGTAATAATTGCAATGTCATCCTACCAAGGTCTGAAATTATTCTCATAAGGAGAATTTGCTCTAAGCCATCTTACACACTCCCTTCATATTGTAGCTTATGTGTGGGCATATGAGTAAAGTTAGAATATTTCCTTACAGAGCACGGGAGAAACATGAAAACAAGGTCATGTATTCTTGAAATAAATACAACTGTGCCCACACATGTTAGATCCCACCATCCCATTGTAGACACTGCATAACTTCACAGTGTAGCCAGGAAAAGGATGCCTATGTCTCTGTCTCATTCGGGATTTTTCTCACTTTTGCATCTCACCTTGGACCTTCTCACATATATACTTTTCTCAACTAGATGAAGAATGGTTGTGATGCTAATGACCATTAGTCACATGCTTACATAGAGTGTTAGCTTTTTGGTTGTTTTCTCCAGAAACCTTTTCTGTTTTATGGTCGATGGGGTGTGTTTTTATTGCCCCAAGTAAAAAGATAAATTGTATTTTAATAAAAGCCTTGATAGATGTGAAAATTAGCCCAATGTTGGACTAACCTTCTGTCATTTTTTTTAAAAGACTTTATTTTGCAAAACAAAGATAAAGGTAAGATTTTAAACATTTTTTGCTTAAAATTATACATTTTTGTCAATACTGTTTTTTCAGACATTAAAATAAATTTTACATAAAACCATGTGAATATGTTCTTTAGTCAGTACTTGATTTTTTTCAAGGGCTTGACAGTATGCATTGAAAACGTACTAGTTGCAATAAGCATAAAGTACATGCAAAACAAAACGCAACATGGAAATAGTCAAAGTCTTCTTGTTTTGTGAATATATGTATAGTTTTTGTTTTCTTTATTTCTTGGACTTCAAAGAGTCTGTGAGTTGTTTCTGGGGGAGTGCAAGCCTCTGGGGTTAGCATCCCACTATCAGTGACTGCATATTATGTCTGTTCTTTTGTGACTGAGTTATCTCACTCAGGATGATCTTCTCTAGATGCAGCCATTTTCTTAAGAATTTGGTTAAGTCATTGTTTCTGGTGGCTGTGTAGTATTCCATTGTGTATATGTACCACAATTTTTGTATCCATTCGTCTTCTGAAGGACATCTGGGTTCCTTCCAGCTTCAGGCTATTATAAATAGAGCCTCTATGAACACTGTGGTGCATATATCTTTGTTGTGTATTAAAGTGTCTCTGGGGTATATGCCCAGAAGTGGAATAGCTGGGTCTTCAGGTACTACTATATCCAATTTTCTGAGGTATCGCCAGACAGATTTCCAGAGTGGTTGTATTAGCTTGCAACCCCACCAACAGTGAAGAAGTGTTCCTATTTCTCCGCAGCCTCGCCAGCATCTGCTGTCATCTGAGTTTTGGATCTTGGCCAATCTGACTGGTGTGAGGTGGAATCTTAGGGTTGTTTTGATTTGCATTTCCCTGATGGCTAAGGATGTCGAGCACTTCCTCAGATGTTTCTCGGCCATTCGGTGTTCCTCAACTGAAAATGATTTGTTTAGCTATGTACCCCATTTTTTAATAGGGTTATTTGATTCTCTGGTGTCTAGCTTTTTGAGTTCCTTGTACACCTTGGATATTAGGCCTCTATCTGATGTGGTGCTGGTAAAGATCTTTTCCCATTCTGTTGGTTGCCGTTTTGTTTTCTTGACGATGTCTTTAGCCTTACAGAAACTTTGCAATCTCATTAAGTCCCATTTGTTAATCTTTGACCTTAGAGCTTGAGCCATTGGTGTTTTGTTCAGGAAATTTTCTCCTGTGCCTACGTGTTCTAAGGTTTTCCCTACTTTCTCATCTAATAGTTCCAGTGTATCTGGTTTAATGTGGAGATCTTTAATCCACTTACACTTGAGCTTTGTACAAGGAGATAAGAACGGGTCTATTTTCATTCTTTTGCATGTTGAGTGCCAGTTGGACCAGCACCATTTGTTGAATAGGCTGTCCTTTTTCCATTGAATGTTTACTGCTCCTTTGTCAAAAATCAGGTGACCATATACATGAGGGCTCATTTCTGGATCTTCTATTCTATTCCATTGATCAACTTGCCTATTTCTGTACCAGTACCATGCAGTTTTCAGCACAATTGCCTTGTAATATAGCTTGAGGTCAGGGATAGTGATTCCCGCAGATGTTTTTTTTGTTGTTGAGGATGGATTTCGCTATTCTAGGTCTTTTGTTATTCCATATGAAATTGCACATTGATCTTTCCAATTCCATGAAGAACTGGGTTGGAATTTGATGGGGATTGCATTGAATCTGTAGATTGCTTTTGGTAGGATGGCCATTTTTAAGATGTTGATCTTTCCAATCCATGAGCATGGGAGATCTTTCCAATTTCTGAGATCCTCCTCAATTTCTTTCTTTAGAGGTTTGAAGTTCTTGTCATACAGGTCCTTCACTTCCTTAGTTAGAGTCACACCAAGGTATTTCATAGTTTTTGTAACTATTGTGAAGGGTACCTTTTCCCTAATTTCTTTCTCCACATGTTTGTCCTTTGAGTATAGGAATGCTACTGATTTGTTTGAGTTAATTTTGTATCAGGCCACTTTGCTGAACTTGTTTATCAGCTGTAGGAGTTCTCTGGTGGAATTTTTGGGGTCACTCAAGTACACTATCATGTCATCGGCAAAGAGTGATGTTTTTATCTCTTCCTTTCCGATTTGTATCCCCTTGATCTCCTTTTGCTGTCTAATCCAGCCAGGACTTCCAGTACTATGTTGAATAGGTAGAGAGAGAGTGGGCAGCCTTGTCGAGTCCCTGATTTTAGTGGGATTGCTTCAAGTTTCTCGCCATTAAGTTTGATGTTGGCTGTTGGTTTGCTGTATATTGCTTTTATTATGTTTAAATATGGGCCTTCGATTCCTGTTCTTTCCAGGACTTTTAACATGAAGGGGTGTTGGATTTTGTCGAATGCTTTTTCAGCATCTAGTGAGATGACCATGTGATTTTGGTCTTTAAGTTTGTTTATATGGTGGATTACATTGATGGATTTCCTTATGTTAAACCATCCCTGCATCCCAGGGATGAAGCCTACTTGGTCATGATGAATGATGGTTTTGATGTGTTCTTGGATTCGGTTTGCAAGGATTTTGTTGAGTATTTTTGCATCAATGTTCATAAGTGAGATTGGTCTGAAGTTCTCTTTCCTTGTAGGGTCTTTGTGTGGCTTAGGTACGAGGGTTATTGTAGCCTCAAAAAATGAGTTGGGTCATATTCCATCTGATTCTATCTTTTGGAATAGCTTGGCGAATATTGGTGTTATATCCCCAATAAATGTCTGATAAAATTCTGCACTGAACCCGTCTGGACCTGGGCTTTTTTTGGTTGGGAGGCTTTTGATGACTTCTTCTATTTCTTTAGGTGTTATAGGGTTATTTAGATGGTTTACTTGGTCCTGGTTCAACTTTGGGACCTTGTATCTGTCTAGGAATTCGTCCATTTCCTCCAGATTTTCCAATTTTGTGGAGTATAAGTTTTTGTAGTAGGATCTGATGATTTCTTGAATTTCCTTAGTTTCAGTTGTTATGTCACCACTTTCCTTTCTGATTTTGTTAATTTGGATACTCTCTCTTTGCCCTTTAGTTAGTCTGCCTAGGGGTTTATCAATCTTGTTGATTTTCTCAAAGAACCAACTCTTTGTTTTGTTGATTTTTTCAATGGTTTTTTTTGTTTCTATTTGGTCTATTTCTGCCCTAATTTTGATTATTTCTTGCCGTCTACTCTTTTTGGGTATATCTGCTTCCTTTTGTTCTAGTGCTTTTAGCTGTGCTGTCAGGTTGCTGATGTGAGCTCTCTCCAGTTTCTTCTTGGAAGCACTTAGGGCAATGAGTTTTCTTCTCAATATTGCTTTCATTGCATCCCATAGGTTTGGGTATGTTGTGTTTTCGTTTTCGTTGAATTCTAGAAAATCCTTAATTTCTTTCTTTATTTCTTCTTTGACCCTGCTATCCTTTAACAGAGCGTTGTTTAGTTTCCATGTGTATGTGGGCATTTTGTTGTCTTTGTTGTTGTTAAAGACCAGCCGTAGACCATGGTGATCTGAGAGGATGCATGGGAGTATTTCAATCTTCTTATATCGATGAAGGCTCGTTCTGTGTCCAATTATGTGGTCAATTTTCGAGAAGGTGCCATGGGGTGGTGAGAAGAAGGTGTATTCTTTTACTTTAGGATAGTATGTTCTGTATATATCTATTAATTCTAGTTGGTTCAAAGTCTCTGCTAGTTTTGCAGTGTCCTTGTTCTTTTTCTGTTTCCCTGATCTGTCCATTGGTGAGAGTGGGGTGTTAAAGTCTCCCACTATTATTGTGTGGGGTGAAATGTATTTTTTGAGCTTTAGGAGAGTTTCTTTTATGAATGTGGGTGATTTTTTATTTGGAGCATATATGTTAAGGATTGAGAGTTCCTCCTGACAGATTTCCCCGGTAATGAGTAAAAAGTGTCCTTCTTATCTTTTTTGATAACTTTTGGTTGGAAATTTACTTTATTCGATATTAGAATAGCCACTCCAGCTTGCTTCTTGGAGCTGTTTGCTTGGAAGTTTTTTTCCCACCCTTTTACTCTGAGATAGTGTCTGTCTCTGTCTCTGAGATGAGTTTCCTGTATGCAGCAAAAGGCTGGATTTTGTTTATGTACCAGTCTGATAGTCTATGCCTCTTTATTGGGGAGTTGAGACCATTTATGTTAATAGATATCAAGGAATAATTGTTTCTGTTTCCTGCCATTTTTGCTTTTTTGGGTTGAGTTGTGTCTGTGTTTTTTTCTTTAGTTTTCTTGTTTAGGAGTTTTCTTGTTTTTACTAGGCTGTATTTTCCCTCCTTGTATTGGGTTTTCCACCTATAATTCGTTGTAGTGCTTGGTTTGTGGTCAGATATTGTGTGAATTTTGATTTGTCTTGAAATATCTTTGTCTCTCCATCGATGGTGATTGATAGTTTTGCTGGGTATAGCAGCTTGGGCTGGCACTTGTGCTCTCTTAAAGAGTGCATGATGTCTGTCCAGGCTCTTCTAGCTTTCATAGTCTCTGTTGAGAAATCGGGTGTGAGTCTGATTGGTTTGCCTTTATATGTTACCTGACCTTTTTCCCTTACTGCTTTTAGTATTCTTTCTTTACTTTGGGCACTTGATGTTTTTACTATTATGTGTCGGGAGGTATTTCTTTTCTGGTCCAACCTATTTGGAGTTCTGAAGGCTTCTTTTATGCTCGTGGTCATCTCATTCTTGAGGGTAGGGAAGTTTTCTTCTATGATTTTGTTGAAGATATTTACTGGGCCTCTTAGTTGATACTCTTCTCCCTCTTCTATTCCTATTATCCTTAGGTTCGGTCTTCTCATTGTGTCTTGTATTTCCTGGACATTTTGGGTTAGGAGCTTTTTGTTTTTTGCATCTTCTCTGGCTGTTTTGTCTATGTTTGCAATGTTGTCTTCTGCCCCCGAGATTCTCTCCTCGATCTCTTGTAATCTGTTGGAAATGCTTGCTTCTGTGACTCCTGATTTCTTTTTTTTTGGTGTTCTGACTCTAGGGTTATCTCTTTTAGCGCTTTCTTTATTGTGTCAATTTCTGTTTTAATTTCCCTCTTCCATTTCTTTATTCCTTTGGTTCTGTTTTCGTCTCGTTCTTTGAGTTCTTTGAGTGTTTTTCTTGTTTCTTCTTTAAAAGCTTCTGAATCTTTTTGCTTTTCCTCCCTTTCTTGTTTAAGTAACTCTATCAGCGTCTTGAGGCATGATTTCAGGTCTGTGTCTTCTTTCTCTGGAGTGTTTGGAATTCCGATGTTTGCTACTATCGGAGAGCTGGGTTCTGGTGTTGCTAGATTGTCTTGGTTTCCTTGGGATATACTCTTTCTCTTTCCTCTTGCCATTTTGTTGTCAGTGATATGTTCTTGCCTTTCCCTTGTATCTGGTCTGTGTCCCTGGTACACTTTCCGTGTGCACTCCGCAGAGATCTCTCTACTCCCCGGCAGCCCAGGTTCCGGGTGGCAGCTGGGCCAGGCTCTGCTCTGTGTACTGAAGTTGCGTCCTGGTGGGAACAGACGTTCCTAAGATCTGTTCCTGGTCACAGATGCTCAGCCTGTATGAGCCACCTTTCCGGCTGGCAGGTGGGCCAGGCTCTGCTCTGTGTCCTGAAGTCGTCCCAGGGTGGGAACAGAAGTTCCTAAGATCTGTTCCCGGTCACTGGTTCGGGGAGGACAGGGCAGGTCAGGGCAGAGGGTGCCCTTTCCGTGTGCACTCCGCAGAGATCCCTCTGCTCCCCCGCAGCCTAGGTCTCCCACTCACCAGTTGCTCAGCCTGTTCGAGCCGCCTTTCCGGCTGGCTCTTGGGCCAGGCTCTGCTCTGTGTCCTGAAGTCGTCTCAGGGTGGGAACAGAAGTTCCTAAGATCTGTTCCCAGTCACTGGATCGAGGAGGACAGGGCAGGGCAGGGCATGGGGTGCCCTTTCCGTGTGCACTCCGCAGAGATCCCTCTGCTCCCCCGCAGCCTAGGTCTCCCACTCACCAGTTGCTCAGCTTGTACGAGCCGCCTTTCTGGCTGGCTGTTGGGCCAGGCTCTGACCTTCTGTCATTTGAGGCACTGACTTCTGAAAAATTTCACTTCAACCTCATATCTCTATGACAATGCAAGTAAAGGGAACTTACCATATCTTAAATTTCATATGTCAATTTTAATGAAAAATAATATATTGATTAGTTAGTGAAATTATGCTTTCTTTTTAAATTTCATATGAAATTCAGTATCTACATCATTTTCAACCCTCCCATTAACACTCCAAATCCTTATGTGTTTCTATAGCCTCCCAAATTATTGGCCTCTTTTTCTGCAATGGTTATTGTTAAATATATGTATCTATTTAAGTACAAAAATACAAAACAATCAACAATTCTTTGTTGCCTACAAAGTCTAAATTTTTAAGAGGCACAGTAGCTGGAGGAAATGAAAATTCTAACACATAGCATATAATGGCAAAAATACATAGAACAGCATCTAGTATCTAAGGATTGAAATAGTATAAATTCCAACCTGTATATAGATACAAGATCCCAAAAATTAGTTTTCTAAAGTTTATCAGAAAAAAAAAAAGCATTGCAAAGATGACAGCCCTGAATAACTGTAGCTTAATAATTGAAACGTTGAGTATTTATATAACATCTCTATCTCTGTCTCTCTGTGTATGTGTCTGTTTCTCTCTGTGTCTCTGTCTCTGTTTTTTTTTCATACACACACACAGACACACACACACACACACACACACACACACACACACACACACACACATTTGTAAGACCATATTTAAAATCTACTCTCAAGTACATCATTAGTAAACACTTCACTCTTGGAGACCATCACACAACATAATGCTCACTGGGTATGATTTTGCAAGAAACTTATTTAGCCTGAACACCTACACAGTCTTTTGTTGAGTTCTAAAGGAGAAAAATGTCTATAAATCAACATAAAAATAGAAACAGATTTGAGCATCATTTCTTACAGCAAGAAAAAAATAACTTGAAGTGATTAGCTATCATCCTAGGTAAAAATTCTAAGCAAAAATATTATAAACACAAGGCATTTCTAAAATGACACTGAAATATTTTTTTAAATAAACTTGTCTAGATGTGCTGACTTATCAGAAATGCACAGAAACTGAGAGTAAGGTAATTTCAGAGCCACATTCAGAAACAAGATAGGGACACCCGAATGCATTGACACGGTGGTCTCATACTTCTAAATTCTAAAACATAATTCACCATATCTGTCAGAAGCAACAAAATACAAACTAGCAATGCTCATGCAATACTAAAAGTATAAAATGTACAAAGCATGAAATATAAAAGATTCTTCTGAATGTGCTACAAAACATTTGTAATTTTTCATTTTCTTTCAATACTTCAAAGCTTCCCAAGAGCTAGAATAACAAAACTTACCTTAATATTCCTATTCCTATTTATTTTCTGTGGCTTAGGATACTGTGAATATATATATACCACACACACAGGCACATGCATAAACACAGAAACAGAGGATAAATAATGAAAAGTCCTTCATCCCAGGGGTACAGTCCCAAGGCTGCTTCTCTTGTTCTGAGAAGCATCATGTACTACAGTTAGAAAGAACATACCTTATTGGACTGGAAGTGATATCAGGGTCACGAGCTGTCACTTGGCCAATCACAGAGTTTAAAGCAGCATTTTCATGAACTTCAAGAAGGTAAGTTGGTGAAGAAAAGACTGGAGGCTCATCAGCATCCTCTACAACAATTTTGACTGTCGCTGTATCCTTAAAGGGTCCCCTGCTACTGAAACGTGGGTCGATGTGGATATTGGCTGCCTCCACCTTCAGAGTATAGGATTTTTTGGTCTCAAAGTCCAGAGGCTGTTAAAAAATGACAAAGATGAATTCGTCTCACTAAGCCACAGCAAGAACAAATCAGTATAATGTTGATGGCTGGAAGTTGTTCTCATTTAAGCTAGTTTGTGACTCTTAATAGGCTACACCCTACCCCTCAGATTCAACCTATAAATTTTACAAACCATTCATTTGTACTTGTCTATTATACAAGCTCAGAGAGTCAAATCTATTGTTCTGTTGTGTTTCACTCATTTCACTTGCAATTCACAAAAATATTCATAGTCATGGATTGAAATATCAAATTTTCACTTCAGAGTCACAATAAAATGTTACTATCAATGGCATGACCAGCATACTAAACATTTGGTTAACCAAGCTTCTGCTGGTGGTAGATAAGGCGGCACTGAATACAATCTCTATCTGGGAACAATATTTTATTGCTTCTGCACAGTGTGTGAAATGGAACGACTAGAAATGATCATTGTTTGCCCCAAATAGTTATTACAAAGCATGATTTAGCACTAAACCTAACAAATAGTGTTACATATAATTTCCAAAACATTTTTTCTCTAACTGTTAAAAGTGCAGAGCTATGGAGCAGGTAATCAGAGAAAGCGATTTGCTAGCACACACAAGCATATTTTTGTTTACATTGGGGAAAAAATATGAAAGCAAATAAATATACTCAACTGGGCCTGACTTTGCACATCAACCACTTAAAAATTGAAATTACATCAGTTCTCTGTTTCTGATGATATTTCTGAAAGAGGCATCATTCATTTCCTACTAGTCCACAAGTGTATTTGTCAGTGACAGGTGTAAACTGAGCAAGACAAGTGCCTGTGTTCTCCTCACATACATCAGAATCCACCTAGAGAAATTCTTGGCAAGTTATACTATTCCAGATTCTAAGAATGTAAGTTTGTCAAGATTCAAATAGAGAGTTTATATATGCATCACAATTTCTCAAAGGAACAGAATTTTAAATCTGCAATGCAGATTTTTAGAAAATGCAAGCTGAAACAAAAGCTAGCATTGAAGCTATTGTGCAAGGTTAAGTATATATATATTCTTATTTCAACCTTCAATGTTACCTTTTCTATTTGAATTCAGGTATAATGTGAATTAGATTTTCTCCCCAATGTTGTCTGATAAACAGTGCAAACATACTTCCCTGTTGCATTATGTGAAAACAATGAGCACGCATTTAGTTTAGAAGAAATTATTTATGATGGTATAAAGATATTTAAGCTTTGCAAATCATCCAAACTATATTAGCTTTTTGTTTTATTCCAGGCATTTTTCAAAATATATTTAAAATATGCTCTGTGTAAGTACAAATATTATTTTTAATTTTCAAACAGTAATTTTAATTTGATAGTAGTTTAATAGTAACTTAGTTGACAAATATATAATTTAAGGTCCAATAATAGGCTATTACATAAAGAAAGAACTTTATTGACTCAGTTGACATATCCTTCACCTCATTCCTTAATCAGTTTTGGTGGAAAGTAAGACTGTACTGGCTGGTTTTGTGTGTCAACTTGACACAAGCTAGAGTTATCACAGAGAAAGGAGCCTTCCTTGAGGAAATGCATCCATGAGATTCAACTGTAAGGCACTATTGCAACAAATGATTGAAGGTTGGAGGGCCCATTTTGGGTAGAGACATGCCTTGACTAGGTTCTATCAGAAAACAAGACCAGCAGGCCTGAGAAAATAAGACAGTAAGCAGTACCCTCCATGGCCTCTGCATACACTTCTCCCTCCATGTTTCTGCCCCACATGTTCCTGTCCTAACTTCCTTTGGTGATGAATAGCAATGTGGAAGTGTGAGTTGAATAAACCCTTTCCTCTCCAACTTGCTTTTGGTCATGATATTGTATGTATAAATATAACTCAACTAAGACAAAGACTCAATTATTTATATTTGATAGCTAAGTAGTATTCTATTGTGTAAATATACCATAATTTTCTTTATCTGATTTGTAGCTGTAGGGCATCTAGATTGTTTCCAGTTACTGGATATTATGAAGAAAGCTGCTATGAAAATAACATCCTTGTAGAATGGAGTAGTATAGCTAGGTCTTAAGGTAGAATAAACCCAGTTTTCTCACAAAGTGCCAAATCAAATTTCAAATGGTTTTACAAGTTTGCACTCCCACATTGCTTCACATCTTCACCATCATATGCTGCCTATTCCTTGAGTATTTTGTGTCTGCCATTTTGATGGATTCGAGATGAGATGGAATCTCAGAGATTATTTGCCTTTGTTAATGTCTAAGGATATTGAATACTTCTTTTAGTACTTCTCTGTCATTGGAAATTTCTCTGTTGAGAGTACTCTGTTTAGATTTGTACCCAGACCCAAAAGACATGTAAGCTATATACACATTTAGAAGTAGATATTAGCTATAAAGTGTAGGATAACCAAATTACAGTCCAGAGTCCCATAGAAGTTAAGTAGCAAAAAGGGGCCAAGGGAGGATATTTGAATGTTTTTCCAGAAAGAGAAATAAATAGTCATGAGAAGTGGGTGGAGGGGGAAACTGGCTGGGAGAGTGGGTAGAAAGAGGACAGGGATAGGTATTAGGTATGAAGAGAACAGGGCAAGAGACAGCTGGGAGATTAAACAAAAACTGGTAGTGAGGGTATATTTGGGACAATCTGAGAACCTGGACCTGTGATACTCCCAGTAGTCTTGGGGTTGACCATAGCTGAGACTTCTAACAGCTGAGAATATACAGACTAAAGTTATCACCTCGTGTAGTAACTATGTTGGGCTTGGAGTGAATGTTGGGGGACACCAAACCACCAACCAAATTTTCAACTCAAAATTTGTCCAACCTACAAGTAGTTCAGTGATAAAGATGAATCAGGGATTGAGGCAATGGGAAATGAATAAATGGCCCAAATTAAGATTCATCCCATGAAAGAGATTCAGCCCCTGATATTAGTAATGTTACCATGATATACATGCAGACATGACTAACATAACTTTCTTATGAGAGGCTTCATAAAGTAGCCTATTGAAACAAATGCAGAGATTCCCCAGACAAATATCAGGTGATGCTTAGAGTCTCGAGAAATTGTGGGGATCAGACTTGAGGTTAAAAAAAAATCACAAGAAGACCTACATAGTTAACTAACCTGGGCTCATGGTGCTACATAGAGTCTGAGGCACTAACCACGTGCATGCATAGGCTGAACCTATAGTCTCTAAATATATGTAGCAGATGTGCATCTTGTCTTCATGTGAGTCTTCTGACTAACATGAAGTGAGTGGTGGGGACTGCTCTGACTCTGTTGCCTACATTTGGACTCTTTCTCTTAGCTGAGCTGCCTTGTCTGGCCTACTGGGAGAGGGAAGACCATAGTCCTGGTGCTATTTAATGTGCCAGGGTTGGTAGGTACCCATGTGGAACCTCTTATTCTTGAAGGCAAATCAGAGTGGGATGGTGGAAAGCAGGTTTAAAGGTGAGACGTTTAGGGGTGTAGTAAAAGGGACTTCAATCAAGGAATAAAAAGATAAATTAATAATTAATGGAAAAGTTCTCACCTTCAAAGACAAACAAACAAAATAAAATCAATTCTTGTCTAGTCCGTGATTTCAGTGGGATTGCTTCCAGTTTCTCTTCATTTATTTTGATGTTGGCAACTGGTTCTCTTTATATTGCTTTTATTATGTTTAGTTATGGGCCTTGAGTTTCTGATCTTTCCAAGAGTTTTATCATGAATGTTACTATTGCTGATACCAAGAAGTACTTCCTAACAAGAGCCTGATATGGATGTCTCCTGGACCCTCTGTCAGAATTTACTGATACAGATGAAGATGCTTGCAGCTAACCATAGGACTGAGCACAAGTGCCCCAATGTAAGAGCTATAGTAAAAAACTGAGGAAGCTTAAGTATTTTGCAGCCTCATAGGATGAACAATAATATCAACCAACCAAATCCCCCATAGCTCCCAGGAACTAAAGCACCAACAAATGAGTACCACAGAGCAACCCATACCTCTAGCCACATATGTAGCAGAGGATGGCATTGTCCGGCATCAGTAGAGGGGAGAAGCTTTGGGTCCTGGGAAGGTGCTTCTCTCCAGTGTAGGGTAATGCAAATGTGATGAGCTAGGAGTGGGTGGATGGAAGTGGAGCATCTTCATGGAAGCAAGGGGATGGGGGAGGGCAAACAGGAGTACGGAAAAGAGAATTACATTTGAAATCTAAATATCCATTAAAAATGAAAAAAAAACAATTATTGTAGAAATGCTCTGGTCATAATGATGTACAAACTATCACTAAATTTTGTCCAGTTTTGTATTTTTGAACTTTTTGATCAGTATCTATCCTTTGCCTTATGCTTTCTCGAAGCCCAATATCAAATAGCTCTGTAGGCATTTTCCACGGAGTTTCTAGATTCTTTTATAAATGATCCTGCCAACTAGTCTAAGTGGTTAAATAGGCCCTGTGTACCTTGTTCCATGTTTTGCTTCAGTAAAAAACAAAACAAGACAGTTCCCTGAGAACAACGTGTTGTTGTTGTTTGTTTTCTTGCCTGTGATTTTCAGCTGTTTAACTATAATGCGTCCAAACATCTTCTCATGTCCTTAGGATTTTGCCAGTTAATATATAGTAGCCTAGTGGGCTGTTGAATTAGGATCCTTACAGTCTCTAAAATCAGATTTATGTTTCATGGCACTAAGTTCATGACATATGCCTCTAGGTTTATAAATACTCGTGGACAGAATGACAATACACAACTAATTGTCTACATTTATAAAATGACCTAAGAGGAACAGTGGGTAGCAGTTAAGAACAATAAAAATGCCATTAGAAAAATTTCAGCAAGTAAAATTTGGTTGTGTGCTAATCAATAATTGACTTAAACATAATTATAGAGCAAATGCTAGCTTTTAAATATTTTTGACTCTTAGCTCAAAGCTCTGAACTTGGATCCTGGCTCAGAATATTCTTGTTCGCAGAAGAATTGCAATACATATAGCCATTTGTCCCTAACATCATTTGTAATCATTTTATTCAAAAATAGCCAGAAAATTCTAGGTTTCCATTGTTAATTCCTCTTCAATATGAAATTTAGAGCAGTAGCATTTCACATATATTATTGAGCTGCTAAAGATAGAATTCTATGGTCTTGCTCATGATTGACAAGCAGACCCCCCTGAGCTACATCTACAGCTGACTTAGATTATCATGCAACATGATAGAAACACAATGTAGGCTTAAAATTGTGTCAATTTAATGCTAATAAAGATAGCAGCAAAAAATATTACTGATTCCCAATAGTGTGTATCATCATTTATTATTCATAAATTAGAAAATGTATTTAAAATAGCATGTGCAGGAAAGATGTGAAGAATAATATTAAACAAAGTATCATGGCATTCATAGTAATGGAGCTAGCATGAGAAAAATCGGAAAAGAAGAGATAAAAACATCACTCTTTGCCGATGACATGATAGTGTACTTGAGTGACCCCAAAAATTCCACCAGAGAATTTCTACAGCTGATAAACAAGTTCAGCAAAGTGGCTGGATACAAAATTAACTCAAAAAAATCAGTAGCCTTCCTGTATTCAAAGGACAAACATGTGGAGAAAGAAATTAGGGAAAACGTACCCTTCACAATCGTCACAAAAACTATGAAATACCTTGGTGTGACTCTAACAAAGCAAGTGAAGTACCTGTATGACAAGAACTTCAAACCTCTATAGAAAGAAATTGAGGAGGATCTCAGAAAATGGAAAGATCTCCCATGCTCATGGATTGGAAAAATCAACATCTTAAAAATGGCCATCCTACCAAAAGCAATCTGCAGATTTAATGCAATCCCCATCAAAATTCCAACCCAGTTCTTCATGGAATTGGAAAGATCAATGTGCAATTTCATATGGAATGACAAAAGACCTAGAATAGCGAAATCCATCCTCAACAACAAAAAAACATCTGCGGGAATCACTATCCCTGACCTCAAGCTATATTACAAGGCAATTGTGCTGAAAACTGCATGGTACTGATACAGAAATAGGCATGTGGATCAATGGAATAGAATAGAAGATCCAGAAATGAGCCCTCATGTATATGGTCACCTGATTTTTGACAAAAGAGCAGTAAACATTCAATGGAAAAAGGACAGCCTATTCAACAAATGGTGCTGGTCCAAGTGGCACTCAGCATGCAAAAGAATGAAAATAGACCCGTTCTTATCTCCTTGTACAAAGCTCAAGTGTAAGTGGATCAAAGATCTCCACATTAAACCAGATACACTGAAACTATTAGATGAGAAAGTAGGGAAAACCTTAGAACACATAGGTACAGGAGAAAATTTCCTGAACAAAACACCAATGGCTCAAGCTCTAAGGTCAAAGATTAACAAATGGGACTTAATGAGATTGCAAAGTTTCTGTAAGGCTAAAGACATCGTCAAGAAAACAAAACGGCAACCAACAGAATGGGAAAAGATTTTTACCAACTCCACATCAGTTAGAGGCTTAATATCCAAGGTGTACAAGGAACTCAAAAAGCTAGACACCAGAGAATCAAATAACCCTATTAAAAAATGGGGTACACAGTAAACAAAACATTTTCAGTTGAGGAACACCGAATGGCCGAGAAACACCTGAAGAAGTGCTCGACATCCTTAGCCATCAGGGAAATGCAAATCAAAACAACCCTGAGATACCACCTCACACCAGTCAGATTGGCCAAGATCCAAAACTCAGATGACAGCAGATGCTGTCGAGGCTGTGGAAAAGAGGAACACTTCTCCACTGTTGGTGGGGTTTCAAGCTAATACAACCACTCTAGAAATCTGTCTGGCGATACCTCAGAAAATTGGATATAGTACTACCTGAAGACCCAGCTATTCCACTTCTGGGCATATACCCCAGAGACACTTTAATACACAACAAAGATATATGCACCACAATGTTCATAGCGGCTCTATTTATTATAGCCAGAAGCTGGAAGGAACCCAGATGTCCTTCAGAAGATGAATAGATACAAAAATTGTGGTACAGATACACCATGGAATACTACTCAGCCACCAGAAACAATGACTTAACCAAATTCTTAAGAAAATGGCTGCATCTAGAGAATATCATCCTGAGTGAGATAACCCAGTCACAAAAGAACAGACATAATATGCAATCACTGATATTGGGATGCTAACCCCAGAGGCTTGCACTCCCCCAGAAACAACTCACCGACTGTATGAAGTCCAAGAAATAAAGAAAACAAAAAAATATACATATATTTACAAAACAAGAAGACTTTGACTATTTCCATGTTGCGTTTTGTTTTGCATGTACTTTACGCTTATTGTAACTATTAGGTTTTCAATGCATACTGTCAAGCCCTTGAAAAAAATCAAGTACTGACTAAAAAAATATATTCACATGGTTTTATGTAAAAATTATTTCAATGTCTGAAAAAACAGTACTGACAAAAATGTATAATTTTAAGCAAAAAATGTTTAAAATCTGTACATTTATCTTTGTTTTGTAAAATAAAGTCGTTAAAAAAAAAAAAGAAAGCAGGCTCAGCAACCCAGGGGAAGCAAGCCACTAAGTAGTACCCCTTCATGGCTTGTGCATCACCTCCTGCTTTCTGACCTGCTTGGGTTACAGTCCTGACTTCATTTAGTGAGAAACAACAATGTGGAAGTGTAAGCCGAATAAACCCTTTCCTTCTGAACTTGCTTCTTGGTTATGATGCTTTGTGCATAATAAGAAACCTTGACTAAGACATCTATCAACTCTGGGTTCTTCCTGTCTACTGAGCTCTCAGAGGTATCAAAAGTCATGTTTCTCAAAGATCTTTAGAAAGAGAAGAAAATACTCGTTAGCTTACCTTTCTTAGTCTGATAACACCGTCCTGAGCCTGGGCATCAGAAGTGATTTCAAATAGTGCTGTCCCATCTCCATCAATGATGTCATAGGATGATTGTGCATTTTCACCAATATCCTGGTCATTAGCTTTAACCCTTCCTATTGCAGTGCCAAGAACCACATCTTCTGGTACTGAGAAGTGATACAAGCCTTTTAAAAAGATGAAGAACACTGGTTATTATAGAAACACTATTTGTTCACAAATTAATTTAGCAATATTAATTGGACACTTCCTTTATTCTGGCTGTCTTTAGAGATACTGCCATGATAGTAGTAGAAATGGAAAAATATCCCTCATATGAAATTCACACTCATTTAAGCAAATGTAAAACAACTATTTCCCAGAAGTAGTGAGTCATCTTTTTCATTCTTCAGAGACAGAGAACTTATTCTCTGTATGGTTACTAAGTATTTCTTTGAAGTAGCCCTACAAGAATATTAATATGTCTATAAGAATTTTCTTTCCTAAATTCTGTGAAATCATACCACTTGCCTGTGGAAATATTTATTGTTGCCCCACATAAAATATTAACCTGATTTCAGCATAGAGAAATGCAATGTGTAACATGTTAAAAGTCACTTTTGAACTTACTTTTGTATTTACCAACTTGCAGACCGTTTTTGATAAAATCCAATTACTAAACTGCTGCCATGCCCTGCAGCAAGCCATCCAGATACATGAAACACTTCTCTTGTCTCTAAATACTTCATTGCTCTAAAGACTAGCATCCTACATTCAGAACTCCCTAGGCAAAATACAATTACAATGTGTTTTTATTCTCCTGTGGGGACAGTTAAAGCATTCTAATCAGTGGCGTTTGTCCTATTTTTTATTCCAATTTCTTCACTGAGATGTTGGTTGCATTTATCTTCATTGGTATAGTGGAGGCTTGTGGTACTGGACAACTCTCCCTGGCCATTAACACATTACTGCTCATATGCCCTTCATCTGTCTACCTCTTCCTATATTTCTTTGCCTCTAGGTTTTATCTTGCCTTCAGATTCTATTTCATCCATTGCATGTCAGGCTGGAGGATCTGCACAAGCATTGATTCATGCCATGGAAACAGTCATCAAAGACTCACAGGAGTTAGTTTATGAAATAGTAGACTTTCGCTTCTCTGTTACTACACCTTTTACTTGTTTTTTTTTTAATATATATATATATATTTCCAGCAGTACAGATGTTTCTCAGTAGGGCAAAGGCACATTCACCCCCAGTGTTAAATATTTGGATCCTGTATACCTTTGGTTTTCTAGCCTGCCTTTCTCTCTCTCTCTCTCTGTCTCTCTCTGTGTCTCTCTGTGTCTCTCTGTGTCTCTCTGTGTCTCTCTGTGTCTCTGTCTCTGTCTCTCTCTGTCTCTGTCTCTCTCTGTCTCTGTCTCTCTGTCTCTTTCTCTCCCTCCCTCCCTCCCTCCCTCTCCCTCTCTCTCTCTCTCTCTCTCTCTCTCTCTCTCTCTCTCTCTCTCTCTCTCTTTCTCTCTCTAACTTCCCTGTTGGTGCTCCTTGGGGCAGTTAAATAACTTATTAAAAGATTCTTGTCTCAGGGCCTCTTTCAGGCAAACACAAATTGAGACAACCAGGAAGATCAAGTCCTACAGCAATCACAACAAAATGGAAAAAAAAAAAAGAAATCTACAGAACATTACCTAATTGTAGTTTAAACTCAAACACTGTATCCCTGGATAACCATGGTATGTTTATTCTATAGAATTTGACTGTTTAAATTGATAGGCACTCTTCCTTGAGTTCTTTTTGTGTTAATGAAAACGTAAAATTACCTCTTGAAGTTTTAAAGTTAAAAACTGAAAAACAAAGCAATTTTGCAAATAGAGTTCAAAAGTAATAAAGTAGCAAAGACAGTCTTCCTGTCTAAGGGAAGCTGCTGGTGCTCTCAGTATGTATTTGAGACAAGTTTGGGGATATTCTCTTTGTGTGCTTATAAAGTAAATAACAGTATTTAGACTTCACTTTCCTACCAGTGTTACACCAAAAAGCCTTAAATAGCTAATCAAAATGCAACATTCCTTTATCCACTGCCATTTTGAGTGTTCTTTAGTTTATCTAGGTGATCACAGTTAATAATTATTACTTTTCCAAAGGAAATTGCTTTATAAACCCACCAAAAATTGTTGTATTGAAATAATCATCTCTCAGTAAAAGATGAGCTGCATGTTAATGAGTGAGAATAGCAGGAGGCCAAATAAGAGAAAAGAAAGAATAGATTATTTCAAAATATATCTTTTAAAGTTTCATAATTCAAAGAAGGGTAGACATAAAATTGTTCTATTTGAAAATATAGTTCTATACTTTCAGCCTTGGAATTTTTATGAATGAATTCTCAATTGCCTGTCAATTCTGTCATTTAATAGCTTGATCCTGACTATCTATTCTTGCCATTCCTAGTTTTCTTCTCATTCTTTTAAAAATCATTTTCATGTGTTTTCTAAGTTAAGAGAAAGCTCCAGGATATTGTTAATTGCTGATATCAGGAATGTGATTACATATCTCTTATATTTGTAAGACACTATATCTTCATTATTATTATTATTATTATTATTATTATTATTATTATTATTATCTTTCATAATAAACATGTAGGTTTTTAGACACCATATACTTCATTCTGCTTAGATCTGTACCAACTTTCAATTCAATGGCTCTGAAAACCTCTGAAAGGAAAGATTATAAGCTTATTGTTTTTGAGCTGCCATGTGGTGAAGACACCGGAAGTTTTTAAATTATTATCTACCTACCTACCTACCTGTCTATCTATCTATCTATCTATCTATCTATCTATCTATCTATCTATCTATTTTTATTACTCTTATGAAGACTTCATCAATTCCCTCATAAATAAAGATATTTTAATAACTGTCTAATGATCTTAGACTAAACATCATGGTATTTAACATGGTGTACTAAATCAGTAACTATAGCCTCATTTTTCAGGTTATTTCACTAAGCATAACTCACTGGAATTCTGGTTTTCAAAAGCAGCAAATTTTTTTTAGCATTTTTGTATTGTATATTTTGAACAATATAGACAGTATTATACATGTGCAGGGTGTATATGTGTATACATGCATGTAAATAACATAATTAGTATATGTGTGTGTGTGTGTGTGTGTAGTACATGTAAGTACAAATTTAGATCAATGCTAATAATACCAGCATGTACAAATTTAGGGCCTTTTTAGTTATAGTACTCCTAAAATAATGATAATTTTGTGCCTATCAATGAAATATTAAATAAGTAAATACCTTCAGTGTATTTTTTCAGCTTAAATGAATGTCTTTTCTTTGACAACATAGTTGAACATAGAGGAAATTACAGTAAATCAAAACAAGTTAGACAGAAAACTCATCTAATTTACTCCTGTTCAGATCTTTAAATGTAGACATTTGTATATTAATAAGCACACATAGCATTGTGGGTATATGTTTTTAAGTACAATTTTTTAGCATCTCTGTCTATAACTCCTTCATTAGTATATTCATTTCATCCTCTTCCATGTACTTCTGTGCATTCTTTATTTCTCAACTCAAGAACCATCCTGTTGTGTCTAAAATAACTTCAATGAATCACTTGCCCTTATAACATTACTTGGCAAACACACTTGAGACATGTTTTATTTTTTATTTTTTTGTAAAATGAGGATATAAGGAAATAGTGATAATCTCCACAGACCACTGATTGTGGCTGCTTGGAATTGTGTTTAAATTGCTAAGGTCGAGCATACCCTTAAGAAGAGGGAATTGAAGATTACTGATAACAAGCTCATAGCAGGATGAATAGTGTCTGTTTGGAAACACCTTTAATGTATAGTTTCTTTTCCAAGTTGAGACTTAGTTTATTTTTTGCTGCAATGGAACTATTAATAAATCAATAACTGAGCAGAATTTTATCTCTATTTCAAGTTATTTCTGATTCCATTACCTATAATCTCCTTGATATTTAGTGCTTTCTCCATGTCCTTGAAATTAAGAAAATGGATATAAATTTCAAATGTGGAAGCAAGCAGTTTCTAGCTTTTATCAGGTTTTGTAAAGCTGAAGAAAATTGTAGGGAAAATGTACGTTATTCTTGGCGAGTGCGGGAAACTTACTTTGTGCAAATTTTGGAGGATTGTCATTAACATCAGTAAGGGTCACTGTGAGTGTTGTGGTTCCAGACAGACCACCAGAGTGTCCACCCATATCTTTGGCTTGAATTACGACCAGGTATTCCTCCTTGGCTTCTCTGTCCATGTTAGGAAGGGCAGTTTTTATAATAGCTGAGAGAAACAAAATAGAAGAATGAACATTAGTAGACATTCGTCAAAAAAGAACATGTTACACATAGACACATAGATACACAGACACATGTATGTATATATCAAGTGCTACGAAGACTTGGTTTTCTGTTGATATTTAATTGGTATATATCTGTAAAACTAATGTTGTGTCAGAAAGTAGTCAGAGACATTCATAAATAACCTTCAAAAGTACCTTTTGTAAGGTATAAGAAAACTTGTAAAAATATACTTTAGAAAACAAACTGCCTACCACACTAAAGAATAAATCACAACATAGCCTCATCTACACAGGAAAAGCCTGGAAGTGAAAGAATCCTGCAATTTATCACACATCCCAATTTCTCTAGAAGATGAGTAAATCAACAAAAAGCTTGGAGGCATTAAGATCAAAGATAAGTTATCCTTTGAATCACAAATTCATTAATAAGGTGAACAAAATAAATGGATTGGTAGAATCAACTCAGAGGAGTAAGACACCAAACAGAAGTACAGCAGACAAGTTTTAAATACCAAGGTAGTGTTATTCATTCACGCTTTGTTATAACAGTTAGAAAACTGAGAAAAAAAGAAAAAAGAGGAGAAAACACATTATTACTATGTAGGGCAAGTGGAACCCTGTCATCAGACAAAAACTGGGAAGGTTGAGCAGATTCAGAATCCCTGATGAATTGTTATAACTGAGGGTGTTTTATGTACTCCTTAACTGGTTCCTGTCTTTGAACATGTGAAAAAGGCACACCATGGAGAGGACTGTGATAACCAGTTATGTAGGTGCAAACTTTGAAGCCCATCAACATGCAAATGAGGCATCACTAACATCTCAAAGAAAGTCAGTATAAAACTTTTGCTTTTAGACTCCAACACACCCCCAACATGTATAGAAGATCCTATCTATAAAGAATAAAACACAGGAGTTATTTTCTCAAGGGCCATATGAAAGTGTCTGTCTTATAGAGCTGTAACACTTTGGGGAAGATAAGTCTCTCTGGCAGCTTTTGTGTCTAGAAGCAGCTTGAGCCCAGGACAGTCACTTACAGGTCAGTGGCTTGAACCTAGGTTCCTGCAGAGCAGCAGAGATCTCCTATGAGACTGGGCTTCTTGCCTTGGTCTAATTCTCCCTCCCCTTTGGAAAGTGCAAATCTGGCCACTCACAGTGTGGGCCACAGTCCTGCAGATTTCTGCAGATATTGTCAGTACACAGACATGCACTGCTAAGTTTTTGGTGGAGATTTCAAACCTTCTGAAGGTATATTTGTTTACTAGTAATTTTAATATTATATTAAATACTCAAAACTTGCTTATATTTCCCACAATTTGTTTTTTTGAAGATCTTGACATAGCCCTCTATCTATTCCCCTACCTTTGTTCAGTGATAAGTATTGTACACATTCTGCCCAAATCCAAGTTCTTTGTGCTTTTCATATTTGTCTTTGTCTATCCTTATAAATGTACAACCCCAGTTATAAATGGAATACTTGCGTTTTATTACATCTTTTGCTGTATAGTTGATCCTTATAGGGACATAGATTTTTATAATATGAATGTTCCATATTAGTTCACAATTTCACAGCAACAAATATCTAATTGGTTTAGTTCCCTCACCTTCCAGAACCTAATAGTCTTGTCATCATGATCATGGTGATTATGGCGATGAACTATATCATTTGTTCTTTTCTTGTTCTTTACTTCCTCCTCCTCTTCTTTTACTTCCTCTTCCTCCTCCTATTCTTCCTCTGACTTCTCCTATTTCCCCTTCTTCTCCTTCTTGTGCAGATATTGTTTTTCCCCTTGATAGGAACATAGAAGATCTCTAGCTTTCTAGATCATAGATTACCACAGTACTCTATCCCCAGCTCAGTGGTATGCTTTTCTGCTGCCTATACATTTGCTTTAGTTTGTGTCAAGTCATTTTTTGAGTTCCCTAAACAACATAGTCATGGCATGGCTATTTTATTTCTTTTCAGTATTTTATAGATATTGCTATAGCAAAACTCTGTCTTGTATCTCATTGTCTCTCTTACTCTCTCAAGGATAAGGTTGTTGATAATACTAGTGCTGCAAGCATTGGATACTCTAAAGATCAATGTTCTAAGGTAACCAAGTCACCCTTTGTCATAAACTGTGTGAAGTTTAAAATATAGTGAACATACAGTCACTGTCTAATCTGAGGCCAAAACATTGCCAGAATGTCATTGTTTTCCAGATAACAACAGTCCGGAAGTGGTGAGGCTTGGTCACTGAGAATGAGAGCATGTATGCACATATCAATACAGTGAAAATCCACCTTATGTGAATGGTTCAATAATATGATGCTGGAAAGTTTCATGTCTAACAGTTTTGCTCTTATCTTCTTTTTTCTAAGATGTTGGGAGTAACATTCCTAATTTCTAAAGCATGTGGGAATTCCCTCTAAAGATTTTTTCAGGACACACAACACAAGTAATTGGCTTTGGTTCAAATCATATAATGAGCAGATTGCTCGATCCCACTGCCTCTAATCTTAACCCCAGTAGTAGCAGTGATTCATTACAGAATCCAAGGCAGCATTTCTAGAACTTTCTTTCTAGCAACCCTGTGGCTATAAAGGCAGTGTAATAGGAACTGCAAGTGCCTTCTAGCTACCTTTTTTTTTCTTAATGTTGCGTCCTATCTAGGCAGGTTATTGAGATTTTTATTCCAATTCAAAGGATAGGCCATTTCACTTCCACAGCCTTGTGAGACATTTATAAACTCCTAAAACAGAAGACTGGATTTGCATTAAAAGTTTCTGCTGCTTTGGCCCACATTTTCATCACAAAAGCAGCAGCTTTGGGAGGTTTACAGACAAGATAGAATCTTCTTTATGAAAAAAAAAACATGCTTTATATCATCTAACATAAAGCAGAAAATGAGCAATTAGGACAGGCTGGTTTTCTTCACATATTTGTAGTTCAAAGAGTTGGACATGTGGACACTGAAAGAGACTTAAATCTTCATTACTCTGATAATGCTTGTCAGGTTTCAACTTTGATTTTAACAAGGCAAATAAGAACTTCCTACTGTCATCATGTTAGACAGAGAGATATAAAATTGCTTTGGGTAGCCAAGATGCAAAGTGCATATCCCTTTTTGTCATAACAGCCAACAGACAACAGTACTTGTGCACACAATTATGTGCTAATAGTCATGCTTGCCATTCTCAGCTGCATTGGCAACAGGTCATGTACATTTAAGACTCCATTGCAACTTGGCAACAAATTATAAATAAATTATAATTTTTCAAAATGATGTTTGACATTATTTTATTTCTAAGCCAGCTAGTTGAGATCCTTGATATGATTTTTCCTTGATATTTTCTCTAAGATAGCTTGCAAGAGAATTGTTTTAGTTATGACATTTTATATATGTCTAATACTTTATTTTGCACTTATCAATGTCCTTTGCTCCCTGCCCTTCCCTAAAGTTGTTATACTTCTTACTGTCACCTACTTCTCAGACAGTTTCTCCTTTGCTTGTTTGTCATGACATCTTTAAGAATAATTTCATAGTAATTTTTAATTGAACAACTTTATTTTAAAAAACAAAGATAAATGTGAAGATTTTAAACATTTTTTGCATAAAAGTATACGAATACATTTTTGTCAGTACTTGGTTTTTTTTTAAAGGTTTGATAGTATGCATTAAGATCTTACTAGTTACAATGAGCATAAAGTACATGGAAAACAAAAACCATTATGCTTAATTTTTACACACCAAGAAAACTTTGACTAATTCCAGGTTACATAATAAATTTAAAAGTAAGTTTCTCACTCCAAAAATTACAGGACCACTCTGAGTTAATACAATAATCTTATTGCACATTGTGTATAGTATTTATAAATTTTAGATAGGTATCACTTATAAAGTTTAGATTGGTCCTTTTCTGCAATCTTCTAACCTTGTTTAAATCACAAGACATCCCCAGGGTAAACTCTTCTCCTTGAAATTATGAAGGACCCCAACATTTCATAAGTTTGAGAAAGGTCAAGCATAATTGAGTTTTTAATTGAGAAAAACAAGTGGGTAGTTAAAGTTAGGATATAAAATACTCCCTGTATATTCACATGTAATGTACCTGGTTCTAGATGACTATACTCTTTTGAGAAGTGATAAAAATTGCAACAGTTGGAAAGGAGCTGAATAGTGTAGGCCACTGAGCTTTTCATTGAAGCTTATACACTGACTCAAATCATTCCTCTTTCTCTATTCCCTATTCTCACTGGAAACAGTCCCCTACCCATGTTTCTGGATCTAAGTCATTCATATATATGGCCAAGAAATCATGCAATGACCCTACTGAAACATGGACCAAAGTTAGAGATTTTTCTTTCTGAGTTGTTTCTGTCTTGTATCTGATCAACATAATAGGCATTTAAGTAATACATGGGTCCTGAACCAATTTGTAACATCATGGTTCACAGTAGAGGTTGAAATTGGACTCTTTTAAAAGAAATTCCCTGTGACTCGATTTAAGAAATCTAAGCTATTCAGAAAATTAATGAGAACATTTGTTCTTCATGAATTAATCAATGCAGACTTGGAACTGACACTGGGGAGTATACTTAGGGAAGGAAAGGGATTTGAAGGAACCCCAACAAAGGGATAAAGTGAACAGGAAATCATCTTCCTCTGCAGTCTACACAGATCACCATCCTATGAACAGACCCATGTGACTCCTTCTCTGGTATTTAAAAGACATAGTTTTACCTTTGCTTTATTCAATCAAATAGAGGTTTCCCTAGTGCAAAATTTCAGAGTAAAGAGTCTCAGACTGGCCTAAGTTTTCCTTAATGTTAGACAGCTGATTTTTATGGATAGGCATTGAGGGAGTGATTCTGATTAGAATCCTGTTTCAGACATCTCAGAAATATAAAACTTGTATGTGATTTTCCCCCTATTACCATTGTCTTTAACATTATCATTTGAGAAGCATTTTGTATCCATCTCGAAAATGTCTTTTTATAATTTCTGTGATCTCACCAGATTGAGAGGCTTCATGAGAAAGGCAAGGAGATGCTGATTAAGTCTTTTGTCATATTGAAGGCTGATTACTGTAATTCACTCTTCTTGGGTCTCCCAGATTGTGCTGCACAGAGATTGCAGTTGATATAAAATGCTGCGCTAGACTCCTCTTTTGAATGCGTCTTGTTGAACACATTATCCCAGTTATGAAACCCCTACCTTTGTTATCCCCAGAAGCCCTGGCTGATTCAATGCACAATTATTACCTCACTGTCTCTGAAAGAGGGTCTGTCACATAATAGAGTAAAGTGGTAGCAATTCCTGAGAGCTAGATTCTTGCAGGAGATTTTGTACTGCACTCTTTCTTCTTGCTGGCTATGTGGTTGGTGCCACATGCTGCCAGTTATGAAGGTCAAATTATACAAGTGGAGATGCATCCTACTTGGCTACCATAGATCTCAAAACTGTTTTCATAAGTGTTAAATCTGAACAACAAAATCCTGAAGAAAGAGACACACTTACACAAATAACTTAGAAAGTGGATCAGCCAGTATAGGTTTTAAAAGAGACTACATTTCTCTTTCTTTGTAAGCAATAACTTACAGAAAAATAGATAGGCTGATAGATGATGGATGGATAGATAGATAGATAAATAGATACATAGATAGATAGTGTGAGAGAGAGACAACAAACACATAGACACATTAAAGATGATAGATAGATAGATAGATAGATAGATAGATAGATAGATAGATAGACAGATAGAAAGATAGAAAGATAGAAGATAATGCAGAGATAACAGGAAGTTAAGTAGGTAGACATCATCTCTAAGATCTCACTTTCTCATTCATTCATGTATTAATTTATTTTACATCCAGATGGCAGCTCCTTTGCCCTCCTCTCTTCCATTTGCCATTCTTTCACGTCCCCTTCTTTCACCCTTTCTTTTCACAGAAGTCTAGACTTCCCATTGTTATCAATCCACCTTGCATTAGGACAGATGCACCTTCCATTGATAGTAGACAAGGCAGCGCAGTTAGGGAAAAGAGATCCAAAGGCAGGCACCAGAGTCAGTGACAGCCCCTGATCCTGCTGTTAGGGAACCCACATGAAGAGCAAGCTATACATCTGTTACATATATGTATGGGAAAGTATGTCTGTGGAATCCAAGCTTTTGTGCAAAAATACTTAAAATCTGTATATTTATCTTTGTTTTTTAAAATAATATTGTTTAATTATAAAAGAAAAATTATCAGATATCACTCAGGCAAAAAAAATAAATTAACAGAAGGATTTTTTTTTTCATAATCAAAGTTTTCCAAATGCCGTTTCCCTAAATGTGAGCATGTGTAACTCTCCTCACAGCATATGGATCTGAGACTCTGGCCTTGTTATTTCTTGAAAACTGGCACAAATTTTAGTTTATCAATAAGTATATATGGATAATGCAGTGAGTCCATTTTCCCCTTTACTGTACCTCTTAAAGTCTATTAATCTCTTCTAAGTCTGGTCTGCTATTTAATCAGTAAAAAGTCCTTTCCAGGTAGAACTAATTGCTTTCTTCATTTTTATCTTATGCATGTTTGCTAGGAACTTTCATACAGCAATTAATTTTCTGTTTTGTCTAGATTTCATTACTGATTTTACTATTTCAATTTGTCCTGAGAGCAAATTACAATATGCAAAGCCACATCTCATTCATCCTCACATGCCTAAAACATAACAAAATCCCTGATGCAGAATAGGTCTTTAGGAATTACAAGAGACAAGAAAGTAATGCAAAGAGGAAGAAAATGTTGGAGGGAAGAAAAATCCAAAGGGGAAATCTCAACTTGTGAAAATACCTGGAGATTCATTTATGAATATGCAAACTTTGATACACACTAATAATCATCCTGTCTCCAGAGACAAGAGATATTAATGCTGCTAGAAGTCCACTAAGTAACTCTAATGTCAAACAATTGACCTTGTCATTCCATGAGAACACAGTCACAGCTTCCGTTTATGTGAGCATTCAAGAGAAAGAGGAAGAGTATGAGGTAGCAGTATTGTAAACTGTAGCAATAAGAGATTTCTCTTTTTCTAGACACCTTGACCATCTTATGACTGACATTAATTACTGGATGTTAATTAATTACCCATCTCAGAATGCATGGTGTCATGTTACAATATTGCATATGTGCTCAGTTTTTAAAATGGAGACTGACACTACATAATGGGCTACATTTCGTACTAATTTTTTTAAAATTAATTTTTTGGGAATAATTTTATAAAGAAAAATTTGATATATATATATATATATATATATATATATATATATATATATATATATATATATATATATATATATATATACACACTTTAATAGCAGTTGTTACTCTACACCTACATTTTACTCCCATGGATCATTATCTATCTTCAAAAAATAGGTGTAGCCTTCAGAATGTCTTTCTGCAACTAATAAAAACAATGTGCTATCACTTGGATCTCAGGAGTTTGGTATGGGATAAACCTGGAGGAAAGTCTTTAGCAAAGTTGTATCACCTGTAACTAAACAAGTAGTACATTTCAGTCTCTAAATCTCTGATTCTGAAGCATGAACAGAACGATATTTTTTCAAACACATCTTCACCGTATGCTCAATGGGATATATGTGTAACCATCCCCTCCTAAGCCACTGAAGCAAAGTGAATATGTGTTTTTTCTGTATGGATGACACTCTGTACCATGTGTCCCTGGGCATGAATGTTTGTAAGAGAACATCAACCTGGATACCTTTTAAGTAAAACTATTAATAATTTTAAAGTATTTTTGCGTATAAAAATTTCATTCTTGCATGTAAAATTCCTGTTTTATCAAGCAGTATATCCTTTGATTAGAAATGATGGCTTCTTAGTCATCCTGCTGTGCAGATAGTAGCAATGTCTGAGTTCACATCCATATGTAAAAGTATACAACATTCTAGTAAATAAATTAAGAATCACAACACATTATGAACTATTAAATACAGCAAGGATAATGAGTTATGAGATCATGGTAGGGTTTGTTGCTCTCATAGATCTTTGAATCCTCTGTTAAATAAATTTGCATACACTACAATCTCCATATCAACTCATGATTACCCAATGTCTAGCCATTGGCTGATGCTACTTATATGGCTCATTTTGTGTGATTTGGAAACACTAGCAATGCTTGCAATTCAGAATTAAGGTGAAAATTTCTTTTATCCTAAATTAAATCATTTCCAAGGACTTGCCAATCAAATGAAATGATTTTGTAAGGACCATAATAGCACCATTCTTTCCATCAGCCAGAAGTTCAATAAAAAGTCGTTTATTAAATATGTGTCAGTTCACAAAAGCAAAGTTAAAGCTCCCATGAAACTGAATGTTTTCTCCAAGGCATTCTGAACATATGCAGATAGGAACAGCAGGACTAAAAGCTAGAAAGACGTTTTAGGACTCCCTTACAAATAAGTGGATCCATGATTAAAACTTGAATCTAAAATATATTTGGAGACAATGTTCATCTCTTGGATTAAAAAGCCTCCATCTTTCTGGTAAATGGAAACAGAATAAGTTTTAAGGCTGGACTGGAGTCAGTTATGGATGGGCAGAGAAGAAATCAGGAAGAAAAACTGGAGGGAACTACTGGAACTTGGATAAATTTCCAGAGCAAGATAAAGACCTAGAGCAATGGAATCCTCAAGGAGTCTATGAAGGTGACCCTAGTGAAAATTCCTAGTAATGGTGAATATAGAACCTCAACTGGACATCCTCACTAACTAGGAAAACCCTAAAGTGGAGGGACTATGACACAAACACAGCCACAAAACATTGCAGATTTCCATGTCTGTAAAGTATACTAGTTCTGAAGTCTAGCTTAATTATCATTAGAGTGACCAGACAGACTTTATGTAGCAAATGATGACAGTAGATGCAGAGTTGTTTAGCCAGAGAGTCCTGCAGAAGGGGGAAAGGATGTACTGGAGTAGCAAGAGATATTAGGAACACTAGAACATGATCCACAGAATTAACTGACCAGAACTTGAGTAAGCTGTGGTGGTTTGAAAAGTTTAACCTTCATCAGGTCATGTGTTTGAAAGCTTGTCCTTATTAGGACACATGGCTTTCGTGGAATAGGTGTGGTCTGGAAGGAATTGCTTCACTGTGAGGGTAGACTGAGGTTTGCTATGCTCAAGCTTATTATATCAAATTTGGTTGATGCTTTTGGAAAATCTGATCTTTTCTGAGTAGAGGCAAAGCAGAGGTAGATCCAGAGAAAGGGGCTGTAAGGACTAGGGCAAGGGGAGGGAGGGAAAGCTGGATTTATAAAATAATATGAAATAAGCAGAAATTAAAAAAACATTTAACTTTTAGAAAATTGAAGACATTAAGGATATTACTATTATAATATTTGCTTTTCTTTAAAGAACCTAAGAAGTAGAGAGATATGGCAGCAGTTAAAAGAACTTGCTGATTTTTGGAGAACTTAGGTTGTTTAATAGCACCCATATGTGACTCACAATTTTTATTAATATGAATTCCAAGGGCTTTAATATCCTCTTACAGCCTCTCCAGGTACCAGATATGCACTTTATATACCTTAAACTTTTCAGGTAAAGGAACTATGTACATAAATTAATTAAAAATGGAAGAAGGAAAAAAGAAAGAAAGACAGTCTTCTTACATACAAAATAAATATAGAGCAACTCTGGTGGTCATCCTTGACTTTCATATTGACTACAACTGAAATTATATTAAAGCCATGTGGTTGGGTATACCTATGAGAGACCTTTTAAAATAAATTAAAGTTGTACGACCCAATTTTAATCTACCTGTTTTGAAGTGGGAAAATCTACCTTCAGACTGGGCCACACCTTCTGCTGGCATCCTATGTAGAGGAGGTGGAAGCAGGAAGCTTGTTCTTGTTGCCTGTGTTCTCTATTACTGGCAAGCACATTCCTTCTCTGGCATTATAGCCTGCTTCTTCAGGATTCTGGCATATACTGAAGGTGACCTGAGACCTGCAGCTTTGGAAACTGAGAACCATTTGGAATCTTGACCTTTTGGTTGTTAGAACAGTGGGTCAACTGGACCACATATTGCAATACACACATACATAACCTGTTTTATATATATATATATATATATATATATATATATATATATATATATATATATATATATATATATATATACACTGTTTATTTAGAGAGCACTGATTCCTGATTAATATAGATATATAGATTCTTATATAGATTCTTCAGAACCAGAGTGTCGGTAGGGCAGACATGACCATGTTATTTTAGGAAGGGTCTTGTAAGGAATTTTAGACACTGAGCTATAAAAGCCACCAAGAGCTGAGAACTAAGCAGGCTGTTCTGTAGGAGCTTAGAAGATAAGAATGTTGAGGACAATGCACATGGTGAAGGCCTGGCATGTCAAATTTCAGAGGGAAGAAAATACTTGATGCAGACATTGATGGGAAGAAATTGTGGTGTCTGGTCAGCTGGAGCTGAAGAATTGGATGTGATTAACCAAAGACCAGAACCACTAAAGTGTAATCTTTGCTTTTCTGGGATAATCAATGCTTGTCAGCTGGACCTGAGAAACAGTGGTGATTAAGAAAACACCAGCATCATTGAGGTGAAATCTTCTCAGAACTGTTTCCTAAGAGTCACTGCACAGAAACTCTGTTTTAGAAGTAGCGAAGATTGTACCTCATGCTGCAGCCACACTTGGTAGTGTAAGAGTTACCAAAATGGTTCTGGTTTTAAGGCTGATGGAGTTTGCAACTCATGGCAAGTAAAAGGAGGTCAACCAACCGGAACCCCCCAGGGCACTTCTAGGGACTGGACAGCTAGTCAGGGAATAAACATGGGGGGAATAAACTCTCATGAAGGCAGGGGGAGAAGGATGGGTTAGGGGAAATCCATAGGGGAAATAGGAAATGGGATAACATTTGAAATGTAAGTAGAGATACTATCCAATAAAATAAAAAATAAGAAAAGTGCATGAAAGGCTTATCAAAGCAGCCCAGGCTTGGACTTGTGAGAGGCCAAAAGAGTGCAGTGCAGAAGGTAAATAGTCACTAACAGTTGAAGACCCAAAATTTTAAAGGTCAGGAAAGAGCCCAGGAGAGACTATTGGTGAAAGCTCAGCCCAGTTTTAGTAAAAGGCCATAGCATTTTGGATATGTCAGTATCATCCAGTGACTGTCAAAGAAAAAAAAAAAAAAAAAGGCTCAGCCATGTGGTGTAGTCTTCCTAAACATAAAAGTCATGTTTGGTGTGCAGAAGAGAGCAAGTCTGAAAAGTAACTTGGGCCTTTTGATGGAGCCCAGAAAATCATGAGTGTGTTCCAAATATTGGACATTAAATTAATGATAATGTGAGGCTGTAACTTTACTTTAACGCAATTATGGTTGCACCTAGGTTTCACTGAAAGAATTGAATTTTTAAACCAGTCTTGGATTTTGAAGAAAACTTATTGAGTTGATAAAACCTGTTGGACTTCTAAGTTTGCAATATGCTTTGTGTTTGTGAAAGTTATTAATCAGAGATCTTGGGGTAAATCACAAGAGAAGAAGAGGAAAAGAAAAAGGAGGAGAAGAAGAACAAGGAGAAGAAGAACAATACCAACATTTGAAAAGTAAGTAAAGAAAATATCCAAAAGGAGAAAAAAGATAAAAGAAAACTGTGTCCTTCTCTTTATGCTCTAATCAGTTAGATGACTCTAGACTATGTCAAGTTAACATACATTTAGGCAGGATAATAAACCCTGGAAAACCTAAACACAAAATATTTTAAGACCTAAATTTGCACTTGATCTTTTGCCTTTTAGTTTTGTTTTTGCTTTAGTTCTTGTTTTTCTTTTTCTTCTTGTACTTCTTCCTGTTGTTGGTAATGTTTCCCTTCTGGTATGCTATCCCATCTCACTTCCCCCTGCTTCTATGAGGGCATTCCCCTACTCAGCCACTCCCTCCAATCTCTCTCCCTGTCATTCTCCTACACTGGGTTACTGAGTCTTCACAAGGCCAAGGACTTCTCCTCTCAGATGCTTGATAAGGCCATCCTCTGCTACATATGCTGCTGGAGTCATGAGTCCCTCCATGTGTACTCTTTGGTTGCTGACTTAGTCTCTGTGAGCTCCGGGGAGGGGGTCAGGTTGGTTGATATTATTGTTCTTTCTGTAGGGTTGGAAACCCCTTTAGCTCCTTCAGACCTTTTTCTAACTCCTCCATTGGGGATACCATTCTCAGTCGATGATTGGTTGAGAGCATTCTACTCTGTATCTCAGGCTCTGGCAGAGCCTCTCAGAATGCAGTTATATCAGCCACCTGTCAGCATTCATTCTTGGCATCCACAATACTGTCTGGGTTTGGTGAATATATATGGAATGGACCCCCTGGTGGGTCAGTCTCTAAATGGCCTTTCCTTTAGTCTCTGCTTCAAACTTTGTCTCTCTATTTTCTCCTGTGAATATTTTGTTCCTTCTTTTAAGAAGGACTGAAGCATCCACTCAGTTTTCAGTAAGAAGCAGGAAACTGGAAGTTTAACCATGCTTCAATAAATATGTGGACAACATAGTTTGATTTTTTTTTGTAATCCAGTATATAATTTTATTTTATTTTTTTAAACTTTATTTTAAAAAAACAAAGATAAAGAAAAAAATTTAAACATTTTTGCATAAATGTATACAAATACATTTTTGTCAGTGCTTGGCTATTTTTTCCCTTTTTTTTTTTTTTTAAGGTTTGATACTCTGCATTAAGGTCTTACTAGTTACAATGAGCAAAAAGTACATGTAAAACAGGATGTAACCCAGAATTAGTCAATGTTTTCTTGGTGTGTAAGGATTGAGCATAATGGTTTTTTTTGTTTGTTTGTTTGTTTGTTTGTTTTCTTTTCTTTTCTTTCTTTTTTTTTTTTTTTTTTTTTTTTTTTTTCTTGAGCTTCACACAGTCTGTGAGTTGTTTCTGGGGCAGTCCGAGCCTCTGGGGTTAGCATCCCACTATCAGTGACGGCCTATTATGTCTGTTCTTTTGTGACTGGGTTATCTCACTCAGGATGATATTCTCTAGATGCAACCATTTTCTTAAGAATTTGGTTAAGTCATTGTTTCTGATAGCTGAGTAGTACTCCATTGTGTAAATGTACCACAATTTTATTATCCATCCATCTACTGAAGGACATCTGGTTTCTTTCCAGCTTCTGGCTATTATAAATAGAGCTGCTATGAACATTGTGGTGCATGTATCTTTGTTGTATATTGGAGTGTCTCTGGGGTATATGCCCAGAAGTGGAATAGCTGGATCTTCAGGTAGTACTATGTCCAATTTTCTGAGGAATCGCCAGACTGATTTCCAGAGTGGTTGTATGAGTTTACAACCCCACCAACAGTGGAGAAGTGTTCCTCTTTCTCCACAACCTCATCAGCACCTGCTGTCATCTGAGTTTTGGATCTTGGCCAATCTGACTGGTGTGAGGTGTAATCTCAGTGTTGTTTTGATTTGCATTTCCCTGATGGCTAAGGATGTCAAGCACTTCCTTAGATGTTTCTCAGCCATTCCCTATTCCTCAATTGAGAATGTTTTGTTTAGCTCTGTACCCCATTTTTAATAGGGTTGTTTGATTCTCTTATGTTTAATAGGTTGTTGGTGTCTAGCTTTTTAAGTTCTTTCTATACCTTGGATATTAGGCCTCTATCTGATGTGGAGTGGGTGAGGTCCCAAGGACTGGAGAGCTGACATGACAGGTCTAGGTGGTTTGTGCGATTGGTTTGTATGAGGAAAAATTTCCAAATGATCAATAAAAATATTATTTTGCAAAAAAGGAAAAGAAAAGAAAAAATGGCTCCATAAATGTGGCCTGTAATCAGGTCTACAGTCCATTTTTATGCTGAGTGACTGTGGGAAAAAGATCAACCCATTGTGGGTGGAGTCACTCATTGGCTTTTTGTCTTGAGTTATTGAGCAAGACAGGATCAATAAACAATAGGGAACACGCCAGTAAGCAGCGCTTCTTCATGGCCTTTGCATCAGCTCTTGCCTCCAGTTTATAACCCTACTTGATTTCATGCAATACGGAAGTTCAAGTCAAATAATCCTTTTCCTCCCAACTTTCTATTGGGGATGGTGTTTCATCATAGTAATAGTAACCCTAACTAAGACAAACATTCATCTGAGGGTTTAAAAAAGTGCACTTAACAATTTATAAAATAAAATAGATAGTGAAAAAGATGCTAACCAACTTGCTATTTTCATGGACTGAATGAATTCTCTGGTCTAGGTATTAATCAGACACTCCACAATGTATTGATCACAGCCTGCCAATATAGACAAATAGCACACAGTGTTTTAAGAGCCTAAATTTTATAGCTCACATTAGTGTTGATTTCTGCTTTTCCTTAAGCTCCAGTGTAATTAATCATCAGAAAATGTTCTTACCATCCTTGAAACATCCTGATATATGAATATAATCATTAAGGTATAGTTTTTTTAATAATTATAGAGAAAAATTGAACATGTAAAGTATATGACTATTAATTAGAAACATAGTAATTAGCTCAATACAATAATGAGATTATGATACAATATACATAATATTTACAGAAGACTAACAATTTGGAGACACAATTTGGTTCTACAGATTTATCACAGGACTGCAGATACAGAGGATTTACAAGGGTGTCTTGTTTCTTATTGAAGTTTCAACCAAGGTTCATAGGTAAGATAATCACTTGCCATGTTTGCCCTCAGTAAGAAATTGGGAATAGTGATGAGCTAAGAAATGCTACTCCATTCCACTATCTTGGTTCGAGTCAAATACTAAGTGGAGTTACATTCTAGAGTCAGTCAAATTTTGGCAACCTAGTTCTTTACAATCCAGAGGTATTCTGACCTAAAATACTCTCCTCACCACTCTGTTCATTTCAATCCAGGAGCCTTTGTTGTATTGTACAAACTCTGCTTTGGAAACCTTCCCACACTCATCTTTAAGGGCACAGGGTCTCTTTTGTCTCACATAGTGACCTCCCTCCTTCTCTTTGCCATTGTCCTTCAGAATAGAATTGTCTAATCCACTTATCAATATAAAAACACTCTTTTCTGACAAAAGTATCTGCATTATTCCCATTAGTCACATCGGTGTCTTTCTGAAAGTCATCCTTAGTTTTTGTATATCTGCACTATCGCTCTATTTCCCTCTTCCCTGGGTTTAGTTATTGTATTTTTTTTCTTCATTTCGTATGTTTTTAGAATGATGTTGGTATTCATTGACTTTCTTGTTCCTTTCATTGCAAATGAAAGCACAGCAACAAAATTGCCAGATCTATTTCAAGCAGAAGAGAGCAAGAGGTATAATTTAAAACTCTCAAGAAAGAACCTCATCATTTCACAAGTATGTTCATGGAGATAAAAGGTGGCCTCATCTACTAAAGAGGAAGTGGCAAAAAGATGCTTGGGGGATCTCTACATAAAATTTCCCATCCTGAAAGAAAGCAGAAGAGCATATTCCAAGTGATAGAGTTTCATGAAGCAGGGCAACTGGCCTCCATAGTCATTGGATTTTGTTGTGAAACATTTCATTTGTTAAATATATTGTGCTATTTAGCTAGCAGAAATGTGGAGATGTGTACATAATATGTATGTATACAAATATATCCTGTAAATGCGGATTATTACCAGTCATTTCAATTACATAAGCACAATTTTACTATGATTTTTAAAGATTTTTTTTTTTTTGGATATTGCATTCCTGTTAAGATTATCAAACATGGCAAAAAAGCAATTATAAGAAGAGAACCATGTCCTTCCAGGACTAATATAATCAGACTTGAGAAAACAAGAGTTGGAGAAGACCTTCCTGAGGAAAACCAGAGGCAAAATTAGTAAAAAAAAATTAAAAAATTAAATGTGATACATGTGGTAGTTAATAGAGTTACTGTTTACTGTGCAAGAACTGAAGGAAGAGAAAGTACGTATAGGTGTATTGGTCCCTTAGTGAACAATGTCAAACCTATCAGAGTGACTTTTCTTCAAATATATTAAATAGATTATGAATTGTATTAAATTAAATTTATAATAATTGGATTACATTATGTTTATTTCTCTGATTTTTAAAAACAGTAAAATATTTCTAGCTTACTGATTCTGATCAACCTTTCCACTTTCCATACTCCATCCTCTTTCTGATCTCATACAAACATTTCTTTCGAAGACGTTGTTCCAAGGAATCTAAGTGGAGATAAATGTTTTAGAAATTCAGGTTTGATATGTGAGCCTAAGTCAAAATTAATAAGGAAGTTCCCTCTTCTCTGAATGTGAGTTTGCTTAACTTCAATACAACCCAACTACTCACATTTCCTTTTGTCAAAATAACACTTGGATAAGAACCTTGCATGGCATTTATCTGCAAGAAATGCCTTCAAGTTGATGGGAACTCTAGTTCCTGAATTCTTTTAGCTGTTTGCTACAAGTTTATATTTTCTGAGTTTGTCCTCAGAATATAGAAAATCTAAGCCACCTATTACTGAGAAACATGTAGTCACTTCTTGAACATGATGCTTTATACTGTGCAAATCTCCAGAAAATACTCCCTTGCAAGGGGATCTCTGTGTGTTTGCATGAATACCCCATTAAGAAGAGAGTTTGTATGATACAGACAAAGCAAAAATGTTTAACATAAACACATATGTTGTTAATTACAAATTTTTCTTTAGAAGTTGTTTGAGCTTATTTGACTGTGCATATGGAGAGTAGAACTTGAAATTAAGTGTCTTTTCTAATTTCTTCCACATGCAGCTTGTCAACTTGGATAGACTGCTGTCAAGTAGGTGATTGAAACCTTTCCACATTTACACTTTTTGCTAGCATTAGAGAAGCACACATTCAAAAAAGATTTAAAAGTTGTCCTTTTGAACTTAGCCATTCTGAGTGGTGTGAGGTGGAATCTCAGGGTTGTTTTGATTTGCATTTCCCTGATAACTAGGGATGTTGAGCATTTCCTTAGGTGTTTCTCAGCCATTTGATATGCCTCAGCTGAGATTTTTTGTTTAGCTCTATACCCCATTTTTAATAGGATTGCATGATTCTCTGGAGTCTAACTTCTTGAGTTCTTTGTATATATTGGATATTAGACCTCTATCAGAT
The DNA here is from genome assembly GCF_963924665.1 of Micromys minutus. NCBI lineage: Eukaryota > Metazoa > Chordata > Mammalia > Rodentia > Muridae > Micromys > Micromys minutus. The sequence continues at coordinate 22,923,658 of NC_137959.1, forward strand.
GTGGAATTGGTAAAAACCTTTCAGTTTTTTGGCTCCTTTCTTTTTTTTTCTTTTTACTTTTTTTATAACAGTGTCCTTAGTCTTACAAATACTTTGCAGTGTCATAAAGTACCATTTATTGATTCTTCATGTTACAACATATGCCACTGGTGTTCTGTTCAGGAACTTTTCCCCTGTGCCTATGTGTTCTAAGGTTTTTCCCACTTTCTCTTCTAATAGGTTCAGTGTACCTGGTTTTATGTGGAGGTCATTGATCCACTTGCACTTGGGCTTTGTACAAGGAGATAAGAAAGGGTCTATTTTCATTCTTCTGTATGTTGAGTGCCAGTTGAGCCAACACCATTTTTTTAAATGTTTTTAGCTCCTTTGTCAAAGATCAAGTTACCATATGTGGGAGAGTTCATTTCTGGAGCTTCTATTCTGTTCCATTAGTCTACCTGCCTATCTCTGTACCAATACCATGTAGTTTTTAATTTCTTTGTAATATAGCTTGAGGTCAGGGATGGTAATTCCCGCAGAATTCAAACCATTCAGAATGGCTAAGATCTAAAATTCAGATGACAACAGAATCTAGCAGTGATACAGATAAAGAAGAATATTCCTCCACTATTGGTGGGGTTGTAAGCTGGTACAATCACTCTGGAATTCAGTCTGGTGGTTACTCAGAAAACTGGACATAGTACTAACTGAAGACTTGGGTATTCCACTTATGAGCATATACCCCAAAGATGCTCTAACATAAAATAAGAACAGATACTCCACCATGATCATAGCAGCCTTATTTATGATAGCCAGACGCTGGAAAAAACTCAAATGTCCTTCAGTAGTTGAATGGATACAGAAATTGTGGTGCATTTACATAATGGAGTACTACTCAGCTACTAGAAAAAAATGACATTATGAAATTTCTAGGCAAATGAATGGATCTAGAGAATATAATCCTGAGTGAGGTAACACTGTTACAAAAGAACAGACATAATATGCGGTCACTGATAATTGGTTACTAGCTTCAGAATGATTTGAATACCCAAGAAACAACTCACAGACAATATGAAGTTAAAATAAATGAATGAATGAATAAATAAATAAATAAATTTTAAAAAAGGCCGAAATGTGGAAGCCTCAGTCCTTCCTAGAAATAAAAAATAAGTGTATAGCACCATCTCAGAGTGTGGCACACCTAGACATTAAATCACTAATCATTCAAGACTGAAGAATATAGCCTTGTGGCATTTCTTGGTATTTAATTTTTACATAGAAAGAAAACATTGACTATTTCCATTTTACATTTTACATGTAGTTTATGATCATTGTAACTAGTAAGATTTCAATGTATACTATCAAACCTTTAAAAAATCAAGTACTGACCAAATATATTCATATAGTTTTATGCAAAAATGTTTTTGAAAAATCTGTACATTTCTCTCTGCTTTCTTAAAAAATAGAGTTGTTTAAAAAAGGAATCTAAAAGAAAAAGTTTTCCTTTTACATGTTTGTTGGAGAAAGAACTTAGGGAATTCTCCACCACCCTTCCCACTTATGTTTTAATTGTAATTTCTGTAACTTTGTTTCTAAATTGACAATGATATCAAATGAAAAACATGAATATAGTGAAAAGATAATTTTCTACCCTCCTAAAATGCGGTATGACAAATATACTCAATTTACTGTCTCTACAAAACAATATTAGGATACATATTTTCTATCTAAATTCCCATTTTTCCCATACCCAATGAAGTATAGTTCTCTCTCTGTCTCTCTCCCCCCTCCTCTTCCTCTCCCTCTCCCTCCCTCCCTCCCTCCCTCCCTCCCTCCCTCCCTCCCCCTCTCTCTCTCTCTCTCTCTCTCTCTCTCTCTCTCTCTCTCTATCTATCTCCCTCACTCTCTGTTTCTCTCTATTACTCACTCTTTCTGCATATATGCCTCTGTTTCTTTCTTTTATAACCTATCTATTTATCCATTTATTTATCACAAATATGTACATCACATGAGATCATGCTTAGAGCATCAAAGCATTTATCATAGAGGCAGAATGCAGAGGTGACTAGCTATAGCAAATTTCCTTCAAGGAATTTTTATCCAGTTCTGTCCCTGAAATAATTAACAAGTATCAGCCATAAATGGTCCAAATATAAGAAAATGCCATTAATTCTGGATAACTCTGTACACTATTCTTTTCATAGATGCTCTTCTATACATAGGATGTTCTCAAACTCTGAATGTAATATTGTTGATGGTTTGTGTATGTAGAGGCACAGAATGTTTTATGTCATATAGCCTGTTTAGAGGCAAATGGCCTGAAATGGTCTGTTATGTCAAGGGAACACTGGGGGTTAATTTTAGCATAAATGGTCTTCATATGCAAGAATCAGGAAACTGGCAAATGAGCTAATATTTTTCTTTTCATAGTGATTTCTCAGCACATGCTAAGTCTGTCAAAGCCTACAAATTTCACTCTAATTTCTTAGATGTATAAAAGACAGAGAGTCATGTTACTTTCATCTGCCCACTTTTGTTCTTTATCCTTCTGTAACTCTGGATTGTGTGATTTAAAGTCATGACACTGAGAGAACATCTTTAATGAAACAGCCATTGTGATAAGGGATGATGATTCAGAAAACAAAAAAATATTAGGTCAGAGGACTATGACTGCCCACAATTAAACATTCAAAAGAGAAAGTCATTACTGAGCTGAAATCCAAACTGTCCTATTTGAACACTGGGGGCATATATCACATAATTACTCTATATGTAATTTCTTAATTTCAAATCTACTTTGCTGGACTAATTCTAATAAACTTGTTCTTTGTGGCTTTATAGATCCTCTTACCATCTTTCTACTACAAAACAAATGACAATGGTGTAGAGTACCTCCCCATGCTTTTTGATGTCATTAGATTCTTATTGTGTGATTTCCACCCTTCTGTATTGCAAAAGCATAACCCTAAACTCAGAATATCATCCACCAATCTCTCCTAGACACATACTGCAGACAGTGTGACTATACCAAAGCCACGTCTTCTCATTGATCTTCTCATCATTTGTAGAAAGAGCACTATAATCACTTTCTTCTCACCAGTCTTCACGAAATAATAACTTTCTTCTGCTGACATCCGCGCTCACTCTTACCCAATCATCAAAGGCTTTCCTCAACTGCATTCTACTTGTAGAGGAAGACACATAGCATAATTGACTTTGCTACTGATGTTGACACGGTTTTTAGAATGCCTGACATGTAAGCCATGCAAAACTTTAGACTTTTCAATATTGTCACAGAGCATTTTCCTCTTTTAAAAAAGTGGCCATAGTTTAAATGTTTAAGCCTTCAAAGAAAAGCTGAAATTCAATTACAGGTGCAACAGTATTTAGAAGCGCAGTGTTTAAGAAATGATAAGGCCATGAGGGCTTTGCCCTCCCAAATTAATTAATGCTGTTATTACACTTGTTCATTACTTAAAGAGAGACAAGTTTTGATCAATATGCCTGCCTTTCTCATCCTTGCTTTGTGTTGGTTTGTGTGATACTCATGGGATAACAACATATACCCTTGCCTCATGCCAAAACCTTGATCTTAAATAACACAATCTCCTGCACTGTGAGGAAAATGCTGTTCTTTATGTATTAACAGGTACATGATGCAATCTGTCATAGCAGCACAGATGGACTAAGACACAAATTCTATAAAAAAATAAATAAATTTATTGCTTACCTCCAGACCAATTCCAAGAAGAAAAAGAGGTTTAAGCTAATACTTCCTACCTTATCACCTTTGTGATTGAAAACTCTGGGCAGATAATACTTAAGAGCTTGAGCAACATTGCCCTACTTAACAGGGAGCTCCAGGGTGTAATTAATTTATGCATGTGAAACATTCAGAAAACCTTAGAATCAAATTACTGATGTGCTTATTCTCTCTTATATAAATATTTGCACAAGTGAAAATTCAGCACTTTGACATTTATTGAAATGGTTGCATCGAAACGGGAGATAAATTGACTCAAATACAGGTGTTATCAGTCAGTGGAGAAGACAGCTCTTTGCCAATGACAGAACACAAATGGTGAGGGAAATATGCAGAAGCAAGATGTACTAAGGGAGTAAGAGTACGTTATCACATAGAAATACCTTTTCCTTTTCAGCAGAAGTAGTATGTGAAATAGAGTCTGATTCATTGTGTTATGGATATATTATCAAATTAATAAGATAATCTGTATAAGAATGATGAGGAAGGGCTGGGAATTTATCTAAGTGTGTAGAGGGCTTGCCTGGCAGGATAACAATCCTGAGTTCATTCTCTGGCATTACATAAATTAACTATGGTACACTTGACTTATAATCCTAGCCCTTGGGAGTTAGGAGAAGGACCATCATAAGTTAGAAGTCACCCTTAGCTACATAATAAATTAACAGGCAACTTACAGTAGAGACCTATGACAACTGTGGAGGAGCACTCTCAGAGGCTGGGAGGGACAGGGGGACAGAGAAAAAATAGGGGGATTCCATAGGGGAAACCAGAAAAGGAGATAACATTTAAAATGCGAGTAAAAAAACCTGATAAAAAAGATAAATAAAACATATTTTCTAAGATGAGTCTTTTCTAAAGGTAATAGTCAATATTTTTATGACAGTGTGGCCAATAGCAAAAGATGCCATTTTCTAAGTTTGTCATCTGAATTCAGAACTTAAGTGAAGATTAATTTTTGAAATGCAAATGATCTCTAAGCATAGAATGGAACCTTTGTGCTACATACTTTGACTGTTTCATTGGAACAATTTTATGGTCTGGAAATATTCCCACATTCACTCAACCTTAAGAAATGAAAAAGTGGAATCATGCACATTTGATATTTCTCATATATCAAAGATTCTATGGAAAATAGGTGCAGAAGCTTGACTCTGTTTCTGATATCCACAGTGAAGATCTCACGTGCCTTTTTTGTTCCTACCAATAATATCAAATTATGTTAGTTATATTACCATGGATGCATGTGTTTCGTCTAATAAATAATTTATTTGGAACACATACAAGCATATTAATCCTTCTATTTTTCCAGTTGTGTAAGGTGAAAATCAGAAATATCTAGTTTTTATAGTGTTGGAACTCCATAGTAAGTTTTGATGTGACAGAAATAAGGCAAATTTCTGTTTCGAACATGATTTTCCCCTGAAGGTATTTTTTAAATCTCATAGAAAGTAATTCCATCTCAAAATAGATTATACTGTGGTGATTATAATATTTAATTGTTGCAGTTATGTAGAATGAGGAGATAGAACAAAAGAAGGAGAATAGGGTCATGCCCTTTTAACTATTGAATAATAACTCAGAAGTTATAAGCACTGAGCTGCACTAAATCCGTAAATATTTTTCAATACTTATTATTAATAGTCCTCGACTCACACTATTACAGTTTTAAGATTCTTGCAGTTGTGAATTTTTAAATCTAGCAAAATTTGATTGCTAAGGTGTTAAGTTTTTGTACTTAGTCACAACTGAATTCAAATGTTCTGTGTGAATTCTAAATAGAGAGAGAGAAAAAAAAAACTTGATTGTGAAAAATTTATGAGGCTACTTATTTCCTTGACCCCATTTGGCAAAACAGGACCTTAGGACCCGCCAAGATTCACTCCAGCCTATACAGTTACCAAGTGCTTTATCTACTTTTACTGCCCAAGGTCTGGCACCCACTGCTTTCTATTATTCCCATTTGTTTCTGGAACAGTTAGCTTATACTCTGTTGGAAATGAAAGCATGGAACCAAAACTTGAATTCCATTCTATTTTCTAATATAATCCTGAAAAACAATACTCATTGTAATTAAGCCATTTCTGTTTCTACTTCAAGAATTTCATAGGTGTCAGGGCAATGGTGTGTGCTAAACTAGACAATAACACCGCCATCATATTAAAATTAATAGTATTGTAAGCGAAGGTATCACACAAATCACATTGAGAGAAATTCTCCAAATTTTTGTATATATATGTATGTATGTATGTATATATATATATATATATATATATATATATATATATATATATATATAATGCAATTACAGACATGTTCTAAATTGTGTGTGTGGGTGTGTTTACCTATAACTATAATTCATGTTAACCTTTTAAAGATCAATATCTTAAGTTCATTCAGCTCCAAATATCTTGTTCTCATGTTCATATAAACAGATAATTAATAATAAATAAATCATATTTACCATTCTGAATGATAAGTTAAATTAACCACCATTCTCAAGATGACATACAAAGTTGTTAGAAAAATACCTTTTCTTCTACTTCTTTAACAATTCAGGATAGGGAAGTGTTGTGGAGTTCAGTGTCTTTTGTAAAAGCATGATGACATGAGTTTGAATCTTATTAAACATCTATACTTAAAATGCAGGATGTGGCTGCATATTCCTGTGAGTATTGGACTGGGAGCAGAGCTGGTGACATTGAGAGACTAACTATGAATTGCTGTCTGGCAGGAAGCACAGTGATTTTTCTAGGTTCCATAAAAGGCTCTGTCTAAAGTAAATATGAGATAGACCAGTTGAAGAGGGCATCTCATTTCATCCTATGGCTTCTAAGTCCACAGATGACATCACAAGAACATACCAACATACTTGCATTCATACACACATAATACTTAAACATATCACACACAGCTTAAATAAAGTAAAAGTTTCTCTGTATTTCTGTATAAGTTCGTAATCACATACCTAGGAGAAAAATAATTTACAGTTATTTTATCCACATTGCTCTACTGAACTACAAAGTCTGAAAGTACTTTGAAAAAAGAAGTGATTTTAATGATAGTCACCATTTTTTGGAAGTAACCCTAGTCTGGGATTCCCCCAAACAATGGATTCTTAAATCACCAGTTTTTAGACACAAGTAAATTGTTTAGAGTAGTTACTCAAAGTGTTCTGTTAATTTTTAAATTTTTGTTCCTAAGGTTCAGATCCATCATACACACAATAATAACAACAGCAAATTGTTAATCACTTTATTCTTTTCCTATAACATTTGGACACTATGCAAAAAAAAAAAAAAATGTGGAGTCAGAGCCTCTTTCTTCATTTAGGAAGACATCTGTAAAGGTCTGTGAGCTCCAGAAGCTGTTTCACTCTATAGCCCACACGACAATGTTTCTGACAGTGGAGGATGTAAATACGTTTGTATTGCCTATTTGAAAGGCAACAATAATTGAAATGTGACTATTGACATTTTTAGAGCACCTACTTTCTTTTTCTCCACACCTTGGTTCTAGATTTATTGCTTACTCTTAATCCTTTCGTACAGTTTCCTGATTTCCCATTAACTATAGTTTGAAACTTAAGAGATAATAATAGAAAACTCATATTTTCTTTTCGTTTCCTTAACACATTCCAAAAATTTATTATCATGGAGATTTTATGTTTCTTTCATATATACCAAGGCTATTAGCCGTGATTTTAGAGTTTCCAAGAAAGTTGTAAAAGTGGCACAAAGAAGGTATTGGTGTCAACTAACTATGATGACCACAACCTTTTTTCTAGCTTGGTTTGTAGAGAGTTACTGATAGCACTGCTGTGAGTAATGCACCATGGCTTCTGAATGGGAGAAACAACAGCCACGTAAAAAAGAGTACCATTATATGATCTAATCTTATATACAATCTGTGTGTGCATCTTTGGTTTCCAGGAGTGCAATTAACCATATCATAGCTACAGTTCCCACCCCCCCCCCCAAAAAAAACAGACTCTTAAGTTTATCAAGAATAGAAAGAGGCACATTCCAAACTTTTAGGATTCTAGATTTAGATTTAACTGTCAACCTTACCCAGCCTAAAGCTATCTGAGAGGAAATCAGTTTAGGAGTTACCTAGGTCTTCTCTTCTTACTCCTCCTATTCCTCCTCCTCCTCCTCCTCCTGCTTCTTCTTTTCTTCCTCTTTCTCTCTCTTTCCTATTCATGTTAGGATTTTTGTCTTATTTTACTTACTCATAAATATCTTTGATAATAACTCTAAAATATTTGAGTCACAAATGACATTATTTCCTCTATTCATCATTGACCATATATAAATTACTTCAAATTATCTTTTTGAGAGTTGTACTTGTGGATATCTGTTTAGCCTTGGCTGGCCTGATACACATTCTTGCTCATTCTCTTTAATGAACCCTGAGATTCAGGCCTGCATCACATCATACTACAAGCTAACTTGGTATTTGATCAAGATATTATTAGCAGTTCTCCCAAGGCCAAATCTTCTACATGTTATGTTGTCATCAAGGTTTTAGAACTCTTCCTCCAAGAACTTTAAGAAACACTATGCTTTTCCTTTTCTACACAAGTTGCATATAGAGAAAACCACTCTCTTTATATACAATGAAGCCTGTTTCTTGTTTCCTATGTTTACATGTGTGTGTGTGCATGTCCACACACACATGCCTTGTGTAATCTCCTATATAAGATATAGGCTAATTTAATATTTTCTAGTTATATGATATAAATTTAATGTGTAATCAGTATTGATTATAAACACTGCCTCACCTTGAGCACCTAGATCATGACTGAGCATATTGGAGGAAGAGGAAATACCAATTAATGTGAAATAAGGAGCCATTCCTAGCATTTTATGCATAATCTTACAAGTTTGGCTGCTTGAAAATCTCTGAATATTCTCTTTATAAGACACACAAAAAGCTGATCCTGTCTGTAGCTATGTTTACCTGTGCAGCCCTGATTAAAAAGAGTTCCTATGCCCTATGTGTTTGTAATTTATCACTTTGACTCTGAAGGCATTAAACTGACTCAACTCTGTTACAGCATTGCATGAAGACTCCATTATTATCTTGATTTTTCTAAAAGGGAACCATTCATTACCTGGTCCCTACCCCCCAGGAGTACTTTTTTTTTGACCAGTTATTTTTACAGGTTCCACTGAGACAAATCTTATTTGTATCCAATGAAGAAAGATGGTCTTAGTTTCAAGAAGAAGGGGGAAAAAAAGGTCAATGAATTAAGTTGGTTTATTTTTAAGTAGGTCATTTTTCATACTCTAGCTTGCCTGGAGCAAAGCTTGGACTCTCCTGAAACTTCACCCCAGTTTCCCCAAATAATTAAGCATTTACTATTTACTTGCCTAGCATTTCATTTACACAGTCTGTCTTCAGCTGCTTAGGATGCACTGTAACTGTTTTCTCACTGCCGGCTTCAAATTAGAGCTCTTGGAGGAAATGCTGCTTTTCTCTCTGGCTATGCCCAAAAGCAAACATATGGTATTGGGGGTGGTGGAGTGCGAAAGGGGAAAAAAAAGGAAATATTTTTAGTCTACAAATAAGCTATTTTGAGCCTTTTGAAGTACCATAATAAAAGCTATTCACAAAAAGGATGTTGAATTAATTTTATAATGTCTTGCACTCATGTCTTTTCCAACACAACACTGTCTCCCTCCTTTGCATACTTTGTAAGGAAATCTGGACCAACTTTCCAGTTAGTAGGCTCCATTCAGAGCTGAGGACCTTCGGTAATGTGGAATATACCACATGAATGGATGCCAGTTAAAGGCTTAGGAGAATTCACATCTGGGGTGCAGATTCACCCCACTTCACTTTCTAAGGTGCTTCATACAATGTGAGCAAGTAATGGCACTGAGCCCCAGAGGTTTCTGGTGGTGATGCTCAAATGATGATAATATCTCAAAACACTGTGTGAAATAATGGAACATATATTTGAGGAGGTGAGTGGGCACATGCAGCACCATGTCAGAAATGCAATAAATGTTAAATTAAGGAATGGTTTTGCATATGTTTGTTTTCATTCCCCTCTGATTACTGTTAGACAGAATACTTCTATTTAAAGGCTCGGGAGCTTTTTAATTCCTTCTTCATGAGGAATCATCATGTGCAAGATGAAGGCAGAAGCATTTCCATTTGCAAGTATTTTATTTATTTTTTTAATTAAAATTTTTAATTGGGGATTCTCTGTATTTACATTTCAAATGTTATCCCCTTAACGCCCCCACTTTCATGCCCCCCCCCTCCACTTGCTCTCATGAAGGTGCTTCTCCCAACCACTCTCACCACCTCAGTGTCTTGGCATTCCCCTACACAGGGAAAATTCACCTTCACTGGACTTAAAGACCTCTTCTCTCATTGATGTCAGACAATGCCAACCATCAGACTGAATACTAAGACCCCAGTGAAAGAGGTAGAGAAAGGACTGAATGAGCTGAAAGTAATAAATTACTGATTTATTCAAGCTCAAAAAAGTAGAATTAAAGAACAAATTTTATGTCTCTTTGTGACCTTTATAGCTGAAATAAGGGAAGAGCCTTTCTGACGCAGATCACCCAAAATGACCACAGAACATATGTTTATATGTTCAATGTGAGAGAATATAACAAGCTCAAGAAAGTCGAATTTATCTTTTCCAAAATCAAATATTCTGCTCTTACCTTTACTATGAGGGGAAAAATTATATGAAGGTTCTCTTTTGCCTCTTACACCTTGGAATTTTTTTACCTATTGAAAATATCTTCATATCAAGAATTTGCTGACACTTCTCTTTGAGCAATCTACATTTCCTAAAGATCCGTAATATAGCTGTATTACACAACATGTTGAGTGAGTGGGTGTCTGTCAAATTATTGATCACTTTACCTATGTCTGATTCTTGCTAGCATGGCCAGCTCCTTGCAAAAAAAAAAAAAAAAAAAAAAAAAAAAACTGATAACATTTTATGATTGAATTGTGCTGTGTCACTTTCTGAAATCGGCAAATCAAACATGTACAGAGACATTTATTGAGAATGCTGTTCGAGCTGGATTTTCATTTGTGATAAAATATTGAACCACATAAAATTGGAGAGGAAAGGGTTTATATCATTTTACAATCCCCATATCATAATCCATCATGAAAGAAAGTCAGGACCGAATTTCAAGGCCTGAACTTGAAGTCAGAACACATGAATGAATGCTACTTATTGACTTGCTTGCAGTCTCATGGTTACCTACCTTCCTTTTACAGCCAAGGCCCGCCTGTCTAGGGATGCTACCACACATAGTTCGCTTAGCCCTCCTATGTCGATCAGCAGTCAAAACACCCCCAAAGACAGGTTTACAGGGCATTTGACAGAGGTAATTCTTCAACTGAAGTTTTCTCTTCCTAGATGTGTCAAGGTGACAACTGAAGCTAAGTATGACAAATGCCTTCAGAGGTATAAAATGTCTCTGCTCCTTCCTGAATGTTTCTTTACTCTTTCTAGAATTTTAAATCTGGGTAAAAGTTTGAAAACATACTTGATATTTTTGATGCATGGGAGCTACTAGTTACCCAACATTTTCTGACTCTGTGTTTCTATTCTTACCATAATTACAGTCACTGGTGTCATAAGACACGACTTTGCTCTTCAGTCGTTAGTTCTAGATACATAAAAGTTCATAGCTCAATGTAGGGTATATGCTAGAAAATGAAAATTTATGTGCAATATGAGATGCTTTAAACACCCAAGGATCCCTATAGAGTCACACAAAATGGAATCAGAATTATCTTGCCTAGTATCTTCTTCCTTTGTTTTCTCTTTTCTAACTGATGGGAGTCAGACATGAGTCACTTTGCTGGCAATCTTGCTTACTGACTGGTTGGATCTTGTAGTCATAAACCCCATTAAGCAGTATTTATTTAGAACTCCATTTCATTATCTTTTTCTTGGAGTAACCAAGTAATCCACACCCTATCACCACTAAGGGTATTTTTGTGAGTGTTCCTGTTGGACTTCAACTTGTCCATTCTGGCCTTATCTTACAGAGAAGTCCTGGGTAGACAACGGAGGAACTGTTCTTAAAAAGTTGAATTGAATTTGGAAGAGACTCACCAAATGCAGGCAGCAATTCCAAATAACAGCCCAAATAAATGGAAGTCAGAGAAAGAAAAACCTTTACCCTACCTGCTGGGATTCAAGTGAATCAGCACTTTTGCCAACCTGCTACTGCCAATCCAGCTGCTGTAATTTTCTTTGCATCTGAAACCATCTTCACTTAAAACAGACCAGAGACCTGTAGCTCTCTTGTAATCTTCTAGGCTCTCAAAGCCAGATAGGTTTGGTAAGGGTACAGTAATTTAGTCTGAGCAGTTACACATTCTCAGTCTGCACAGTAGGACAGCAGCTACAAGTAGATGCCTGTTATATTTTCTTTAAGGCAATCTAATAATTCTCACTATAATCTCCTGGTTCTCAAAACACTGGCAGCATTTCTATTTGCTGATAAAATTAGAACTATAAGTTTTCATTAGTATTTATTTTTTTATTTAAACTTCTGATCTTCTCTCAATGTCTTTTACCAGGTTTTTTTGTTTTGTTTTGTTGTTGTTTAAGTAGAGAAAAAGTTTTACAGAAAGAATAAGAATTAGGTTGCATGGAAATACAACCCTCCACTTTTAAAGTTGAACATACTCAAGTGTAATAATGCATGAATTTACAGTGTGATGAATTAATTTCACTCAAAAGCCACAACTTCAAGGCCATATACATATAAGTTATAAATAAGATAATGTTTATAATAGCAGTCCTTGTTGACTGAAGAATGACTGTGTATTAACCACTCCCTAATCAAATTTTACAACTACTTTCCTATTTATGCATATGGTTTTCCTTTATTCATTACTGATGATTGAACTTGGGTCTATTTTAAATTTTATTGTAGCTGCTGAAGATAAAAATATTGTCCTGATATACTCTATATTTTCTTAGCAACTATTATGTTAATTGCTTGAGTATCATTTTTCTGCAAAGAATTGTCCAAAGAGAAGAATTACTTTATTAAAATACATCAGACAATTTTATATTAGTAAACTATAAAAAATAAAGCTTAAAGGGTTGTGATATGTATCTTGTTTATACTAGCTAAAAAAATCTAAGTAATGAATGTAGGTTAGAGCATTTAATTAGGCAAACAGCAATATATATGCATAAAACTACTTTAATGAGGATTTTTGGTTATCTATATCTGATGATAGTTTATGCTTTGGAAATAAAGTACTTAAAACACTTCAGCATCCTTACTATATTTATGTTTTAAGAAACTCTCTTGTGAAATAGATTGTGAGACAATTGCAAGCTGAGAGTAGCTTTTATAATATATATTTTTTACTTCCCCAAGATTAATTCAGTAGCTGTGTATCATAAATGTTCAATGGGGATTCTTGAATTTATATCTTTCTTCCTGTGGAAATTATGTACAAAATGTCCAAGCGAAAAAGAGCAAAGAACCAACATAGGACACTTTTCATCTTAGTTTTGTAAACAAAATGATTCTCTCTTTTAGAAGCTCTTTTAACAAAACTGTCTCCTATCATAAGTAAACTTCAATGTAACTGAGTATAGCAGGGGTTTCATGCATCTAATTCTAGTACTTAGGGAGTAAAGGCAAGAATATTAGAAGTTCAAGGCCAGCATCCAGAACTTAAAGGTCTTATCAATAAGCCTAGGTGATGCAAGACACAAAAAAAAAAAAAAAAAAAAAAAAAAAATGAAAGGAAAGGAAAGGAAAGGAAAAAAGGAAGAATGGTATGTAGAGTGTAAAAGGAAAAGGCAGATGGAGAGAAAGATGAATAGAAATAAAACATAGAAATATAACATTTTATAGTGCTTATAAAAAAGGAGACATAGGTGTAAGTCTTATTTACCTTCTCCCAACTCTACCACTAGACTTTTGACAAGATTGTCAGATTATAGGGAATGTGTAGATTCCCTTTTTTTTTAAATGATATTTTATCCAAAATTATTTAAAGGTTCAAATAAGATAAGCTTTATGAATGACTTGATTCTTCCCTGTAGAAAATCATGTAGCCATTGCATCCGAATTTAATGCACTTTATAGGTGCTTTCCTGTTTGCAAATTTATGTTTACTACTGTAGCTGTAACCTATTTATGTGTAAGTGAACTACTTTTCAATCCATATTTTGCTCTTTGAACTTATTTTGAAAAGCACAGAGCACAATTTAACTTTTAATTTGATTAATGGCTGGTATAATGGCAAGTCATGGAATTTCTCTTGATATTGGTAAAAATTTATGAACCAAAGAAAAAAATAACAAGGATAGGGTGAAGGATTTTGTACAGTAAAGTGAAGAAAGAAACCGCAGGGTAGGAAAGATACATGCTGTAGAAAATATTTTTATTAACAACTGCTCTTAATAATAAAATTGATATCAATAAAATATAATGATGTTATGAATGCTATAATAAAACCCCATGACTTAATACACCCTGTCAGAATAAATTTAAACTTAGATTCTCTTAAAGCGCTTAGTAATAGATGTCTTCAATTACAAAAGGATCTTTCCTATAATGCCTGTAAATGTGTGTATTTAATTGTTACTTTGTTTTGTGAGAAAGGTATTTTATAATATGTGCCCAGTTAGACCTGCTAATATTAGTTGAGTTTTACAGGATCCATGAAATGTCTTTATAGAAGATCAAATACTGAGATATCAAAAAGGACCACAGTGGTAGATGTAATGATAGAGACATCACAGGGCATTAAATAGTCACTGTGTCACTAACAACACAAAGGCAGTGTTTATTCTCAAGTCACTCATAGACAATCTGAAACCTAAAAACTGGCTTGTCACTCAACACAACACTAATACACTACCGGGTCTGTAGTTAAATAAGATATTGAACTTACCTGATGCAAGCACATTTTTTTTCCTTTATTCTGGATGAAAAATGGTACTGGACCATCTGTTTAAGGGGAGATAGCCAACCCTGGTTTTATAATTCATTTTAATCAGCATCAATAATTGCAGGCTAGCCATGTACCTCACAGTGTGCAGTGAAACATTATTGGTAGAGTGGGTAGAATATTTAGCCAGAACATTTCACAAACCAGTTTCTAATAAGTGTTACCCTGAAGCAAAACAGGCTAAATAGAATTGAAAATGTAGGCCACAAACCTGTTTCAGGCTCAATGGAAAAATACGGCTGTCCCTCTAAGATACTGTAAACCAACTTCGCGCTGTTTCCGTAAACCGGGTCGTCAGCATCAGTGGCTGTTACATTAGTGACAGAGGTACCTAATTTAAAAGAGAGAGAAAATAAATGAGTGAAAATAGTAAGAAAACCGTGCAGTCTTTGACAGATGCTAAAGTTTGCAGTGAATAATATACATGAACCCGTAGGAAACAAAGAACTCCCTAAATAGGGAGGCAAACAGTTTTGTTAGAACTTCAACAGCAAGCATTTTATAGGAAACAGTAATGGTAGATTGAAATAGTGGATTACGATAGCACTTTTAGTCTCTGTTATTTAAGATGCCTTTGCAGTATTCATCACAAGGATATCTATTAGATTCTTGAGAGCTTAGGGGCTGGGCAAAGAAGCCATATCAAAGAAATATGAAACAAAAAGTTAATAATATAATACAGCATGTGCCATTTGAGTTCTGCTGAAGCAAAACTGAACGTACCTTTAAAGTTGTCTGCTGTAAAATCAGCACATAAATATCAAAGGAATATTTTACTCTATCACACTTAATTTCTCAGAATATAAAATAAGGTAGGTGCCACCCATTAATCAGCAGGCTCAGGTAATTAGACCCATGGATAATGGAACAAAAAACTATTTGCACATTAATCTTCTGTGTTTTACAACACCTGCACATTTCTGAATGGCAGTATATATGCTGAAGAAAGTCCCTGAACCAGAGAAGCAGAGAGTCTGGGATGAGACAAAAGAAAAGGTTAGAGCTAAACTGAGTCCGCAGTTTACAGGAAAGTTTATACAACAAGCATGTGCCCCTCTTTTGGTCTAGCATGAAAGGAATGGCATGGACTGCTTTACAAAGTACATCACACTGAAACTAAATACTGATGAAATGTTGAGTCTGTCATAGACATATGCGTAGAAGATATCCCAAGAATTCAAGCACAAGCAAAGGCATAGAAGAAGCTTTATGACTTCTGAAACTTGGAGACCAAGGGGGGTCTGGTGTGGTTGGAATTGTACATGAGGGCGGGCCAAATGTTAGTGCCCTTCCTCCATTAAAAGTTCTTTACAGAATAGTTAGTTAGCATGTTTACCAATGATGTGACTAAATGGAAGCATATTTTGGAAATTCCTGGTGATTTATGGAAAATGCTAATGTACAGATCGCTCCCAGAAAATATATTAGTAAAATAATAGCTGCATAATTTTTACTGCAGGGTGTCCTTCATAAACCTCTGACAGTAAGTGATGGAGACTGGACAAAGTAGAAGTATTCAAGCTGTTATAAAATTATGACAATGGCTGCAGTAGATCACATGAGAATTATAAGGCAGGTTTTGAGAGCTGGAGTGCACATTGAGAAACGGGGCCAGACATTCACTCTGCAAAACTGAAAAAGGAGGAGATGAAATGGCCCCAGAGAATGGACCTTTGGTCTTGGGTCAAATTGCTGTGTTTAGCTTAAGGGCAATTACAGACTGGTGTCAGGGGTTATCAGCCTTACATAGTCAATTGCTAATGCTCCCAGCATATATGGGAAGAGGGTTTTAATCCTGAAGAAAATAAACTGTGCATCCGAGTAGTCTATTATAGTTGTGGTTGGAATAGGATTGAATCCTTAAAAGATCTTATTAATCAAATTGTTTTTGAGATGCTTTAATTGCAGTCAGTGTTTAGAGAGAATGGTAATGACATTTGTTGAGCAGTAGATGGTTATGTTATAGAAATTTATCCACAGAATGATTTTTTATCAGTTTTAAAGACTACCAAGCCACAAAATGTCTTGAATTTCACTTATATGAAGCACTCCAGTATAAATTAGAAACAATGCATTTTGTGGTCTGTATGTTTGTGTGTGTGTGTGTGTGTGTGTGTGTGTGTGTATGTGTGTGTGTGTGTAAGACTCACTTTTCTAAGACACATATCTATCTATGTTTCTGGGGGAAGCTGAACACATAGAAGACCAATAATTACAATTATTTGAATGTAGTTTAACTTTTAACTTGAGGGCAACTGGAGGAAAAGAGTTCTACCTGAGGGGATGGTGGGGAGCTCAGCTGTCAAAATAATTTTAGACAAGATGACCTGAGAAGCCGGATATCAAATACAAGGCTAGAGTTGCAAGCTAGGACCAAATTACAGTAAGCACTTTCATAAAGGCACATGCGTATCATGTGCACCATGTCTGAAGAACTGACCTTTCAGGTCCAGGTCAATTCCACTTCTTCTCTCAGGGCTGCCAGAGTCACTGGGAGGCAAGGAGACTGACTGGAGAACAGACCTATCATGAGGTTACAGCCATAGTCCAATTCAGACCACTGGGACAGCAGCATATGTAGCAAAGGATGGGATTTTCTGGCATCAATAGGAAAAGAACCTTTTGGTCCTATGAAGACTCATTTCCCCAGTGTAAGGGAATGCCAGGAAGATGATGTGGCGGTGAGTGATTGGGAATGGGAACATCTTTATGGGATCAAGAGAAGGGGGACGTGGGGAAGAGAGATGTAAGGGAAGAAATGGGGATAACATTTGAAATATATACATAAAATATCCAATAAAAAATTCAAAAAGTCCACTGAGACAGGAGGACACAAAGGGGAGCCACCTTTCAACTTTTTATTTGCATCTGTATCCTAAGATGCTATGCTGATGATTCAGTGAGAACACGGTAATCACAGCTTGAATGTTTTTCATCTTAAGTCACGTTCTTAATAGTGAAAATGGCAGCATCAAGTAACCTGGCATGGCGGCCTGTTTAGAGACAAGCTTTCTCTTTGTAGCAAGGCATTTGCACAGGGGTCAGGCCACCAGGCTCCTGTCTAGCTAGTTGCATTTGGTTCCTGTATCAAATGGCTTCAGGGAGAGCTTGGCCATTTAGCTCTTCCAAATTCATCCATCTTCCTGGGTGACATCACATTCTTGCTGAAAGAAGAATCAACAAACTTCTCTAACCCACAGAACATTATGTCCAAATGTGGGAAAACTGAATTGTAATTTTTTTGTGAAATGCCACTCTACGGTACTTTGTAAGGGTGAAAACAACTTTTAAGGAAGATATACAGTAACTATTTCTGTAGTGTATAAAATTAATTTAAAAAAAACTGAAGAATAAGATGAAGAGAAAAAATACCCCATAAATAATTTAAAGGATTTTCAGAGATCACAATGGAATCTAGTGTAAAGCTCTGCACTGGAAAACACTGGAAAATTTTCCTTTGCTTTGGTATTTAGTTTATAGCAATGATTTTTCTTTCCAGTTGACATAATACACTAACATGAAAAGTTATTTATGTGTAATGGTCACTATGCTGCTGTTTTCGTGAGCTCAGTCTCTATTAAAACATCGGGCAACAAAGGAAACAATTAAAGATTTTTCTTCCAAGGCTGAAATCACATTCTGCATTGATGCAAATTAAGTAATGTCTTTGTAGAGAAAAAAAAAAAGAAGCCCAAATATTTTCTGAAGATCTATGGTGTTGGGTTAAGCAATACCATAGTTTCTTTTACATATAAAATGACCTAACTGTTCTGAAATGAATGCATATATCTTCAGGCAAGTCATTTTATTCTACACAGTCACATAGTAAATATAATATATATATATATATAATATGCCTATGTAATATATAACACATTATAATACATAATATGTAATATAAATATACACATATTATGCATGAGTGCATATATCTACAAATGAATACAGATTAATGTTTTGATATAATATTTTGCCATATATTATATATACATATATATATATATATATATATATATATATTCTATAACTAGTATAGTTCAGAGGGTTAAGCAAATAATGATTGTACATAACCTAGAAATTATAACATCCCAAGCCTTGGAGTAATAGTCATGCCACTAAGCTTGTTTTACTTTCTTCTAAAAATGGTCTCCTAAGACACATCCACAGTGACAAACTATAGTCTTTGTGTGTATTGTTAAATCTTCTCAGGCAATTCCAATATAAAGTCGTGATTCAAAATATATGTTAAGACAAACTTTTTGCAACTGAACACTGCTTATTTTGTTCACATTAATTTCTGTTATGACTACTTTGAAGAAGAAAACTCTTGTTCAGATTTGTTTCCAAAATGAAGCACATTTTAAACTTTTCATGTAGGGAAAGAAGCCATGCAGACCATTTCTTGCAGAGAAGAAAGTGAGAATGTGTCCTTGGCAGTTTGTGTTTTTCCCAAACTAGTCTCCATGACTTCTGCTTTTTTGTCTATTGTCATGTGATGCCATTTCTTTGTGAGAGGCTTCTATCATGGTACTCGTGTATGAGGAGAAAAGACATAGCAGCTCCATGGTTCAGCTATTTTTAGGCCATGACAATCATTTTCATTTGGCAGACTTAAAACAGTACAACTCTGCTGAAAAAATACAATGTTGGAAGGAAGGTCACAAAGTCTTGAACTAGTACAAATGTTTTATTTTCTATCTCTGATTCTCTTTCAAATTATGAACATTTAGCTATATATGAACTTTTTAACCCTTGGCATCCTTGTCTGTATTAACAAAGTTGGTAGCAATTGTTACATTGCAACCATGGTCAGATAATTCAGTATAATAATCCATGTAAACAATGGGAAAATTTTATTTATAATGTTTCTAGAAGCTTTCTGTACACACTTAAATGATTTAGTATTTGTGTGCATGTAAAAAGGAATTCGAATTGATTTACAATATTAAAGACAAAATAAGTGAGTAGCAGTATTAATAATTCTAAGCTGATAATTACACAATTTATACAAGAATCTTTGTCAGCTATAACAAAACACAGTATATATAGCAATAAGCTCATATGAAGAAAGTGATTTCATTATTGAAGTTGACAAAAAAAAACCCACATTTGTTTGTAACCTCATATTCATCAGCACATGACCTCTGTCTAATCTGTTTCACATCAGTTTCTGTTTCAGGATAAATTGCTCTTGGGTCAGAGGGAGAAACATGTTTAATTTAGTGAGCACAAAGTCAAGCATCAGTCAACTTGCCAATACAAGTTTTCTGATGTTACTTGGATAGAATGTACTCTCAAGATCACGCTTATCCCACATGAATGTGAAGATGCTCTACAGATTTGGGAACTAAAACAGTGCTCAGACAAGCTTTTGCTTGCATACTCATTCCAGATATTTCTACCTGGTTCCTGGCTTCCTGAAATCCCCATCCGTGGATCTTAGACACTTGGAAAGTGTCTAATCTGTCAGAGATGTATTTCTTCATAGTGATTCAGTACTGTTCATGCACCTGTACATGGCAATAGAAATGCTGGGAGGTTTTGCAGTTGCATTTGTCAAGTGATTACCCAGAAGAAGGAAAATGGATGCTTTGAAGTTAATCTTGCAGCAGAAAAGATTTCAAGTCAAGCTGCTGTGTAGGCTTCTCTATGGAAATGCATGCAGAATGCCGAGCACAGAGGCAAATTGAAAAGTGTAAACCTTGCAGGATAATGTTTCTTCAAAGCAGCAAGTGTTGCTGTGTGATAAATAGGAGCCTGAGTAATACCCGGGAAATACAACAACCAGGATTCTCTGTTTGTGTTTTCATTTGGAACAGTTTTTGTCCTTTTGTCAAGGATACAAGAGACTCATTTAGCTAGTGACTATAAATTTGACACTGCGCCATTTCTCCAAGAAAGCCCCTATTATAATCCAACTGGATACTGATCCTAATTATAATAATATAGCTGTCGTCCCTCCAGCTGTTGTCAACAAAATGATCCCCATCACCGCAGTCCAGGCTTCTAGTAACAAGTCAAGTGTGAACACACCAGTCCAAGGTGATTTCTGTTTTTAACAAACCCATTTTTCTGCATTTGGTTTCTTGGTTAAATGAAATGTGGCAGTATGTTGCATGGTTTTTAATTAATAGAGAGCCTACAGTATCATTCACATCTTTCCCCACTTGAAACTTTCCTCCTATTATCTTCAGACCTCACATCTTTTCATCCAATCATGACAGCAAACACTACAAGCCAAATTAACCGTCAAAGACTTTACTCTGTCAGGTTAGAGGTTCTGGTTTGCTGACAAACTAAGATGAAAAGCCTTTGGGAAAATAAGATGTTGGGCTTTAGGTAGCGTAGCTCTGCTGGCTCGACTATACTTTTTTTTTTTTTTTATGAGCAAGTCAGCACACAAATTCTGCACATTATTTAGAAAGAAAAATGCTGGTGCTGACACCCTGAGTAAGAAAACAAAGGTTTGGTGCAGCGTGAAAATGCGCACACTGGAAAAGCTAAAGCTATTATGATGAGAGGAACAGGGACCCCATTTGCAAGGAGTCATTTGCAACACATTCTTAGCGAATAAGCATTGCTATAGCCGGTTAAAAAATAAAGAAGCAGAACCTTTGCAATAGCTGAAATCCAAAGAGGCGTGCACTGCTGGCCTTCCCCTATCAACTTCAAACTTTTCATTTTAATTTCTTGCTGCCTGCTCCAAGTTCAGGAGAAACAATCCAGACAGAGGGCTCAGACACATCCTAGGAAAAAGCCTTACTTAAACATTCATACACATTGCAAAAATCACAAGCCTAATAGGTAATAGCAGTGATGGGATTCTTCTCATTAGTTTGATAAAAATAAGTCATTTGCTCATCTTTTCTCATATCTCTTATTAATTTCCCCACATACTCTAGAACACAATAGGTACATGAGCACAGGTATCTCTATGATAATATGGCTAGTTTGTTGTGGAACAGCAATGCAACAATTTCACATGACCCACATAACTTGTTGGCATTTAAATAAATAATTATTATGTGCTGAAGCATGATTTCCTGCATACTTTCAACGTGCCATATCCAGTCCATTTCTTGGTAGTCTTGTCAAACAATTCTTCAAGGCCATCAAGTACTTGACTGGCAAATATTTTTATGGGTTTTGCGTTCTTTCATTTGTATATTTCTTAGTTTTATTTTTTTTAACTATGACAAAGCCCTTGTGTAGTTATGGTAAATACTGAAAAATCCAAACAGCCAACTCATATCACTATCCCATTTCTCTAAGTGATACCAGAGAGACATCAAGCAAGTGCTCCCAGTGGGAAACATTCCCTAAGTTCTACTGATAGGCTTCAGTTATGTTATTTGATTGTAGAAGACACTTGCCAAATGTCCAAGTTTCCAAGGCTGCCTTAGGGGTGTCTTTGCAGGCTAAGGAAGATTATACATGGACCTGAAAAAAATAGTGCTTTTAAAAAAGAGATTAACCCTATATATGAAAGTCTCTGTGACAGCTTCTTTCTGAAGGTACGAAGTCAAAGGAGATAAACATTCAACTTCAGACCCCAGGAATAACAAGTTACAGACTTTCTTTACATGATAATCAAATCTTGCCCTCTGTCAGACACAGCTGACATGGGTTCTGAGCTCTAACTTGAACTCATTTATTCAAACACACACCACCTCAAAATCCCATAGGTTAGTTCCTCTCTTTCTTATAATATGCATTGCTCTCTGAGTATTCTCTTCCTAAGCCACCTCTTAACCTACAGGGGAAAGGGACTGGCAAATTTCATATCTACCAAAATAACCTAGGTATAAGTGTGGGCCACTTTCATAGCTGGGTTTTCATGAAGGACAGTAGCAAAATGCATTATGCCATTTCATTTTTTATGGTTCCATGATTTGAGATGTCAGCTAAGGAAATAAATCTAGCTTCCTCATATTTTTGGAACATGTAGATATAGACATAAAGAATAATGGAACAAGAAAATAGCTGTACTGGCTGGTTTTGTGTCAATTTCACATAAACTGGAGTTATCACAGAGAAAGGAGCTTCAGTTTAGAAAATGCCTCCAGGATATGCAGCTAAAGGGCATTTTTTCAACAAGTGATCAAGTGGGGAGGGCCCAGCCCATTGTGGATGGTGCTATCCCTGGGCTGGTAGTCCTGGGTTCTATAAGAAAGCAAACTGAGCAAGCCAGAGAAAGCAAGCCAGTAAATAGCATCCACTCATGGCCTCTGCATCAGTTCCTGCTTCCTGACTTGCTTGAGGTCCAATCCTGACTTCCTCTGGTGATGAACAATGATATGGAAGTGTAAGCTGAATAAACCCTTTTCTCCCCAGCTTGCTTCTTGGTCATGATATTTTGTGCAGGAATAGAAACCCTGACTAAGACAATTGTGTTTTAAATGAGCTAGAGACTTTCATACATGATTAAAACAGCTTATAAAATATAGTTGAGTACATAGATAATTCTTCCTCACCCATTCATCCTTCAGGAACAGACCTGTAATGTGCATTGAGTGAGAGAACTAGTAAGTACCATGTGGAAATGTGTTATTGTAAAAACCTCACCCATGTTTACTCTGCATAGGTGGAAAGTCCCTTCTGCAACACTTGCAGACAATTCCTGATATCCTGGTGGCCTAGGCAGTACATTTGCAAATAGATAATGAGGGCACCTGGAGGCCTGGTTGTGAAAACTAATAAGCTGCCTGGTTTACAGTAACGTGTGCATCAATAAGCTCTTTCTGAATTCGGATGACTTCCCCAACAGTACAAAAAAAAAAAAGGGTATTTTTATTCCATAGGCAACCTATTTCTAGCACTAGAGTTTTCTCCTAATCATTTTCCTAAGAATCGGTATCCTATAAATATTAGAACTAAGCCAGACTTGTGTGTGCTATAGAATATCAGGTATACCTATCCTGACCTTGCAAAACAGCACAAGTGGCATTGAGATGTACCATTCAGATGGCATAGTAATTGGAAAGTTTAATTATTTCTGTTTTATTATATGTAATATTATACCCATTAATTTGTTTCCACTCCTGGAGTAGACTATTCCACAGTATAGACAGGAATTGAGGCACTGAGCAGCATGTTATTGTACAGGAAAGAACAGGAGAGTTGGAATTTCTGGTAAAACTATCTTCAAAGATTACAGAAACAATGCTTGCAGATAGTACTTCTTCATTGTGGAAAAGTATAAACTTTTGTTACATGCTTATTTAAAAACTTGAATGTCATTCAGAATAACACTGGTTTTATAACCATGAAGACACAAGTTTAGATACCCAGCATCCATGTAAAATTATGGACACAATACCATGTAATTATTCCTCATGTGTTGGGCAGGTAGATTCAAGCAGATACTGGACCCTTTAAGAACATAAAATTGGTTAGCTAGAAGTTAAGTAAGAAAGTAGGTGTTAAAAAATATAGTGGTAATCACTGAGGGAATACAACAAACGGGCCTTCTTTCTTCCACAATTGTGCATACGTATTTGAATGTGAAACACTAACATATTTAAACATACACAGACATACACGTGCAAAGATGAGCTCATACACAGACACAGATACCAGATTGAAACCATATTCTGCATCCACACATTGATACACTCATCAACTACGAATTTCTTTTTAGCATCCTTGACATAGTTTTCTAATATCCAATATGAGACTGAGACATGAGACCTGGCACAGCAGATAAAGGCACCTGTCTCCAAACATGATGTCCTGCTTTCATTGCAGGGATCCACAGGAAAGAAGACAAGTAAATCTCACAAGTTGTTCTGTTATACGGACATCTACACCATGACATATAGCAACAAAGACAGCATCTTCGACCTCAAACACACATAACTAAGTAATGTATAAAAAAAAATTTTAAGAGATAGGACACCATGTTCTTGCTTGTTTTACTATGGGCCTACATAAAGGGAGGATAAATATGATTGACAGGTTCAACGATATTCTTTATTCCATGGTCTTGTGTTCTCTGCCATGTGATAATTTGTGTTTGATAAAATGTGAGCTAAGGCTACTGTGCATAAAGATAAAACACACTCATCTGTGTGGCTGTTCATTTCTGTTCTTTAAGAATAAACCTTGTGGCAATTTTTGGTATTCACGGATCATTATGCTTAATCTATACCCAACAAGAAATCTGTTTCCACGTTACGTTACGTTCTGTCCTACATGTACTTCATGCTTATCATAACTAGTGGGATTTCTATGCATGCTATCAAACCTCTAAAAAAATTAAGTACTGACAAAATTATTCATATAATATTATGCCAAAATGCCTTTAAAAATCTGTAAATGTATCCATCTTTTTTTATTTTTTAAATAAAGCAGTAAGGAAAAAAAATAATAAGCTCACTCCTATAGTGAGAAGCCATCTCCCTTTTCTGAGCGGAAAGATAAAATTCTGGCAAATTTCAGACCTGCCTAGGTGAAAAGCCACTGAGCCAGTGGAGAAAGTAGGATGAAAGATACAAATAAAGCAGTATTCATTTGATGTCATTAGGATACTTTTGGCTTCAGAGGGAGATTATCTTAACTATTGTTCATTAACAGAGAGTATGCTATCCTGTGCATGCTGTTGTCCACAATATTGCCAGCATGTAGGCAAGTCAGCTTATCTCTGTTCAGGACCTGCACCATCTTTGTACTGATATGCTGCCGTGCACCAAGCTCTTGTTTCAGCAGCTTAGGAACTATCACTAGGAGAAAACTCTTGCTTTCTCTAGAGGGCAAAGAGTGGGAGCAGGAATGTTTTAAGCAATAGCTACACAATGGTTTCATAGAATATTGTATGTGGACCAAATAATGAAGAGTCCAGCAGTAACTAATGGAATGGTTTTAATAGGAAGAGTTCATCATAACATTAGGTAAATTTATATTGAAAGCAAAGAATGATCCTGTCTCCAAGTTTATAGCAGTTGCAAACTAGGGACACTCTTCTGAGTTTAGTGAACCATTTTGGGGATTGTTTTGGGGAAATTAGAAGAAAATATTTATTTAAAAAGCAAAATATCAGAACTGTAAACTTTTGAATCATTTATTTTTATTTTAAGAGTTGGTCTGGTCAATGTAGTCCTATTGGTCTTCAACAGAAAACCACAACATGTTGAAGACTTGCTTGATTCCTCTCTTGAAATGTCCCCACTAATCAGGTCCCAATGTTTTATTTATTTGACTGTATTTCATGCAGAAATTTTTAAGCAAAGAAACTTTTATTTTATATGCTAAAAACTTCTTAACCGTGACTTCTCCCTCCTCATATTTCATGTTTTTTCCTGTTGGGCTGTCTTCTTGAGGTCTGCTCTTTTCTAAATAAATAGAAGGTCAGTGAAGATGGAGAAAAAAAAGGTAAAAAGCAGGCTGCAAAAAGCAGGGGGAGAATTATATTTGGAATGCATTAGATGAGAGAAGATTCTATTTTAATTAAAAATAATAATAAAGAATCTTTAATTGTTTTTAACACTATTTTTTTTATTTATTCAAATTCTCCCTATAATTGTCACCTCTGACCCTGACATTCCCAAATAGCAAAACCTAGTCATTTAGTTCATGCTTCACACATGGCTCTATTTTGTCCTAGTTACATTTGCAAAGTAGAATGCCTGACACATAAATGCCTGATTAATAACTCTGATGCAAACATGTTACAATTGGGAATGACAATCTCAACATACCAGTGATGTATATGATCTGAGTTCTAAAGGAACACAGAGGCCTGAAAGCCTGATCTTCAGAACACAATGGGTACATTACAATGTTTCAGATTTTAAATGTTTGAGTTCTAGAAAAATGACCAGGTGGTTTCTGTTTTTCCTCTGTTGTCTGAAACTGTTTCTTGTACACAAATATCTCTTTAGTAAATATGAATTAGATTTAATGGGTAAGACAGTTATTGACAAAATAATACAGTGAGATGATGCTTGGCATTGTTTGAAGATACTCTTGTGTTACTGTCATCTTAATTGTACTGATTACTAATGGGAAACATTTGCCCTTATGAGGGTAGGCAGGACATATATTCAAGTTGGGTTCAGATATTGGTGCCAACAAAAGCTAATGTGATCGCAAACTCTCACTTAAGTGTATAGGTAGCTCCCATGTGAGAGACAAGGGAGACAAGAATTAGTGATGAGGGAGTTGGCCTGAGAAAAGGGTCTTTATCAGTGGGAAATTTTATGTGGTGATGGAAGTGGGATAAAGATGGAGAAATGGATTATCATGACTCACAGGTGGCACAATCCTGCATCAACAGGTATAATTACCTCCAAAAAGATAATTGATAAGTGCTGAAGTATGATATTACAATCCAAGAACAAGGTTATTATGGGTTAAATAGAGGAGCAACAGGGTAAATATTTTATGAAGATTAAGCATTAAGTTGGTTAAAAACAGAACTAAAGGAAACCTCTACAATAAACATCAACAATATAATCTACTAGTCAAGGGCAGTAGTGATGGCCAATAATGTTATGCGTGGTGGACAATTGGCCCAGGGCTATTCTTTCCTATTTTGAAAATTTGATTTATGTTGGAAATTTTCTTTTTTAAATTTACATATTTATTTATTTATTTACTTATTAATTTATTTTTGAAATTAAACAACTTTATTTTAGAAAAAAAGAGATAAATGTACAGATTTTTAAAGCATTTCTGCATAAAACTGTATGAATATATTTTTGTCAGTACATGACTTTTTAAAAGGTTTGAGAGTATGCATTAATAACTTACTAGTTACAGTGAGCATAAAGTATATGTAAAACAAAAAGTAACAGAAATAGTCAAAGTTCTCTAGGTGTGTAAAAATTAGACGTAATGATTTTTAAATACCAAGGATGGCCACAAGGTTGAATTCTTAGCTCTTGAATTATTAATGATTTAAGGTCTAGGTGTACCACATTCTGAGAGGGTGCTATACACTTATTTTATTTTTTCCTAAGAAGAACTGAGGTTTCCACATTTTGGTCTTCCTTCTTTTTGAGCTTCATATGGTCTGAGAGTTGTTTCTAGGGTATTTAGAACTTAGCTGGAAATAACGCAGATGCCCTTTAGTAGAGGAATGGATATAGAAGTTGTGATACATTACACAATGGAGTACTACTCATCTATTAGAAACAATCCATGTTAGTATCCTGGTGATTTTTTGTCAACTTGACAGGAACTAAAGTTGTATGGAAAAATGGAAACTCAGTTAAGAAAACGCTTTTGTTAGATTGCCTGTTCTTAAGCCTATGTTAGCATTTTAAAATTAATAATTTGTGTAATATGATGCCATTCCTGGTCCAGTGGTCCTGGACACACACACACACACACACACACACACACACACACACACACACACACAAAGACTCAGAAAAGAAGTAAAAGCATCACTACAGAATCTTCTTTGCTTCTATTCTATCATGTAGGTTCCTGCCTTCAGTTCCAGCTCTGAGTTCCATCACTGATGAAGCATGACCAAAAAGATGTGAGATGAAATAAACCTTTTCCACCTGATCACAGTATTTTATCACAACAATAGAAACTTATCCAATGACATGGCATCTGACTGAATACATTTATTGTTCTGAAAGTCTAGAAATTTGTATCAATTCTAGAACTTGGGTATAGATTTTCAGGCAAGGGCAGTTTGAAATGATATTTCTCACATATAAAGCCACAATTTACATGAAATATATATATATATATATATATATATATATATTCCTAATAGAAAGTATTACAGTCCAGTTAAATTTTTCTAAAATATCCTGCTGAAATGCACATAGAAAATATTATTTAAACATACTTTTTACCAATATAATGTTTATTGGCATATTAATCATTACTCAGCCCTATTTTAATGAGTCACTGTTTTGCTAATGAAAGGGAAGAATATCCAAATTAACAAAGTAAAGCAAACCTAGTTAATTCATATAGCAAATAACGCTGGGATTTGATCCACATGAATAAATTCTTTGTGATGGTCTTGCTGTTATATGGTTAAGGGCACTTTTTAATGCCTGAGAGAGTAAAAATGCAAATGTTTTGAGATAAGGTCCCATATACTGGCTTAAAACCTGCTATATAACAAAAGATGCCATTGAATATCTGATCTCTGACTCTAGAATGAACTAGCAAGGTTATTATGGTGGAGCCCTTCAAAGAAAAGAGAAAGGGGAGTAGGTGGGAGAGTATAACATTTGAAATGTAAGTACAGAGACTATCCAAAAAAAAAAAAAAAAAAGTAAGAAAAAAAGAAAAACAAAGAAAAAAAGAAAAAAAAAGAAAGTTTGTCAAGTTGTTCTTTTCTTGCCTTTGGCTGTAATAGCACAGAAAGACACTATGAAAACCAGATCTGGAGACAAGGCTGTGACTCCATGTTGTTCTTCAAGGTGTTGTTATTCTGAGGGTGAGAAGAGAAAGGTACAGCAGCAACCTGAGCTGTTAGTATTTACTATAGCCATGTCCCATGTGATGGTGTGAGAATTTTACACACAGATATAGCCATATAGCAACCAAACCGTTTCTTAAAAATATGTCAATATATTTATGTAATACATGTCCTCTAATAGCAGTATCTTTAAGTGAAATGTGTATTTTATCACAGAATCATAATTTTAAGTCAGGAAGAGTTGAGAAGAAAAGACACTTGATCCTTCTCCTAAATTCTACTTGTGATATGGATTATGATATTGCTGTCTCCAACTAATGCTACAATATAAATATTTCCTCAGTGATTTTTGTACTCTGGACAAAGCTATTAATTAGAAACTGATATATCAATTTTTAGATAAGATAACAGACTAAAGACACTAGACAAAGTCATTGGTGTATATGGGTAAAAGTGAATAGTATGTTGGCTGGTTCCATTTCTCCTTTCATGTTTCATGTTCTACCATGACATATTGTCATCCTATGTGAAATACTCAAGGATAGCCACATACCTAAGATGTGACAACATAATACACACCTGTCTAATGCTCACAAATAATCTTTGCCTAATCTTTGTCTAATCCTCACAAAGAAGCTTTACAAAAGAGGCTTCATGTCAAAACATGCATACAAATAAATAGGCTAGGTTTGAAGCAAAGACAAAAAATCGCAGTTTGCAGCATGATCAGACCTATGTTATTCCAGTCATTCTTGAGTACTGGGATATATTAGTTTCTGCTTTTTTTCCCATAGATTGTCTTAAAGAGTGTATGAATAGAAAGGGTCTTTTACAGGGATATATAAAAGGTGTTGTCATATTAAACAAGAAAGCCAGAGAATAAGAACAAAACAATGCTTTAAGAATACAGCGTGATCTTGATATGAGAATGCTTAGAGACATTCTGAGAAATTGCACTGGAAATTCTGCCTGTCCTAATTAAAATCTTGGCAAGGACAAAAGATTATGTGAAAGGCTAAGCAGTGGGTCACAGAGAGAGGTACACACATATACAAATGATTAAGCAAGCTACTTCTTACACCTTGAGATTTATTTTTGTAATTGGGAAGGTAAAAATGGAGGGATAGAGAAAGTGAGCTGTACAAGGGAAACAGAGTACCACAGTGTTGTGCTTTTAGCTCTGAAGAAGTCTTTTATAGACTGATGAGACATTAGCAAGAAAACAATGCACATTTCATTTCTTCATTGTGTGATTTCTAGACATTTCCTTCTTTGTCTTAATTTCTGTTCCTCGATTTCTTTCCATTCTGTAATCTTCATCAGTTGCTACATCTACCAATTCTTCTTAGTCAGGTCAATGATACCAATTAATCTTTCCTAATTTGTGGAGAACACACAATAGACAAACAGAGAAGTATAGCATGAACTTCATGTCTAGGACCCTGAAAGCTTCCTCTGATTAAAGACCAGATTTTGTGCCATGATTACTACTAGGAATAGTAATCTTGTGGAGGTCATGTGATCAGTGTGGAAATAAAAATTTCCTTATGAAGAAATATCACGTGTGTTCCAACTTTAAAGGTAGAACATAGGATTTCTGAATACTAAATCTATAAATGAAAATCTTTGTGTATGTGTGTGTGTGTGTGTGTGCATGCACACATGCACTGTGGTAAAGGTACATGAGGTATATGTTTAATGACAATTGAAGTCTTTGATCTTGCTTAAAGAAAATTTAAAGGTGGAGCTTTGTTCAAACTATAACCTAATATCCACAGACATGTCTGCTGTACATATTTGCAGTTAGCACTCCCAAAATGTTTAAAGGAAAATTGTGATACCATGTTGAGTGGTACAGAATGAGCCTTCCAAAAACACAGATTTGAAGTTAAAAAAAAAGTTCTGAAAGTTTGAACATTTTAAGAACAAACAATTTCACAGTATTTTTTTTATAGCTGACCTCATGTGATACATTATAGTCAGAATAAAGATACACAAAAACTGTGTAGAACTATCTTTATGTTATATATATATATATAATATAAGTAATATATTATATTCATTTCTATATATTACATACACATGTATATTTACAAAGTATATGCATATGTAGATATTATATTATACAAATACATGGATATAAAATATAATATAAATTATATATAATTTATTATAAATCTCTTGATCCAAAGTGTTTCAGACAAGAAAAATTAACCTATAATAATTTCATTAAATCCTTATGAAAAAATGAAAGGAAAATGTTGATGCTTTTAAGGCACAGAAACAATGGCAGGTTATTTGCTTCCATGGATGCGTTTGATGCCTAAACCAGGTAATATGGGAAGAAGAGACATGTTTGCACAAAAATGTCCTCTGCACATTCCCAAGTGTAGTATAACAGGTGTCTACCTCCACATATTACAAAAATAAATATTTCTTAAAAACTTAAACAAAAAATTAGGGAACATGTTAAAAAGAAAATAGCTTTTCTGAATGCATCATTCTTGTGATGGACTCTGAACTTTAAAAGCAGCCAAAAGAGGGGAATTGTTAATAGTTTTATCCAGCTGTAACATCTGTATATGTTACAGATAAACAGAGAAGTATAGCAAGAATTTCATGTCTGGCACCCTGAATATCTATCCAGCTAAAAATTATGACAATGACAACATGGCAAGTTATGCAGAAAAGTACAACACACAGCACTCACATTTAGGTAGTAGCCAACATCTATCTGTTTGGATGTAAGGCTCACTTCACAATAAGGAAATTATTTCTGCTATAGAAAACCAACTAGTGGGCTAGTTATTAATGCTAGTGAGATCATGAAAATTAGAAAATATTTTATGACCTGCATAAGACTCAATCAATATAATTATTATAACATCCTAATCTTATGTTTTTATCCATGCTCACCCAAAAAAATCTCTCTTCAAGAGAAATGGGAGAAGGTCACAGAAAACACAGTTGGACATGATTCAGAGGTTCAAGGACTGTCTGTAGCACAGCCACAGTAGATGAACCTGCATTACAAGCTCCTGCATCTAAGGCTAAAGAATATCTTACAAGAAGAATGGAAAGATTTTAAGGACTAGAATGCCATGATTCTGTTATAAAATAGTCTTTTGTAACAATGGTTGAATCAACAAGATGAGAAGAACAGCAATTTAAAGGGACACATGAACATGGAAAAAAGAAATTTTTGCAATGTTCTATCCTCTAGACAAAGAAGTACAGAAAACTGATTTTTGGCAGAACTGGCCTCTTCCAATGAAGAGTTCTTTCTTGATTGTCCAATTCAGATTGGTTGGCTTTGAAAATACGTACACACAATCAACAAGCAATGGACTCAGCAGGTTGGATTTATATATTTGTTCTTATATATGTGTATATTTGTGTGCATAAAACATACCAGAGAAAATGCTGTTTATTTGACAAGTAGAAGAAGGAACCTGAAGGGACTAAAGGAATGGGAAGGAAGCGGGAAAGTGGTGTCATTCCAGAAGGTAACAATATGTATGCTAAGGTTGAACAGAGGTGCTATTGAGGTCTTAATTCCAAACTACATTCAATTAAGGAATGCTGAGAGCAACCCAGAGAAACCTCTTTCCCAAGGAAGAGTACAGCACATGCTTATACAATGCTGAATGATCAGCCCTAAAATCATGAATATCAAAATAATACTACAGAGACTGATGGATGGATGGATGGATGGATGGATGGACGGACAGATGGACGGACGGACGGATGGAGGGAAAGGTGGGTGGGTGGATGGATGGATGGATGGATGGATGGATGGATGGATGGACGGACAGACGGACAGACAGACAGACAGACAGACAGATAGATAGATAGATAGATAAATGATAGATAGATAAATAGACACATACCAGGATTTGAAGAAAATGGTTTGAAGGTAGAAAGAGAAATGTGAAATCATATAGTCATTTTATAATACTGAAAACTTAAAAATGAAAGCATTGAGTAAAATATGCATGCATATGTAAGGATATATATATATATATACACTATAACTATATATAGAAATTATATATACAAATATAATTATATATGGTTATAATTATATATTAATAACTTTAATGATTACAAGACTAATTTTAATTTTATGTTCACTTCTGCTATTTTTCCATAGAAACTATATTAAAAGCCATCATTGGAATAAAACTTATCTATAGTATTTTCTAACAGCTGTGATTTTCCAGATAGTTTTATATAATGTGTGACTTTATTTTTTTACTTTTTAAAATTTGTACTATCTTTCTGTTTACACTTTAGGCTAATTCATAGTTGACCCCAATAATATAGCTCTTTTAGCCAACGTTTTTGTGACGGACAATCATTGATTTTGCTGTTTTGCAGAGTGCCTTAAAAATCAATAAATCCAGAAGAAAGAACTGGTGGGACTTCATAACATCACATCTCGTTTTTATCACAAATTTCCAATTTACCAAGTTCCTGTCTCATTATTTATACCAGACAGGGCATGCTGATGAAACGCAGAGCCTACTCTGTCCCTTTTGGCAATTCATTTATAACTGAAGCACAATTAATAACTCTACAGCTGTTCCCCTGCAGAAACAAAAAATGTGGCAGAATTTTATACATGTGCGCATGTAAATTTGTGAGGTGCAGATTGTGGACCTGACTCAAGAACTCTGAAATTTGATTTCTTTTTGCTATTATTGTTATTGTTTTGTCATTTGTTTGCTTTTAAGTTCTCCAGAAAAGTATTGAAATACAATATCTCATACAGGAAAAGAAGCTCCCAATTTTCCCATGATACAGGAATCAAATGATCTTTACCTACAAGCTTCTTCCATATCACTGTTCCAAAAAAAAAAAAAAAAAAAAAAAAAAAAAACCCAAAAAAACAAAAAAAGAATGCCAGCAATGCAGTGACTTTTTCAGTGACACATCCTTTTAGCATCCTTCGCATACATTGATTTTAGTTTTCTGCCTAATTGCCAAATATTTGTCCTTTCTATTTAGATATCTATAAAAACCACCAGAATGTCTATGATCTCCATCTGTTTATTTTATATTATTTTATTAAATAACTTTTCTTTCTGGTCAGTGTATGTGTGTGTGTGTGTGTGTGTGTGTGTGTGTGTGTGTGTGTGTGTGTGATTGATGTCCATAAATATTTAGACTGATATCGGGTGTTTTCTTCTCTAAATTTTCATCTTGTTTGAAGACAGTGTCCTTTTCTGGATATGTTACCTACCACATCACTTACATTGACTGGCAAGTGAGCTCAGAGGATCAACATTTCATTTCTCTACTCCAGCACTGAGATTTCAGGTACATGTCACCATGCATTTTGTTTTTCATTTGGTTTCGGGGTACCTGAACTTATGTTTGTATTCTTTTATGGCAACTAGTTTACCCTCTGAACAACTTCCCCAGCAATGAAAATCAGTTAGATTCCCATGAAGGGCTAAGAGTAAACAGATGGTTAACAGTGTAATTTCATCCACAGATGTAATTTGTGACATAATTAAAAATATACTAGGATTGCATCCTAGAAAAGACAGACACATACAGAGATAGAGAAATATACACTCCCTACCATTTCAGAAACACATAACCAAGGTCATGTCTCTAGATCCTATGTACTTAAAATACCAGGTCGTTATATACAACAATTTACTTATTTATTTAAAAAAGAACGTTTAGACTCCAGAAGCTCTTGGTGCTTCCATGATAACTTATGTGGGAATTCAAATAACATAAGAGAAAAATTCTTCTATTAAAGAAGTAAGATTTTTGTTCTCAAAATATGACTTAGTCTTTAAGAGCACTGGATGATCTTCTAGAGGACTATGGTTAGATTTTTAAGCAATCACACACTTGCGTGTAAACAAACTCAACTCCAGTTTTCACGATTGACACCTATTCTTGCTTCTATATTTTCCAAGCAGGCTTATGTGCAAATGAAATACTCATACACATAAAATAATAAAATTAACATTTAAAATTAAAAGCATGTGAATAGTATCTAAAGAGATGTCCCTCCTGGATAAAAATAACAACATCCACATAAAATGCTGGATATGAATATATATTTCTGTAATCCTGGCACTGGAAATTGTGGAAGAATTTGCTGTACAATGTACCAGCATAACTCCAGTTTCAATGACTTTTTCCTATAGACATAACGCAGAGGATAAAGGAGCAGGACATCTGGAGTTCTATTTTATTCTCCATCATCATGTACCTCTCCCATAGATTGAATGAAGATTGAATTTATTCAGTATTTCAAGACTATATCTTCTCATCATTTCTTAAATTATTAACATGAACAACTATTTATAAGGCTTTGATACGGAATGGGGTTTTATAAGTAATTTATAGGTAATCCAAGGCATGTGGTATAAACTATAATTGTTATATGTGAACATTGTTATTTTATGTGATACAAAAGAACCTTTGATAGATTAAGAAAAATCTATAGGTACATTTGTGTGTGTTTATGCAAACATGCATGTAGAACTACTTTATTGAATCAAAATATGAGCAAATAACTCTGTGATTAAAATCTAGTAAACAAATAAACATTTGTTATGTAACTATAAGAACATTTTTGTGAGCATATACATACACATGTGAACACTTACATTTTTAAATAAAATTCTTTGCAAGCAATAGAAGTCTCCCCCAAGATCCACGAGATATCTAGCAGAAAAGAAAAACAAAACAAAACACAACAAAACAAAAAAACAAACCAAACAAAAAATTATTAGGCTTATAAAGCTTCCCATGAGATTTTATTCAAGGGAATACAAGAGACCTCTAAATCAATAAGGCTTATTACTGTTTCTCTTGTTATATTTCCAGAATTCCCAAGACAACATTTCTGGGGACATCATATATTTTAGGTACAGCACTTACAGGGATCAAGTTATCACTGTCTTCAAAGCCACTTCCCTGAAAACTGGCTCTCACATTATCTGAATTTCTTGCAAGCTGACAAGGAAGAGCATCAATTAGTAATCCTATCTAGCTGTAAAGCCTATAAACTAATAGCTATATTGGCAAGATATTTAAAACAGTTCATTGGTGGCACTTTTGTCTTGGAGATAACCAACAGTTCTGTGATGTATCCTAAGTTCTGCTTAACCTGTGGGAATTCATTCTTGGTACCCCCGACCTATTAAACTATGAACTTCATTTCTAATTGTATCCTGATTCTTATTTTTTATATCCACAGAACCTTTCTTTTTTGCAAATTGAGATTGTTGAAAAGACACACAATTTTACACAATAGAGAAAGTGATACTAGGGAGCCCAGTCCCAACTTCTGTATCTGTAATGAAATTCTTCACCAAAGGATCAGGACAAATTGCAGCAGATGTGACCCAGGACACCTACTGCTAAATAGTCTCCCCCTGCAGAAGAACTGCACCCATGAACAATTAACAGTACAGTTGCCTTAAATATATATTCATATAGATTTATGCTAAAATGCTCTTAATAATCTGTACATGTATCTCTGATATTTTTAAATAAAGTTGTAAGGAAAAAATAAAATAAAATAAAAAGTATATTGAAAACAGTGGATGACATAGCACAGGACAAAGTCTACATAATCTGCTTTCTAGCTAAAGCACCACAGATTGACAATAGCTACTGAAACTGTTTCTGTCAGTCATGTTTGTTATATATATATATAACAGGGCAGAGAGAGAGGGAGAGAGTGTTATAATAATAAAGAGGACATTATTAATTTGATAAGAAAAGGGAGGACATGGGAAGAACATAAATGGTGTAGAGGCAGGGATCGTGTATAAAGTCACCAAAAGTATACACTTAGTAGAAAAGAGTATTCTTAACAAAGTTTATAATAATAAAAATGTAAGAAACTCATGCTGATGATAAAGTATGATATACAAAATACATATCAACCAAGGAAAAAATTTGATGTTTGAAATCAATGCAACAACAAAAAACAGAATTTCAAGTCTCAAGCCTAAGATTACTGTCAGATATTTCAGAAAGCTTAATACTTCTAAAAATAAGTGGTTTGAATTCGATGTTGTGCTATTGCTCATCTATGTAACAAACAGAAATAAAGATACTTGAAAATCCCAGTGTGGGGATACTTTGAGGACTTATTTTAAATGCATGAAACAAAGCATTGACTATCAAAAACAAACAAACAATTAACAACAAAGACAAGGTAACATATCTAAAGTGGAAACTCTGTTCTGGGTTAGGGTGCCTCCACCTTGATCCTAGTTACTGGGTTAATCTATTTACAAAGAAAATATTGGAAGTTTTGTGCCACTGCCCAGTAACCTCAACTACTCCAGAGGTCGATGCAGGAACATCTCAAGTTTAAAGCTGGGCCTGGTCTACAGAGCACATTCAAGCCTAGTTTATGTAACTTCTTCAGAAATTGTCATAAGTGTGTAAGTAAAACGGGATGTCAATGTAGTTCAGTATGAAAATTTTATGTCGTAAAGCTCTGGGCTTGTTCAAATACTATAGAAGCCATCCTTTTATCCATTCATACTGACTTTTTTAGTTGAACTCAACTCAAATCTTAAGTTAGACCATTATTCTATGCTTGATATGCTAGTCCACTGAGAAGTTGTGCGAGTTGTAAAGTTAAGAAGAGAGCAGGGTCCTTACATCCCTTTAATAGTTAAATGCTATTTCAATGTTTTAATTAGGAAAGTATTTACATAGTTACAAATGGAAACACACCTCACTTTGTAAGCCACTCAAAGAAACAGCATAGAAGCCATTGGACTATGCACAGACATGTTAGGGAGTTAATTAGAAATGCATCTTAAGAGCTGTTAGAAACAAATTAATGTGGCTAGGAGGGTCACACTATTTGAGAAACATCCAGAAAACACTCAATGATCCCATGGATGAAAAGGACCACACCTTTGACTCCACTGTTCTAAGTAGCTAAGCCTATCTACAGCTTGTTGTTTTCTATAGTATTTTTCCAATTTTGTTTCTAATTCTGTTACTAATTAGGGTGTGTTTTGAGCAACTGTGTACATATTGTTGCTCCTATTACATAATAGTTACATAATAAAAACATTAGCAGTTTGAATAACCAGTGCTCAAAATGTGATCAATTGGTATTATTGTATTTGAGGTGGCCTAAATATTTTTATTAAGTTTTTACTTTGCTTTATACATTTACTCTTGGTAATTGCCACTAAAAAATCAGAGCATAACTTGGAGGAGTTGGAGTAAGCTTTTCATTCTACCATATTGGTTGGATGACTAAACATACGTTGTTAGGCTCGTCAACCAGAGCCTTTATCTGATGAATAACACTTTGTTTTTGTCCAGTACGGCTTGTTATTTTTTTTAACAGTCTACAGAGTAGTATTACACTTAAAAGGAGAACTGTAAGAATGACTCATTCTGAACAGTGCTTGGATAGAAAGTATGAGGTTCTTAAAAAGATGGACATAATCTCATAAACTTGGAGACAGAATGGCAGAAGAGGGGAGAATCTATAGTTTGCAGAGCGCCATGGAAACCTATCACTAAGTTTCAGTTTCACTGGGGGAGTGGAATTCTGTATGAAGAAATAAAATTTTATAAAAATTGAAAAGGATACCTGAAATGGACTTCTAACAATGACTAGAGAGCTCCTGCAAACATACTCATGTATAATGAACTAACCTACATATTAGGAAGCAATGTAATTATGAAGTACATTGTAAGTTCATCTGAATTAAAATGCCTATACTCACCACAAGTGGACATAGTAATGATATATATTTATTTATCAGAACAGTCATTGGTTTTAAGTTAAAGTTAGTAACTCAGTAACATAAACAATTGATGCTGGTGATCAAATAGCTGTGTATTACAAAATAGTCTCACAAGATATCTATTCTGTTTTGTGACTGCTTTTAAGTATTGTCTCTATATCTGCCAATGAGAGAGACCAAAGTTTGTATCAGCTTACTCAATAAAGTGGAAGTAGTTTGTTTTAATTTTGTAATTATTTACATAATGTATATGAGAACACTGTAGCTGTCTTCAGACACACCAGAAGAGGGCATCAGATCTCATTACAGATGGTTGTGAGTCACCATGTGGTTTCTGGGAACTGAACTCAGGACCTCTGTGTAGAGGAGCACTCAGTGCCGTTGACCATTGAGCAATCACTTCAGCCTGACTTTGTTTTATTTATAAGTCAAACAATAAGCTTTGTCCAAGATCAAACAAAATTTTGAAGCTCTTATATTTGCAGTGTCTGGGAATTCAAACAGGTGTTTGCCAGTAAGGAAACCCAAATATTAAAATATTTGGATATGTATGGTTAAAAATCTACAGCAAGTCAGGCTGCCAAATGTGTGGTAGAGATGATGATGAAACACATCTACCAGGTCTTGTGTTTTGCTTGGAACATATAATTGATATATTGATATTATTTTAAATACAAAATAGCTTCACAGCATAACACATCTCTTCTTCAAATCTTCATCATGTCTCTTAAATCTTCTGGTACATTATCATGGACTCCAAATAGCCAGCTAAGACATTCTTGCAAATCACTATGTAAGTCATTCTCTATATGTGGTCTTAAAATACACAGCACTAGAACCATTTGAGAATATGTTGGGCATTGAGACTTCAAGGTCCCTCATGAACAACAAAATACTAGGGTCTTAAGGTGATGTTCAAAATCTACATATCAGGAAATTCTGATGAGCATTCAAACCAGAACGTGATGATACTCTGTGGATGGTGACAGTGCTGTCACACCTGATCAACTCTTGTACCTAAGAACTGAACATTAAAAAGTTGGCAAGTTTCCATGTTTGGGTAGGCAACCATAATGTTTGTAGTTGAATGGAAATTTAAAATGTACCTACTAACTGATAGGAAATACATAAATTTTTGGAATTCTTCTAAGTCTGCTTTAGATAATTTTCATTTGTCTTACAAGTTTCTCATGAGAATATAGTTCAAAAAATTCTCAAGACCCTCCAGTAATTATTGTATCTCACCCCTAAATTCTAACCATTTGTGACCTCAGTAGGTAGCTGGACTTTTATTAGATTATATATGCTACAGTAGATATAATATAGATTTTGTGCTAATTACACATTTTTTATAAACTTTATTAAACATTTGAGCATAGCCGTTCAAAGTATATACTGCCTAAAAAATCTGAACAAGAATGAAAGAAGCACCATTTTTCAAGTTTCCTCCCACAGTTTCTTATACCATTCCTCTTCCCCTTGTCTCAGAGTGTATGCTTCCTTTCCCCTTCCCTGGGGTCTCGACTCTCACCAGGATTAGGTCTATCTTCTTCCACTGAGGCAAGACCTAATAGTCCTCTGTTATATATTTGCAGGAAACCTCAGACAACCTCTTGTATGCTGCCTGGTTGGTGGCTCAGTCTCTGGGAGCTCCCCAAGGTTTGGGTAAGTTGAGACTGCTGGTCTTCCTATGGGTTTGCTCGCCTGTTCAGCTTCTATAATCCTTCCCTCAATTCACCCATAGGTGCCCCTTACTTCTAAATCTGTCTCAGTCAGCTGCTGGTAGGGCCTCTCAGAGGAGAGCCATGACAGGTTCCAATCTGTAAGCCCATCATAACATTAGTAACAGTGTCAGGTCTTGGTACCCCTCCCCATGAGATAGATCCCAAATTGTGCTGGTCACTAGATGGCCTTTCCTTCAGTATATTCTCTATTTTTGTCCCTGGAGTTCTTTTACACAGGAACAAATATGGGTCAGCGTTTCTGACTGCAAGTTAGTAACTCTGTCCCCCCATGTGAAACACTGAGTCTCTACTGTAGGTGGACACTTCATGTTATCTATCTCTACTGTTATGCATTTTGGCCAAAGTCACACCCAATGAGTCCTGAGAGTCTCTCAGTTCCCAGTTCTCTAAGTATTTTCTAGAGGGTCCCCCTACCTCCTACCCTCAGAGGCTGCATATTTCCATTCATTCTCCTGGCCTCTGGGCTTCTTTCCTGTTTTGCCATATCTGATCCTGTTTCCCTTTTCCTCTTTTCCCTCCTTTTCCACCAAGGTCCGTCATTCCCTTTGCCTCCTGTGACTATTTTGCTCCCTGTCCTATGTGGGGTTGAAGCATTCTCACGTGGGCCTTCCTGCTTGTTAAACTTCTACGGTCTGTGGGTTTTACCCTAGATATTCTGTACCTTTTGGATAGTATCCACTTATTAGTAAGTACATACCAACAAGCATACAATTTGTACAGCTCTGTTAACAGTTAAAACTTTTGGCTTCTCAGAGTCCCATCTCAGTGGTTCTTGATGTCAACTTACTCCTACTCCTGCCTTTTTTTTTTTTTTTTTATAAGATATGCTATAATTCGGGTTCTTGAAATGACTAATACCAACATGCTCTGAGCATTTTGCTTCTTGACAGTTTCCTATTAACCTCAGGAAGTAGGTCTCCATATGTTTTAGTTCGTCAACAATGGAAAGGCCACTGGTTACTGAAGCATACATAGTTCCTGTCTTTCCTGATTTTGTTCAGGAAAAAACAACAACAAAAATTAGTCCTATGATAAGTAGGCATCATATATATACAGTCTTACAGTACCAGTGGTTTACTTTCTAATTACAAAATGAATACGTGTTGAACAACCAATAGTTTGTATTTGAGTTACTTTCTTTATTTCTGACCCAGGTCATATGGAAAACTAATAGAAATCACTTTGAGTCTAGAAATAATCATTTGGGGGCTTAATGACAACAGGAGACTGTAATGCAGGTCTCAAAGCATGTCATCAACTCAGAGTTTAGTTTACTCTTCTGCTTTTCTTATTTTCCATTTTATTTTTACTGGATATTTTATTTATTTACATTACAAACGTCATCTCTTCTTCCAGTTTCCCCTCTGTAAACCCTCTATCTCATCTCACCTTTCCCTGCTTTTATAAGGGTGTTCCCACAACCACCTCCTGCCCTTGCATTCTCATACACTGGGGTATCAAGCTTCACCTGACCAAGGATCTCCCCTCCCACTGATGACAAATAAGGCTAGCCTCTGCTACATATGTATCTGGAGCCAGAGGTCTCTCCATGTGTACTCTTTGGCTGGTGATTTAGTCTCTGGGAGCTCTGGGGGTGGGAGGTGTGGTCGGTTAATATTGCTATTCTATCTATAAGGTTGCAAACCTATCCAGCTCCTACTGTCCTTTTCCTAACTCCTTTATTAGGGTCTCTGTGCTTAGTCTGGCAGTTTTCTGTAAGCATCAGCATCTGTATTTGTCAGGCTCTAGTAGAGCCTCTCAGGAAACAGCTATATCAGGTTTCTGTTAGCAAGAACTTCTTGACATCACCAATAGTGTCTGGCTCTGATGTCTGGATGTGCAATAAATCCCCAGGTGAGGCAGTCTCTGGATGGCCTTTTCTTCAGTCTCTGCTCCACACTGTGTCCCCATATTTCTTTTAGACAGGGACCATTCTGGGTTAAAAGTATGGAGATGCATGGGTGGCCCCATCTCCCAACCAGTGGGCGCTATCTGAGAGTGTATAAAGTAAAAAGCACCCACCAAAAGTTGATAGCCTAAAAATATGCAATGTCCAAAGACAATTGCAATAGTGATTCTTATATATGTGCTGATATAGCTTGACTTTCTCAATCTAGATCTTAATTAATGATCTGGTTACTTTTCAGCACAGTCCATTCCCTTCACAGAGACTATGGTAGTCACGTAAAATCTACTTTATTCACTAAGATTGATAAATGATTTTATATAAACAACAAGAGTAGTGCTGTATTCTGTTGGTGGTAGTGATAGATGAATAACAAGGTAAATGAAAAAATATAGAATCAAAGAAGGTGGGAGTAGTATTCTACAGTTTTGCTGCAATTTGATTCATTGGAACTTGAATTACCTTGAATCACAGTAAATTATAAATAATTTCTCAGCCCAATTTTTTGCTAAGATAATACAAGATTAATGATCTCTCTAGTTCTTAAGGAGACTGAAGGTTTTGTACACATTTCACTGTGTGTACATATGGAAAGATGCCTACTCTAGACTTATAAGAGAATTCCCTTCAGGATAGAATTTATATTTCTGTGCAGGGAGATTGTGAATCCAATCAGTTATTTTTGTTGTTGTTGTTCCAGACTACCCACATTTTTCTCTTTGATTTGGAGTAAAAGCAACATTTTCCTTCCATCTTAGACTATATGTATGTATCACAGATCCATATACAAACAGCCCTAGATTGCATCTTACATAAATAAAACATAAAGGAGATAGAGATAGTGTGTTTATGAAAGAGAAAGGGGTGGAGCAAGAAGAAACAGAATGAAAGGAGAATTGTTTAGAATGGGGATGAAAGTTACTTTGAACTGACAACTTCACAGAACACAGAAGCACTCTTGAAGAAAATCTCAGTAAGGGATTGTTCAGGTCAAGTTGGCAGTAGGCATGTTTGGTGAAAACTTTCTTGATTGCTTTAATTTCCATGGGAAAACTCACCATGAATGTTGACCTGCAACATTTCCTGGTTTGGGTTCCTGGATTGTAGATGAGCAGAAAAGAACTCATTGAGTGTTAAGCATGTATGGCATGAGCCCTTGTCATGAATGCAGTGTGGTCAATGGTCTTGAGCTTCTGCTACTGTCCCTTTTCTGCAGAGGTAGACTGCATTCTGGAAGTATGAGCCGAAATAAACCCTTTCTTTCCCTTGTTGCTTTTCGGCAGAGTATTTCTTTTTCACAGCAGCAGCAAAAGAACAGAAAAAAAAAAGGAAAAAATAAAAGCTGTATCCTAGCAAGACTAAAAAGAAAATGTTTTTGGAAATGGCACTGTCCTTCAATTTATAACGAAATTAAAAATTAAGAAGAATAGGCCCTAGAATGGAACTCTTACAACTTTTGATTGTGACCATTGAAAAGGCCATGTGTAAGCACTGGCACTTTAGATGGCTTTGTGCGAATCAGTCCTGCAAACTGCCTGTCCATGGCATTTAGGCAACGATCTAAATGTTTGGCCAGGTGTTCTAAACTATTTAGCACCTCTTTGAAAACTTATTTTATACTCAGCTGCAATGTATTATTGAAAGATAAAGAATGCTATTTCCCATCCCCAGGAAGGCATCCTAGAAAAAATATTCAAGGAGCACCTCGAATATCTGAGTTCCCACAGACTGACATATTTGGGATTTCACTGAATGGAAGTATTTAAACTATAACTGCATGGGCTTTTGTGTGGAGTGACTGAATAGGAAGTAAGAGAAGCCTTGCCTACTTTAAATCCAATTGTGTTTTTCAACAAAGCACCCCAGTACTTTGTATATGCGCTTTCTTCCTTCAGGAAGTATCACAGGTTAGCTTTCCTA
Source organism: Micromys minutus (assembly GCF_963924665.1). Lineage (NCBI taxonomy): Eukaryota > Metazoa > Chordata > Mammalia > Rodentia > Muridae > Micromys > Micromys minutus. Next base: position 22,968,110 of record NC_137959.1, read on the forward strand.
AAGAATCTGTGGTCCAGCTAATGAAAGTTGGCACAGAGCTTTATGGCCCAGGTTCTGTAAGACTCTCAGGTTCTCAACTGTAATTTTTGGTGAAAAATCAACATTTTAAAGTTAAAAAAAAGAAAATATATCTGACCATAAAAAAAAAAAAAAGAAATCAATGTGAAGATGCCATTTCTCTTCTACCTCTCATGACATAGTTATTTGCTTTAGTCACTTCTGACTTTGCACATTTTCATTATTTATCTTTGAAATGTACATTTTTTAAAAAAGTATGTCAAATGAATCACTACATTATGTGACTTGGTTTGGTCTTTTGTCCCTGAGAACAGAGAATTAATGTTAAATCACTGCATTTCACTGCTGTACAAGAATAAAGTGTTTAATACTGGTAAAAAAAAAAAGAAAGAAAAATCAACATTTGTGTTAAAAACTTGGCCTGATAAATGTAGAAAACTAAAATGATAGAGTGCCCTCCAATATACTACTACACCCCAGTCCTGATGATGATGATAATCCTGACAATTACATTATGACGCCCTTAACATTTTTATTTGCAGAATGCTTGCTTCCTTTTGTGTGGGATATTGTCAGTAATTCTGAGCTAACAGCTACTGAGTATCTACTAAGTATCTTTGTTGCATGTGTATTAAAATGTGTAACAGCAAAAGAAATCATCTTAAAGATAATTAACTACATGCGTAAAGAAGAATAAAAGATATGTGGACCTGAATGTTGAATTAGAGGCTTCCATGATGTAGTTTACTCTCCAGATTCTTGTCACTCTCTGCTTCATTCCACAGAATGCCTTTTAGCACTTTATGTTCCTGCGTTAAATTCATTTTATAACAGGCAGTGTCAGTTACAGCCTGAAGATTTTTGATCCCTTCTAACTGAGTGTACTGGCTAGCTTTATGTCGACTTGTCTAGGGTCATCTGGAAAAAAGAAATTTTAATCAAGAAAATACCTCCATAGCAGTGTCCTGTGGGCAAGTATGGATGGTATTATATTGACTGATGAATAATGTGGGATGGCATGATCACAGTGGATGGTACCTCTCTAAGACTGCAGGACCTGGGTGCTAAAAGAAGGCAGACTGAATGTGGAAAGCAGCGATAGCATTCCTCATCACAAGATGTCGCTGACTTTTGCAGCAGCCTGGCCCCTCTCTGTAAACAAACTGTGTGCGCATGTGCAACAGTGTGTTCGCTCCAAGTCTTTGCCCACCCCGGAGCGTACCAGTGAGATCATGAGTAAGCAACCAATTAGACGTGGACACGCAGCCTTGGGGACTATATAGGGACAGCTCTCGGGGCCTTGTGGTCTTCCTCTTCAAGATGCAATAAACACTTTGCTGCAGAAGGATCCTGGTGTTCCTTGTACATTCTTGCTGGCAAGACGGTAGCTCGGGACAACTGAATAAGCCATAAGTAACAAGCCAGTAAGCATGATCTTTCAGACCTCTGCATTTGCTTCTATCTCTGGTCCCTGCTCTGTTTGAATTCCTTTTCTGACTTCCTTTAGTAATGGACTATAATGTAGAACTATACACTGATTTAAACCTTCCCCGCCCCCCGTGGTTTTAGGGTCATGATGTTTTGTCAGAGACTAGAAGCCTTCACTACATCTCCAAATGAGATTTATATATTTACCTTCATAACCCACTTCATTGGTAAAGCCACAGAAAACAATATAGGTAGATAAATAGACACATACATATGTAGATAGGCAGTAAATAGAAAATAGATAAAAAGAAAAGAGAAAGACAGACTGACAGACAGATAGCAAAACAGACACAGTGAATCTTAATTTTATTCCTTACATTGCAAACATTTTTCTTGAATATGGATTATTGTCACATCCATGTTTTCGGTAATAACTCAGTTGGCCAAAGTTACAAATCTAATAAAAAAAGTTTCAGTGGAGATGCAATATGCAGTGTGGAGAGGAGTCATGGAAAAAATTAAAAACTGAGCCACATGGAAAAGAAAAACTGAATATAAAACATTGTTTAAAGATTGGTTTCCATCCTTTACAAAGAGCAGTAACAGATGTCTGTACAAGAAATTATTTATTGTCATATCCAGGGGCCTGGTACCTTGAAACTTTGAGAGACAACTTAGATCAAAATACCATTAAACAAAGAAACAAACACACAAACAAAAAGAAAGACGCATTGAAGTTAACGTCATCACTAAATTCCTGCATTGCTGTGTTTTCTTACTACTCGTGAGTATAATTATCACAAAACTATTGATTTCTGACTTTTCATATCTCATTCCTAGTGTTTCCCATAGCGCTTTTAAACCAGAAGCCAGGACAAAGCAACTACACACACACACACACACACACACACACACACACAAAGAATTATTACAAGGTATTCCATTGGTTTATTTACAAATGTCATCATAAGCTACAGGAAGCTTATGATCGAGTTCATATATGAACAAGTAACTAAGAAATAAATTGGAACTTGTAGAAAGGAGAAGCTAAAACAGCCCAAAGAAAGCTAAGTAATAAGATCTGGGAGCTCGAAGAGACACCAGGTGTTAGAACTGCCTTGCTGCATTTACATGTCAAATCCATTGCCTATGGAGAAACCCTCCCAACTGAAGCTATAAGCAGTTTGAGTTTTCGCTTGCCTAAAGCACGCACAGCATCATCCCCACATGTTATGGATTTGAATTTTATCTAAAAGGCAATAAAGAAACACAGATACCTATTAATCATAAGCATGTCATGGTCAGGTAACCAGTATTTGTAGTAAAATAATTCAAAGCTCTCCTCCATTGATTTGTAATTGGAATAGAGAGCTGTACAAGATGGCAGGCATAAAACCTCTTTGGAAAAAAATAGCTTTTGCTATGGAAGAATCTGAGAAGGATAGATAAGAGTATCCACAACCTGTGACTGACAGAATCAATATAAATCAGCAAGGTGGGAGGTTTTGTGTGATTGTGTGAACATGAGCTGTCACACAGAGAGGGCTTGAAGAACAAGGTATGGGAGATGGCAGCCTGTCTCCATCAGGGGAAAAAGGTCTTCAGTTCAACAAACTAGAAGGTCCTGAGTGTTGGCAACAACTAGGACACATTGAGCTTGTGCATGTATGTCTGTAATGAGTCTTAGCCATGGCTGAAATCTTAGTTCTAGCGTGATAAATCACTCAGGCAGATAAGCAGCAGACCCATTCTGTCACTGGACTGATGACTCATGTATATGTGTGTGTTTATATTATCCATTATGTTTGTGATAATGTTCAAAAATTAGAAACACTCAGTCATAGATGTATAAGAGTGTGCGATATTGTCTGCTCTGAGGTCACACAGCAGTTTGGGAAGTACTCTGGGACCAAAAATAAAAGTCAACTATGAGATACTGATGTTTGGAAAATGAAATTATAAATAATAATAATTAAATAAAATGTATGCTTGGATAAATAAAGAATAAGAACTGTAACCACCATCAGACAATGGAATTATGACCATTTGCTTTGAACAGGGTCAGCAACTAATTTAATTATACCTTAAATATTAACACCTGAGAGGATGATAATGAATACAGATGCCCAGGGCACTCCAAATCCCCTTACTGGCCAGGAACTAGTGTCAATGGTAATGTTCCAACCAGAGTTAATGTCCCAGAACTCAACTAAAAAAAAAAAAGAAAGTAAAAAGGGAGAGGGTGTTCTATCCGCCCTGCAAATTATTACAACCACTAATATGCTTTTTATTTTGAATGCCATTTTAAAAGAAAAGAGATTACGATTCTAAGGGGTAAATTTTCTTCTCTTGGTTAGCCCATTGTTTGAAAATTCATGATTATAGCTCTAGCTTGATTTTCAGGCTAATGTTTTTAAGATTGGCTACTTTAAGGCAACATTGAAACAAAGAGTAACAAGTGTATTCTTATATTCTTCAAATACCTCTAAGTACAACAATGAATCTTACATTGCTAAACACCCCCTTCTTTGTTTGGCTTCTAAAATGATCAAAGCTAAGTGAAGCTCTGTTGACAAAGCCACAAAGTCAAGCAAAATCATAGGATTAAGAAACAAGAGCTTTCTGTTCAAAGAAAATGGCAAGCCTAAAGTGACAGTTTGTACCTGAAGTCTTATACTGATTCGTATGGAAGTATGAACGGTTCAAACTAGTTTTTTCTTAGCACTGTTGATACTAGACAAAAAGTTTAATATGGAATCTGTGAAATGTCTTCTGATAAAGTCTCCCTTATTTGGTGAATATAACACAGAAGCTCATACTCAGTGCAGCAAACAATTACATGCCTTCAAGGCAACACACTTGCTGTACAGTTGCATGTGGTACTGATGGCAAGTCTTTACCAGCCTGCTTAGACAGAGAGATATGAATTATTATGCATTGATTTTTAAAACACTATTTTTGTGAATCAGTCAATAAGTCCATTTAGTCATGCTATCTCTGGTTCATGGAACATATAGATACATCATATGGTTATTTATCATGGGTCTGGAAAGATAGCTTACATTAAACATTTGCCACGGAAACAAGAAGATACAAGTTACAATGCACAGGATTCACCGGGAAAATATTTTAAATGAATTCTAGTTCAAAGGATCATGGGATTTTAATTAATATTTCATGATGTAACCTTAAACAGTTTTTCAGATGACGTTCCCCATGATTTCTGTGTAACTGAAATGTCATAATTAATGTTACAATAGTCATTTGGGTATTTTGAAAGCATAAAGATTTCAGGCTGTCATCTCTTCCAGCCTAGGTGATACTGGAAGGCAGGCAGAGATATGAGACACAATTCACTGAAAGTGTTTTCACTTGGCATATACTAAACTACCTGCATCTCACAGAATATATTCCTTTCAAAAATGGTATAACGCCAGCAGTCTACTCTAGGTGTACAAGGAATCAATATTAATTAACTTAAATCTATATCTACACATATTTATATCCAGTTTAGTCATCTTTTAATCTTTTGATTATGCTGAAGACAGCATGTCAATTCTATTCTAGTTTACATGCACGGTGTTCCTCAAACATTCTAGTATTTTCATATACATTAAACCATCAAAAGACTTGCTAATAACAGCTTTAGTTAGCAGTAATGCCTGTATAAGTTGCTGAGTATTTTACATATACATCTATCTCATATCACACTATTTGTCTGGAAATTTTGGCAAGTGATATTGATAGGGAGATAAACTCCCTTCCTAAAAATTTAACACAAATCACACATAAATGTATATTTTTCTTTACATGATGTGGGTCATGTTAGTGGTATTCTTGATACCAGGCACAGATCCTGAAAATAAGTCTCATGGGACATAAGGTGGATTCAATGGTCTCTCTAAGGAGCTTTCAGGGATTTGAAACAAGGCCTGCCGACTCTAGAGGATAAACTGTTAACCGTTGTCTATCTGCAAATATGCGTTTGTCTCTGTAGTTTCACTCTCTAGTTGCTCAATCTATATTTATGATAGATATCTGGCTGTAGAGAAAAATACTGAAAGAATAAAACAGAACAATTGATTCTGGAGCAATACCAGAAAGAAACACAAAGGCAGCAATGGTAAGACCTATTTATCTCTTTTAAAAAAGTAATAGTTTCATGAACATTCTGAGCTTTTTAGCCTAGTATCTACTTATCAGTGACCACATACCATGAAAGTTCTTTTGTGATTGGGTTACTTCACTGAGGATGCTTACAGCTAACCATCAGACTTAACACGGGGACCCCAATGAAGGAGTTAGGGAAAAGACTAGAGGAGCTAAAAGCATTTACAACTCCATGGGAAGAACAACATTATCAACTCACAGAACCTTCCACAGCTCCCGGGAACTACAATACCAACCAATGAGTCCGAATGGAGAACGCCCTGGTTACAGTTGCACATGAAGCAGAGGATAACATTCTCTGGCATCAATGAGAAGATAGACCTTTAGTCCAGTAAAGGCTCATTTTCCCAGTGTAGGTTAATGCCTAGGTGCTCAGGTGGGTGGGAGTGTGTGGTTGTGAGAGGGAACACCTTCATGAAAGCAATGGAGCGGGAGGAGGTATGGGAGTGGGGGTAAAGAGGATAACATTTGAAATGTAAATACAGAAAATATCCAATAAAAACAGGGGGGAAAGTAATAGTTTTGTAAGTAAATTTGTTTAGGAAAAGTGTGAGGTGTTTTTAAAGCAGATTAAAGAACTATAGAATGTGACCAGGGTATTCATAAATGAGGTTATCATCGGTTTTACTAAGATAGTGCTGGACCTTAGCATTAACATTCCTACTGAGCAATATTTAGCTACGTAATAAAAACTTACCCAAGAGAAATATTATAAAATTAATTCTTCAGAGCAAAGGGGAAAAGAAGTAAGTCAGAGGTGGTGTCGATTAACATGAAATTAAAATAAAACAAATAATTATAAGAAACCACACATAAAAACATTCATATTCATGAGTCTATCTGAAGCACAAAACAGGCTAAACTTATCTACATTGGTAGAGAGAGAAGAGAATTGTTATTAAAGAAAAGACAATGGGCTCACGCACATCAGAAGAAGAGAATTTGCCAGATGAGTACCATTCTGATTTTATTTTGATGAGAAGCTCACAGACCTGTTTAGGTTCTGGCTTGTTTGTAGATGTGCTGACATGATACCTGAACGCAGAACTTAGAGTATATTTAGAAAACAAGGAGAAAAGGAAATGCCAGAGAAGCTGACTTAGAGCAAGAGCTTAAGCCAATGCTATGAATATTTACAAAGTTTAAGAGAAGAGTAGCCTTCGCGCTAAATCCGAAGAATCAGAGTACCGCTGTGCTTTCACATTGCTCTGCTTCATCGCAGAAGCCCTGCATAACAAAACAAGGAACTCTCAGAATGTTTGTCCAGAATAGATTTCAGTATGCACAGCTCTGAAGTCAAACACTGGCCCTCTTTTTTTTTTTTTAATTTGATTTTGACAGTATAACTTGTTTCCATGCATGAACGTGTTGGAGAGGTCTTATATTTTATACTGTCACCTAATGGCATCTGAAAATCTCAAATTTATGCAGAACTAGGTGTTTAAATTTTTGTTGTTTTGTTTTGAAGATGGAAGAAAAGTAAACCTTTGTTGATGATCAGTATTCAGAGTATTCAGAGTGAGGGAAAAGAGCATTAAAGTCATATTTAGGAATGACTGTTTCTGTTTTCAGTATCTATCCTCTCATTTTGTCTTTCATGGTAATTTCTTAAAGAAAAAAAGCACAAGAACATGGTAGTTTATTTTACCTCCATTAATAAGATCTTTGAATACATATTTAAAAAGTGGGTTTAAGACTGCAGATTTAGACTTCATGAAAAACTGAAACATTTTCTTCTTTGTAACTCATTTTCTAGTTCAAGGGCAGGTAAATTTCCTTCAAGAGCCCAGTAAGATGGATATCATGCCCTTGCCGCCTCTTTTTATTTTATATTATTTCAGCTTCATCACCAGGGTTGGCAAGACAGCTATGTTTTTCCTGCCTTGCTAGTAGTAGACACAGGCCAGAGGCCCAAGGTTAAAGCAAATACTACTAATCTGCTGAAGGAACATCACAGTCATGTTATACCTAATGACACTTTGCTATACCCATATATCAGTGTCTACACTCAAGCCTCTTCAGAAAAGCTTCCTCCTGAAGTATTTGGGAGCTAATGCAGACTCACACATGGACAAGGTGCAGAGAGTGAGGAACTTTAAAACTCTCAACCCTATGTATATGTATGTGTGTGTGTGTGTGTGTGTGTGTGTGTGTGTGTGTGTGTGTGTGTTATTTTTATCAAATTTCTCTTCTCATGGGTCAAGGTACTGTGTGGAAGAGGATATAAGAGAAACTCTTTCCCCCACCCCTGCCTGCTCTGCTGAGTTGATAGTGGCTCACTGGGTATCCCTCCAGCCTGGAACTTCAAGTCTCTGATAGCATAGGTACTACCTCTCCACTGACAAAGAAGCCCAGCTAGAAGAACATATCTCACCCTCAAGTACAGGCCACATCTTTTGGAATAAACCTCCTAAAGGAAATCGGGACGGCACAGGATGAGCAATCAAAGAGGGTAAAGGGGATCTGGGAGAAAGGAAGGGCACAAAGCCATAATCAGAATATACTGGATTAAAAGAGAAACACTTTTCACCCAACAAAATAATATTTAGTATTATGTCATTAAGAAACTAAATATAAACATAAACATAAATGTAAATGTAAACATATACGTATACATATACATATATGTATACATGTACATATACATATACATATATGAATAAACATACAAATACACATACACATAAACATAAACATAAACATACACAATATGATACCATTACAAAAGTATCACCAAAAATCCTCAAGCAGAAAATAGCAATTCATTGAATGTTTACAGGAACAAGAAGTCACATCCATGTTGGTATAAATGAGGAAGATGCAAGCATATTCAAAGGCAGTTTTGACATCTCTCAGAAAGCTGAGTGTCATCTTACCATACCCTAAGAGTCACACACCCAAGAATGAGTTAGGAGTTTATATAAAAGCAAAATGTTATGGAAATGTGCTTGTAAACAAAACTGACTACATATATGTTGCAGTAGTTTAGTTGTGCTGTCCTCTCAAAATCACAAAAGACCTGGAAATAATGTCATTGTCTCTCAAAATAAACTATGTTAACAGCCACTATGAAATACGATTTAGCCACAGAAAGCAACAAAGCTTTTAGCTAAATAAAACAATGATTTAGTCTTAAAACTACTAAGTAAACTGTTCACATCAAAATGATCCCTCAAACAAGACATTGTAGGGAATCTCCAACTTTACATACTGGGCAGATGAGTATACACAGTGATGAAGATATTTGCAGCTCCTGCCCCTGTTTTCTCAATTGAAAAAGGAAAGAGCCATAGAAGTTCTCAAAATTAAGGTAGTTGGAATAGAATTTGCTCTCACTTTTTAATATTAATTATTGTTGAATTCTGGAATAGTTCTTTATTATCCTAGCCTTAAACTAATAGCATTGCTCTGGATTGTAAACACATTATTATTACAGAAGATTTTAACATTTTAATAAAGTTTTATATCTGTTTTATGTACATGTGTTTACAAATGGACATGTTTGTGTGTACCACAAGTGTGCCTAGTGTCTGCAGAAGGCAAGAGACGGCATTTAATCCCTTTGGACTGTAAACTGTCCTATGGATGCTAGGAGCCAAACTGAGGTTCTTTGCAAGTGCTTTTCACTGCCATGCCATCTTTCCAACTCCAAAGCCTTTAACTTTATTTGTTGATCTCCCTCAGTGACCCCAATGTCGTTTCTGAACTCAGCCTACACTTGTTATTTGTAAAGAATCACAATGGGTGTTCAATTATGAGCTCTGAGGGAGCTGACAGAGATATAAAGGCTCCTCTTGTTGGGCTTCTAACAGAATGAAACAGAACACAATCTTCTCCAGGAATGGCACAAGTGTGGTTCTGCTGACTGTGAAGCTGAGTCAACAAAGGATGCCAGTCCATCCTGGAAGAATGAGAAAGGCATAGTGCATACATTACCCAGAATCCATTTGCTTTCTCTCACATTCTTGAGAGTAACTATATTTTGTCTTTTGTCAGAATAACTAATCACATGGTAAGAAGACATGCAGCCTATTTTAAATCCCTTTCTCCATAAGCCTACATAGCTATCTGTACTTTTCATTCATTTAACAGCTTGAATATCTTCTTTATTAATCTTATCTATTAACTGGTTGCCTATGTCAAATAAATCAGTAATGTTATTTTCTCTACATGAAGCTTCTGAGAGAGAAGACAATAAAATTATACCTGAAAACTAAAAAAAAAAAAAAAAAAAAAAAGTGTGAATGCTAATCAACTGAAGAAACAAAACACTTGGACCTAATTTTTGTACCAAAATTGGATATTAAATTTAAAGAAATAATGTGTATTTATATTAAGAGAGACTCTACAAAACCTCCATGACTATGAGAGGCAAGGTTTTTGAGTGAGTATGTCAAAAACATATTGGCAGTGGTGTCTGATACTCATTTTCAGCCAAGATTTTAGAATTTCACAGATGTAGGCTTTAGTGCTGCCCTGACATGCAGCTGACTCATTTTTCCTTCCAGACAAATTTGGGAAAAAGCTGACTCTTTGAGCTGTCCTTCTCCAAATCCTCTTAATTCATGAATTTTTAGAATCCCTTTGGAACAAATAAAAATAATCCTGAAATACACTATGAGAATTGGTGCCAAGTTACAGAGCTCTAGACACAAAAGCATCCTGAATACCCTCTGTATAATAAATACACATGTTTTGTCTTGTAATACAAATTTCTATTTAAAGACAAAGTGGCCAAGCTAAGTTTACAGAGATGAATTCATGGTTAAGAACATTCCCTGACTTTCAGAGGACAAGGGTTCAGCTCCCATCACCCATAAGCAGAGGATCGGATATTTTCTTCAGTACCCATGCAGAAAACAAGAATAAAATCACATAAGTTCACACATGTACACAAATGAAAACATTATAATTAAAATTACACAAAAGAATTCCAAAAGAAAACCTGATCCATAGACTGTTTGAGTAGAACTTCATCTGTGTTGTCAAACTCATCTCCCTGTCATAAACTTCTTGGGAAATATGATTCTGTCCTAAATACAGCTTTGCTGGTTTCATTACTCCAAGAACCAACAAATCAGTAGGTATCTTATGCCATTTAGAAGGCTCAGAGTTGACATGGATGAAGTTTTGGCCTTAGAAGAGTTTTTCATGTATTGTAAATTCAGGTGCTACATTGATAACGTAACATTTCTAGAACTGCTATGTCAATGAATTAGATCTATATTTTTCAGAGAGATAAAGAATCAACATTAAGATAACTACAATTTATACACATTTTACCAAGTAGCACAGCATCAAAAAAAAATCAAAATATAAGAGAAAAATGAAACCAATTATAGTCATTGGATACTGCTCTGCACGAACCTCGAAAAACTGGCTTTATTTGCTCCCTAGAAAGGTTGACATGATGATATGGCTCATGTAGAGCTATGTCATCAGTGTTGCCTGTACACATGGATATTGTTAATCCTGAGTCAAGTCTTTAATTTAGTTTTACTCTTTTAAAGGTCTAAGTCAAATTACAGTAAAACTGTGAACAGAGGAACGGGCTTCTAAACCAAAGGAAGTCAATAAATCTTTCAAAGGGACAATCATAGTTCACCACAGAAATACAGACAGGGATTCAAAAATCTGTTTTCTATAGATTTAATTTGTTGGACATGTGTGTGTGTGTGTGTGTGTGTGTGTGTGTGTGTGTGTGTGTGTGTGTGTTGTATCACATTTTCTTACATAAAACAAAAGCAACATGAGCATTTTATTTCAAGTTTTCTTGTTATTATGTCATTCTTATGAAATGTATTAGACAATTTTTAGTGAAAATTCATCTACTTAAACTTGTAAACACAACCAACAAAAGGGGAAAATACCTACTAAAAACATGTAATATCACATGGATATGTATCTAGAAACAAGAGTGTATGTAAAGCTGTTGGCCAGGGCTAGAACTAATTGATAAATTGTAGTTACGATTGTTTTCAAAGTTACAGGAAAGCAGTTTTTCTAGGAAATGCAGAATGAAAATCTCCTAAATTCATCTTGCTGTGTTTGATTACATATTATGAACTAAAGTTTGGAACATGGACTTTAAAATCTAAAAAAGTTTAGCAGTGGGAGTTTAACGATGTAAAAGGTAAAAAGAAAAATACTGAAAATTCTTCTACAGATAATATTAAGGATGAACTGTATGCTTCTCCTATCCAGTAGTTTTTTAAAATCTGTCACCTTGTACTTGAGGCAGTTTTGGAAGCATATTAGTTCAGAGAATGGTGACTCAAGATACTCCTATTACAAATTTATAAAAATAAACAATGTTTATAGTCTCATTATTTTTATCAAGTTTGGTTTTATCCATCATGGAGAAATAACCTAATACCTCTTGAGAGACTAGAATGTTTTAAGAGAAATAATGTCATGGATAGCACATACTTTATTCTTGAATCTCTGTGGAAGAGCTACTTAAACAGAAGAAATAATTTAGAACTTAATATTGGATTGCATATGTTTAAATAATACTTATGTGTGCATGCATATATTTGCAGATATACATGTGAATGTTACAAACTTTGCTTGCTATTTTGCTTCCTTCCCGGTCTTCTGTCTTTTGGTGTGAGTGTGTGTGTGTGTGTGTGTGTGTGTGTGTACAGGTATTATGCCATTTCCACATTCTTAATGAAGACTTAGCCTCTTTATGCAAATAGAAATGGAATGTTCACTCTGTCCTGAGGTTTGGAAATTACAGCTGTTATTGCTATTCACATCAGGTACACCAGCTGGATATCTTTGAAATTGTTTATTTCATTCCTCATGATTTTCTGCCCATGTTTTCCTAAAGAATTTCAATTTTGCTCATCTCTCTGAATCAAAGCTGGCAAAAAATATAATCAGACCCATCAAGATGTGTTTTCCCCCTTTTTACTTTGCAACATTCCTTTAGGAAACAATGCTGCCAGATTCTTAAAGAGATTGCTCAGAGAGAGAAAGATCACAGATTTAGCCACACACTCACTATTATAAAAATAAGTGCAGAAGCTTTCGACAGTTTGTAAGGACACAGCATCCTTTGATCTTTTGAGCATATTATGTTCCCTTAATTATGAAAAAAATGGTGTGAATCCTTGCAGTTAGTACTTTTGATACAAACTTTATTTGGGGCTACAACATGCACTGATCAATAAAAAATTAATAACCTAACACATTCTAGCTGAGGTCAGTAGATTTTTGAATTCACTTCCTAGAAATGACAAATTTCTCTATTTAGTTGCATGCTAATCTGTCATGTGCCCTTGCATAGAAACAAAATGTAGTCTCATTAAATGTGTCTTTTAATAATACCTTTATTGTGTAAAGTTGCTGTATGGATACAGATTTTTTTGAAAACAATGAATTAGATGATCCTATAGATGTCTGAAATGCAAATATTATGAAATAAGAAAAAATTGTGTTAATATTTTAAGGGCCAAAATAACAATATAAGCTCAACTTAAATTCAGAAATTGTCAAATGCAGTAAACTTTTTGCAATCAATCTATTTTTGTATTTTTTCTTTTAGTGAGAAGTGACTTTTCTTTGTTTGTTTGTTTCTTTCTTTTTTTCCTTCCTTCTTTCAAGTTCAAGAAGATGTCTGAAGGTTTTTGTGTGAGATTGTTCAAGTGTTCCTTTAATATATATTCTAAATACAACTATCATACATCTATTATATAATAACAGTATGGTAATATAGATAGATATAGATAAAAATACTGATGCATACTTTCCTGCTTCTATTTCTAGTGCTGAAAAGGACAGAAATTCACTTTTTATAGTTGTAGAATCTGACATCATTGTGTTTATAAGCAATTGTTTCTCTGGGTGGTCCTATCATGTCCTTTCTAACTACCTATTAACTCTTGATAGCACAACTCATGCTTTCAGCTCTCCCTGTATATGGCTTACTCTTGGCACATCTATATCTTTGCATACTTTTTATGATATAGTTAGTTGTTTTTATATGTAACACAATATGATATGAAGTCAACTAATAATATACATGAATATCTTCTGTCTATATAAACTTATTCTCTCAATTTATGAGTTTTAGAAACACAATTTAACCCTGTACAAATGTGTAAAATATGTGTGTGTGCTCTTGCGCACATGGTTGTGTGTGTGTGTGTGTGTGTGTGTGTGTGTGTAAGTATAATATATTGCCCCCCAAAATTTCTCAGATCCTCTTTGTTCATGAATTTTGATAAAAGATTTTTAATTAAAATTTTTATTGAATGTTTTCTGTATTTTTATTTCAAATGCTATCCCCTTTCCCTCCATTCTCTCCTCTCCCTACCCTTACTTCCATGAAGGTGTTCCCTCTCTCAACCACCCTCTCCACTTCAGTGTTTTGGCATTTCCCTAAACTGGGAAAAGTGCCTTCACTGGACTAAAGACCTCTTCTCACAACAATTAATAACAGTACAATCTAGATTTTGGTAATTGCTTATTTTATAAAAAATTCTAATTCTCTGACTAAATGGACAAAATAAATTTCAATTCTATCTTGGCCAAGAAAGAAAAAGTTGCAGAAAAAAAATCAGGATCAGCTACAAGATCATAGCATATTCTTGCTGAAGATAAGCCAAGCATTAAAGTAAATATTTTTAAATAACTTTAATGATGTATTAGATAAAACACACATCTAAGTCACCATATTAGTTTGAATACATTCATAAGTAAATAAGCAAGAAGTAAAGAATGTTTTACCTGTAATGTCACTAGTATGTCACATAATGTAATATTGTCACTGAAGAGAATTGAAAAAAAAATTCCTGATTGCATTTCCTCATGCATTACTAATTAATTCAGCCATGAAACTTATTGATGCTAAAATTTTGTGTTTCTAGTTTGATGACAAATAAGATATTTATGAGGACTCAGTGCATTTGAGCACATAAACAAAACAAAAGAATAGATTCACATTTGGTACCTCTTCAGCACAGTGATCAAAGTTATTGTCACTGATAATGGAAAAAAATAGGGCACCTCACAGAAGTCAGTGTTTCCTTATCTTGGAAAGTGTTATCAAAAGGCATATTCTGCATTCAATCAAATAAATAGCTGACAACACCCCAGAAATGCTATTAAATATGTTTCTTATTTGTAAAACATTAAAACCACATCAAGAAAGCTAAGACTACAGAAAACTTATAGTAATGGAGACTCATGCATGGTTGGCTCTAAAGAGGTCACTCATTAGCACAACAGAACATGTTTTGAATAAGTGAGAAACTATGAGGTTGCTGTGTCTAAGAGATAATGCATGTCAGTATTCAGTTTCTATACTTGGTGCTGATGCTATCATAGTACATATTTAAATCTATAGGAGGGATTACATAGTGGATAAGGAGACAAGACATCAACATCTTAACCTTTGGGGTCTCAGCAAAGATGTTTGGCTGATACCTAGCACTTTCTCATAAGACTTAACCTATTGAGTTGAAATGAAAAATAACAATGATCACAAATATATTATGTGTTTAATTGCTTCTCTTCAAAAGAAGCCCTAAAAGTCTTTATCATAAAGGGGCAGCTTTATAAAGATTCATTATATAAATATAAAGAGAAGAGAATCAAATGAAAAAACAGAAAGAATTGTAGATTTATGTTAAGGTGATATAGGATTGGACAGAAGAGTGATGGCAGGAAAAGTCTAGGAAGGTGAAAAAGGGGGAAAGGAGGAGATTCCAGGAGGAATGACATAAAGGCAGATGTATGTTTCTCTAGGTGCATCTCTAGCTTGATGAAGATGTTATTATTATTTCTAAAAAATTCTATGAGTCTTTTATCTCATATAGAAGGGCAGTGTGTATCCTTGTCCATTGGATGTAAGCTGATTGTGTAAAGGGTTGCTGGATTGAGATTTTAATATATAAACCAGCTTGAGAAGCTACCGGACTTTGGAGTGATGTTTGTTCAGGGCAGCGGAGAAAAGGAGCAGGCAGGAGTGGTCATTTCCACCCAGGAAAGAAACAACAGAACTGGGAAGGGAACCTAGGGTCAAGTGCTGCTTGCAGACTGTGTGACAGAGTCCGTGTGCTCAGCTGCACACTAGAGCGGTGTCTGTGGACTGATAAAAGGTTAAACCCTCTTTTTAATAGTTACAGCAACAAAGATACTTTTGTTTTTCCAGGAAGAAAACATCTGAATGTCTTAACAGCTCTACCATTCTTTCTTTAAATGGAGCCACTGTGCAATTTCATTCAGTATAGTTGCTTCCATTACATCTTTGGTAGGAAAACCCCGAAAGCCCGTGGAATGTGATTTTTAAAGACATATTTTCTAGACGATCTTCTAGACTTTTCAAAAAAAAATTCCTTTCATCACCAGCAGAAACAGAGTCCACTCCATCCATTTTGTTTTGTATTTGAATTTAATGCATTAGCAGTACCATTAATACATTAAACCCTGCCAGTCACCACAGGAATTTCTATCTTGGTAACTGTAATATCTCACTCCAAACTGTTCTTCTTTTTTTTTTCAACTTTCCTGTCACATTTTTTTTAAATTTAATTTGCAATGTATGCTGACCTCAAAAACTCTCTCACCTTAAAAGAGCATTAACTATGGTAAATATTCAGCATAATTATTAGTGTCATATAAACAAAATTCTCTAGAGATTTTATGAGAGATCAGTAGAGCATGATGGTTGACCTGATGGAGGCAGTACCAGATGTTGGAAGTTAAATACACTTGCCTTACTTAAATAGTTGGCTTTATAATGGTGATTATTATACTGCTTTCTGATGAAAACCAATAAAGGTAAGTGAAGTTTATCTCTTTGTTGAAATCACAGTACTATTGCAGAAATTAGAAGTGTTTTACACACACATAATATTCAGGGATAACATCTCAAATGTATATTTTTCACTACTAGAGTGTTACTTGGCTGTAAGATGGTAGAAATAGATGTAGTATTAATCAGCAATTCTCACCCAGTGGGCCTCGATCCCATTTGGGGGAATCAAACAACATTTTGAAAGGTGTTGCATATTAGATATTCTACATATCAGATATTTTCATTATGATTCATAAAAGCAGCAAAATTACAGTTATGAAGTAGCAAGGAAAATGATTTTATGTTTTATGGTTGGAATTATCACAGCATGAAGAAATGATATTAAAATGCCACAGCATTAGAAAGCTTAAGAACTACTATTTAGTATTTTGTAGCTTCCTAGATAATAATAAAACAATACCACACAGTCCAAATTCTACCTGTTGTCAAGTCATCTTGGCACTCTTTGGGATTTGGGTTTGTTTGTTTTGTTCTTTTAAACAAATCATTTTATTCTAGCATATAAATGTGAAGAATAATTGTCATTGAACATCTTTTTATTGACCAAGGTTTCTCTACACTTCCAAAAATTTATGGAAGGGTATTGTGACAATGAAATAGCAATTGCTTTGCTGTAAAAAAACTTGTTTTTATCGGACATTGGTTCTCTTTTGAGCCACATAATTAGCAGGTTGATGGTTGATAGTCTCTAAGTATTTATCTAGCTAGGGCTTCCTACATAGTCGAGGCCAATGCCATGTTCTTAAGTTAGAAGTTTTAACAGTCTCACAATTGGAAACCAGGTTTGGAAGTCACTAACTCCAAAATCAATTTATAAAGCAAGTAGAAAATTTATTGTACCACAGCCAAGATACAGACGAACATTTACAGTTTAAAACTCCCTACCACAATACACAATAACATTAAGCTGTATACTGACTATTTGAAATTAAAAATATAGGCAAATCTTAACTAAAAATAACTGCATTTTCTACTATTAAATTAAGGCAGACACACATATCGTTATACAACTTTAGTATAGAAGCAAATTATTCTGAATCCTGAAATTCTCTGTAGAATATAACAAAATTAGGGCAAATATATTCGTGTATTTTATCTTGACAGCTTGTCAACTGGCAAGCAATTTTCAAACAGCACATTTTTTTCTGGTAAGTACTGGTAAATTTATCAATTAGAGTTTTATTTTTCACTCCTTGCTCAGTGAAATCACTCAGTTGGTACTGTCATTCCTGAGGGCACACAGGAGCAGCGCTGGCATTTATGCAGTGGCAAAGAAAAAAAAAAGAAAGGAAAGAGAAGGGAAGCCTGAGAAGACACACTATGAAAGAGAACAGTGAACAGTGGTAATCAGAAGAGAAAGGAACCGTTGCTGACATTCATCCTGATGTTCACCCTCATGAGAACTGAAGGGAATAATTCATACTCGGCAATAAAGTAGCATAGACATTTCTACTTACATTAACCAAAGAAAATGCCATCTAACAACAACCAGATGCCCACAGCTTAAAATCAATACTAATTGCAAAGCACAAAAGTAAGGTAAAGAATGCATTAATATAAATCATTTTACCACCACTAAAGCAACCAATCATGGTACATGAATTCTCTTCAAGCATTCTTTTATGTTCTATTTGAGCATTGGAGTCCTTCCTTAATTGATTACTATCCCCATGAAAAGAATTGTCAATTTATCCTGTAAATATTTCACAAAAATAACAAAATGGAATTTAGACTTAAATCTGTACTAGTAACTTCAACAAATTCTCTATAAATTTTGGAACACTGCTTACATATTAAGGACTTAAATCTTTAGGTGCATATGTATAATATGTGTATGTGTGCATATAAATATACATGTGTGTAAGGATTACTTAATTTTATCCCTTTAGTTGAAAAACTTATAGAATACATGCTCACAGACACACACAGAGGTACACATACACATGATATTCTGTAGTGATTCTTTATATAAATTTTCATAGGTAAAAATTGCATGTCATTTGTGTAGGCATATGGAATTTTCCAAGCATATGTATCAGGAAAATAACTTATATGAACAACAAAGGAATCCTCTGATACATTTATTGTCAACAGATACAGCAATAGGCTTAAGGGACAGAAAGTAGCATAGGACAGTCAGTTTCCTTATTCATAGTTTATACTTAATTAAACATGCTCTGTGTACACAAAAGTGCTAATAATTCCATTCTTCTAATCTGTCCTAATAAATTCTAAATAAAAAGAGAAATTGGGTAAGGACTAGACCTCACAAGATGTAAAAGAAAGCACAATCACAAACCATTTCTTACTTCCTGCCTGTGCTTCAGAATTTAAAAGCTGTGGAAGGATGGAGATGTTTGAACTTGCTTGTGTTCTTCATTTTTACAGTGGTGCTGATGAAGAAGTGGTACATTACAGCTAGAAGTTCATAAAAGTTTCTCCAACCAAAGTGTCATTCTGGGCATCTATATAGCAATGATTCAGTTTTGATGAGCAGAAAAATAAATAAAAATAGAATTCCTCTCACAAGAAGTAGATAAAATGGAATCCTTTCAGGAAAAATATATGGGTAAGATATGAAGAACTGAAATCAGTTCTGATTTGCTGCTGAAATGGGTGTTTCAGCTGTGGTTTTATTATAGGCTGCTCAGGAACAGTATATCGAATAAAAATAAACCATCAAAAAATCACTGGCTAAGAAGTTTGGACAATTTTACTCAATGAAAAAATAAACAAACTATGGAATACATAGAAGATTTTCCCATTGTACATATAAACAGTAATTAACAAGGTTAAACTCTTTAAGTATACTCTTAGGCAAGCTACTGAGATTATCTATTGGCTGACAATGGGTTCTGATCTAGAAGTGGCTGACAGTGGGTTCTGATCTAGAAGTGCTCAATCTAAGAGTGAAGTTAATATATGTTTCATTGAGATTTCTCTACAAATATGCACACCTAAATAGTCTTTATATACCACATGCCTCCTACAAAGGCTCCAGGATCATAAAGAAGAGGAAGCAAAATATTTTATCAGGTGGTAAATAGCTGCAAAAAAATTGGTGCCTCTTGGATGCAGCTGGGCAGATGCAAATGTGAACTATTAGGTTCCGTGATATTGTACAAAATACCCGTGCAAGTCTAAACTCAGTAAAATCACAGCATGAAGACAGAAGAGAGGCGTGAAGCTCCACCCCTACATGAGTGTATGTTGAGATTTCTTAACTGTTGGGAGAGGGGGAAGTCAGTTTTCATTAAATTATCTCCAGAGAATTCAATAATATTCAAATGAAAGAACACAGAACCAAGAATATTTGACAACATACTTTGGTCTTCAGGAGGAAAAGAAACAATAAAATAATAAAAAACACAGAGTTAGGTGGAAATGAAGGAGGTGAATCTGGGATGTGGTGGGAAATATGTGTGAACATTACCAAAACACTTGGTACAAAATTCTTAAAGAACTAGTAAATAATTTAAACATTGCACTACTGTCAGCCGCAGCTATGCAAGGATAGACTGCTTTGAATTTTGAAAGAAAACAGAAACTTTAGCAAAGTCTTTCAGGTTTTCTGTGGGGTTTTAAGTTGTAGGACACAAGAAAACTGTGGAAATCTGGAACAGAGACATATAAAGATTCATGATGATATTGGTTTTTAATATTGTGTTTGGTTTTCTTTGGGACTTCTAGTTGCAAATCTGTGAGCATGTATGCTATTGGCGTAAACAGGCAGATGAAGCTGTAGATTCTTTGGTTAAAAGTATTTATTTTTGTTTGATTTTTTCTGGTATTTTCTGTCTTATCATTTTTACCTTCTCTAATTTATTTGGCCTTGCTTGTTACCATTATATTCTTAAATGCAATTTGAAATAACTTAAATTATATACTGCATGTGCAAAAATGTATTTAGTGACATTGCACTTTGAAATTTGGATTCTTTCTTCTGACTTGTTCAGGAAGAATGAAAATTCTCCCTTTGTGTTAAGGGGTCTGAGATTTGAGGGCACTTGTCTGAATGTATAGGTTAAAGAAAAGATAATCAGATCTACAAGAATGGGTACTGAAATCATGTTCTTAAAAGCCTATTGGTTTTTTTTGTTTGTTTGTTTGTTTTGTTTTTGTTTTTTTTTTTGACGTAATACAGGTATCAGTGATTCAGTGAAAGGAGTGAGTGAATGGTGGTAGGGTTGATTTGTATTAGTCATAAACGTAATGTCAGTTAGTCACAAAAGAGAAACTCCAGTGGGAACACCTTCATCAATGTAATAGGAGGGGGAGGGAGGATGGGATTGGCAGCAAAAAAAAAAAAAAAAGATAAATCTACAATGTAAATACAGAGAAAATCTAATTTTAAAAAGGGAAAAAAAGAAACTCATTGATAAAAATGATTATATAGTCCACCTTAGACTCATCCCACTCAATCAGGCCAGTATCTGATTGACTCTAGTCTTAAATGTTTTCCTATGGCTGTGTGCACTGCATCTACATGAGGATATACACAAATAGTTAAACATGATCCAAATATTAGTAGGATTAGCTTAGCATGTTGGAACAGATCTTGAGGAATCTGTCACAGTAACAATACTTGTCTTTGGCAGGAATGCAAGGGAGACTATTGTAATAGTGCCACTTAAGAATCATTATTTTATTATTAAAACTGCCCCTCTGTCATTTTCTATCATCAAGGGACTAAAGATGTTGAGCTGGGGAACTTGCGTCGAGGAAGAATATTTAAGAATAAGAATAAAAGATAAGTAGAGCTAGAGAATGAAGGAGCTAGAGAAAAGACTGAAGGAGATGAAAGGTTTTGCAATCTCAGGGAAGAATAACAATATCAACCAATCATATGTAGCAGAGGATAGCATTGTCTGGCATCAGTGTTCCCAGAGGCCTTTGGAGTGAAGGCGAGTTTGCCCAGTGTATGGGAATGCCAAACACTGAGCTTGAGAGGGTGATTGAGAGAAGGAGCACCTTCATGGAAACAAATGGAGGAGAAGGGAAGATGGGAAGGGGGAAAGGAATCACATTTGAAATGTAAATACATAGAATAGCCAATAAAACTTTAAAAAAGAGCAAAGATAAGTGGGAAATAAATGTCTATTTTTTTTCCAGCAGCACACCAGTCCTGATGCCAGGAGCTATTTGAAAAATGACCCTTAACAAGTCTGAGAAATTGGAAGTATACATACCCAAAATAGACATCTCTGGAACAGTAGCATGATAAGGTCCATTGAGAAACTCGGGTGCATTGTCATTGATGTCTTGAACCTTAATAATAAATTCAGAAGGAGGCTCAAGAGGTTTGTTGGTCTCCCAGTCCACTGCCTGAGCTGTTAAGGTATACTCAGCCTTCTCTTCTCGATCCAGTCTTTTGATAGCATGTATATCTCCGGTTATGTCATTTATTTGAAAGATTGTGCCAGCTCCATCCCCCGATAGGATATATTTGATTTTTTTGCTTCCAGGATCCAGATCTGTGTGTAACTAAAATGAAAAGTAGCAGGAGTTAGTTGTGGAGACAGCTAAATGATCTTTAGAATTACTTTAACTGACTCTTGGTTGGGTATCAGATGAATTCATCTTACACTTCTTCCTCAGTCTCTGCCAAGCAAACATTTCCATTCACAGCATATTATAATGAAGCATAGTGGACTTCATCTAGACCGGCTTTTATAATGTGCTTACATTTTTAATGTAAAGTTGCACAGTTTCAAAATTATGAAAAATGTAGTGAGCACAAAATTGTGTGTGTAGTGTTGGCTATCCATACACATAGCCAATCGCACTCATGCACCCAACTTATAGGTCCTATCTTTTATGAAGTACAATGAGGCAAAAAGAAAAAAAACCTATTATCCAGGTGTAATGTAAACTTATTAAATGTTTTTAAATGAATTATTTCATATGAGATATTAAAACCAGATGGCCAATGTGGCTCTTTAGAGTTCATATTTCTTTTTAATATTTGATAAGATTAAAATGGAGTGAGCCAATAGTTTGATCTGATTGCTGTTGTACTTATGGAAAAAATCAACAATTCAACTTGTACACTTAAGAATTTTATTTCTTTCTTTAATTCTCAGTAATTTTTACAGTCCAGAAAAAACATTCCCATATTATGGAAATAATTATTAAGAATAGGACACAGGAGAACATTTTCAAGTGAATGAATGGAACTTTATGGAAAATGGCAACTGTTCAACAAGAATTCAGATGCATCACAGATTACCTCACTGAGTACTGATTTAACAATGTTTTCTGATGTTTCAATATAAAGAAAAATGTTGGCCTTACAGACCTTTGTAGGTGCTCAGTAAGTCAGAATTACAAAGCCTTTCTTCCTATTGGGTTGCTTCCAGCAGCCTTGATCTGAAGGCATGTGCCTAGCCTTAATGTTATGCTGTATTCTGTTGATATCACCAGGAGGCATGCTCTTTTCTGAAGATAAATGGAGAAGTAATGAATCTGATGGGGAGAAGAGTGATTGGGAAGAGGAGTGAAAGGAAAAGGGGGCTGCAGTCAAGATGCATAGCATGAGAGCAAAATAAATATAAATAAAAATAATCCTAAGAATTTGTTCATAACCAAACTCAGGAGTGTTCTGCTTTGTAGTTTACCCCATAAAAACTTTGTCCATCCCCCTATGAAGACTCCTGACTTAAAAAGGAAGAACTTTATTTCAAAATGCACATTATTTGGGACTCTGGAAATGTTGCAGCAGTCAAGAGCTATTTTGCAGAAGAGCAAGTTGCAATTTTTAGCAGCCACATAGGGCTACAATCACAACAAACTGTAACTCCCGTTCCAGGAAGTCTGATGGCCCCATTTTACCTCCAAGGCACCATGCATGTTCGATGTTCACATACACATGCACAGGCACCCATTTACAAACATAAAACAAAAAGAAACAAATCTAAATAAATGAACACTCTTTATCAAATGCTGCATTTGTAAAATAAATCACGTAATGTAGCAACACAATGCTTACATGCACATACTTTTGTTTAACTTGTCCGCTTACACCAATACTGTTGGGATTCTGTAAAACCCACCCCTCAATTACCTGGCAGCAGCCAGGTATGCTCCACCCCAGTGACATGACACTATAAAAGGGGCTGCTTGCCCCCTCCTCTCTCTCTTGGCCTCTCTTGCCTCCTGGCTCTCTTGCTCTCCCACCCCTATCCCATCTATTTCCCTTCCCTTCCCCCCCCCTCTCCATGTGCTCATGGCCAGCCTCTACTCCTCTATTCCTCTCCCCCTCTCTCTCTGCCTCAACCACCCTCTTAACTCTCCCATGACCTGAATAAACTCTATTCTGTACTATACCATTGTGTGGCTGGTCCCTCAGGGGGAAGGGCTTCCCAAAATGGACCCACCCAGAGGCATCACCAGGCCTTGCCGCACCTCCATGGGCCATATGCCCCTTACTCTCTTCATCCTTCCCCTAACATTGGTGCCAAAACCCGGGAAGTTATCTTTTCACAACATTGGTGCCCCGTGACTTTTCCTTTCAGTGAGTTTTCCTTTCATTGGTGCCCCATCATCTTTCCTTACAAATACAGTCCTAATTTTTTACACCTGGAAATATAAAGTATTTGTTTCTTAAAAAAAAAAAAAAAAAAAAAAAAAAAAAAAAAAAAAAAAAACATGGGTTTGTCTGTTGCTTAATCTCTGGGAGCTCTGAGTGGTCCTAGCTAATTGAATTTTTTTTTTCTTTTGGGGTTGCAATCTTTTTTAATTCTCCCTCTAATGCTTCCATGTTGATTCCTGGCCTCAATTCAATGGTTGACTCTAAGTATCTGCATTTGACTCAGCCAGTTGCTTAAGAAGCCTCTCAAAGGACAGAAGTGGATGTTTCTTGCATGGCCGGTAAAAGTTAGACGGGTTTATTGGGCAGATGGGGGAGCACAGTCTCAAAGGCAGGGAGTGAGGAAATCAGGGAGGGGGAACAAGGAAGGGGGCCACTCTTGGAGTATAAAAAAATAAAATAATTTAATAATAATAATAAGGTAGTAGGTGTATTGTAGTCAGAAACTACAAATTGAAAGGACATTGTGTTCTCCTGGGATTCCCTTTATTAAGAAGAGGCTCTATTGCTTTCTTCTCCAATTTGAATTGTATTTAGAGCTTTGATAAATGAAAAGATTATGAAAAAGACATAAAATGGCAACAAAGAGCCCAAATACATTGAGATCTCCTCCTTTACCTTTGAATAGTTTTAGAAGTTGAAGCATAAGATTACATCCAATATTTATTGAATCTCAAAATGTATCCCTTTCATTTATTGTATTAAATTTATGAACGAGAACAAATATTGAAACGCCACTTTATCTTAATGAATGTGGGATTATAATTCATTAATGTGATATTAATCCTAATTTATGATCATTTTAATTTATGTGCATTTTAACATTTCCATTAGCATTTTTATTAAAAAAAGAACATTTGAATAATATATCATTCATACAGGCTTTGTTCACACAGAAGCCCTTCTGGAGACAAGGGGATTCATATGCATTATTCTTGTCCACAGTTTTTTTAAATTAACAAATAAACCATACAAATTGACCTCATTGTTATCTATGCTAGAAATTATTTCAGTGTATTTTCTTCCTGATATTAATAGTATCTGATGAATAAATTGTATCATAAATCACTTGGATGTAAAAATTAGAAAGAAGTAAAAAGCACAGTTTGTTTTCTTTTTATAAGAATAAATATATTAGTATAAGTCATGTCTTTTAAACTGTTTAATGGAGAATGACAGATTTAATTGGGCTTCATTTATTCTAGGGACATAAAAACTAATCTACATGATTGATTTTAGAACCTGATGTATCAATCTAAAAAAATATTTAAAGATTGAAATTAGCCATATTGAATATAAAAATAGCTGAGACTGTTTTTATTCTATAAGTTCTTCAACTTTATACAACTCTATGATATTCCTGGCATCAACCTGTTTGCAACACAGATGCAAATAACTCAGGCCAGTGAAATGTCCAAAGCAGCTAAAGACTCTTGCCATCAATCGTGAGAACTTACTCTCTGACTTACTCATGTGGCAGTAAGACACACATGTGTCTCTATACACACACATGCAGGTACACACACAAGAATACAAAATTTATATATCTAAAAACATTTCAAGTAACTTTAACTTTTATTATTTTGCCATAGGCTAGAGAAAGCTAATATTATATGCATTCTCTTCTATGACATTTAACTAGCAACTTGACACAAAGTAAGAACACCCGTTAAAGAACCTTCAATCAAGGGTTTACCTGATCACATCAGCTTGTTAACAAGCCAGCAAACAGCATTGTTACAAGGCTTCTGCTTCAAGACATCCTACCCTGACATCCCTCCATAACAGTGTGAAAACGGGAATGATAAGCCAAGGAAGCCCTCCCCCAGTCAAGTTCTTTTTGTCATGATACCTGTCACAGACTCAAAAAAATAAACTAGACCAGAAATTGCTACCAAGGAAGAAGGTGTACCTATGATGATCTTTATTGTTTTGTTTCCAGAGGGATGTGGAATACTTTGTGCTGGAAATTCAGTAACTGCCCAGTTCTTATTGAACCATTCCAGTAGGAGCTTGGCAGAAATGAGTGCTCAGGGACATGGGGAATGTGGAGGCTTGGACTGTGGCATTTTGAAGGGTCACATGTAATCTACTGGAACTAGGCTAGGGACTACTCTGGTAATATTTGCTAAGAATTTGTATGTGCTGAGCAGCTGAGGCTGAAGGATCAGCAGTGATTCACAGAGCAGTACCACTGAAGTAAATAAAGCACGTGCTTCACTGAACCTCAGAACATTAATCAGGCTGTGCCTGAAAAGTCAGCTCTGATTAATAGAAGATTAGTACTGCATGGATGAAAACTTCTTGGGAAACAAGCAAGTAGTTCCTTAGGATCAGTACCTAGAAGTTAGTCCAAGGAGAGCGTGCTACCTCTTCAGCTGGCTGCTGAACATGACAATGAAGTGGAGTCTCCATGTGGTCCTTATACTGGAGATACAAGATCAGCTGAGTTGTGGAGAACTTGCGACAACAAACATTGTGGGACAGGGTTCGAATCACTATGGAGAGCATGGAAAAAGCCACTGTTGATGGTGTGACCTCATTTGCCATGGAGACCACAGAATATTCTAGATGCCAGAACTGGTAGATGTCTCTTAAGGATTGTGGCAGGTGAACTAAGATGGACTAAGCATATAGTACAACTTTGTGTGCTGCTGATGGAAAAGCTGCCGAATGTAGATTTACACTACTACCTTGTAGTCTTGTTTGAGCATGATTTTTATTTTTTTAATAATTCAGGTCTTCCCATTTGGAGTAAGGAACATATAAAATTGATTTGGTTGGAGATCCCATTTAAAACAAATTCTGGGCATTTAGAAAGGAATTTAGACTTTTAAAAATATTAGATTTTAAAGGCTAATGGATTTTAAATGTTGTGTTATGTCTCATATTATGATACTACAATGAATTATTTGCACACACATGGAGAAAACCTATGTAAGCAACTTGAAATTATAACAAAAAAAAAAAAAAAAACAAAACTGAGAACAAGCCAGGGCACATAGGACTCCAAGTCAGCCTCTTAGTAGTGGCAAAGCTGAGTTACAAGCTACTATTTTTGCTGTTTTTTTCCCACATGTCTGTCAGGTCCTGCACATTTAATGCAATGATTTTATTCATCACTTCATCCCACTGACAGGAGCCTGTGATGCTAAAGACATCCCCTGTGTACTAAATGTTCACAGTTGTGAGTAATCTGAACAAGTGAATGTTTCCTTTCTCAGGATCTGGTTTTACTAACTGGAGCAGAATAAAGGCCACATGAAAATAAGCCTTGATGGGTAAGACTCTGGGGTTTTCTATGGAACAAGAAGACATTGTCTTTTCATTGAATCAGCATGGAAAATGTACCCTTCACTCTTCATTGTAAGATGAAAGTTGTGAAAATCGTCTCTGCTCTCTTGAGTATCAGTTTTCTGGGAGATAAACAAAAACCTGAGAAGAATGATGATTACTATTAGTGTTGTAGTTCTGTTGTTAGGATTCAAATGTTTGCTTTGTGGGTTAATACTTGGAATGATTCTTTTCTATAGGGTGATACCAATTGAGAAAGTTTTGGAAACTTTACCAGAAGCATCTAGTTGGAGGAAGTTGGTCATTATGAGGATACAATTGCTAAACAGAGTACTTGGAATAATATTTGAAGGTATGCTTGCAGGCTACCACACATCCATCATTTTCAGTTGCTGACCAAGCCTAAGAACAATCAACTATGGACTGAACACTCTGAAAGTAGGAGTCTAAACAAAGCTGGCCTCCCATAAGTGGTTTATGTCAAGTATTGTGTCTTAGTAATGCTAAAAGGGCTAATGCATATATGTCAAGTGCTTCCTGTAAGGTAAGCACTTTGCCAATGCATTTAACTTCTTTTGCAGCAAACCTGAGGACAATCCTCCATTTGTTGAAGATGCACCAATTGTCCAGTGTGCAGAGGTGGTCACAGTCTTTTACATCAAGCATTCCATTGTAGAATCATGCCAGGCTGCTTATGATGACATTGTATTGTGAGAACTGGCATTACTGAACTCTAATTGCCTTCCATATATTTTCATAAAACCTACCAATTAAAAGACACATCTATACTTTAAAAATTGTGGGCACTTGCATTTCATTCTCCTTAGTATTCCCTAGTTAGTAATGTGTCTGCCATGTTTTTGGGAGCACAATTAAAATATGTGGAGTTCACTGAGTGCTAATGAATAAGAAGAAAGAAACAGTTCCCACTTTGTTTTAAACACAGTGATTTAGTGAAGGAAGCAAAAGAAAAGTTAGGAAAGTTAGGTTCAGTTACCTAAATGACTTTTTTAAGTAAACATGAGCTCTTGGGCATTCTAAGTGAGTATTTGCATCTTAAAGCCAATGTAGGAACTAAGATTCCTGAGTTAGTGGAAGAGTGAATAGGTGTATCAAGGGCACAGGATCACGAATAAATTCATAAAATGAATGACAAATGCATTTTATTGAGATGCAATTATCTTATATGAGACCATTGTCATTAATAAAATTAGAGTAAGAACATACGTTCTTCTTCTGATTGTACATGGGTATTGCTAAGAAATAACATCTGTTCCTCAATCATAGGCTTTTCTATGATGCTAAGTTAATTCAAGACATAAAATCTAGAGTTAATTCATTTCTGTTAATATTAGTTTAGAACAAAATCATATTACAGTTATCAGATAGAATTATTTCAGCATATTCCGACTACATCTTCTACTCAAATAAGATAATGACATAGATTATGTACAGGTAATACCACATCTTTAACTAAAAATCAGGTATCCCTAATATTACAACTCATATTACAATTCTATTCAATCCAAATGTGCATCATGGAAATGTCTCTCTGATTTATTATTTTCTTCCCAGGAAATATCTAAGTTGCAAGGAGAAAAATCAGCATTTATTAGAATCTAAGGGTTGCACAGGACATTACAGGCTGCAGAGATCACTGCCATTTATGACTCCTAGTTTTTCATGAATGTTATCTGGCTCCACATTAACAAGCTCAGCACTCTTGAACCAATTTACATGATACAATGTCTTCTCATTATATGGCATACCACCAGCTGGGTAAAAACTGGGCTATGAGTTGTCAATTCATCTATGAATAAGTTATAATTCTCAGTTCAAAACCCTTCCATATCAAGATGGTACCACACAGTTTCACACAATATGGTTTTGGCCTAAGTATCTCACGTGAAAAGAATATAATAGTTCATTGTAAATCAGATACGTACATAGACTACTATAAAAGTGACATTGTGGGTGAGAAAAAATGAAGAAAAGCACATGAGCTCATTTTGTTCTTCTAGAGTATTTTTATGATAGCCCAAAAGTTACTATCACCACTTGCATGTTCTACTTCTGATACAGTCCTCTTACACCCAACAAACCATGTTCCAACAAATGCTCGATCACCATAAATTTCAGCATTTCATGAAGCCACACAATTGTAGTGAATGAGAACTCTATAGTCACATGATACATGGGACCTTATAAATAAATAAATCATGTCTGGTGTTTTAGTGTTAAGTAAAGCATCCTGGATTATGATAGGTCAAACAAAACAGAGAAAATGTCTTGCTGGGAAGTACATTATAAAAAATAGTTTCATTTGTTGAAATATTCCACTACAGACTAAATATAAAATTATTTTTCATTTAGTGACTCAACTGTTAACAATGTGTAGAGTTGAACTATGTAATAGCTCAAGGTAATAGTCATGAATCTACCCTAAGATTATAGCAACAAACAAGGCGAGGGATAGGTAATTGTTCCTCCAACCACATATATGAGGATATATAAGTTTATTGAAATTAAAATTAGTTTAGAAAAAATTCTTTAAAATATTATGTTATTGATTTGCCATAAAAACAGACAGAGAAAAGAAGAAATGTCTTAAATTCAATAAAAAGACTGTGAAGTAGAGTATTCTCAGTACTGAGGTGGAAGCTTTACCTGCTTCAGGAAAACAAAGCAAAGCATAATCAAGGTTCTTGTTAACCTACATTAGGCAATGTGTAGCACTCTGATGACATAGGCTCATATATATCACACTGCTTCTTCTTCTAGTGTGAATAGTTTGACCTAGCCATGGGGACCAGTTCTCCCAGAAATAGAAAAATGAGAAAAAAGTCTGTGAACTGAGACTCTGCACTGCACACAGCTGAGAATACAGTCAGAAATAAAAAAGAAAATCAATGATTTTTTTTTACTATTCTTAGATAGTAAAGTTTGCAAAAACAGGTCTTCTGTGTTATTCACATAAGAGACCACAGGTTTGTTGGTCTGGTACATACTCAGAGTTGATTAGCATTAACATATTTGTATGCATAAGCCTTAGTGTAATTTCCTCACAACTTGTCAGTGATCTTGTTTTTGAGCAGAGGTTCAGTTTTTGTTAGTAGCTTATTTTTTTTTCCCAAATTTAATCAATTAATAAAAGATTAAATAACTGATGTACCCTAGTCAGGTCCATTCAAAGGCCTACACATTACACATCTTAGTTACTTTAAAGTCTTCAGGAAAGCATAATTGGTTAGACTGGCATACAAGAATTCATAAATGAAATCTTGACATTGGGGCTGAAAATAAAACACACTTAGTAGGACATATGTCTTGAATGCATTAAGGCCTGGGTTTGAACTTCTGCACCAAAATAGTTTAAGTGATAACAATTAAAAATCCTTTAAGAACAATACAAAAAATACCTCCATAATTAGGAGGTAAAAACAAAAAATAAATAAATAAACAGACAGACAGATATAGAGAGACATGTCAAATAATCTGTGGAACAATCATTTGTTAATGTGTGAAACATAATAGATATAGAAATAAAAAGTAGTGTGTGTTCCAAGGCAGCAAACACAAAGGAGTGATGTAAGAACTCACAACTGAAACTCACACTCCTAAGGCAAATAGGCTCTGGTATTGCTTCAGGCCCACAACATTTCAGATTTACACACATGATGTGCCAGGTTTACAGCAAAGTCATTCTTTACTAAGCTTCAATACAATTTACAAGTCTCTGTATGTGTGCCTCCTTTTCTTCCTACATCTTTGTTTCCCTCACTTCCTCTAATTATGAGAGACACTTACATAATCTTTTGTAAATATTAATTTTTTGTAAGCTAGAGTCTCTTCATGATTCTTGAATATCTCATGTATATGTACAGATAAGAAAATGTACACACACACACATATATGCACATATATATACATACATAGAGAGATACACAAAGATCTAGAGACAGAAAATACAAAAATATAAGCAGTGACAACACAGATTAAAATTAAAGTGCCTATTTATCCCCTCAAACAATTACAAAGACAGTACTCAATGCATTAATCTACACTACAAAAATAATGATGGGTCAGAACAAAGGCACCAAGCTGAGAGCTTGAAGAATGTGGATTACCAGACAATCCTGAGAAGAGTTGGAAATATGACCTAGAAATATAACATAGAAATCTCCTTTTTTAGTGGGAACTTGTTTTCTTCTTTATGCAAATAAAAAGTAAGAGCAGGATAACAGGGCACAAGTGAAGCCTCCTACTGAAGTTCTAGGGAGATCTAGGTACCAGGGAAGAAACTATAACTGGAATTATAAATGGAAATACATAAAGGTAAATTGTCTGTTAAGCCCCAGAAGAAAATTGCAACATTGGAGAATTATATCTTTCTCTTATATCTTTTTTTATTCTTTTATTATTAGATACCCTGTATTTACATTTGAGATTTTATCCCTTTGCCTCGCTCTCATCCCTCTTCACCCTCCAGCTGCCTTCACAAAGGTGCACTCCCTTCTGATCCCTCCTCACCCCATTGCCTTGGCATTCCTCTACATTAGGAAAACATGCCCTCTCTGGAAAAAAAGCCTCTTGTCTCATTGATGCCAGACACTGCTATCTTCAGCAACATATGCGCAACTGGGTCAAGGTCTCTCAAAGTGCACACAGAGGTTGATGTTTTACTTCATGGGAGTATTGGAGGGTTTGGTTGGTTGATAATGTTGTTATTTTCCCATAAGGTTGCAACCACTCTCAGCTCTTTAGGTCATTTCTTTAGCAACCCCATTGGAATCCCCAAGTTCAGACGGATGGTTAGCTGCAGACATGTTCAGCTGTATCTACATAACTTTAGCATAGTCCCTGAGTGGACAACTTTGTCTGGATCCTGTTAGTAAGTACTTTATGAGACCAACTTTAGTGCTTGGATTTGGTGACTGCATATGTGGTGGATCCCCAGGTGAGGTGGCTTCTTCAAAGAGTGATCTTTTCTTCAATCCCTGTTCCACTATTTGACCTTGCATTTCCTCCAATGAAATTTTTGTTCTCTTTTCTAAGATGTACTGAGACATCCCCATTTTTGCTTTCCTTCTTTATGAGCTTCATAATATCTGTGAGTTGTTACTTGGGTGTTGGGTATTCCAAACTTTCTGGGGCTAGTATCTGCTTATCAGTGAGTTCACACCATGTGTGGTCTTTTGTGACTGGGTTACCTCACTGAATATGATAGTCTCTAGTACCATCCATTTGCCGATGAATTCATGAAGTCATTGGGATAATGAGCTCCATTGCTTTTACTTTGCCAGTGTGAGAAACATAGCCTGATATTTTTAAAGTTTGTAATATGCAGGAACTCCAGACAATACTCAGCTTTATCAGAATCATTAATATTTTTGAATCACAGCTTCGCAATGCCTGCATCTGTGGTTGAGAACATGGTAAACAGACCAACAGTGAGTGAAATGGGGAGAGATAAAGCCAATGGTTTATATTTGATTTGATTCCATGTCTTGTTATGGATTCAGGCAGATTCCAAGCCTGTCTTTCCCTTTGGACTACTAGGGTTACATCATGTATCCAAACCAGCTGAGAGAGTTTTCTTAGAGAAAGCAAAGATGGTTGCTAAAAGTCAAACAAAAGAGTAAATAAAAAGAGAAACCCTGAACTTTCTTTCAGATAAAATAATAAATGACTTGAATGGAATCACAACCACCAATGATGAACTTGGTTAAATACTTAATATTTCTTCATTCAGTTTTTCTTGTTAAAAAATTACTAACAAGGTTTCTAGCACTACAATCACAACTCTCAGATTGTTATAAAGATAATAGATAAGTGAGCAGTTTTATTGTTTTCTCTTTGACCTTATAATTTAATCCTAAGGATCATGAGGACTACAGTATAGAAAGGGAAACAAAGCCTAAAATAACATCAAATTATCAGACTTATATTTCATGTGCTTGTTTGAATTTGTGTACAAAGGGCGTGTTGGCATGAGCATGTATGTGTTGCTCTTCTACTTAAACTCCTATTCAGAATATAAAACCTAGACTCTGGTTTAAAGAAGAAAAGGAAAGACAAGAGAAGAAAAAACAAAAGGAGAGGAAAAGAGAAGAGAGCAGAGAAGAGGGAAGGGGAGGGGAGAAGAGAAGGGAAGAGAAGAGAAGAGAAGAGAGAAGTGAGAGAGGGGAGGGGAGGGGAGGGCAGAGGAGGGAAGGGAGGGAAGGGGAGGGGAGAGAGGGGAGAGAGGGGAGGAGAGGGGAGGGAAGGGGAGGGGAGAGGAGGGGAGAGGAGGGGGGAGGGGAGGGGAGGGAAGGGGAGGGGAGAGGAGAGGAGGGGAGGGGAGGGGAGGGGAGGGGAGAGGAGGGGAGGGGAGGGGAGGGGAGGGGAGGGGAGGGGAGGGGAGAGGAGAGGAGAGGAGAGGAGAGGAGGGGAGGGGAGAGGAGGGGAGGGGAGGGGAGGGGAGGGGAGAGGAGGGGAGGGGAGGGGAGGGGAGGGGAGGGGAGGGGAGAGGAGAGGAGAGGAGAGGAGAGGAGAGGAGAGGAGGGGAGGGGAGGGGAGGGGAGGGGAGGGGAGGGGAGGGGAGGGGAGAGGAGAGAGAAGAGAAGAGAAGAGAAGAGAAGAGAAGAGAAGAGAAGAGAAGAGAAGAGAAGAGAAGAGAAGAGAAGA
Source organism: Micromys minutus (assembly GCF_963924665.1). Lineage (NCBI taxonomy): Eukaryota > Metazoa > Chordata > Mammalia > Rodentia > Muridae > Micromys > Micromys minutus. Next base: position 23,002,102 of record NC_137959.1, read on the forward strand.
GAAGAGAAGAGAAGAGGGAACCGGACCAACCAACACAATGAAAAACCACAATGCAAATACAAAATGCTCCTGTTGTTTCAAATTACATATCATACTGATGAAAATATTCATGTGCCCAGTGTTGAAGGTGATTTCCATATTGTTTGGTGATATGGAATTTTTATTACTAATCTGAAATAAAATAGATCTTTTGAATTTTTTTATTCATTCAAGAAATATTTCTTCTTCAAAATAGTTGCCTGAAACCCTCAATCTGCTTTATAAGAACAGGATCAAGGAAGAATGACTTTGGCAAAAGTTATTAAAATGAAATAGGAATTACCTCAGAGCTAGTGTGACTGGTGCTCTCATAAGAGGGTAAACTCTAACATGTAAGGAGATAACACGATAGGACATACAAATCTCCAGAAAGGGCAATGGTGCCACGACAAAATGATCACACACGTCAAGGCTGATGCCTTTCTGAGAAGAAAACATATTCGCAGCTCATGCATGGAGTTCATACTACAGGACAATAAATCTGTTCGGTACTAGGTTTTTTTCCCTTAGAAATTTTGTCACGGTTTTACTACTAAGTGCATAAAGTTTTTGAAGGCACACTAGCTATTAATAAATAAGTATCTTTTTTTGAAAATTCAAATATTTTATTATCTGTTTTATAAATTTTGTTTACCCTAAGGAGATCAGGATACTCTTTTAAAATTTTGTTTTTCTTTCATTCATAGAAATCCAGATACAGATGGTGTCTAAAGGAGAATCTTAAAAGACTTAACATTTTATTATATTTCATTGCTAATTATTTTAATGGGTATTATATGCATTTACATTTCAGATGTTTTCCCCCTTTCCCCTTCTCCCATATCTCCTCCAAACCACCCACTTCTACCTCATCACCCTAATACTCCTCTACACTGGGCACTAAGCCTTCACAGGACCAAGGGCTTCTCCTCCCACTGATGCCAGAAAATGCCATCTTCTACTACATATGGAGCTGCATGTGTGGGTCTGTACTCATTGGTTGGTTATAAAGTCCTTGGGAGCTCTAGTGGGGTTGTTTGGTTGATATCCTTGTTCTTCCTATGGGGATGCAAATCCCTTCAGCTCCTTTAGTCCTTTCTTTAGCTCCTCCATTAGGATCCCTGTATTCAGTCCAATGGTTAGCTACCATCATCCTCATCTGTATGAGTAAGGCTCTAGCACAACCTCTAGGAGACATCCATATCAGGCTCCTGTCAGAAAGCAATTCTTGGCATCAGAAATAGTGACTGGGATTGCTGGCTGCCTATGAAATGGATCCCCAAATAAGGCAGTCTCTGGATGATCTTTTCTTCAGTCCCTGCCCCACTCTTAGTCCCTGTATTTCCTCCTAAGAGTATTGTGTTTTCCCTTCTAAGAAGGATGAAGCATCCCCATTTTGGTCTTCCTACTTGAGCTTCATATGGTCTGTGAATTGCTTCTTTGGTACTTCAAGATATTGGGCTAGTGTCCAGTTATCAGTGAGTATATATCATTTGTGTTCTTTTGAGACTGGGTTACTATACTCAGGATGATATTTTCTAGTTCCATCCATTTTCCTAAGAATTTCATGTTGTCATTGTTTTTAATAGCTGATAATGACTCCATTATTTAAATGTATTCATTCCTCTGTTGAAGGACATTTGTGTTCTTTCCAGCTTTTGGCTATTATAAATAAGGTTTCTATAAATATAGTGGAACTACCAATCCTAGAGGGCTAATATCTACTATATACTCAAGAAGCTTGACTAGAAAAAAACCAAATAACACTATTTAAAATACAGACATAATATGCAGTCACTGATAATGGGATACTAAACCCAGAAACCTCTGAACACCCCAGAAACAACTCACAGACTGTGTGAAGTTCAAGAAAATAAAAGAATATATTTTAATTAAAATAAAACTGTATCACATCCCCCTTTCCTCCCTACAGCGCCTCCCAGTTTCTCTCCTATCCCCTCAAATTAATAGGCTCTTTTCCTATATTATTGTTACATATATACATATGTGTATGTTACTTAATTACAACCTTAAAAAATGTATTCATATACTTTTATGCAAAAATGCTTAAAAATTTGTACATTTATCTTTGTTTTTTAAAATAAAGTTTTTCAATAATAAAAAAAAAAAATGCCATACAGAGCTAAAGATTTCTCAATTGAGGAATTCTGAATAGCTGAGAAGCACTTTAAAAAGCGTTCAATATTTTTAGTCATCATGGAAATGCAAATCAAAACAACCCTGAAATTTCACCTCACACCAGTCAGAATGGCTAAGACCAAAAATGCAGGTGACAATATATGCTGGTGAGGATGTGGAGAACTCCTCCACTCTTGGTGGTACTATAAGCTGGTATAACCATTCTGGAAATCAGTCTGGTGGTTCCTCAGAAAATTGGACATTGTACTGCCTGACTACCCAGTTATATCACCCCTGAGCATATACCCAAGAGATCCTCCAACATATAACAATAAATGAGTATCTTCATGCTGCAAAATGGTAGCAGAAACTTTCACAGACATTTCACAGACAAGAGTATTGGCTTTAAAGAAGTTGTAATCAGTCTCCTTTAAAGAATGTCTTATAACTAACTTCTAAGTATCAGTAAATAAATTGTGTTGTCCATAGGAAAATTTTTGAAGTTATGACTAACTGGAATGCTAACCGGAGGACCATATTCTGAGTTAAGTAAGCATGCACCATATTACACAGAACTCTGAGAACAAAGTGTATCTTCTTTGGTCACTGAGAGAGACCATTGAAGAGTGCTTGAATCCAGACAACTTTGTTGGCTCTGTGGTATTATAATGATAGGTAGAATCGACAAGATTTAATGTGACTGAGAAGAAACTTCCTCTAGAGATTCTGGAAGAGAACAACATCTAGCCAAGTGTACCTTTATCACATCTTAAAGAGATCCAGGCTAAGAATATATGTGATAATAATTTTACGTCAGAAAATTTCTGCTATTTTGTTCCTAAAGCAAAGACTAAATGAATAACTCACAATTTTTAATGTTATAGAAAGAAGGGAGGCATTTTTATTTCAGGCAGCTAGAAACTTTAGATATAACCAATATCCTTTCCTGTTTGGTAATGTAAAAGAAGCGGTGCTGAGTTCCTTTCAGGATGTTTGCTAGTACAGACTCTGAATATTGAGATACACCCTCCATATTTGCACAGCGATTTGACATTTTCAGTATACTTCCATGGAGACACCTTAGAAAATATACACTGCCAAGTTGCCAGTGTGAGGAGTAACCTATTCATTTTATCGTATAACTATTTCCTCAAGGATGTTAGCTGAAAGTTGTCCTGCATCCAATATTTTTAATTATTTTCTCTTTTATCTAATTGAATTATTATAAAGGCCCAATTCTTTGATTTATAGAGCTCAGAAAATGAGGTTTAAAAGCTAGGTCTAACAAGCTCTTATTTGTGTTACAGTTTTAATGTGCTGTGCTGAAATCATGTACATGCCAAGAAAAAAGAAACAAACAAACCAATAAACAAACAAAAAGCCACCCAAACAAAGTCATCATTACTTAAAAATTTAAAAGGGGATCAGTATGTTTTATTCTGCATCAATTATTTTATATATTTGCTGTTTTTTTTTTTTTTTAATTAGGCTCCTATAGGAATTACTTGGAGGCAGACATCACCAACCCAGGGCCATGGCATGAAAAACTGAATCTTGTATATCATGATCCCTAGAATCCTGTAATACTCTGTTAAGGTAGGATAGTCCAGGGACCTGATAGAAGGTTTATGGCAAATGATTTCAAAATGATAACTCTTAAATATATTTTGCAAATCAGACTCTAGCACAGTTGATAATCTTCTCAAATGACCATAAATAAAGACATTTGTTAGGAAAATTAATACTTTTTTTGTACAGAATGCAATTGCACAATATAATTGCCATGATGCAAAAGTGTAACACAAAGGTCTACATGTTTAAAATTGTTACTGGAATCAGTGGACCCTTTAGGGGATGGGTCAGTACAGATGTGCCTTATAAAGGAATACTGGGACCTGTGTTACTCAGATTTTTGTTATTGTTTTCATGTAATATGTTTTAAATGTTAGAAAAGTGAAAAATGTAAAAAGATTTGTTCTGGCTAGTGGTTTCAAAGACTTTTTTCAAGAGGTATTTGGTTCCATCCCTGTTGATGTGTGGAGGGAAGAGCATCCTGGGAGAGCAGACACAGGTTACCAAAGTTGTTCACCTTATGCAGAAAAACTGAAGTAACAAGAGGAAGCCAGGGTGAAAGTACATCATTTAAGGCACAGCAACATAATATACATCCTCTAAGTTACACCTTCCACACTTTCCAGAGATCAACTTGGATTTTAACACATTCATGATTTCAGAGTTCTTATGGTCCATTCCCTATTTGAAAGTAGCACTTCTGAAAACTGCATTCACCAAAGTACATGCATTCAGGACAGGAATATTCAAGAAATACAATTCATATCTAAATGGCAACAAACATCATTGCTTCTTCTCTCTCTCTCTCTCTACTTCTGAAGCTGCCATGAAAACAGCCTCTTCTACCTAGAGGCAGTCCAAAACCACAGGATAAAGCAAATTCTACAGTGATTTGTAAATTGAAACCTCCTAAACCATGAGTGAATAAACATTTTTATGATTTTTAACTTTTTGACATGGATATTTATTTTCATAGCAATAAATTAATGTCAGTGTTAAGAAACAAATAAATGTTTTATATATAATTTTGAATTTACAAACCATTTTCCATACTTAATCTTCATAAGATGTCTAGACATTCAAGATTAAAAAAGTATATGGTTGGTGTATCTTAAAAATTCTCAAAAAATAAAAAATAAAAAGAAAATTCTTTGATTCATTATCTTTATATTTGGTCTGATGATTCTAAATACTTCCTTTTTTGCAGATGATTTCAGTTTTATTTGATAAAAAATACAATGTTAGAATACTGTTAAAACAGAATATATCACACAAGGACAGTGCTGGGAGTGACACTGACAAGAATGAGAAATCAGGACATAATTTTGCATATAATGAATTTACTACTAATTTTGTGTATTAGAAAAGAAAATTGTGGTTAATAATGCTAATGTGAACAATTGTCACACTTTGAGTTTGAATGAAATTTCTAAAATTTCATTGAACATTAAAAATATTGATTTATTAGCATATTTCAGAGAGATAACAATAAAACATAATTTTAAATTAACCTCTTTTTAATATATAAGAATTGCTGTTTTCCAAACTAGTTAAGTATTTAGACTAAGGCATCACATTTTGTTAATTTCAGCACTGTATAATTTTGTTTGTGAGTTTGTGTTATAATATCTTTCAAATATGAAAACATTAAAAGAAGAAGGAGAAGAAGGAGAAATAGAAAAACAAGTAGAAGAAGGATGAGGAAGAATAGGAGGAAGAGGAGGAGAAGACCTAGATGAAGAAGAAGGAGGAGGAGGAGGAGGAGGAGGAGAGAAGGAGAAGAAGAGATGAAGGAAAAGGAGGAGAAGAAGGAGAAGAAGAAGAAAGAGAAGAAGAAGAAGAAGAAGAAGAAGAAGAAGAAGAAGAAGAAGAAGAAGAAGAAGAAGAAGAAGAAGAAGAAGAAGAAGAAGAAGAAGAAGAAGAAGAAGAAGAAGAAGAAGAAGAAAACAAAGAATGAGAAAGTGAGTAAGGATGGAAAGAACAAAATGTATTCCTTATCCTTGGCATCAAATTTATTCCCGTAGACCTAAGCTTTGAAATGGCTACCATTCATTGCTATTATTTTTGACAACTCACTGAGTGGCCAAATTCAACTGAAGCTCCACCCTTTTACACTTTTACTTCCAAAGTAAAATATGCTGAAAATGCAGCATTCTGGAACACCAGATGGATTCACCTGGCAATAGCCCTGTGGCCTGAAGAAGAAAGCTCTCCTTTAATGTTTTGACACTATTCACTGGAGTGTTAAATGCTTGCCTCAGCTTTTTCTAGAGTGTTTTAAAACTATTCAAGTGAGAAATGTGCAGATGGGATTCTTTCCACTGGTATAGTTTACCTGAGGCCTGTGGGACTTGGCTCAAAAAGATCATTGGTTTGATTTCTATTGTGTAATCTACATATACAGTGTTAAGGAACACACTGGATGTATTTAATGCATTATGTATTGGAGAGTGTTGTGCATCACCAGAATCAGGCAAATAATAAATATTACCACTACCTGAAGACCCAGTTATTGCACTTCTAGGCATATACCCTAAAGCTGTTCCAACATACAACAAAGACACATGCTCCCCATGGTCATAACAGCCTTATTTATAATAGCCAGAAGCTGGAAAGAACCCAGATCTGCTTCAGTAGATGAACTGGTACAAAAATTGTGGTATATTTACAAAATGGAGTACGACTCAGCTACTAGAAACAATGACTTTATAAAATTCCAAGGAAAAAAGATGTATCGAGAGAATATCATCCTGAGTGAGGTAACCCAATCACAAAAGAACAGACATAATATGCAGTCACTGATAATTGGATACTAGCCCGAAAAAGCTCTGAATACGCAAGAAACAACTCACAGATGCTATGAACCTCAAAAAAAGAAAAGCCAAAAAGTGTAAGCCACAATTCAATTAGAAAAAAAAAAAAGACAAGTGTATAGCACCCTCTCAGAGTGGGGTACACCTTGACTGTAAATCATTAATAACTCAAGAGCTAAGAAGATAGCCTTGTGGCAATTTTTGGTATTTAAATATCATTATGTCTTATCTATACACACCATGAAAACTTTGACTATTTCCATGTTATGTTTTGTTTTACATGTACTTTATGCTTATGGTAACTAGTAAGATTTCAGCGCATATTATCAAACCATTAAAAAAATCAAGTACTGACAAACATAAACTCATATGTCTTATGCCAAAATGTTTTTAAAAATCTGTACATGTATCTCTCTTTTTATTTAAATAAAATTGTAAGGAAAAAAAGTTACCCCTAAAACAGTGAACTGAATTGAGACAGTGAACAGTCACCCTGGAGAGTGCTGGCAAGAAATAAAGCTGCCAGATTAGCAAGAAAGTCTTCACAGCTCCATATAAATCTCCTTCATATGGACTTTTTATCTGACACCAGAAAATGTGGCGCAGCTGTTATCAAAGTGTGCTACACAAGGCTCTGGATGTCTCTAGAACTTATTCTGAACATCTAGAAGGTCAACATTAGTTGTACTTGTCTTTGCACTGGAGGGTATATATATATAGATAGATAGATAGATAGATAAAAAGGTTCCAAGATAGTATCACTGTATATAATGGCATAAAATTTACCCTCACTCTTGTATTTTAAAAAGGAGGTCTTAAATGGGGGTGGATCTGAACCAGTTATGAATATCTTTAGTATTCCATATAATAACATTATTTGTGCATATAGTTTTTCTTCCATACATTGTGCACAAACACATCCAGTGATTGTAATATACTAATTATTTATTTTGCAAGCAGAACTAGCCACATGACTAATATGTCTCATCTTGTCAGTAGGATAACTGATAAAGTAGAAATATTCTGACTTTATATCAACTACATATTTGATAAAAATTAATAAAAGTTTCGTATGACTTCAAAACCAACACCAGTATTTGTTTCTCATATCAAAATCTGAATTGTCTGTGAAACCTTGAAAGGTTATAGTATACTTCTGCATCTGTTAGGTTGGAATATTTAGACATGCAAAAGAATTTCTATTTAATTGCTAATATCACAGCCTATGATACTTATTCAATATTATATAATGAAATTCAACATTATTCAAATCAAAATTCCAATGTTTTCTAAATGCATGATTTTACAAAGTTAGAAATTGGCAAAAGTGCCTTTCAAAGTGAAATAGAATCCAATGGATTTGATGTATCAGAGTAGAAAAGTTTATTTATTGATATGTCTTGAGCTCACATTGTATCTAACTTCTAAGATATTACCTTTTGTGAATGCTTTAATGTGGTATCAAATAAAAATTGCCCCAATTATCTCAAATGGTTATTAAAATCACATGCATTTTCCATCTACATATTTTGATGTGAATAGATTTTCTTCACATAATTCCATGAAAACAGCATATTGCAAGAGATTTGATACAGAACAGCAATGACAAAGCTAGCTTCCTTCTGTTTTTGTATTTTTGTGGTTTCCATGTAGTAAAGGAGCTTATAATTTTCAGACAGTCTTTCTCTAGATTTTAGGCTAGTCCTTGCTGGTCCTGAAATCTTAACTTTCTCTTCACCTCAGTCTCTTGGGTGCTAAGATTGCCTAGATGATCACCCATGGCTGGCTAGATGTATTATGTTAAGCAAGAAACTAAAAACATCTTTGTAACTGTAAAACAATACCACCATTCTAACTAATATTGGCAATGAATATAGGTAATTATTTTTATTAAAATATACCATTTATATAACATTACTTTATGTTTTTGTGTATTGTTTTGCTTCTTCTTTCAAGAGTAGGATGCAGCCAAGGGTGACCTTGAACTTCTACTCTGTCTGCTTCCATCTCCTTAGTGGCTCTTTCTGGGTCTGTAAGTTACCCAAGCAATGGTAACTTGAAGAATGAAATGTGCACCAATCCAATCCCATAATTTCTATTTTTAACATTTATTTTTGAATTTTCTTTTTCAATTAATACTGTGAAACATTCCTTCTTATAAATCAAAGGTTTGTATATTACTCAATGAAATTTAAATATATACTTAGGCATAACAGGATATGCCAAATTTGATAATACGAAATTATGTTTAAGTAATACAATAGTGACAATATTCATGGCTTAGTGGGTTAAGGTACTTGCCACTTGAGACAATTCCCAAGATCTTTATGAGAGAAGTAGAGAAACAATCCTGGCCCAATATACTATAATCTCTTCAGTCAAAGTGTGGTACACACAGACAAACACTCTCCACCCAAAACCACATCACACCAAATGAAGAAATAAGCAAATAAATAAATTTTATAATAAAAAATAAATATAGTACAAGAGCAAAATGGTTCTGTAACAAAAATGTTCATGAGATACTTATGTAAATTCTACCTCAATAAAGATTATTTTTATTTTATTCTCTCGATACTGGTTGGGTTTTGAGAAACAGAGGACAAAGTAGTAGAACTATAGTTTTCAAAGTTATGCATTTTAATTATTTTAAATTTTTTTCTCTAAGAATATTTTGCCTAAAATTAAACATAAATCAAGTCATATAAATCATAAGTTTTGATACTTGTGTAAATGTCAATAATGTAATAGTTAAATACCATTTTGTCATTGTTCCCTCTAGCAGCAGTGTTTTAACCATGGCAGAGATGAGAAGATAACGGTTTAGGTGGATTAAATCTGATGGTGCTTTAGAGAACAAAATTAATTTATTTTTCATCACGTTGCTTTGACTTTCCAGAACTGTCACTAGGAAGTTTATAAGTCTTAGACTTTGACTGCGTGCTTGTTTTTTCAGTTAAATGCTGCTTGATAAATGCATTATCATGTATCAAATGTATCAAATAGTATGATCATAAGTAATAGAATCACCTTCAAAGGCAGGATATTGTAACCTCCTGTTGAATCTGGATATGTGGCTTAGATCATATTTCTTTGAACTACCCAAAGTATACTAATGTTGTTAGTCTAGAAACTAATAATCTGAAGATAAGCATCTTACATATGAAATGCAATTTCTTACATGTTCTGCCTTATAAATATCTTCAACTTTTGAAATGGAGTTGTTTTAGTTAATAAACAAAAAATATAATTAAATGACTAAAAATACTTCTGGTGGGGAACAATTCACTTTAGGTTCCAAACATTACTTTAGGGTTGCCCATACACTCCTATTTCAAGTACTAAGATATTTAGTAGTATATAATATTTCATTGTCCTAACACAGGTTATAAAAGATTCACAGTCGTATAATTGTTAGACCAAAGTAACCTATGAATTTACATGTAGAAAACCATAGGCACTGGAGTATTGAAAATAAGTTTCTTCTCCATTGTTGGCCTCTACCTTCACTACTGGAAGTTACTGAACACAATAAACTTGCTAGACTGACATCATGAGCTATTGTGAAAGTTAAAGACTGTTATACTGAAAAATCCCACTCATACTCAGCTACGATTTAGAGTTTGATAGAACAATATAATCCAGGTAATTGAATATTTGTTTTCTGAAAAACAATAAGATTAAAACACTTAAACTGAAAACGTTTTGAACCAGGCATACTATCCCTGTTAGTTTCTGCAATATTAATTCCACATTTGATATCTCTGCTGGTTTTGCCAAAAGAACAATTTAAATAAAGACCCGTTAGTCATCCCAAAGAGGATTATTCATAAAATATGTTCCATATGAAATTTTCATAAAGTTGATCATTGTTCTTCATTTTCAAGTTTGTTGTTTTGAGAGTGAGACACAGAGAATAATGTAAATATTAGCCAAGGAGAGGTCCCTGCTCTGAATTAGCATTCACAATATTATTCAGCCATAATTAATACACTTCTAAAATAAAGTGTTGACAGCACTCTTATTCAAATATATAGCATATGTTTACAGTCTCACACATTGAGGTACACGCTAATTACAGTATATGTGTGAGAGAAATTGCAGAGGCAGTCTGAGGAGCTAGGATTGCAGCTAATTGAAAACTGCCATTGTCCAATTAAAGTAGGTGAGACCAAGGGGTGGTAACATTGCCAAATGCCTATCAGACATGGCCGGGCTGATCAATTTAAAAGACTAAATGCAATGAAAAGAACAAAGTGGTTTGTGTTGCTCTCAATGTGGTTACTTTAACAGAAAACTAAGAAGCTAATGGAAACCAGGGTGGGCAGCATCTGTGCTTACCTCAAATCACAGATCGATCTCAATGGAGTAATACATCAGTATGGACAATAGTCAGTTTCTCAAAACCGCAAAGCACCCATTTCACTAAAACGGTATCAGGGAATAGTTATTTACTTGATAGAAATATGCTTTTGGAGATGCTGCTCATAGAAACTACAGTGTGCATTTTCCCTCATTGTGAACTCCTTCGAAAATAAATAAAATCTACTATCCCACATTTGAAACACTCAAGAAATCATGAATTTCTAAATTAAACTGCACTTTCTTTTCTGCTTAACCAGAAAAATTATTGTTTCTTTTAAGAAGAGTAGGGCATGAAATATTAGGAGACAGAAGACCAAGAAGTCTACTATGAGTGTATGTCTCCCAGAAATGAGAGAATACCTCCAGCCTTGACACATCAACCATATGACTGTCTAAAGAAGATCTGAACAACGACAATATTGACTTAAAGTCTAAAGTACAAAGGGAGAATACAATGGGGTCTCACCTCAAGATAAAAGAACTACTGATAACTAATAAATGCTGAGCAATGGAGAAGTTATCTCCCAAAGGATGGACACCCTAATTCAATGTTCCTTAACCTGTACCTCGGTCCCTTTGGTGGCTGAATGACTTGTTCACAGGGGTCACCTAAGACCAATGGAAAGCACAGATACCTACATTATGACTCATAACTAGCAAAATTACAGTTATGAAATAATAAATAACTAATTTTGTGGTTGGGGAATCAAAACATTAGGAACTCTACTAAGTTTCGCATCATTAGGAAAGTTAAAAATCACTGCTTTACCTGGTTATTCAATACAAAATAGTCCCGCATAAAATTATACACATAGAAGCAATATTAAATGGAACCAATAGTTTATATTTATATATTTATGAATACATATATAACACTAATAATAAAAGAAAAAGAGGTCATGAATTTAAGAGGGAGAGGGAAGGTTTGGAGAAAGTGGACATGGAATCTTTTGAGTGGAATGAAGGGAAGAGAAAAGAGTGTAATTATATTTTAATTAATATTTAAAGAAAGCAAGAAAGATTGATAATAAATAGTCATTAACCCTATAAGTTATTTGATGGATCAATATTTTATTATGAAATTAGAGCATCAGAAAACCTACGGTGTTATATCAAAGATGACTCCTACCAAGATACAGTCAGAAGATGGTAAGATAATTTAAAACAGAAAAAGTCAAATATAAAATGCCTGAAAACTATCAACACTTGGAATGTATTAAGCATGAGCAAGTCATCTGACATGTTTTATTGTTGCAATAACATCAGATCTTTTTATTATTTTTATGTTTCGGAAGAGAAACTTGAGACACAATGTTATTGTTTTTTGAGGGAACTTGCTGGTAACAAGTAACACAGCCTTGGAGCTTTTATCTGGGCTCTGCAGCATGTGTATGTATGGGTGTGGATGTCCATGGGTACATGTGCCTTAATAGTGGGAATATGGAATGGGGAGAACACTGAAATATTAAAACAGCTACCAGATAAGCATGACAACTCAGAGTTTAGAGCACTGGAACCAACTAAATATTGGATAGGTATAGTGGCTGTCTATAATTTCACCCAGAGAGGATAGAGAGAGGAGTTCCTGGAACAATCTGGCAAGGAATATAAGCCATTTTAGAGATCTGGAAGCCATATTATGGAGGGTTTCACTGGAAGACTGCTTCATTCACTTAAGTGAACCAAGGATGATTCCTAGCATCTACTTCAGGCATCAAGAAATATGTGGATGTATGCATATGTATCCATTGCACATATACTCAGACCCACCCACATACCCACACACACTCGGAGGCGGGGGGAAACTGGTGCCACCAAGAGTTCAAATCCTAATCAAATCCTCAGCTTGTGCATTAACCTATATATGAAGTGTTTGTGTGCACACATTTAACTTTGCCTGGAAAGTATGGGCAGCAATAGGAGAAAATAAATTTATGGTTTAAATATTAAAAGAAGGATTCAGAATGAATATTCATTGAAGATTGACCCTAATTTTTACTGGTTACATTGCCAAAATGTAGAATATACAGCCCTAACTATGATTACAGAAGCCTATTAACCTCCCAGAACTCTCAACCTTTTTCAAGTTTTCAGGTTTGTTTATACAGTTTTGATTTCTGTCTTTGTATCATCTTCCAAATTGGCATTTTGATCCATGTCCTTGTGAGCTGTTTCTTCCAAAGGGCCATGTCTTTATTTTCCCAAACAGATGAAAAACATTAGGTGGTCAGTGTCTCCTTTTATGTCCTTAGTTTCTCTATGACAACTGACAGGTGGACCATATGCCAACCAATGTCCCAGCATTTAAATAATTTTTATCTGCACACAGGGTTACAAGATGAAAGATACAAAGGGGAACTAATAGACAGTTCATAATCTTTATTTAGTAAGCTCTGGGAGTTATTTTTATTTTGTCTTGTTTATTGTGAGTCTACAGAGATTTCTTTGAACAGAAAAGGCAATTTGATGTAGACACTAGAGACAGGCATCTAGCACATACTGAGTTAACGGTGGCATTTGGAGGAAACACCAACAACAAAAGGTCTCACTTAAGATGCTTTGAACTTTTTTGTTTGAAGTGTCTAATTACCACCATTGAACTCTGCCATTTATCTTCCATGACAATTCCAAGAATAAAGAGTAAATGACAACAGACACATTAGACGGCGAAGCTGGTGCTTATGATCTGAAGACTCTAAGACATAGCCTTAGAGATCATTTGAATTCCTTTCTAGCCACTGCTCACTTTTGGCCTCGGTTTACTTGCCATGTAATTTAAAATAATCAATTGTTAGAGTGTGAGGTTAAAGTTCTTCATTCTTCAGACATATCTAAGACTGTAATTGAAGTATCATACAAGCCATACAACCTTCAACATATATATATACATAAACATATGCTATGCTTTTTTCATTACAAAAGCATCATATCTTAAAGCTTCTACAAGACTTACAATAAAAAGTATATCTGTGACAATTGTAGGCAGATTACATGTTAGAGATTTATGCTAGATGGAAGATAGGTAGCAAGATAAACAGCAGACATATATTAAATGTAAACATGTATTTAATATTCCATTAATAATTCCATTTAAAAATTGCTACATTCATTACTTTTTTACTTTACCTTTCATTCCTTTACTTCATCATGTTATATCATAAAGAAAGTTTCAGTAAGATGAAACAGTAACAAAAAAATCTATTGTCAGAGAATGTGCCATCTTTTATGTTAGTGGGGAAGTCTGTACTGATCATTTGGGATGTAGAACATGGGGGTTAATATGGTGTGGGATATAAAGATTCTATTTCATTCTAACCAGTTTTAAGAATGTTATTCGAAAATGTTGCATACCACAAGGTTAGGCTACTTAGAAATATATGGAAGTCATTGTTCTAAATCCTGTAATACTTATCCCCATGCTACAAAAAAAAAAAAAAAAAAAAAAAAAGTCATGGGGGTTCTATTCAATACCATTTACATAATGGGTTTTCCCTCTAGTACAGTTAGTTTCACTGAAGTGCACTTGGCACACAGTAGATGCATCTTTTGTGACCTACATTAAGGGAGGCTGGAAATTAAAAGTCCTATGAGACACCACACTGTAATATTATAGATCTAGAGTTGAGGATCCTGCTCATTACATTGCAAAGAGAAAATGCTTAGGTGAAAACAGCAATTCCCAACACCTAGTCAGTAACCTAATGTTCTTAGTGCAAACTGGTTTACTTTATTACATGCGTTTTCTGGTGTATACAAACAATCGGTTTTTTCTTTAAACTATATACTCACCAATGAGATTTATCAGATTTTTCTCACTAGGAAGAAATGGGTTCTGACTTAGGTTTATTTATTTTTTTCTTTTGCAGCTTTAGTTTTTTAAAAAAGAGGGATACATATGCAGATTTTAAAGGCATTTTGGCATAACAATATATGAATATGTTTTCATCAGAACTTAATTGTTTTAGAGGTTTGATAGCATGCATTGAAATCCCGCTAGTTATTAGCTAAAATTACCATGTCAATTTTTGTCCTGTGGTTATAGTTTATCTTCAGATTTTCCTCCCAACTATGATTAAGTTTTGAAGTTCTGTAATTAATTTTATGAGAGTTTATTTTAAAAATACATTTTAGCTTCCTTAGTAATCTCTAACAAGCAATGAAAATATAACAATTGTTTGAAAAATGCTCAGTGGCGGACCTGTCACATACATTTTATGTTTCTGCATTACATATGGCCTACATAAAACTATCTTTTTCAGAGATGTATCTGATGAAAACAAATACAAACAATCTATACTTTTGATCATTCTTGACTGTCTAGAATAGCTGATTTTGTCCGTGCTTGTTTTTTTTTTCTCTCTCTCACCCAATATTTCTTATCTTTTGTCCAACTATAATAAAATGAAAACCAAAAATTCAGGTAGTAAGTGATGTCACACTCAGATACTAACATCAACCTACATCTGTTATTTATTTATTTATTTTTTGTGACATACCACAATATATTCAGGTGTCTCCAATCCTGGATCCTAAGTGTGAAGCACTGTTTTAGAAAGTTACACTAGGTCACTGGAACAATTCTTTATGTATATATCTTGGACCTCTCTTCTTTCCCATGCCCACTGCTTGCTACACAGATTATAAATAAGTAGCCTGCCCTCCTTGGTGCCAAAGATAGGAGTGAGAGCTACTTTCACTGTGATTGATGCTGTCTGTGTCACCTTTTGTTATGTATTATAACTATGACCTAAAGTAAGCCACATGCCCCTACTTTGCTTCTTATTTGGGTATTTGGTCATAGCAATGAACAAAGCAATTAGGCAGTTACCTGTGCCACTCAATAGAGGTGGTTCATTCAGGAGAAAATGAAATGGGTACTATTTGTAGAGACACCATGAAATTTAGTTATATAAAAACTCTTTTAGTGTTGATGAGATGGTTCATCAACCAAAGGATCTTGCTCCAAACCTGAAGACCCAAGTATAATTCTTTGAAGCCACATGGTATTGGAAGACCATGAACAGAACCACAAGTCCTGTGACATAATATGGGTAACATCACCCTGACACACACAAAAATGTAGTGTTTCTGAAGGTGTTTGTAATCTATCTTTGGTGTATTAGACACTTCTTTAACCTGTCCTCTTCTCCCTCTGTTGGTAAGTTGTCTAGATTATTGGCACAGTGTATACACGTGTCACTAATGTGCCAGGATGGCATCTGATCTGATCGTTTTGAAAATTAGCCTCCACAAGAAATAAGAGTACTCACTTTGCATATGGTACATTTCCCAGAGTTTCATGTCTTAGAAGCCTGTTTCTTCATATGGAAGCACAGAGCTTGGGGAAATCTTTCAAAGGTAAACTGAGTGTAAAGTATTATATTATTGAGGATTAAGGTGTTTCTTTTGGTCTTTAATGGAATGGCTGTTATCAAGGCATGGCTATTCCTCATCAGGCATACTCCAACTTCCTGTTCCACCATCTGATCTCCCATTTTCAGATCTGTTTCCTCCATGAAGCCAGTCTTCTGTGTGCTGCATTTACATCTTCGCTAACTTTGTATCAATGGCGCCACTCTGAACCATTTACACTTTATTGTGTTTTATAAAAAGATAAAGAGAGAAGGACCATGTTTGGTGGATGTGTAGTAAGGTGTTGGGGAAGGAGGTAACTCCTTGGGCCCATGCTGAGGCAACACTTCTCCCTTGAAGGACCAGCCACAGTATAGTATATACTATAATATATACTATAATAGGACAGTATAGTATATAATAATGTTTATTTAGGGCATGGGCAGGAGAGCTGAAAAGGTCATAAAGACTGAGAAAGGCAGAGATATAGACAGTAAAGGGTTAGAGGCTGATTCTAAGCACATGGAAAAAGAGAGCAAGAGAAAGAGGGTGGGGTAAGCAGCCTCTTTTATAGTGAGTTAGGCACACCTGGCTGTTACCAGGTAACTGTGGGTCAGAGCTTAGACAAAATGTTAACACTCATAACCATGTGACTCTACCACAGCAAATTGTACTTGAGGTATAGTTATTCTTGACTACCTCAGAAAATGCTGGTTACCACACCGGATAGATATTCTTGGAAAAAATAAAAACTGTTATGTTGACCATTATCTGCAGAAATGTCCAATAAATCTCTGAATTTATCTCAAAATTAAAATGCACCTTTACAAATGAGAAAATTGCTCCTAATCAATGAGCATATTGATATTCATGCAAGTTTTATAGCACTTACATTGTTCATCCCATAGTAAAATTTCATAAGCAAAATCCAGTTGAGTATATACCAAGGTTTTCCTTTATTACTCTGTTTAATTACAAATACATGTTAGGGTGAGCATTGAAACAGAAAGATGAAAATTAATCAGTTTATAATAACTACGGTGATAACAAATAACTGCTTGAAAAGAAAAGAAACTGCTTACTCATATTTATATTAAGTTGTGCCAAGAGCTAGGGAAATATTTAAAGAAGAAAAAAAGAAAAATGTGCACACCAACATGGATGTGTTGTTGCTGACTGACTGCCCAATGCATCTCTATCTACAATTATAAAATCCACATAGACATACATATATGTAGATGCATAGATATGGATGTATTTTTCTAAATGAGAAAGATAATTTTTATTATTCAAGAATATATAGTTTTAGATGTGATTCAACATAAATAACTTGTCTCATTTTAAAATAATATAATGAATTGTTATTAGCACACTTAATCAATGAACTTTGCTTACACACAAATGAGATAACCTATTTTTCAAATACTTAAAAATATTTGAAGCAAATATTTTATACCAAAAAGACATTAGGTTCGTAACACTGAATTTTCCTTTGAAATTCTGAATTTGTCATTCAAAAGCCCTGTGAGATACTTCCATTGTGCTATGAAGGTATGTTCAAAACCATATGAACATTTTATTTATAAAAAAAATAAAGCAGCAATTTTTTGTTTGTTTCTTTTCTGCTCTGTAAGAAACAGTACAGATTTACAATAGCAACTGCCATAAGTATGCTACCGTGTTCTGTGCTTTTCTCATGAACTACATTAAGGTTTAGCCAAGTTTTTCTCTTGCTTTTTAAAAGAATGTGAGTTGGTAGTCCCTTGGTATTGTATTGTAGCATACAAAGAGACCAAAATGTCATCATGAATAAAATTTTTTATTTTAGTCTACAATATTACTTAGCTTAAGTAGCTAAAAAAATTAAGTTTTCAAAAGAGCTTTATGTGCTTCCAACTGAGCTTGAAGAGCTGTAGGCACATTGGACCACATCATCAAAATAAACAAGTTGTCTGATGGTCATATCAAAGACAAGAGCATATCCTCTAGGATATTCTGTGTGCTTGATTCTATGAGTTTGAAACTGTGAGGTCTCAGTGTGTGTTCATAACAATTCACTTAAAAGGAACCTGAAATAATGAGGGTACATGTAAACAGACATTAATAATCACTCATCCCCTAGATGCTTGGTGAGTAGCTAATGGTCTGAACTGGGCTCTCTTCTACCTCTCTGACACTTTTTATTGCTTTTAGAATTCTCAATTTCTTCTAGTAGGGGTTTTGATTCAAAACACGTGGTTCCATCAAAAAGTTCACAAAGATTTTGCTGGCTATCATAGCTTTAAATGTAAAACAAATCTATTCCCAACCCTCAGAATATATGCTTTTAACAAATAAATGCTAGTAAATGTATGGAAAACAAGAGTTACACATGTTTAACTTACCACATAACTGTTTAATCACCATATCATAAATGAGATGTAGTAAATATAGGGACACAATGCCAAATATCTTCATGGTATAATCACTGTTTAAAAAAAAATCACTGTGCGATTTATTCAAAGTAATGCTTAAAGATGTATAATTAAATAAAAATACCAAGATGCTTAGGTGCAAAAAGGTGCTTGCCCACAAATCTGGCAACCTGAGTTCAAACTCCAGAATCAATGTTGTAGGAAAAAAAAGAAAAGAAAAAAACAACCGTAGGCAGCTCTCCTGTCACCTCCACACTTGCACCAATACATACATACATGGGCATGGTGTGTACACACACAACGAAACAGATAAATAAATGTAAAAATGTAAATCCATAGATAGGGATTTCTGTGTTCTAAAAAATATAATTGGAATAGGCACATTTGCCATACCAGGAAAATGTGTGCCAAAAAGGAGAACATGTTTGCTATGAAAAAAAATTAATCCAGAGTCATGAGATTTGATGAGTAGGATAGGGTAGAATTTTCTCTAGATAATGGCCTAGAGATATTGGGTTATAAGTATAACATAAACATGTTTGGAAATTTGTTCAGTCTTATTTCTCGGATCCTATGACTTGTTTCTTCCTATTATTTCTGTAATTTTAAATGTTAGATCATAATGATGATTAAGTCTTCATTACATCACACTATCAATGAATATGGGTTCTATGCGCCACGTTATTATGATTCAAAATCCACAAAAGAACTCCCAGAAACTAAACAGTCTAACATCCTTTAGAGAAAAAAAAATAAAAGTCATTAGGCTAGTCCTTCTAAAATTGCATATGTAAACATCTTCTTGGGATCTTACAAAAACACATATTTGATTCATTGGATGCAGGGTCAAACAGTCATTCTGAATTTTTAAGCAGTTCTCAGGCAGTACTGAGGGTCATCTTCAATATTTAGAAAGACTTAATGGCCAACATTAAAGGAATGCTTAATGTTAGAATTGGAGAAGAGACCTGTTACAATTTATTCACATATAAGCATAAATTGTGTATTACCTAATTTTGTATGTCACACAAGCCACTTCAGTTACCTTAGATGATATTGTTACCTTTGTTACACAGAACTACTAAAGCAAGAATAGTCAAATAATGCATTAAATACTAGATAAAAATGCAAACAGTATAGATAATATTAAATTGACTCCAGAAGTTTGAACCATAACTAAACAACTATAAAAGACAAAGTTTACAAGAAAGCCACTACTTTACTAGCATATTTTGTGTGTGTTACACAATTCACACACTTCTTAGGCAAACATTTTAAAAATGGTATTCCTGACCTTAGGAATACATTGGTGAACCTTCTAACAGGTTTGGAAAACTTGAATTTGAATAGTTATTCTCATTTACTTTTAGTAGCATTCCTAATCCATGTTTCAACAGTTAGCTCAGAACACCACTGACTAATGTATGCTGATAGTGAAGGTAACATACTAATGTTAGCAAATTTTATTACAGTGGTTTTTTTTTAATTTTATCACAAAGCTACTTACTCTTATATTTTGTTTTTGAATGATCTGAAAACATACAGATTTGTGTTTCTCTGAACAAAAAGGAAAATTATTTTTTTATAAAGTGTGATTTCTGTTATCATGTTTCTTCCATTGGAACAGATCCCCTGATATATCAGAGGAAATGGCTGCTAAATGTGTATATTTATTGCCTAGTATTGGTAAATTACACAAACCAACATCTGGTTTGATAAAGGTGATTTAGCCAGTCTCTCCTAGGGGCACTGAGTGGTTTCTGAGGGGAACTCAGAGAGAGACCATTCTCAACTTATATTTCCAAGGACCATCTGCCCATAGTGAAGGACACAGAAAGGAAAGCTTGCACGAGCAATGCAAAAAGAACTTAGTACTTTAAACAAACTGACATGTATGCATCAAACCTTCCTTCAAGCTAAACCTCAGTTCCTGCAAAGAGTTTTCATTATTCTCTGAGCAAATGATAATTCTATATAATTATGTAAACTGAGGGAAAGTAGAAAGAGGATTCATGTTCTTATTGGGGAAGCAAACTATTATATTGTAAGTATTTCAAGCAGGAATTGAAAGTTGCCACCACTTTATTTGACACATACACTATTTATTCTAACTTAAATAATTTAGCTATCTCATTAGAACTCTCAAATTGGAAAACATAAAATCAAATTAGGGAACACTAAAGGTAACGATCCAATGTTTAGCAACAGTTTAGTCAAAGGAAACTGAAGTCATTCCCCTAATATGAGTGTCTTTCAAAATTCTGCCCCTGTCCAAACACATAGTTCAACTCATGACATTCCCCAAGGACACTAGATCTTTGGCACTGAGCACAGTGTTTACTCTGCTG
The DNA here is from genome assembly GCF_963924665.1 of Micromys minutus. Lineage (NCBI taxonomy): Eukaryota > Metazoa > Chordata > Mammalia > Rodentia > Muridae > Micromys > Micromys minutus. The sequence continues at coordinate 23,023,123 of NC_137959.1, forward strand.
TTCGTATTCATGACAGCCTTAGAGATTTATCTGGCAGTTGGAAGCTCTAAAATCGCCATCAAATTTAGGTCTGATTGTCACCCAAAACTTTTCAGGTGTAAAACTCTGAGCTTGGACTTATAGTACAATAGACCTAAATGCAAGCCATGACTCTAAAGTGAGATTTGTTGTGGAGCCCAAAGTGAACAGAACTGAGACTGCAGAGAAAATTGCCTATTGAAAATACTGCGGAAAACTGTAATATTAATGTCTGTTGTGGTCATCCCTTGTTTTTTTTTTTTTTACAAAGATAAATAAAATTCCATTTTATATGAGAAAGGAGAATATATTCTACATAGATTAGGCATTAGATTGCATTCCTGATTAGAAGGCTCCAATATTCTGCAAGAGAACTTTGGAAGAGTCAAAAGTCAAGCATTTTCAGCCTCTTTGCTTTAAACTAGTCTGATTAATGCAAAAGCAAGGTACACTGATCCTATTTGAAATGCATCAGGAGGCCTTAAGATGTTTTCAAATGATGTATAACTAAAAAAAATAAAGCCAACATATTATTTTATATGGAATGAATTAGCTAATATTTTTCCATTACATTTCCATTTAGATATAATTCAGGTTTATGTAAGCAAATTCTAAATGGAGGAATTTTTAAAATGATGAATACAAGAACCATCTAGCTACAATTACATATCGAGATGTCCAGGACTTCAGAAATGCAGTATTAGTATGGAAATGTTCAGTTGAGTTTCATATTCTGTCTTATCATCAACCAGAAATTTATGATTACATATCCTTCTTTCTTTAGTGGAATAGGATGTTTGAAACATCTGGTTTTCAGGACAGTTTTAATTTTTCTGAATTAATATCTCATATATTCATAACTCATTCTCCTTTTTTATTATTAGCAAGTTTTCTGCATTTAGTATCTATCAGACAACTTACCATGTATCAGAGACACCTAAATAAAATAACTGTGTGGTCCTCCCGTGAACCATGAAACAAACGTAACAAGTACTGAACACTACCATAGGTACATTTACAAATTGTGTATGTAAATGTAGAAAGTTGGTCACTGGTTTTCTCTAGTATGTGCTCTCTGTATGGTTTTACAATTAGTACCAATTTAATGAGATATTAAATATGTAAGATGGAAAGCTTCTGAATCTGACTTACTAAGTTGATAATCTCATCATATCCATCCAAATGTTATGTCACATACCAAGGACTCAATTTCATTCCCTGTAAAATGGAATATATTTACATACTTAGAAGTTCTGCTATTCAATAAGATAGAACAAAACACCCATCTCAAAAATTTTAATCCAGAATGAGTTCTATTTATAGGAAAGGCAAAGAAAAAAAGTGAATCAGAGACTGAATAAAAGGCCATCTAGAGACTGCCCTCCATGTGCATCTATCCCATTTGCAAACACCAAGCCAAGACACTATTGCTGATGCTGAGAAGTGCTTGCTAATAGGAGCCTGGTATAATTGTCTCCTTAGAGGATCTACCAGAACCTGACTAATATAGATGCAGATATTCACAGCCAATCATCAGACTGGCCAGGGGACCAATGGAAGAGATAGGGGAAAGACTGAAGGAGCTGAAGGAGACTATACAACAATATCAGAGAAGTACAAGAATATCAACTAACATGGCCACTCAGAGCTCCCAGGGACTAAACCATCAACCACAGAGAACACATGTGTAGCAAAGGATTGCCTTATCTGGTATCAATGGGAGAGGAGGTCCTTGGTCTTGTGGAAGCTTGATGTCCAATTGTAAGGGGATGCTAGAGTGGTCAGGCTAACATGCTGGGAGGGAGTACCCTCATAAAGGCAAAGGAGAGGAGACATAGGATGGGGGTTTTGGAGGGGAAAGCAGGAAGGGTGACAATATTTGAAATATAAATAAATTTTAAAACCTATAAAATAAAATAAAAACCTATTAGCCATTACATAATAATAATTCAAGTTATATAAATCTTAGCTTGGATTTTGCTACTAAGAGATTAAGAGGTGCTCTCAGAAATACTACTGAGAAAAGATAGCAATTTAAGGAATTCATGAAAATCTCTGAAATCAGCAATAATGACAACGGTAAACACTAATTGAATGCTAACATTGTTGAATGGCTTGTAGTTCAGGGCTTGTTCAATTCTCCAATTTAATTTTTACACCAAAGGCCAGTGAATTGTACTACACACATATCTCTGGCTTACTAAAAACAGAAAAAATAAATTAGATTTTACAAGACCCAATATAGGAGGATTCATAAAGCTAGATCACAGGAGAAGTCACATGAAGTGTATACAATAGCACATATGCAAAAAACTAATAGATCATTACTTGGTAAATATTTATTGAAGAGATGCCTATATTAGAAGAAGGCTTATGCTTGCTATGGTATGGGTATTTGTCAATGGGGATGCATGAAAACACAGATAATACAGCTTATTACTCAAATAAAAAGTATTGATATTTCCAAGGGTCTTACTTTTCTGATTATTTTTACAGCCTATCTATGTCTCTAGATAAGTAGTAAAATAAAATAAACAATAAGCTGGGAACACTTTAAGAACTGCAGGATGGTTTTCCATCAGAAGTTTTTTTGAGCTGCTAAATAATACTACCTTTGTTTATGCTACTGTCTTATGTTGAAGTGAGTCTAGAATTTGGTGACAAGTTGAGATGACCTTTTTGTGGGTATTTGTAAATTACAATTTTCAACAAGTTATAACCAGCTGACTCCACAGAGAAGAAAGCTAATTAATCTATATTTAACTCCTTGTAGAAAGTTCAACAGGAACAAGGAACTCTAAATAAAACCGATACACTGACTCTAATAGAAAAAAAGTGGGGAATAGCCTCAAATGCATTGGTACAAGACAAAATTTTCTGAACAGAACGTACCAATGGCTCAGAATATAAAATCAACAATTGAGAAATAGAACCTCATGAAACTGAAATGCTTCTATAAGGCAAAGGGCACTGTCAATAGGAGAAAATGGCAACCTACAGATTGAAAAAAAAAGATCTTCACTAACCCTACATATGATAGAGAGACTAATATCCAAAATATACAAACAACACAAGAAGTTAGACTCCAAAAAAACCAAAAAACCCAATTAACAAAAATAGGGTTCAAAGCTAAACAGAATTCTCAACAGTGGAACCTTGAATTACTGAGAAGCACTTAAAAATGAATAACATTCTTAATCATCTGTAAATGCAAATCAAAATGATCCTGATATTCCACCTTACACCAACCAGAATGGCGAGGCCCAAAAACTCTCAAGTAACAGTATACACTGGTAAGGATGTAGAGAGAGGAGAATACTACTCCATTGCTGGTAGGATTGTAAACTAGTACAACCACTCCTGAAATCAACCTGGTTAATCTTCAGAAAATTGGAATTAGCTCTATTAAAAGACCCAGCTACACCACTCCTGAGTATATACCCAAAAGGTGCTCTACCATACCACAAGGACACATGCTCCACTATGTTCTTCAAAGCCCTACTTGCAATAGCCAGAAGCTGAAATGTCCATCTCAACTGTAGAATAGATACATTAAATGTGGTTTATTTATCTAATGGACTACTACTTAGCTATTAAAAATGAAGGCATCATAAATTTTGAAGTCAAATGGATGGAACTAAAATATCTATTCTGAGGAGGTAACCTAGACCCAGAAAGACATGCATGGTACGGATTAACTGATAAGTGGATATTAGCCAAAATTTAAGAATACCCAGGACACTACTCACTGACTATTGGAAGGTTAATAAGAAAGAAGACCCAAGTATGGCTGTTTGAAATCCACTTAGAAAGAGAACAAAAATATCACAGGAGACAGAGGTAAAGAAAACTGGGTGAGAAAGTGGGGGGAGAAAAGAAAGTGCTAGTTCAGGTATGGGGAGAGAGAAAGAAGGGAGGCACAGATGACCAGTATAATGAAATGAAATATGCAGCAGTGGGGATAATGGAACAGATGGAACCTCTAGAAAATCCTAGAGAACTGGGATGTGACAGGGTTCCAGGACTCAATGGTGATGGCATAAGCCAAATTGTTCAACAGTGGGAAGATAGAACCTAAAAAGACTACCTCCAGTATATATTCATGCCCCACAGTTGAGAGATGGAGCCACCTGTCCAACTTCAAACTTTTTACACCCAGAATTGTTCTGGTATAAATGATATGCAGGGAAAAATGTAGAGCAGAGACTTTAAAAAAGGCCACCCGTGACCAGCCCAACTTGGGATCCATTCCATGTGCACACACAAAATCCTGACACAATTACTGAGGCTATATTGTGGAGGTAGACAGGAGCCTAGGATGGCTGTTTTCTAAGAAGCTCTACCAGCCACTGACTGAGACAAATACAGATACTTTCAGTCAACCATTGGATTGAGGTCAGTTACCAGAATGAAAGAATTAGAGAAAAAACTGATGGAGCTGAATGTGATTGTAACCCCATAGGACAACAATTTCAACAACTGTTTCAAACCCTTCAGAACTCCCAGAGACTAAGCCAAAAACCAAGAAGCATACCCAGACCGGTTCATGAGCCTAGGCATATGTGTAGCAGAGGACTGCCTTGTATGGCCTCAGTGGGAGAGGCTGTGCTTAATGGAAATGTGATGCCCAGGAAAGAAGGATACAGTTGGGAGTTATGTGGGGGTATTTAGGCAGAAGGGGGAAGCAACATTTCAGAGGTGAGGGGAAACAAATATGAGGGAGTGAAGAACTTGGGGAAGAAGGACCAGAAAAGGTGCAACTTTTGGAAGGCAAATAAATGAAATAATTTAATAATGCTAAAAACAACAAATAAACAAACGCAAATTGCAAGTATTCACTATGTCCTGAGCTACTAGGTTGCAAAGAGACTCTGCAAGAGGTCTTATTTTGTTAATGTCAGAACAGATTTTATTGTGTGCTTAGGATTAAAATACCAGGCCAGTTTTGATATTCTTCTATGTGATGATGCTGATGCAGATGTGGCCAATGAGTCCAGACTCTGACATCTGAATTTATAATTAATGTTTATCTATATAAACTTTTAATATATGTCTACAGACATCTAGAATCAAAGAGTTGGTAATCAAAAGGCAAAAGAATAATAGTTGACAAAAAGCATACCTCATGCTACAGAGTAGGAAATATTAAAAGACAATGGGTAGGGAAAATAAATTAATATTAACTTTCATTGATGGATTTTGTAAATGAAATTGCTGTAGAGAAAATGAGACAGGGAATGACAGAGGGGGTATCAGAGAGAAATACAGTTCAATTAGGATGTGTCTATAACTGGAAAATTGAGACCAAATAATCTGTCTTATCATTTCCTATCTGCTCCTTTATCTTCAACTCCTCCTTAACCTTTATTAGATTATCATATAATTACATCATTTCAAGCTTCCCTTTCCTCTACCCATACCCTCCAATATATACTCATCTTTCTCTTTCAGATTTATGACATCTTTTTCAATAATTGTTGTTACATATGTGTATATATATATATGTATGTTTATATACATCTCTAAATCTGTTCTCACTTATAGAAGGTGTACATGCACAGTAAGCCAAGGTGTTAATTTTCAAAAAAGGACATTCATTTTCTAAACTTAGCTACTTGTAAACTTTCACCAAGAATAGCTGTAAAGATCTGAATATATTCTTCTAACTAATCAGACTTCATTACGAGCATTAATGTCTGTGAATTGAACGGTTCCCCTCCCTAAAGGAAAGACTCTCTACAGGCAGGAGGTGAACCCAGGAGTCCTTAGTCGGGGGCTAAACATCCAATTGTGTTCATGCTTTTATTCAGGGCACACCTGTTACTAATTGCTTTCTCTATTTCTATTTCTATTTTAGCCTGAAGAAGTGCTGGGAAGATTAATTACAGCAGTTAGTGTTTCCATTTGATAGGAGATGATACTCTTAAGGTACTAAATATTATTAAATTTAATGGAACCAAATTGCTTTAAAAGAGACAAATGGTACAATCCAGTATCTCATTGATGCCCCCAGAGAACTGCAGCATCTTGTGTTGAGTCATCATGATAATGTAATGTTGCTTTTCAATTCTCCATATCCTGTTTAAAACAATTTCATTAAGCATCTACATTCTATGTACCTATTAAAACATGTCTAAGTGACACATCAATAATTGTGGACATGCTGATGAGAAGTGAACTAATTACTTAGCCATCTCAAATGTCACCCATTTTAAGGTTCATGTGACTTCTATGATCTTATCAGTAGTTTTAAAACTGAAGCACTTCATTCTAAAAAGGGAACAATACATCTCTCAAAGTTATGTATCAATCTCCTGCCTCTATGGGGATTGTTTTCTCTTCTTCCTATGAGATTGAGAATTTTACTAATATGTGTAGATGCTTAGATCATACATGTGAGGAGTCATCAATCTGCAAAGATATCAGGGACCAGGAAATACTACTCAGTGAATGAGATTGCTTTCTGGATTAGCATAAGGACCTGATTTTCTATCTTGTAAGGCATGATCATGTGCACCTGTAACCTTATCTCTGTGAATGATATGCAGGTATATCACTGGTTTTTGGTTTTTGGTCTCTATCCTACCTACCTTTGCTTAGAGACCTTCTCATGAAAGAGAAGAGTTAAGTGATAGGACAAAACACAAATACCTTTCTCTGGTACTTATACCCCCACCAAACATGTATGTGTATATACCACCCACCTATAGCACACATACATCCATCTGCCTTCCCCTCCACTCATTCCAAAACCCACAAAAGAACACAGTGGAAAATGCAAGGACTAGAGTGAATTTAAACACAAATCAATATGCTGTAAGGATTTGGCTTCTAGGTTTATTTGCTATGTAAACTTTTACAATAGTCAAGGATCTCTTACTTAACCCACTCATCTCAAATCAGGATGGTTTAAGTTCGTATTTCCAGGGGCATTGTGAGAATAATAGAAAAAGAAAGATACTGTTCATGAATTCCTAACGCTGTACTAGCTATTCGGTTCTCATCCAATAAGCATTAATATAATTACATTTAGTTTTCTTACACCAAAATGCCCTTTAAAAAAGGCAGCCAGGAAGATGAAGATTGCAACAAAAGGCCCCTGTCAGATTAATGCTCACCTGCCTTCTCCTTGGTGTTCAATTCTCTCAGTTCCTATACGTGATTCTGTCTGTCAAACTGATCCCTTTATACATCTTTTAGAAACTAATATAAATATTGAGACCTGTTCCAGAAAGATGAAGCTCTGTAAATGTGCTTCATTCCATCAATAATGTAAACATCATTGTATGGCTATAAGACTAAATGTGTGTGTACTGAATACAGATGATGGGGGAAACCAGCCATCAGCATTGCATGTATTCTTACATCATCTGCCATTTTATTTTGTGGACCATAATCTTTCACTGACTCTAGAACTCACCAGTTAAGGTAGACTAACTGGCCAATGAACATCAGGGATCCATCTTTATCTTCCTGAGACCACCAGAGTGTTAATATTAGATGCCCGTTGCTGCTCCTGGCTTAGACTTGGGCTCTAGGGATTCAACATTCAGAGATCTTGCTTGGGCATCAAGAATTTTATCATCTTAATGTTCTCCACAATTCTTAAATGATGTTCTAATTAGAATTAAATAGGATAATTTTGTGGGGGATTGAGAGTATGTGGAAAAATGTAGATTCCTTATGTTGGTTAGAATACAAAAAAAGTGAAGAGAAAAATTTGTTGTAATCTAATACAAAATATGTCTAGCTATTCCAGACTTATGAAAAATTATAGCAGTAGACATAGTGTTTAATTGAAAATAAATTAGGTCTAAAGATGGGGAAATGTTGTGTTTTCCCCCTCTGAGAGTTTTGTTCTGCTGCTAAGGTTATTGATGCCATCTTGGGGAGAATTTCATCAAGAGCTATTTACTCTGATGTTTGGAGAATCCAGCCACTTATTTCATAACATGACATTTTAATTTATTAGCATTCCAATTAAAAACATAATTTATCTATAACCTTCAAGTTTATTATTTATACTGCACCTTCTTAGTAGCTAATAAATCATTTGTAATTGACTATGATACCAAAAGCTAAATACCAAGCCCTACTAGGACGTGAAAATGACGGCTATGCAAATAGATCTGCCTCTCTTGCTACATATTAGGTTACAGAAAAGGGTAAAGGCTTAGCAATTTGTAGAAAGATGCAAAACAGTCTTGTGAATAGCTGTCACTAACTGAATATCTTCCATTTCCAGACAAATAATGTTACTTGTCACATTGCACTGAGGAGAAATATAGGTGACCAGAGTTTAAGAAACATGTTCCAGAGTCCCCAGACTTAATGTGACAGGTCTAGGATTCAAAATTTCAAAACCAGCTAATAAAACATTGAAGAGAAATCAAGTAGTAATCTTTAGAATAGATTTTAGATTTATGCAAACAATGAAAATACTAAAAACAATACATTTACCTGATATTTCATTTTACACATAGTCTGATATCAAATGCTGCTTATCTGCAAACATGAGTTACCACAGGACTAAACCATCAGGATTCCTTTGCCCATGTGCCATTATTTTTACAGTTAAGATCTTACTTCTGGCCCTAATTGACTCCCGAAAATGTGTCCTCATTCCTATGCAAGGTCAGAGTTTACAACCTTGTTGGTAGATCTGGCCTTGTACAGCTAAGGGGAGGTAGTTTATAGAACTTGGAATCCCTGAAGTGTCTTTGGGCCTGATGTAGTGGTACCTAACTCTAAACCAACTTCTTACAGGAAAGCAAAAAGAGATTCTGTGTGGACTCTTCACTTCCTCTCTCTCTCTCTCTCTCTCTCTCTCTCTCTCTCTCTCTCTCTCTCTCTCTCTCTCTCAAAATTATTAAATCCAAATTTAAGGAGTCTGAGAGCCTGATCATAGGAACACAAGCACAATGAAAATAGATTCATATTACCCACCATACCATGGTGGTATGAAAATACAGAAGATATGAGAAGCTGGTGTAAACATAAGAATCTTGTTGCATTAAAAAAAACTCACTAATTAATCTGTTTAAAAATTGCTAAAAGAATATATAATAATTGCATAATACAAAACTATTTTTGGATACCTGTAGCACATATAACTCATAAGGAAAACTTAACAAGCAACCTGAATCCATATTTGGTCTTTATTTTACTCCTGTGAAATATGAAAAGATGATCTCAGTTACGTAGTGAGATTTCCAGAGAACTGACCTAGAAATGTGGCTGATAGCTCTCTGACTTGATTCGGGGAAGTTCAGATGTTTTTTAAAGCAGCTTGAAATTGCTCGTGCTGTCACCCAAAATGATACAAAACATTGAAACTTTAAAATGAGAAGCAAAGAAGAGTATCTGTTTCTTCATTCTCTTCTATGTTCTCAGCCCGGGTTCTTCTGTTTCCCATTCTTCTGCTATACCTATTAAATCGACAGAATCAAAGTAGTCAAGCCCCGTCCACTGCTTTCTTCAACTGTTCTGCTTCCATTGGCCCTTTCTCAGACTGTGGGTTGTAACCCTTTTGGATTTTGAATGACCTATTCATGGGAGTGTCCTAAGATTGTCAGAAAACATGCATAGTTACAGTAGCACTCTTACAGCAATAACACAAAAGCAAAATATAATTTTATGGTTAGAGGTCAGTACAACATGATGAACTGTATGAAAGTTTCACCACATTAGAGTGGTTGAGGTCTGATGGTGGAGAGCCACCACTTTCAAACAGCCAAGTTTATGATATCATCTAGTTTTATGGCAAAAGCTAGAATCATTAAGAATGAGGAAACCTCAGTTGAGAAATTCTTCCAGAAAACTGGCCTGGAGTGAAGTTTGGAGTGCATTTTTAAATTAGTGATTCATGCACAAAGACCCAGCTTGTGCACGTGGCATCAACCTAAGGCAGATGTCTCTGGGGTAAGTAAAAATCATACCATGGGGTACAAGTCAGTAAGTAGTATTCCTCTAGGATCTTAATTTATTTTCAGCCCCCTGGTTCCTTCCCTGCTTGAGTTCTTCTTCAGACTTGCTTGAATAATGGCCTAGAATATGAAAACATAATTCATATAAACCCTTTCCTCCCTAAGTTGCTATTGGACATGTTAGTCTAACACAGCAACAGAAGCCTATACTACAGAATCTATCCTATCTTGGTATCTGTAATTCATATATATGCTTTGAGTCATATACTGCATTGATCTTGATATTTTCACATAAATATGTAAAAAAAAAACACTCTTAATTTGCTAAAAACAGAGCTCTGTTGTTTTTTTAAACTATCTAACCATTGCCCTCCTCAAAGTCCCCCAGCCCACAGTTCCTTATTCCATTCCATCTCGCCTCTGTCACCAAGAGGACACCCCTGCTCCCAGACCTGCTGCTACTCCCTGAAGCCCTAAAATATTTCAGGAATTAGGCACATATTCTCCCTTTTAGGCCAGAAAAAAAAGTCCTCTGCTATATGTGAGTCAGGGGTCTCATGCCAGGTTGTGTATGCTGTCTGGTTGGTGAAGCAGTGTTTAAGAGATCTCAGGAGTCCTGATTCGTTGAGGTTGCTTCTCTTCTGGTGTGTGCCCTTCTCCTTATGGCTTTTTTATTCATAGATATAAATGTTTATCCCTTTATCTAAATAAGTAATATACCCAAAGACAAGACTCAGAAATTCTAATTTCCCTTAACTCTTAAACTAACAAGTAAAGATGTCTGCCCTGGTTTTTCAATGCATCCTTGAACTTTGAGGTTTTCTCACCTGTCTTGGTTCCCAGTTCTCAGACCAACAAAGTATCTTCTCTTGCTTAAACTGCATTAGTCATAGCATGTATATTCGTCTCTGACAATCCTGTGCCTGTCACACAGATTTGTCTTCAAATTCTAAAGTACTTATGAAATATTTGAGATAGAACCAGTTAAAAACCTTTGAGTACTTTCCTGTCACAGCTGGAAAATGGCCTGAGCCTATCTCTTAACCCAAGAATCCCAGAAACACCTGACCCTAGTTCTAGTCTAAGTCTATCTACTATTACTCTGCTGACAGCAAACAGCTCTGTAAATGTGATGAATTGTTTAGTTCCTCTAACAAAATTTTCTTGTTCAATAGAGTGATGAGCATTACTTTCCCTAGCCTTCCATGGTCAGCAAATTCTAGTCCCTGATAGAGAGCAGGAAGCTCTGCTAAGCCTACTTACACTTGACTGCTAAATCTGTGAACAAGTGAGTAAACACAAACAGTGATAACTCAAGGGAATTTTCATGAATTTATTTTCTAAATAATCGAAGAAGACAAAGTTCAATTCATGGAACATTTCCCTGTGCTTTGGATTAGTTTGAGATTCTGGACAAGCATTTGCAGACCAATTTCATGTCAAACAGTGCAGAGGTTTGATTGAGTGATCAATCTAATCTTGAGTTAAAGCCAGGATGCTCACGTGAATACTGAAAAACTTACTAAAACTACAGAACATTTTTTTCATACATATGAGACATTCAATGAAAGTCATATTGAATGCATGTATGTGTTATGTTCTATATTGGCTTTCAAATATGTTTCAATATTTCCTAAATCTAATAGGATGCGAGAACAATCAGTAGAGTGTGAGTTTTATAGTATGGCCGAGGAGTGGACATACACTATAAAACAGTAGTCAGTGAGGTTCAGAGTCTGACTGGCAGACAAAGCTTCATACATAGGATTCTGAACATAATATGAAAAATTAGAAGAAGCCAGGTAGATCAATAAATGATTACTGTGTTCTTCAAAACAGAAAATGAATTCCCTAAAACCTATAGAAGAAAAATGATTATGGATACAAACCAGAGAGGAATCTTCAGCAGCTGCATGTAAAGAAAGACCATGGGCTCTGAGACCGGGCAGAACATTCCAGGCTTTGCTCTCTAGGATCACTACCCATGAGCTATGTCAGAGCAGGTCACTAAGCTTTGCTTCCACAAATGAGAACAACTGAGGCCTGAAGAACACTGCTCATTGCCTCAAACAGGTACTGTGAGGCTGAAATAATTCAATCCTAGGTAAGAAACATGTGCTGCCTGAGATTCTAGACTGAGTGCCCAATTACTCGTGCAGGGAGTTGTGGGAAGCCTGGGAAGACAGGGAATGAGTTAATGGAACAGAGAGATGCCCAAGTACAATGTTTGAATTCTGATTATCAGAGAATCTGCTGCTCTTAAGGTTCTGAATTTCACATACATTTAATAGAAAAAATATTTTTCTCAAATGCTTCTCAGTTGCTTCTTTCAAAATACATATGGGAAGCAGCATTTCAGGCAGATGTAGAGCATACAACTATTAATATTTTCTCATTTTAACCTTCTTACTTCATTTAAATTATTAGCACCTTCATTTATTTTTCTATTAAAACAGAAATAGTATTGGCAGCTAAATAATTAACTTGTGTTAAGTACGAAATAAGTTAGATGCATGAAATCAGTGCATTTTGGAAAGATGTGATATCAATACCTAAAAAAGAAATTGGAGCAATGTGCCAGGAATAATTGTGGTTGCTCATTTCTAAGAGGGGGTTCTCAATAGGAGGATATCCATAAAAGGCATGCATTGAAATTAAGAGAAAATAAATCTACTCATTTATAACCTTATGAATATAAAAATGTATGTTTTTTCATAGACTTTTGCCACATACCTCACATAAAATGATGATACTATCTGAGAGAAACAGTGTCTGTTGGGTTTGTCATGGAAACATGGTAGAGTAGACATATATAAGCCTGGGTATGTCACTCATTTGAAATGAATTTTTTTAATTGAACAACTTTATTAAAAAAAAAAAACAAAGACAAATGTACAGATTTTTAAAGCATTTTTGCATAATGGTATACGAATACCTTTTTGTCAGTACTTGGTTTTGTTTAAAGGTTTGATAGTGTGCCTTGAAATCTTACTAGTTACAATGAGCATTAAGTACATGTAAAACAAGATTTTTTAAAACATAATAATTTTTACACTTTGGAAGTTCCGTATATTTATACAATACATAGTGGTCACATTTGTGAGGTCACTACCTCGATTTCTTGAAAAACTCCAACCAAGCCCATTTGATTTTCTTTCCAATAACATGTCTAATTTTTATTACTTTTTGTGATTAATAAGCTCCTCAATGCAAGTATTACTGGAAAGAATTGGGAGGTAGGACTTGGAGGGAGGAGGTGTGTCACTGAGAGTCAGATTTGATGTTTCAAATGTCCACATCAGGTCCTATGACTCTCAATCTCTTTGCCTGCATCTTGACAATCATGATGTAGAGCTCTCAGCTATGGATCCAGTACTATGCCTATCTGCTTCTTACTGTGATGACCATGATATAATCTGCTAAAAGTATAAACACATCACCAGTTAAATGCTCTCTTTCTTGAGACTTGCCTTAGTCCCAGTGCTTCTTCCCAGAAATATAACAGCACTAAGCCTCCATTAAATTCCTATAAATTACATAGGATGGATTCATATACATTTAAATCTAAAGCTCAATATTAATTAAGATCATGTAGCCACAGATAATACAAAAGAGAGCTGGGGAACATCTGCCACTTCTAGTCAGATTTGCTTTCCGCTGCAAGTTTGAAGCTGGTAGAATGACATTTGAGTCCTGCACTATTAAGTTTGAATAAAGGGTTTGATTTAAAAACGTTTATTGTCTGCAATTTCTGGGAGTTGTTAGATTGCAGTTAAAGATATGATGAGATTACCCCTCAGAGAGAATCCTTCCGAAGTCTAAGGTAGGAAGAGTTGAGAAAAGAGCCCTGTATGTGTTGACAGAATTGGCGTCTAATCACATGCTCTAAAGTAGAAGATGGTTATCACAGCTCAAAACCAAGGTGTGTTGATGCACAGTCCTCATGCTGCAAATCCTGCCAAAAAGCCAATTCATTTAGTGCCCACATGCATGATAAATAAAGGGATTCTATTTTATCCACCCCAATATGTCACCATTCTTACCCCCTAAAGGTTACCTAAAGGCTCAGGCCACAAGGAGGCTGTGGGAGCTTCCTCACTCAAAGGTTAGCTGAAAATCCAAGTTTGTTCAAGAGTTGATAACTTGCCTAGGAAGAGCAGCAAAAATCATGTGGTTGAGGAGGACAAACAAGTTCTTTAGGAAATCCAAATCCAGAGACGGATCTGCAAAGCCTGAGAGATTAGATTCAAGGAAAACAGCTATTCCAAGACACTGAGGAGAAATTAGAAAGCAGCAGCTGGAGTGAATCAAGAGAAATATGTTGCTGAAAGGTGCTGGAGGAAGCTCTGTACACAGAACCAGGCATTCTCTCAGCTTTTTCAGACATGCTTTTTTTTTTTTTAATGTATTTTGTTTCAGTATTCCCTCCATTTTTTCCCCCAGAATTGTTTAGAGAGGTGTAGGATGAATGTCTCTAAGGTGTGAAAAAGAATGTGGCTGAAAAGATGCTTTGTGATTTTTAATGATCTTAACAGGTAGCAGTTAGAATGGACTGGAGCCCATTCCAAATATCTTTCTATCAAAGGAAAGTCACAAATTTGAGCAGACTTTCTGATTTTGAAGCTTCTATAAAGATGAGTATACCACCAGTATTTGTGAGCTTATACACACACTGACACACAGAAAACATGAAGCAGACTCATATCCAAACACATACATTATTGGAAATAGCAATAGCAGGATTCTCCATGGTGGCCAAATTTGCATCTTAAGATCTAAATTATCTCTCAAAATTGCACAGAACTTATAAACAACAATGTGAATTGGTTTTCTATTTCCGTTAAGTGAAAATTATGTATACATATATACGAAGGAACCATATGAACTGAAAATTATTTATCCTTCATGAGGCCGTGCAGAATTATAACGAAAGCATTCCTTTGATAAAAACTGTATGCACTGAATTCTTGGAAAATTGATTTATGGAAAATGAAAATGATGAACTTTTAAAGTAAGCATGCCAAGACTTGAAGAGAGCTTCAAAAGTCTAAGCTTGTTCAAGCTTCTCCTTTCCCCACCTTTGTTAGGGTAGAAATCTGGGTTTAAAAGGTACAGTCTTTGGTATATAAGTGTTCCATACGTAGTAGGTTTTTTCTAGAAAATATTTATTAATACATTTGTATTTCCCTTATTATGAAGATGAGATAGAGTTTGAAGAAAGCAGGTTTAAAATGCCATTCCCCCAAAATAATTTTCCAAGAAGACACAATCTCTACAGCTATCTTCAGATTTTATATCTCCACAATTTGACCTCTTAAAAACACACATTGAATAAAATGGCAATATCCTATTGTCTTGGCTCACATACAGACACAGAATTAACTGAAGACAAGAGACATGATTCAGTTAAGATAAAGAATTAAACTGTGTGGTCACTAAGACAGGATCAAAAATGTCCTCACCTCTCCTGTTTACTCTCCGTAGGCCATTTTGGGGTGCCTGAAGCACTAATTTACTAAATATATTCTAAATAACATATTAAACAAGCTCTCTATTTCTCTATAGCCAAATAATTCAGACTTAGTAAAAACAGTATCATTGACATTGTTAATGACTCTGTTCCATTATTTGCATTTCTAAGCTGCAATCCATTAAGCATTAGTTGTGTAAGATATGATAAATATCATAATAGTTATGAGAAATGATTTTAAAAATTCTGATTTTTGTGTGACATGTATCAAATTATTCCTTCAATCAACACAGTTTTATTTTTTAAAATGCATTAACTAAATCAGGAAAGGTGATGAAATTCTATAAGTCCATATTATTATAATCTATGCATCTCCAGTAAGTTCCACTTTTTTCTACTCAGAGATTGAGAACACAAAACGTTGCTCTCATTTGCTTGAGGACTTGCTGTGTTATTCTTAAGATGATAAATCATGTAGGTTCCTGCCTGCCGCTTCTCATTGTACATGAAATTCTAACCTCTCCGAACACAGAACTCAATAGAGAACAAAGGTGGAGAATTATTCAAGTTTCTGATATTACAAATCTGAAGGAAGCACAGTACAAGTCTCCTCTAAGTGTTGTTGTGCCCTGCTTTTCAGACTTCATGCATGACAAATGGGAAATGTTCTCATGACGTGTGATTGCTTTGTATTAATAATATATGTTGTTAATTTTCTCATATATACTGATCCCCCCACTCTACTTTCTTCCTAAACCTGCCAAGACAACTTTTATCCTGCATATCTCTTTCCCCATGCCTTTGACTGTTGCTTTTGTTATATCTCTAACGGAGACCATTTTTATGATTATGAGTTTAGAAATGTCTGTTACAACCTAGGAGTTTGACAATAGTATACAGCTGGCTACCATGTTTCCCCATCAGCAAGAATCTCTATTCCAACTAATTTTTAAATGAAAATAATTAAGTTTTACTCAAAACTTTACAATATTGTTATTACGATATAAAAGAAATATTAAACTATTAAATATACATTTCAGTTTCCCAGATAATTGTTATTGGTCAACTCAGAGAGATTTGTGAATCCCCTCCCAAATGGTAATCAGAATCACTGAGAAAATATTTATCCAATGGAATTCATGTTCATACATCACAGTAGACAAGAACTTAATCTTGAACCATCCTTCCTTGTCCATCCATTATTTAGTCAGCAATTCAACATTGATAATACAATCCCAATAAAAATAAAATCATGTTAAAATTAACAAACCAAATAAACAATTAATATTTATGGACTTAAACAGACCAGAAGATACTTTGATAGAATTAATATAAGGTTTGATTGCAAATGACACTACTAAGATAACCATAAAAGAAGAGGGGGATATCTTTGGTCTTATATTTCAATACACTCAATCTTTGTGCTTTCAAGAGCACACTGTAATCTTAACATATTATTGGTCAAAAATGCATTCTAAGATATAACCTGCTGAATGTCACAGGTAAAGAGAACAGAACACCCTGGAGTATTGGTTAATGAGTCTCATGAACACATAATCACATTGTGAAGCAATTCAATTCTAATGTCCTTTATCTGCCGAAAACATCAGTGCACACTGGAGACCAAAAAAAAAGAGAGAGCAAAATCCCAAATCACAAGCAAGGTCTCTACTTACAGCTTATCACTTATCACTTTCACAATTTTCAATAGTAGAATATAATCACACGAAGAGGTAACCATGTATATAAGGTGGTATTGGTGGTAGTGTTCAAAGAATGACAGACATCTGTGATTCAGCATTGGGAGGACCATTGTGAGGGTTGATCTTTACAAGAAAATTAACTGGATTTAGCATCACCTTGTAGAACCAACTCTGTGAGTACCTGTGGGGGTGATTCCAGAGAGCTTTATCTAAGAAGGATCACTCATAATGCGTGCAAGTTAATCACATAGTTATACGTCTGGACCGACAAATAAATGAGGAACTAAAGAAAGCTTTCAAAAAACCAACATTCCCCTTACTCCCTACTTTCTGATCTGCCCACACAAAAGGAGTCTCAGAAATAAGGTCTTCTGCCATGAATTCTATCTTTCATTTCTTGCCAAAATGGACTTAATATACTCTTTTTTTTTAAATTTCTGTTTTGTGTTTATTGTTGTTTTACTGGATACTTTATGCATTTACATTTTAAATGTTATCTCCTTTCTCAGACCCTCTATCCAATCCCCTCTCCCTGTTTCTTTCAGTTTTCCTCCTCTCACCTCACCACCCTATTATTCCCCTACCCTGAGGAATCAAGCCTTCACAGGGCCAAAGACCTCTCCTTCTATTAATGCCAGATTATGACATTCTTTGCTATAAACATGGCTGGAGCCATAGTTCCCTCCGTGTGTACTTTTTTGTTGGTAGTTTAGTCCCTGGGAGCTCTGGGGCATCTGATTGGTTAATATTTTTGTTCTTTTTAAGGTGTTGCAAACCCCTTCAGCTCCTTTAATGTTTTTTTCTCTAAAGCCTACTTTGGGGACCCTGTGCTCAGTCCAAAGATTGGCTGTGAGCATCTGCCTCTGTATTTCTCAGGCTCTGTCAGGGCCCCTTAGGAGACAGCTATAACGGGCTCCTGTCAGCAAGCACTTCTTGGCATTAGCAATATTGTTTTGGTATGGTGTCTGTATATGGGATGAATCCCCATATGGGGCAGTCTCTAGGTGGCCTTTCCTTCAGCCTCTGAACCACCACACTTTAGTCCCATATTTCCTTTAGATGGGAGCCATTCTGGGTTAAAAATTTGGAGATGAGTACGTGGCTTCATTCCAAACCGGGTACCTTGTATGGTCTCTAGAGTTTCTCCTTCCACTTTGTTGGGCATTTCAGCTAATCTCAGTCCCATTTGTCCTGGGAACCTCTCGCTTTTTCAGCATCTGATACTTGCTGGTAGTTATCCCCAGTTCCCACAACTTACTGCTACCCACCTCTGTTCAAATTGTTGACCCTCCATATATCACCAGGTTTCCTCCCATACCTGATCCTGCCCCTTTCTCCTCCTCCCCTCCTCTTTTTCTTCAAAGTCTCTCCCATTCTCTACCTCTTGTGAGTAATTTTTACCCTCTTATAAAAAGGACTGAAGCATCACAATTTTGCTCTTCCTTCTTCTTGAGTTTGATATGGTCTGTGAATTGTATCTTGGGTATTCCAAGCTTTTGGGCTAATATCCACTTATCAGTGAGTACATATCATGTGTGTTCTTTTGTGACTCAGTTACCTCACACAGAATTATATTTTCTAGTTCTATCCATTTGCCTAAAAATTTCATGAAGATGTTGTTTAAATAGCTGAGTAGTACTCCACTGAGTAAATGTATCACATTTTCTGTATCCATTCCTCAAACATTTAGGTCATGTATTAAAATTATAGTAAATACTTCTTCTCTGCCATTGTTTTCTTCCAAGGAATAAGCAATAATGTGAGGAAAAATGGTCATTCCTATAAGAGAAGAGATTTTTGAGTTCAGGTTAGCCTAGACCCAGTAGTGAAATGTTCTTGAACAGAGAACAAATAGATAATCTTCTACATCATGCCCAGAAGAATTTGCCGTGAAGCATTCTGAATCTATTGCTTTCTTAACTCTTCTGATTTCACCACAGGCTGCCCCATAATAAATGTGAAAAACATACAGAAGGATTTGAAATCACAGTCTAAACTGAGCACCCAATAAGTGTCTCCTCAATAGGAGATGCAATTATTATTTATCAAATATTTTCACTATGCAACCAAAACATTGGGTGAGGTCACTGTGAGTAGTACAGGTACTTTACATAGTTAATGCAAAAAAAAAAGACAGTATCCCCAAAAGTCATTGTAAACATGCATTTAACCCTCTCTAAGAATATCTTAAAGGTAAAAATATTCTAAGTGAAAAAAGTCATCTTTTCTCATACTTTTGCTATTAATGTTAATCCCAAATAAAATGACATCTATAAAATTATCCTCTTGCAATGATAGTGTCAACCCCGATATTAATGGTTAAATATACTATACTTCTCACATGACAATATAAGTGTACATTTTATTATTGTTATTATTTTAATATTAGGTTATAAGAAGACGTCTCATGGATCTCAGATACTATACCTGTTATGTCCATCCTATTACACATCTCCAAGTGGCATATACACATAAGAGATCCATGTGACAAGAGTTCTGATTACTGATTATTCATTCTTTAATATTAAAGAACAATTAGCTCATGAGCTCAGTGCTGAATACTGGGGAACTCTACTTCATAAGACACTTATTGCTGCATCCCAGCACAGTGTTGAGTGAAAGTGGAAGTTAGCTCCTTGAGACAGATAATTGCATCATTATAAAATGTGTTCCTTTCTCATGACTTACAGCAGGTATAGCCCTCAATAGTCCTGAAATCAAGATACTTCGGGACCTGCAGATGAGGTTTGTACAGTGGAATTATTGATAAAGCACTTTCTGTTCTTAAAGGATGAGCTAACACACTCCTAGTAAGTGAGACAAGTTGTAATACAGGAAGCAAGGGTTTTTGATCTTGTTGAGAACATTTTTTCCCTCCAATTTTCTGTTTGAAGATAGTGCTTTAGATAAGACAGAAAGTGGTGTATTTTTAGCTGAGAAGTAGCTCTTCTTAAGAAATACTCTTTTAGGGAAATATTGCTAGTGCATACAAGATTTTATTCTACTTAGTAAATGTACACAGGCGTTCAATACTTGTTTGTCTAGGGAATCAATGTTGGAAAGATTAAATGATGCCAGGGCAGAAGCACAAGGAGACTGCGTCTGGGTGTGTGTCTATCTCACACATTGCTCCTGATTAAAGTGGCTTTGCAACAACATGGGAAACATCATGAAAGACACAGTATCAAAGTCGGAGATTACTTCATCTTTAATTCAATAGGAATCAAATAGCAAAATATCAATTTAAGGTTTTATTCCCTGAAGGCCTTCTAATTCACTCACCATATTCTCTACATAGTTTGTGCGTTGGACTTCTCCTTTTGGTCTTCACATGATGGTATTCAGGTAAAATAACGATAATGTTCTAGCTGGTGGACTGGGATGGGTACTTATGCTTTGTCCTTCTGCTTCATAGTGCATACATCCCTTACTCAGTCCTTTCAGCTCAACTGGGAGATCTTTCATGCTGGTTTCTTCTCTCACATTAGAAACACAGCAACTCAAAGAATTTGGACAAATTGTGCTACAGAGATCATTTAGCTTGAACATTGTGATTTCAAACCTGAAGCCTGCCTTCCTTTCTATTGAGACTCACATTTTACCCTCACATTTTACCGCACTGGAGCTAAAAGCCTAAAAGTGCTTCAGAACCACCATTATCCTTTCTTTAGCCGCAGCACTTTTTATAGGATGCTAACCATTCCTATCATGCCTCTTTCTCCTGCTTTCCTTTTTACTCATTTAAAGGGATATAATTTCTCATTGAGTTACTATGCTAGGCAATAGACTACTGCAGAATCTTCCCACCAGAAGGAAATGTGCTTTCAATTTAACAATGGAAATTGATGGGAAAACAGGACTAGGTTCTCAGGATTTCTTCCAAATTAGGTGGAATATCAGTCACTGTGTTATAGGGTAGACGTCCTTGATGTGGAGAGAAATAGAATAATTCCACAAGTCACTTGCTGAATAGTATCCAAATATCTTGGCAACTGTAGCTGTACTTTCTTGTCTGTTTGCATAGTTCCCATATTAAGCAGAGTTCACAGGAACTGATCTCTGGCCTTGACAAATAATTTTTCTCAGAAATGTAAAAATTATTTTCATCGTTAATGGGAGTTATAATAAGTGCATCTTGATCCTTGTTACTATGTCAAGTAAAGAATGGGTCTTAGTAAACAACAAGAAAATGAAAACAATGACAACCAGTCCATGAAAGTTGTTTTCATTTCTGAATTGAGAAGTAATTAAGAATTCTCACTTCAAAAGGATGTATCAGACAGGGTATATTAAGTGAATAAATATTTTAAAAATTTGCAGAGAGGCAGGATTGAGAGTGGTTGCTGAGAAGGCAGAAGAAACATGAGTTCAGTATAGAAGACAACTTATGTAGAAATCTCAGTAAATAGTCCATGCAAGGGTAGAGAAATAAAATAGGTGAGTTTAAGTTTATACATATGTCTAATGGGGTTCTGTGTTCTGGAGAGAACTGATCTGACCAGGAAAGACAAAAATCATGCCTGCTATTACAAATCTGCAGAATTCATATTCTTTGAGTGATGGAGAATAATACCTGTCTAGTGCCCTGAATGATCTTAAAATAAAAATCAAATTATATTATCTTCACTAGTCTTTATATAGACCATCAAAATGGAGAAGTTTATTGAGAACTTTACAACATCTCTTGAGTCTAGATAATTATTGAGATCTGGATACCATCAAAATGACATGTCTAAAGAAAGTCCATATTCTACTCTCTACTGTGGGACTTGAAATTTTACTCCCAGGGCTTGTGAAGAGGCGTAAATTGGTAAATTTCTTATCATACAAGCCTTAACTGCTGAGTTTAGATTACCTATAAACCATGCATAAGCTAGACACTGTAACAGGTAACTAATTTCTTTAGGTCTTCATGGGGAAACATGAGTTGGGGACAGGAGAAATACCTGAAGTTCCTGGGCACAGAGTGATAACAATGAAGATACCATACTATCAAGAATTTAGAGGTTGTTCCCCTCATCTGCTCTTAGGTAAGTGCATACTCATACTCATTCTCTTCTCTCTCTGTCTCTCTCTCTGTCTCTCTATCTGTCTCTCTATCTGTCTCTCTCTCTCTCTCTCTCTCTCTCTCTCTCTCTCTCTCTCTCTCTCTCTCTCTCTCCCCCCCCCCCCTTTATTTATTTATTTTCCCCCATGCTCATTCCCAAGTAGTGTGTTGTGTTGTTCTGTGGTGTCATGCAGGTTGAGATAAAGTAAGCAGTTTTTATACACCATGTCCTTCTTCCAGGATATTTTCGCCTAGCCACAGGCCTAGTTGCAACATAGCAACAGATCCTGGGCTGAAAACTCAGAAACCTAAATACATTTTCAGTCACCTCTTCTAATTCAACTTGTTAAGTTGTTTTGTCGCAGGAAACAAATGCTTAATATAGCATCTTATAGCTCAATAAGGTTCATTTCAAAGTTCTTTGTCTAGTTCTTTCTATACATTATATGCACCAGAGAGACAAACCCTAGATATGGTATTTATTAGTTACATAAATTTTAATTTTTCCATTGGTATTTCTTGTGTAAACAGTTCTTTCAATGATACTAGTAAGGTTTGCTATCTTTCTAAATTCTTATAAAAGTACTAGAACTAGTTTTCCATTATCTTAAGATCTCTAGCATGTGGGACTAAACTTTATGTCTGATATATCTTCAGAATAACCTTGCAGAACAAAAATATTTTCGAATTATTTACAACAAGATATTACCATATGTCACAAATTTAGCCAGAGTCATCACCTATATTATAAAGAAGGGTTACAAAGAGGCCACAAGTTTGACAAGCATTTACTTTCCTTGCAGAGGACTCAGGATCATTCACAGCCCCTACATAGTGAACACAACCACTATACTTTTAGTTCCCAGGTTCAGGGGAATCTAATACTTTCTTATTGACATAGACTCTTGCTTGCGTGCAATCTATATACAAGCATTTAAGTACACATCTGTGAAAAATAACTGAGTAAATACTAAATGAAAACTGAAAATACAATCTTGTACATATCTATGAAGTTAAACTTTAATTTGTGCTAATAACACTAAAAGATAATAAATAATGACTTAACTCTATTAAACTGCAACTCAGCAGTGACTTTTCAAAGTAGATTTTGATTACTCAGATGAATTTTACTATTCTCAAATGAATATGAAATACAGTGATGAAAACCACACAAATATATAATAGACCTAGTATGTCCATAAGAAATCAACTTCCACCTAATGATCATTCTATTCCCTAATGCAAGTTACTGATATTGTGTAATCAAAATTGGTTTTATTTTTTAACCTAGTGTATCATAAAGACAACCTTCATCAAATATATCATTTTGCTTTTATTTCTCACCAGTCGCAAGGATTTCTTTAGCTCTATTGAAAAGTGGATGCACGAAATTATCAGTGTATTTGAATATGAAAATGAAAGCAAAATAGATGCCTTTGTTAGAGAAACCAAATCAACTGAATTTTGTGCCTTCTCCTCTTTGAAGACAAATAAGGAGTTTCACTGGCCTTTTGAGAATAAGAAGAATCTATTGGACTCAGTCCTGGCAAGTGCGTGAATATAAGAGACAGATTAGTAAATGTTTAAATATGGTTAATCCTGGTATCAGGATGGCCACATGAGATGAAGAGTCCTGAGATATGTAGATCTACTCCAAAGGCCTGAAGTCACTGAGTGCAAATGAAGAAACGGTTCTTTGTGTTGGAGTACCTATATTGAAAGCAAGGGGCCCTGAGTTCCTGTTCCCGCTACTCACATGAAACAGGACATAGCTGGCTAAAGAAACAGCTAAAATCACAGGAACAAAGATAAATAGATATCTGGGAGTTGCTGGAACTCCTACCTAGTTGAGAAATGACAAGCTCTGGGTGTACACACCCTAATAATAAGCCACAAGCAGAGACACCAAAAACAAAACAACTTTTAAAGAATAATTATAACTAATGTATTAAGGAATATGCACTAGTAATCAAGAATTGAAAATATATAAATGTTTAGCATTCTTTAATTATTCACATAATTTTTACAAACTAGCATCTGTCCTATAATTTGTTCAATTATGACACACAAAAACATTTTCTTTAAGTCTGAATACATAACCTCTATGCTTAAATAACTGTTTCTCAACATTTGGGAGGTCACATATCAGGTATTTAAATTATACTTCATAAAAGTAGCAAAATTACAGTTATTAAGTAACAAGAAAATGAATTTATGTTGGGGGGGGGGGTTCCACAACAAGAAATGTATTAAAGGCACACAGCATTAGAAAGGTTGAGAACTACTCTTCTAATTGATAGATTTGTTCTGATCCTATTTTCTGAAACTGTTAATTTTATAAGAGAATAGCTATTTGTTTGGTTTGCTTTAAATTAACCAAGAGAATCCCTGCAATAGCAACAGACTCACATGGCAAGATCTTAAAGTGAACTTAGAGAAAATGTCTGCAATTGACTCAAATAACCAGTAGATGCCAATAAAATTCATCTCCATAAAACGGAATAGAAGTAAATGTATATTGTGTTTCATTATATTCCTTAATGTTATCTAATTTCCAAACAACAGAAGCAAGGTAATACAAATTCTATTTTATGAGGGCAAATTAAAACTAGTTTGCATAAGCATAAACAGTATCTATTTTTACAGTAAAAATACCAAGTCCCTGAATAGCACTTTTATGATGCTGCTTAGCAAGTTTGTACTTCCTTGGCAAGAAGTTACTTTGCTACTTCAGTAGAAAACAGAAACGGGAGAATATAAAAAGCTACATAAAATACTCAGTCTTCAGCATGGCATTCTAGTTTCAATCTTGTTTTTGTTGGTTTGGTTTGGATCACCCAGTGCCCACAGTGAGGACCAGGAATCACTTCAGTCAGGGACACTGTAGGGTCCTTCAAGGTGGCCTTACTTGATTAGCTGCATTGTCCCCAACCCACTTTCATTTTCTTTGTGGTCAAAACAGGCCATGTTAGGTCATTTTTTATAGAAAGAAATATAAAATGGTCAACACTTGTGTTTAATACAAAATGAATGCTCCATTGGGAACATTAGATAGCCTTGAGTGATTTGCTATTTCAAGCTGGATTTCTGAATAGATTAGGTGTTAATGCAATATTGTTTGGCAAAGCATTCTTGTAGGTGAATGAAGGTGGTTATTAGGTATTGGCCAGTTCATTCTTAATTATACAATCGGGGCTCAAGAGATCAAAATTGATAGTTCTTTCCTCATAGTCACGAACACAAACACACACACACACACACACACACACACATACACACACACACACACACACACACACACACACACAAAATCTTATAAAATGTAACATTCTCAGTAAGCAAAGCATAACCTGGCAGCATTTGTCTAAGAATAAAGCTTCAACTGTCAAAGCAGGACCACCTACAGTCTATCTGATTGTTCCTTTCAAGGAAGCCAGAAAGAATGTCGATTTTAGAGCCACAAGCAGCAGCTAAGTGTAGTTTAAAAGGAACACATGGGAAACCCTTCTTTTCTGTCAGCTTTACTGTTTTTGTAAAATAACACCAGTTAATGTGACTTCAACAGACTACAAACTATTTAAGTAGCCCTTTAGCTCAGGTACAGGAAAAGGAGAGAGTAAGATTTAAGGGTGGAAGAAAAAGCACCCAGCTACGTAAGCAACAATGCATAAGCACATGGACACAAGCACTCACCCACAAGCACACACATCTCTGTTCAGGATGCATAGGTGTTCTGACAGACCATATGCTCTTGTAACACAGCTAGATCTTCTGGACTTGCTGTGTTTTCTATGCATAAGATGGTATTCACACAGATCTTGTAGTGACTGGTTTCTTACTGTTGAGGTTAAATTTCACACCTAAATTGTGCTGATCATCATAATGACAGTCATTTTTTCTCTTCTAGTCTGTTTGCTTTTGCAGCGTCTCCTTAACACTTTTAGCCCAAGAAACTAACACAGTGTGCACCTTAGAGTAAGTCATTCAATTAATATTCCAAGCTAAGTAAATATGTTTTATTAGAAAGGTAAGGCACTGAGTAATTGATATTAGAATAGATGAAATAAAATATCGTATAATGTAATAAAAATATGCATTAGTACATTTCAGTCCATTCTAAGGACTGGATATAGATATACAACAACAACTTTTGCCTCAATAATCTGCAGTCTTAGGACTGAGAAATGACTAAGTCAGTAAAGTGCCTGTCATGCAAGCCTGAGGAAATGAATGCGGCTTCTTGGAATCCATATAATTTCCTGATATGGTTGTGTACGTCTGTAGCATTAGTTTGGGTAGTAATTCGGGGAATTCAATGACAGATGGATCTCAAGAGAAAGCTGGTCATCCAATCTTAACCAATGGCACATTCAAAATCAGCAAGAGATCTAGTCTCAAAAGATAAGGTGCAAAGTGATAACAAAAGATGCTCGACAGCAACCTCTAGCCTCCTTATACAAATATATAATGCTGTTTCTGTACCCTCATGCGCATCTACAAACACTAAGGGGTCTCGTTCTTACAGGATAGAAGAACAAGTGTTGAAACACATGGATAAGCAGAGCTTTGAAAGCACAGGGCTTCAAGGAAGCCTGGAAAGGGAAAAGCAATCCAGTCTCCAAGAGACACAGAAAATTCTCCAGGCTGCTGGTAGCTTAAGTTAATCCTTAGAAAGGGAGTTAAATAAAAGAATGCTTGGACATGCTCCAGTTGAAAGAAACGCTTGCATGTAAGCTTGAAGCCATGAGTTACCAGATCTATTAGAAAGTTGAACTTATTCCTAAGAGTCTGGGGATGTGAGGAAAATCAAATGTACAAAACAGAGTTTGAATGAGTATGTAGCTTCGTTCATGACAACAGCACACGATTGATTCTAGCATCCTTGTAATATACAGCAATGCTTTGTCGTTTGTAAAAGCCCTTTTCTTTCTCGTGCTGTTTTCCTAGAAATGAAATGAGGGTTACAGACATGGATGCTGAAATCCAAGTTTCTTTTCTACTTCATCTCCACCTGTTTGGGGACAACAGGTTCTAGTCCCAAATCCATTGTGCTCACTACATATTAATAATGATAACTAAAATTATGCCCTATACTTCATTTGCTTCATGAAGTAAATGATGTCCTTGAATGAATTTGTACAATCAGATTTAAATAATAATTGTAAAGTATTATACCCCCTGTCCTTACGACCTATGAGACTGAGGATGTAAGATTAGGCCCAGCAATATTTCAGACACTTTGCTTCCTCACTGAAGAATGTGGCACAGCAGGCATCGGCCTCCTCTGACCCAGGCTCATTCTTTCCACTTTCATCACAGTCACCCTGACCCTCAGGTGTTCCCGGAACAATGACCATAACTACAACTGAAATTCTCAGGCACAGAGCACCTTCATAATTTCACACATTCACATGTTTTAGTTCCTTCTGCCTGAAGTCTTTTTCTCACTTGGTCAACTCCACATATTTCTGTCAGAAATAAACACAATTTGCACACTTTCCTAAGATACAACTTTTCTCAAAGAATACGTTCATTACTTATTTGAAATTTTACAGGACATATGTTGATCCTATATTCCTCTCCTTTCTCCAGCTCCTCTCAGTTAAATTCTCATCTACATCTATCCATGCGTCCAATTTCATGTGTTCCTTTTGCTTTGTTCAGAAGAACCCTGTGTGTGTGTGTGTGTGTGTGTGTGTGTGTGTGTTAAGTGTGGAAATTATTCATGTATGTGTAAGTACACATATATTTGCATAAACAGAGGCTGAGAAATGGAATCAATTTCCACCAAGGTGGCATTATGGGGATTTGATAGATAGCTATGTTGCTGTTAAGGTGCTTGAATCCTCCTGACACCACAACAAGGGCTTCAAGCTACTGAGCCAACTTTCTTTCTGCTTTGAGCACCCTTGTCCACCTTAACTCTGAATTATGTATTTCTGTTCAGTGCCTGTCTGTGGAACAATACCAGAAAGAAGAGGCAAGTGACTACAGGATTATTATTTTATTTAGCCACATGCATGGTGGCAAGTCTATCTCCATCAGTTGTACAAAATGATAATGGGGAAAAAATTAGGGCACTTAAATAAGAAGGATTGTTCTTGCCTTCACCCTCTTCTTTAGGTTCTACAGATATGATAATTTAATTCTGGGTTTCATTTAAAAAATAGCCAAACATAATCTCAAGGAAGGGGCAACACAGCAGGTAACTAAGCATTTTAACCTTCCATGCTGAAGAATTGTATGGGCTGCTTAGATGACATACACATGTGCCTGCCCTGTGCACATGGATTGTACTAAACATAAACCCTATACTTTGTCTTTCGGTTAGGAAATAAAGCCATAAAAGAGATCAAGTAGAAAAACAGATTGAAATGCTTTTCTGCGTAGTGCAGCAGGGTATGATGACCCATCACCTAGTACTCAAAACATGTATAGACTAATTCAAAATATAAACAATCAACTGAACAGCCAAGTTACCTCTAATTCAGAGCTGCTTTGTTTTCTGTGCAGTTGGCACATTTGTTTTCCCGTACTTTTTTCCTCACCTGCCTCTTCCAGCATCAAGGGACAACTGGGTGTTTCCTTAATGCACACTGGCTGCAACCGGGTGGCCTATTTCTGCAGCAGCAGACCTCCTAGCTTCAATACTGTTCACCTCATCTCGTCTGTGCTTTTACATCTGCATCTTTGAAAACTGAAATTTCGTAAAGTTCTAACGTGAAAATCAAAATGAGACTCTCCACTTCTCAGTCTGTGTTTGATTTTATACCCTGCAACAGCGCTGAAATGCTGTGTTTTTTAATTCTTCTCTCATACATTATGTATGTTCCAACAACAGTTTCCCCTTCCTCCACGACTCCCAATAGCTCCTACCTTCCCTGTTCCACAGATTCAGTCACCCTCTGTTTCACTTTACTTTACCTCAATCAATGAATCAATAAATTAATCATTCAACAATCAATAAAAGAACATAGAAATCAAGTGAACATAGCATAACAAGTTAGAATGAGACCAGTTTTACTCTCTCATGTCAAGATTGGTTAAGTCATCACCCTGTAGGAGAAACGATGATCCTAATCTCAAGCAAAAGAGTCAGAGACACAATTCACTCCCACTGGTATGAAATCCACTGGGATATCAAACTATACATCCATAATATTTATGCAAGTTACCAAGGTCAGGGAAATACAGAGTCCTTGTTTGTTGGTTAAGTCTCTGTAGGCCCTGTGAGCCCTGCTTGATTCTGTGGACCAGGCTATTCTGGATGTTTCATGCTGCCCTCAACTCCCCTGGTTCTTATAATGCCCCCAGCTTCTGCAGTTTCTCCAGATACTTCTAGTGCTTGGGTGAAGATTTCTGATGTCCCAGTGCCACCACTTGGACCCTGGCTTGGTTACAGAAGATGGCCAACTAAAGCCCCATATGCCCCATTATTAGGAGACTTTGCTAGGGTCACACTCATGGGGAATGATCTCTTTAAAAGCATGAACTGGATCACATCACTCTTCCAATAAAATTCCATGGCTGTGTAGCACTGCCACATACCTCTTGAGCAAGTCCCTTTCTGTGGCTTATGAGGTTCTGGTTTGTCCTACCTCTACCTATTCTCTGCTACATCTAAGAAGCCAAAAAAGGCTTTCTAGAATCTATGTTCCTGTGGTTTAAGGCCATATCATTTTAAATATGAATCCTGACTAAGTCAAATAAGTTTTTCATATTATTATAGGCATTCAGTAAAGTCTACTGAGTCATCACTTTCTCAATGGTATAGGCTGTTGTATTATTCATTCCAAAAATTCAGAGTTTCAGACTCTTCCTCCACATGTCAGTGAAAAGTTCCCAAGGCTTTGCATTCATAGGAACTCCAGGAAATGAAATGCTATGTACTGCTCTAATGCCCCTAACCCTGACCTGAGGACATCTCTTGTTTCACAATTTTCAAAGTATATTTTCACCTATGAGGTTATAGTGGCATTATTTGTTTAAAATTAAAAGCAGTATCAGAGGACCAGTAGATATCTAGCTGGCAAGGAAATTTGCTACCAACACTAAATGCGCTGGACCCCCGTGATCTCACATGGTTAACAGAAGAGAATTAATTGTTACAATCTATTCCCTGACTTCCATATATGGATAATGGCACACACACAAACATACACACACACACACACACACACACATACACACACACACATTAAATAAATGTACTTTATAAACAGTAGTAGTTAGCACTGTTTTTAACATGCCTCCATATCTCTACCTAGAACAGTGTCAGACACAAGTAGAAAAGTCCTTACTAACTTAGTTAAAATTTTAAAAAACAAAAAACACTAATTCCATTTGTTTTGGTTTAAATAGGTTTAGAATTTCCTACTGAATGGTGGACTTAGGATTTGCAGAGATGTGGAAGAAGCATCGGGAGAAGTGTAACCATGATTTCAACACACCAGGAATTTACTGATACCATCACTTTATAGCATGGCCCTTGCTTTAAGGACAATGTAGAGAACCTCTTCCAGAAACGTGTCTCAGGCTACTGCACTAAAGCAATGAGTGTTGCTTCATATCCCTTGTTTTAACTAAAATGCTTATGCCATTTCTTTCCTTCCAGAAAAATAATATGCACCATTTGTTTTATTCTTTTTATTAAAAATAAAGTACAGCATGGTAGAATGAAAAGCCTGCACAATTAGGTGAAACTGAACCAAGCCTTTCACTGTTGAAAATCACAACTTGGTCTGAAGCAATAATCAATAGCTAATCCATATGCACTGCTCCAGACACTCTGTGCCTGTATACATCCATGTAAGAATGCCTTACAATATTTGTTTTATGTTCATAGAAATAAAATAAGCCAAACACATTTATGAGGACTCCCTGGAGTGTTTTTCAACCACTTTACCTTGAAAAGCAGACATTTTGTTGGATTTCTGTCTCTTTGGCATTCCATGTATGGTGAGCCAGTCACTTTTTATTACTGTGGCAGAATACCTAAACAAAAAGCTCAAAACAAATATGTATTTTGGAACCACGATTTCAGAAGATCTAATATATATAGTGTCTTGGCTTCATTGCAGGTCTTCCTTCAGTGACACAGAAACATCTTGACAGAGGGTGGAAGACAGCTGCTATTGTCAGGGCAGACATGAAGCAAAGAGATAGGAAAGGGGCTAAGGAGAGACAGGTACTTCTAAATCAGACCCCAAAACCTTTGAGACTTCTTACTTTCTATGCTTTCTTTGCAAAATCATCACATCATCAATCAGCCCACAGATTGATCTCCTCACTTTTCATCCAATAGCTTATCAAAAGGTCATCATCTGGCCACCAAGCCTACTAGGAGAACCTTCACATCCAAGCCATTCATAACAAGAACATGCCATATTATGGTACAAATGGAGTACAGGATGCATTAAAGAATTTTCTTTTGATGGCAGCAGAGATATATCAGTCTGTATAAGCTCTTGCTCTTACAGAAGACCAGGTTTCAATTTCCAGAATCCACATGTGGGCACTGGCAGTCACGTGGTGCACACACATATGTATGTAGCCCAGGCACTCTCAAACATTAGATAAATAAATCTAAATACTTCAAAGTGAAATGAAAACAAAAACAAAGTTTTGAGATTAAAGAAAATAAAAAACAGTATTACTTTTTTTCCTACTTTGACTCTTCTTTTGAATCCACACAAGTAAAATCAAGGCTTTCTTTTTCTCTGTGTTCACTCTTAATTTTTAAAGCTTATAGTTGCTATAGAGAACAATGAGAAAAGCAAACTAAGACCCACAGTGTTTGAAGCAATAGATGGCCCTGAACACATCTTTTATTCTGGTTCCCCTTATGTCACCACACCCATCAGTCAGCAATTTACACGAAGAATCTGACAGCTCTTTAGTACAATTAGCAAATGTCCACATCACCTATGTCCTTTGTGAATTTGCCTTTAAAGTGACTTTTTGCTCCAATGTAAGTCAGAAGAGAACTATGTATCCCCGCTAAAAAGGAAGAAATTGTACTCCTTGCCATAAGGAAATGCAATCCAAAATATGAGTTTGAGGGAAACAAAGCAATGTCATTAAATTCTCTGCAGATGCAGTTGTCAGCCAAAGGCTCTCTGAAAGAGAGAAGAGGCCTCAGGCCCAGGGATGCTCTAATCTCTCTTTTAACACACACTAAAGACCAACAAAAAGCTGGGACTTTTTGTTCTCCATTGTGATAAAAACTGAAAGAGGAGAGAAGCAGAAATGCCTTGGGAAATGAGAAGCTTCTATATTTCTAAAGTGTTTCTTTGAAATTCCATGGTTCCTGAATATCTGAGAAAAATTATATAGCCGTCATATTAATTCATTGTTGTTGTTTCTTTAATTGAGGATCAGATCCAAAAGGATGCTTAGAAATCTACTTTCAAGATGTGTAGAGCGTTTTCTCTTATCCTTATCTTCATGGCACAAAAGTAGCCAGTACTAGGACAATTAAGCCCTTTGTCATTTCATTGTATAATGTTCTTTAACTATTATCTATTTATAGGCACACAGACAAGCTAGAGACACAGATATTTAGCCACAGTCCTACCATAGTCCTTGGCTGAGCCAGTGGCCTTGTTTCTCAGTCTGTCCTGAAATACACAATGAATGCTTCATTCACCTTTCTTTAGTCTGCTCAACAATCCTGACTTCTTTACAGGAAGTATGGACCTATT
Source organism: Micromys minutus (assembly GCF_963924665.1). Taxonomy (NCBI): domain Eukaryota; kingdom Metazoa; phylum Chordata; class Mammalia; order Rodentia; family Muridae; genus Micromys; species Micromys minutus. The sequence continues at coordinate 23,055,990 of NC_137959.1, forward strand.
GGCAACCTTCTTTCTTACATAGATCTTCTGTAGAGAACAAACTAATCTTTTTTAAAGTATGAGTTAGATCACATTTCTTTGTTTATGATCCAAAAGTTTGCTTTCTTTTCCGTAAACATTGAATTCAACTTTCTTAAATTAGTCTCCTGAACTTAGTACCAAGTGGTCCTTTACATTTTTTTTATATGCCAAGGTCTTGCCTACCTTTGACTACCTCAAGGCCATTGTTTCATACTGTTATTTTGTTGTTGTTGTTTTTGTTTTTGTTTTGTTTTTTCCCTGACTGAATTATAGCTTTCACTCCTTAGCTCCTCTGCTTTTTGTTTGGGGTGATAAACTGGAGAGGAAGAATGAACCCAGGAAATATGCACTGCAATGAGTGGCACAGAGCCATGCCTGACATAACACTAAACTTGATCTAGTCATGATAACATCATCTGAAGTACACAGAGTTCCATTGACCACTCACAACTTTCTCCTATTACCTTGTTCTTTCATTCTCAGTCAAATTCTCATTCTGATATTTAATTTCTGAATGTGTGTATTATCCTATAGGGGAGGTCAATCCGAAAGCAAATCACTTTTTTCTATGAGGCAAGAATATATCTACTCCCTTAGTGGTCATAAGAAGACAACTAAATGACCTTCATATGTCTCTAACAGCTCATATTGAAAGGTCACTTGATTCTAGTATTTTTCTACCCTTTTTAAAATAAGCTTTATTTCCTAGAAGCTAAAAGTCATTTAGTTTGAGCTCACATAGCTGAATGCTTCAGAAAGAAACTCTTCATTCCATTACCAAGCACACAAGTCTAAATAAAGCAAGAGCAAAGAAGAAAAAACAAAAACAAAAACAAGGAATAAAACAAACACAAAATCATCTAACACCTAATTGCCTCCCAGGTAAGCCATGTTGACAAGAAAGAAGGAAGTGTTACTGTACTTTAGGGAACAATGCAACTGCACATTTACAAGTAGGTATTGTCATTTGCAAGCGGGCACTTTCCAGAAAATGGGCCATAACGTATGCTAATTCTTCTCATTTGCTGTGACTCTTAAGTTCCCTATGTATTGAGAATACATATTTCTTAATTATCCTTCTGTTTACACCTGAATCCAAGAGCTAATTGTTTCAGTAACACCTATGGGCTTGAGCAAATACAAGGCACAGTTAAAGGGTTAGGAAAATTGGTTTTCTAGTATGAAAATCCATGCTTGAAAGGCTTAGTATTATTATTTAATACATTGGTTTGTATCATTAAAAGGTTCTATGAGAAGAAGCCATGTTACTATTAAAAAACAGATAGAAAAACAGTACATTGGCCAACGTATTTCTTATGATTGCTTTATAAAGATATGAAATAGTAGTAAGGTCCCTGCAAACCAACTTGCCTACTGATACAATTTAGTAATGAAAAAGGAAAAAAGGAGGAGGAGATGGGAGCATGGGCAGAAGTGTTCACGTGTCATCTTTTCTTTGTTTATCCAGGCACACACACAACTGTTGGATATTTACATATTCAACTGAGAATTTACCAGCCTGGTATTTCTGCTACTCTAAGAAAACATTAAGCTATGTCATAAAAATCCAGAACAGCAATTCAGTTTTCCTTCAGAATATAGAAGCCACTAATGCATTTTTGTTAATTTGGGGACATAGAAAGAACAGTTTCAAATCCAATCACTGTTTGCAAAGCTCAGCCCTATGTTCTCTAAATGCAATACCTCCTTAATTAATGAAAAGGACCGTGGACACAGGAAAATAGGTTCATTTTTTAGAAGATAAACCTTAGTCTTAGAAAGGATAGAGAAGTAGTTTAATATGCTAACTACTAAAGGTAGGAATGCCAAAGTATCTCACATCGTGGCTAATCTTCAAATGCTGTATAGGCTTTTTTTATCCCCTTCTTTGCAATATCGCTAGATTTCTTTCCAATGTTTTCAAACTGATAATTAGTAACCAAGTGAGAAATCTCATGCTGGGGTTAAAATATTCATATTACTTGTAGCACAGTTGGATTTAAATAGAGACCATTACTTTAAGGTTAGTAGTTCTTTAACTAAAACAGGAGCAGTCCAAGGATTAGCAAGAGGAACGCAGCATATTCTAATCCTTATTACTTGCTGTGGTTCTTTAGCCTAATTTATATTGGAAATGCACATTTCTGAATCATCCTCTGTTTATGCTCAAATCCAACAGCTAATTGTTCTGGTAACATCCAATACTTTGCGGTATGTGTGTGTGTATGTGTAGGCATGTGTGTGTGTGTGTGTGTGTGTGTGTGTGTGTGTATGTGTGTGTAGGCATGTATGTATGTGGTGTATGTGTGTATGTGTGTAGGCATGTATATATATGTGGTATATGTACACCTAAAATAGATATATTAACTATATAAAGATCATTCAGAAAATACTTCAAGGAGTAAGAAAACTTTATATATCTATAAACCCCCTTCTTTGCATATTGTCCACTCTTATTGACCAAAGTCAGAATGTATGTTCATTCTGGGGAAAATAAAGATTATCTCACAACAGGCTTTGAGTTCTTTTTCACCTCAGTGCAGCCTAGATATTTCCCAATCCTAATTTTTTAACAGCATTTTGCCTAACAAACAGCACAGAAAAAAATGTAAGCAGGGGTCAATGAACACAAACCCTAGGTTTCTCTGTAAAATCTGTGGTTTAATACTATCTGAATAGAGTTTTCTGATTTCTGCAGCTTAACTTAATAAATGAGGCATCTTTTCCCCCATCTCCAAGCATAATAAACTCTCATTTGCATTGACTGGATTCATAAATTCATGCTGTTAAAAACCTGCTTCTGCCAGGCTTGGCCCAAGCCCCCACCGCTCTCCCTTAGACTTCAGTTCTGAGCAGCAGGAGTGTGTTTGCCCATCACTGGCATCAGCTACTATTAGTTCATTCCCTTTTGTGCTGCTTGAGAAAGCGGCATGAAGCCTGACAGGGTACAGGTTGCTCATCTAAAACAAGATCCCTGCTGAAAAAGAAAAAAATAAAATAAAATAAAAGGAGGTGTGTGTGTGTGTGTGTGTGTGTGTGTGTGTGTGTGTGTGTGTGTGTGTTTGAGAAAGACAGAGACAGAAAGAGACAGAGAGGGACAGAGAGACAGAGACTACCATCTTCTGTATTTTATATGCACAATACTTTTCCCAGAGAAAAGATTAGAAAGAATACTCAGAATTCAAGAGTCTTGATATACACTCATTTAAAGACTAAATGTACACACACACACACACACACACAAACACATGTTCAGAACAGGAAAAAGAATCATTCCAAGCAGTTAGATAATTAAAGGGAAATAAAAGTAAAGGTGAATGTGTTCAAAAGCTTTATACCTTTACACACAAAAGTTCTTCACTCCTGATACAAATGGCTGGAAATAGAGCTGCTCTAAGGAGAGAAGTACAGACAGGCTTCTGACATAGAAGGGTCTTAGAACTTGTGGAACACAAGCAGACACAAACACAGGAAATCACTTCAAACAGTAGTCTCAGATGGGTGACCCAACCCTGAATGGATTCCTAGGGAGAGTGATTCTTCCCTGGAGGCTTTGAAATGTTAAAATGGATTTCCATCTGTGGGACATGGTAGGATAAAACACAGATTTAGAATCAGAAACACAGATTTCATAACACAAGGCCTGCCTGGAGCTACTAGCTCCTATGCCTAGTGCTTCTTATCATTGTGATTTTGTTCAATTTACATAATTATGTGCATTACTAGATAAATGGGTATGGCATCAAATACTATTTTTAATTGTGGAGCCATATTTTCTTTTAAAAAAAATCATCTGGCAATGCTGTAAATAGATTGCCTATTTTATTGTGAAATCACTGTGAGACTATCCACCATGAAGAAAAATTGCTAACTAAAAAACATAAGAGCCATTTTAAGCTACTGGCTGTCAATTAATGATATAATTATAGTCATGTATCTATGTGTAGAGATGAAGATAAACACTTGTTGGTGAAGACATTACTTAAAGATTTCATGCCTATCTATACTTTATATGGATAATAACAACAGTAGTATTTTGTATTTTGTAATGCTAAATCTCATTTATGATACTGTAACTATCGTGTTCTTTAAGAGCAATAGTGTGTATAGAGACATAGTCTGTTAGACAGCTTTCTCCCCAAACTCTGATAACTGGACTTAGTCATTGGCCTACTTTGAAGAAAACATTCCTTCATCATAAAAATACGCTTGAAGTGACCAACTTAGTAATTCCCTACCTTAATGCAGATGTGTTAAGTGAGTAAGAAAGCATTCAATAGGGCCTGGGACTTGAGCTCAGGTATCAGATTATCTGCCTAGTATACATAGTCACTGTGACCAGTAGAGTTCAAAATATAAACTAAGTAAATTAGTGGACACTATAATCCCCATATTGGAATCTATGTATAAAAAAATTACAAGTTTTTGATACAGATCTTAGTTATCAGTGATTTCAAGGCCAATATCATATCTTCTCTTTTCAAAATCTGTCTCCTCTCTCTTTTAAAAAATATAAGATGATAAGCTACTGCTTAAGTCTGTAAGACAACTACAGTACATATATTTACAATCACAAAAGAGCAAGCTAAGGTCAGTGTACTGAGGTAAACTTTTAGGTAGAAACATAAAATGTCTGTTTGAGGTTCTATAAAGAGACATGCAAATTTGGAGATATACCTTTCTGTCTTAACTTGGTGTAGACTCATGTTAGTGGAGGACATAGAGCCTTGACTGCCTATCTTTTATAACAACTCAAGCCCTAGGAGGAACTGGGTCATTAATTCAGCACAAAATCTCAACCTACAATTTATCCTGCCTTCTGAATGTGCTGGGAACAGAGCATAGCATAATGTTTATCAGTGATCCAATAGAGACCTCTTCCAGTGGCTAATGGGAGCAGATGCAGAATCTTACAGCTACATATCAGACAGAGCTCAGGAAGTCTGGAGGAAGAGCAGGGGGTAAGAATACAAGAGTCAGAGGGATCAAAGACAACACAAGAACACAGCCAACAGAATCAATTGACCAGGATTCAAGGGTCCTCAAAAAGATCGAGGAGCCTGTCTAGGTCTGATGTCCTATTCTTCATGTACAGGATGTTAGTATAGCTTAGATATTGTGGGATTCTGAACAGTGGGAGCTGGGGCTTTCTCTGACACACCTGTGTTTGAGACCCCTTTCTTCCCACAGGGTTGCCTCTTCTGGCTTTGATGTGAGAATATGTGCTTGGTCTTACCATTGCTTTTTATATCTTATTTGGTTGATGTTCCTGGGAGGCCTGTTCTCATCTGAAGGTGGAAAAAGGTAGATCTGGAGAAATAGGAAGGTGGGTGGGCAGAGGCTATGGAGAGGGAAATAAAACTGTACTCATGATGTAATATATGAGAGAAGAAGAAATAAAGGGGGAAAGCTAAAATCAAGCAAAAAACATTGAGACTATGTCTGTGCACATAAGCAGGCAGCAAAGGGACACAACCAAAGGCACAGACAAGTGGGATGTACAGCAAAGTTAAGCATTCTAGAGTAAAACACCATAGCGTGCATCTTAAATGCATATGACTTTATTTATTCAATCATACTTCAATAAAGTATAAATGTTATAAATACACAGCTATAGGAACCGGAAGGATTAACCTACAAATCTAAGAAAGAAATAAGAGGAATGAGATATAACAGAATCAAAAAGATGATCATTTGTTCAGTACTTGAGAAATATCGCAAAAAAAAAAGCTCCTATTTTTACAGTCTGGTGGGCTTGAGATGAGACAGTATACACACACACAAACACACACACACAAACACACACACACACACAAACACACACACACACACACACACACACACACACATACACACACATACACACTACCTATTATCAATTGTAATTCCATGAAAAGGATGATGTGGAAATTGGTTCTGAAGCTGTAAAATATATATGCACACCATCCTCTCTTAGCAAAAATATTTGTCTTATTTTGTTCTGGGACCACATTCACTTGTTTGTTCCTGTGTGTGTGTGTGTGTGTGTGTGTGTGTGTGTGTGTGTGTGTATACACTTGCACATGCACATGTGCACTGGTATATATGCTTAATTGAACCTGGCTCCTCTTAGACTGTTCAAGAACAATGGTAATATGATTGAACTATAAGTAGAGATATCAAATCTTTCTTTCACAGAACAATATGAAAGCCAGGTGAACACAGTTCACTGTTCATATGCTTTGAATTGGGGCATCATCTACTATATATTCAAGTTTTTCCCATGAAACAGTCCAGATAATCATCTCCTTTCAGTTAAGGGGGAAAAAAAAGAAAGAAAAACACGTTAAGACAAATATAGAGAGACCTCTCAAGGCTACATGAGACTTTTGCAACACAGGTCAGTCAAGCTTGATAAGCTGCTTTCCCTAAGTCTCATGGAAAGCAATGCAGATTGCCTTATACTAGCAAGGCTTACATCACAATGAAGTTATTTATAGACCTCAGTGAGAGTACATATGGATACCTGGGGTTCCTCATTCACAACACAGGTTTGGTGAATCCGTAAAGATACATGCACAGTAATAAAGAAGAAGTACCCACAGGCTACTAAAAAACCTGGAACCTGATTTATGAACACTATGTCATTAGAAAAGGTCAACACAGACATATAATATGCTGAACATGATCTAAAAAAAAATCTCTCCATAATTTCTCAATCTGCAGCCAAACATGTAACTACTGAATTTTTATTTGACACCAAAGCATTCCGTCTTCATTAATACTTCTCAAAGCATGCACATCTTGGTAATTCTATATTTACCAATGTCACTTCAAATCTGTAACATGGCTCTTAGTTCATATTCTTCCATTATCGCTCATGAGCTTTCCCAGACTTTTCATCCAGCGAACAGCTGAGCTATTGTCTAAATAGAAGTTTGCATGCAGTAACCATGACAAACATTTGATGACAAAAACAAGGTTAATTCTGTTCTGAAATTAAATAATCTGAGGTTCAGTGAGTAAATATCTGTACTAACACATGAAGTAATGGATCGAAAGAAACTCCTTTAGAATAACTTGATGCTATGCTAGTAGAAACAATCAATAGATGAGCACATAGATAGATAGATAGATAGATAGATAGATAGATAGATAGATAGATAGATAGATGATAGATAGAAGATAGATAGATAGATAGATAGATAGACAGACAGACAGACAGACAGATAGATCGATCGATAGAGATAGAGATAGATAGAGATAGAGATAGATATGGCTAGTTTTATATGAAAATAGATTTAGTCATCAAAATTTATTAGGGATGAGGGTTTTGGTTCTAGAATAACATTACTTCATTCTGACAATCCAAGAAATTAACACCAGACCATCCCCATCTAACAGATCAACTAAGCAGGGCTCATGGAGGCTCACAGAGACTAAAGTGGCAACTGAAGATCCTGCATGGATTTGTGCTTGGTCCTCTAAAAATATTCAATGGTTGTTGGCTTGGTGTGTTTTTTGAGGGACTCTGGGCAGTTGGTGTGGGAATGTCTCTGATACTTTTGCTGGTGTTTGGACCATTTTCCAAGTAATGAGTTCCTTTAGCAAGCCTTGATGTGAGGGTTTATACCTGTTCTTACTCTATATTGTTGTGCCATGCTTTCTCAGCTGATTTCCATGAAATGCCTTCTCTTTTCTGGGGTGAAATAAGAGGGATGGGTATGGGGGAGAGTGGGGTTTGTAGGAACTGGAAGAAATGGAGGTAGGAGAGGCTGTAGTTAAGATGTATTTCATGAGAGAAGTGTAAATTATTTGAAGGGAGAGAGTGGTAAGATGTACCGTGGAATAAAAGACAACTGGCTCTGGAAATAATGAACCATTTGTGATAGTAGATGGCAAGGTTATTGTTGGTAGCACAGGCTTTGGGAAGCCTGTGAGCAGACTCACATGAAAGAAAATTGTACACATGTTCAGTGTTTATATTGTAACATTCACACATGAAAATACCAATGCACAGAATTTTTCTAGTACTGTAAGTGGCACCACTCCTGTGATCAGTAATTCTAGGAGGTACAGCATCCAAGATGACAATAAACAGCAAATTTGATATGGGAGCAAGTGTGTTCAATCTGATGCCATCTGTTTGCGCAGAAGACAAAGTGCACAACATATTTCAAAACCCCCATCCTCAGTGCCCATCAGCACATTGGCTCTGATAAGAGCATAAGGAATCATTATTTCCAGAAAAAAAATGGTTTTATGTTTTTATACTGAACGTGTTGACAATAAGTCTCTGATTCTTCCTGGTGTGACCTTAAGAAGAGTGTATAAATGCTTGTAGGATGACTCCCTCTCAGACGGAAGACTGGTGTGACCTGAAAAATAATAAAAGATATGAAGTATGTGGCAGTTTGGTACATGGAATTTTATTTTATTCTCAGAGAAGCAGAAGACAAACTGCAGAAACCATAAATCTTTGTTGTCTTCATTTAGGTCATCAAGATTATGTGCTGGCCTTAGGAAGGAACAAGGGCAAGACAGAGAAAGTGAAGCAGTGAGGAAGGTGGGGGTTACAAAAGTCTTCCCATTAAGAAATCAGTAAAACAACATGTTGACACTAGTATTCCAAAGTAAGAAATCCATACCATTAAGGCAGGCATCGCCAGGCATGGAATAATGGGGTTAAGTTCAAGCACAACCCGATACCCAGTTAAACTTTGTTCTTCGTGTCTCTATAAAAATGATACATCTTTAAATATAAGAAACACAACAGAGAAAACTTAGGATTGCCATAAAGCAGACAATTTTCCGGACACACAGACCGTGGAAGTAAGTGACATTAAAATAAGGATGATGGTGATGTTGCTGAAGAGATAGTTCAGTCAACTGCCCAGGCGTGAGGACCTGAGTTCATCTCAGGTACCCACATAAATTCTTGGAATGACAGTGTGCACCTGTACCATCACCCTTGGTAATTCAGAGAAGGGCAGGTGTCTAGAGCTTACAGTCCATCCAGGCAAACTGATTCAGTGAGATCCAGGTTCAGAGAGAGACTCTGTTTCAAAAATGTAAACAAATAAATTAGCACCCAATTGTAGAACACACTCAAAATTGAATTTTGGCCTCTATACACACAATCAGCCTTTTAAATCTTCATACACATGCCTATCTAAAAACCATATGTAACAAACAATACAAACACACATACTTTTTTATAAAAGGGCAAATCATTAAGTGGAAACAATTTGTATCAATCTTTGGTATTTGTTAGTTTTAATAGCATGGCCATTGTAGCAAATGGAAGCTTTATAAATAAATGAAATAATATATGAGATTATCATTCATTTATTCCTCCACATACTATTTAAAATAGAAAAATTAATCAAGCTCTGCATATATGAACCTTTCCTGTAACGGGTGGTCTTTTTGGTTTTAAAAAGAGAAATGATACCTCTGGTAGACTGATTGACTTAAGGTCATGGCTAGTTATGTGAAACATATTTGACAAACACTATCTGCCTGTCATTCACTCCTTGTGTGCATGGCAACTCTACTGATTCCTGAATTCCTTCATAGACTATAAGTGGAGCCAAGGACTAAGTGGTTCTACTTCATGATATGAATAAAGGGAGCCCCTTTCAACTCTGCCCTCCCTAAGGGTGCAGCAGTTTGCTTCTGATTTTCCCAGAGAGAATACTGTAGTTTTATGAATTCTATCTAAATCCAAGATCAGTCTTACATTAGCAGAGCCAATAAGAGGAGGTGTTGGAGCTCTGGTTCAGACTTCCTGGTGATCCTGTTAACCTTCTGAAAGCTTGTGCTTATTTTTTCATAGGCAAATTTCTGAAAGTATTTAATCATTGCTACCCTCGAACTTCTTAGTGACTTTTAGTTTTGTGAAAAATAGCTTATGATGTGGTAGTGGTTAAAGTAAATGCGCATTGGTATAGAGAAACAGCATGTGAGACATACAAAGAGACCTGAGGCTCAAATCCAATCATCTGTGTGACTCTCAGGAGCAATCAAATAATGTCCATGCTCACTTGTTATTTTCACTGGAAGGAACAACAGTAGATTATTTAAATACAGCTGAGGCAAAGGCCATTCAGAGACTGCCCCACCTGGAGATCCAGCCCATATACAGGTGCCAAACATGGACAATATTGCTGATGTCATGAAGTGCATGCTGACAGGAGCCTGATATAGTTGTCCCCTGAAGGGCTTTGCCAGAACATGACAAATACAGAGGTGGATGCTCACAACCAACCATTTAACTGAGAACAGGGTCCGCAGTGGAGAAATCAGAGAAAGAATTGAGGGAGCTGAAGGGTTTTGCAACCCCATAAAAACAACAATACCAACCAGCCACAAATCCTAGGGATTAAACCACTATCCAAAGATGGACAGACCCATGGCTCCAGGTGCATATGTAGCAGAAGATGGGGCATCAATGAGAAGAGACTTCCTACCCAGGCTTGATGCCCCAGTGTAGTGGAATATCGGGGTGGGGAAGCAAGAGGGTATGGGGTACCCTTATAAAGCAGGGAAGGGGGGATGGGATAGGGAGGGGGTTTATGGGGGGCAAAACTGGGAAAGGGGATAACATTTGAATTGTAAATAAAATATTCCAGTAAAAAATATATTTTAAAAAAAACCCTCTGAATTAATATGGTTAAGTGACATTCCCATGGGTAGGGAAAAAATCCATGCTTATATTAGAGATTATGTAAGGCAGACTAAGAGATAAAAACTCTGACAGTAAAGAGTAGATTGCTCAATCTCAAGACCCAAGCTATTTTGACCTAAGTTTACCTAATTAATAGTTAATTATGGTCCACCTTTATATCTGATCTAACATTCTTTGACAATTGAAGAAGTGTTTGGAATATATTAGCTTAACCTAGACTACTTACTTAGAAGCTAAAACATCATCAATTACCATCTGACACCTATAGCAAATATTTCTGGATTTTCTGTGACCCACCTACCTGATGTTTTTACCAATATATTTGAAAAGTGCCTTCATTTATGACTTTTATATTTTTCTGTAACAGCTAACAGCTAAGACCTTATGAAACTGTTTTCACATTGAAATCTTATTTAAGACAATGTGAATTCCAGTATTCTGGAACAACAATCACTCATATATGGTCAAGAATAAGCTATTCCTATTCTCTTTGAGTAGTGAGCTTTGTCTGACATTAACTGAGCTTTTAAAAGAACAATCTGGAATGCAGACATCCAGTACAAATACCAGTTTCCAGAATTCCAAATGTCACAGACTGCCAATGTGTTTGGGAATTACAAAAGAATCAAGAACCTGGTGGGGTGGAGGATGCAGCAGGGAGGGAAGGGGGAGGATAGCCAAATGCTTAGCATTTAAGCTCACTAGTTGCAGAGGACATGGGTTCAGTTTCAAGTACCCACAAGGCAACTAACAACTGTCTGTAATTTCAAGAGCATAAAAAGACTCTGCTTCTAGCCTTTGAGTGTACTGCATGCACATGGGGCACAGACAGAGATGCAGGCAAGTACTCATACACATAAGTTAAGCTAAGTCTTGAAAACGCCAGAGTTGTAAGAAAGGGCACAGAGCAATGGAATCTAAGGAAGCAGAAAAGTTCACTCTTGTTGAGTTGAGGGCAGTATCTCTACTTCTGTCCTGAGTTTGGCCTCATTTCCTCGCCCTGTGTTAATTATTCACCTGGGAGATAATATAATGCCAGATCCTTAAGGCAGGGGACACAACTTAATTTTCTCTGAATCTTTAGTTTCAGGTCATGTCTGGAACACAATAAAAGAACAATAATGTCTGAATACACACTGTGGTGAAGCAGAAGTCAGGGAATCTGCATGACAAATCTTGAGAATTGCAGGGGAAAAGGTCCTATTATAAAGAGAAATTATTCCATATTTCTTTAAAGATTTATTTTCCTTAACAATTTAAAAAGGATAAGTGTCTTCCAAAACTATAGTGGATAAACTGTCAAAATGATGTAGTTTGACTTGTGGATCTTCAGTTAGGGGAAATCAAAACTATCCAGATAGTGATATTAAATTTTTATTTTTAAATTTTTTGATGTGTATATGTTTATATGCTGCTAGGTACACATTACCTGCAGAGTCACAGTTATTTGTGACTTGTTCAATCTGAAAACAGAGATCCAAATTCAAATCTCTGGACAAAAAGCAGAGTCATTTCTCTAGCCTCTAAAAATATCATATTTATAAGAAAGCATTTCTGGTTCCAAAATTCAATGATACAGCTTAGGAAAAATGCCCATACATCCCCATAAGACATTCTGACAGATGGAGTAAATGAACCAGGGTAAGGTTCTTCCTGTGAAATTCAAAATAATGTTGAGAGAGAGAGAGACAGAGAGAGAGAGAGAGAGAGAGAGAGAGAGAGAGAGAGAGAGAGAGAGAGAGAGAGAGAAAGAGGGAGGGAGGGAGGGAGGGAGGGAGGGAGGAGAGAGAGAGAGAGAGAGAGAGAGAGAGAGAGAGTCCTTAAGACCACACATGCCTATAATTGGTCCTGTGTGATTGTTTTACAACCATACAACAAAGGATTTTTAAGGTTATTGAAAAGCATACCACATGCCTACTAAGTGTAAGCATCAGGAACAAATACACTTAAATGGCTGTTATGCTGAGTTATGATATTTATTTTTATCTTCATTGTCATGACAACAGAAGAAGATATAGAGTGTGTCCAGCCTGTAAGATAGCTTTTACCATCTATATTCATACTCAGTTAAGTCCACAATCTATAAACTAACAACCTTTCTGTCTTTTGGCAAGAAATCTATACTATCAGCATATATCAATATTTTCTTCTGCTCTTCTATGAAAATCTTTATGCATCATAGAAGGATATACAAGCATTTTAGTGAGCTTATTGGCCTAACAAGGCAGAAATACATTGTCTGCATTGTATATATCAGTGATTTTATATATATACATATGAGGATAGTTTTGCTAAACCCATCTTATTTTCCCTATTGTTAGAACAGGCTAGACATCTCTCCCTGACTATCCATGCTGAAGAAAACATGCACTGATAAACCTGTGACTGTCATCACTGTATTTTATGGAAGTTGCAATGATAACAATGTTAGCCATTTTGTTTGTTAGTTTTATTTTTTTAATCTGTGACTATATGACATGTATGGTGTGTGTGTGTGTGTGTGTGTGTGTGTGTGTGTGTGTGTGTGTGTGTGTGCTTGTGAGAGAAAGAGAGAGAGAGAGAGAGAGAGAGAGAAATGTGTTTGTATGTATCTATGTATCTCTGTGTGCATCTTTATGTGTGTGTGTGTGTGTGTGTGTGTGTGTGTGTGTGTGTGTATAAGTTCATGGATGGAATGATGCATGTCACTATGTCCAGCTTTATGTGGGATTTTGTAATTCAAACTCAGTTCTAACACTTTCAAGTCATGTGTGTTTCTCACAGAGCATTTTCACATTCCACACTACATTTTTGTATTATAAATATATTTACTCTGATAAAATGCGTAGAACTGTGTTGTTTTCAAATGTTCTTGTGGAATTTAGCATTACTGATTCATCTGGTGTTTTTTTTTTTTTTTTTTTTTTTTTTCCTTCTTAACAAGATTAAAAGAACTAGACTTTACTGTTGAGCCTAAACAATTTCTCCACATGGTACTTTCTATAATTTCTCCCCATCTAACAGATCAAGAAAATGACATGCTGAGATCTTATGTCACAACCAAAAGTTCATGTAACTCAAATGTGATCCAAATTCAGCTATTTTTAGTAAAGAGTCCTTGCTCTTTCCACTAAATTGTCCCTCTTTCGAAGCACCTAGAGAGAGCTACTCATAGTGTGCTATGCTTATAACACAGAGGCCATTGCATCCTCTGTGTATGGGGCTGTGACATGCATGCTGCTTTTGCCTGAATGTTTGTTCACTTCCCTCTTGTCAGTCTTTACCGTTTATTTCCTGTTTAGGACTTTGAAGGTCTCCATGCAAATATTTGCTCATGAAATGATTGATTTTCTACATTTCTACCCTATCCTAAGCTATTTTAATTTCTCTTAAGCTTTTGAAAAGCAATTGTCCTCTAGATTTGAAAAGGGGCAAAAAAAAAAAAAAAAAAAAAAAAGAATCTCTACCCAAAGCATGAAGCAGAAACAGAAACAGTGGAACCCAAGCAAATATGTCTTCAGTGAGGTAAGCTCTGCAATAAATTTCAGATACTGCCATTTAGAATATTAGAGGTAAGGCTTGTATGGGATCGTTGGGATTGAAGCGAGTGTTCTGTTTATTCCTTGTGGACAGAAGAACATAGAGAATGAAAGTGAACTTGAGAAACATGAGCCATGTCTGCTTCCAGATGAAATTCGTCATTGACTTAAACTTTTCTCATTGATTACTTTTACTTTCAGAGCCCATCAACTCTAGATAAAGGTCAACCAGTACTTTGTATGCATGCCCCCACTCCACAATCATACACACAAGACAGACATGGCTAATTGACTAAGGCACTTGATCTCCCTGGGCCAGGATTAACTAAGCATCTTCAAAAATAGAGCATTCTGCACAGACTCAGTAAATCAATCAGAAGAGAACAAGGGGGAAAACCACTTTTGTATGAACTGAAGCCTCAGAGCCAGGCAGTATGTTGCACATTTATGGCTGTGTTTCTGTTTAATTATAACTAACCTAGATTTTGAAACTGACAACTGACCATTTATGTAACAGTGGATGAAGTCATATCTCATAAAATATGTTAAGCTGGCCACAGATGAGGTGACATTTTGTCATTGATAAATGCTGTTGAAGTCTGTTTACTGTCCAATTCCTGACAGTTTCTATGGTAGCTATGAGGCAAACATGTCCCCATTGTTAGGCTTCTTGGCTAAGGCCCCTTACAGTGAGTTCCTGCAGTCACCTGTATCCCAGGACTCTGGAACTTCCTAATGATCCCATCCAAACCCCTTGCCCCTGAAGCTGCAGATTTCTATTCATTCTCCTGCTCCTTTTCACCTCTTTCCTATCTATCTTTATTCCTTATCCTAACTCCCAATTTCCCTGACCCTACTTTCTCACAACCAGCCCCCTTTCTACCTCTGGTTCTGTGAAGGTATCATAGGCATTCTGTACTGTCTTAGCTGCATCTTCTTTCGAGATGTAGTAATGTGTTTCTTGTGTAGCCTGTGTGCTCATCCCCTAATGCAAAGATGTGCTTTTCAATTCTCAAGAACACTGCAGAGTCTGTTGCCTTACTTTTGAAATTATAAGAACGCAAAACAACCCCTTTGATCACTGGATGGGGAGCAAGGAACAGTTAAAATTCTATGTATTTTTAACAGAATTTAGAAAAAAAGAGTATGTGTGTGTGTGTGCCTGCATTGGTAATAAAAAAGGAAAGGAGAAACTATTACAGACAGATGTGGTAACCTGAGACTATTAGGATAAAGATGGGCATAATTGTGAATTGAGTTGGGAAGTATCTTAATAAATGAAAACAATTCAGATAGTACTTTGGAATCAGAAACTGGAAAGCCTTCTTAATAAGATATTTTTTTAATTAGTGAAAGCAATTCTTGGCTTTCCCTGTGCTTTCCCACCTTTCTTTCTCAACTTTCTCTTATCTGGATTTCTGTTAAAAGAATAATTATCTTTTTCCTTTGCTTTTTCTTATTATTATCCCCTCATATTATAGAACAATGGATGCTCTAATGAGATGCTTAATAATAAATATGTCAATCTAGTTTTTGACAACAGTTCGTGAGTAAATGTACAATAGATGGTTAATTAAATTATCATGGCTGAAGCATACCCTCAATGGCCACATTTCCTATAAAAGAAAGATGTCTCAGGAGCTGGGAAATATTAGGCAAGATGCTCGAAGTCTCTGAGAAAGAATGAGTGCCAATACGCTCTTCTTTGAGTTCAAATAAAGAAGTTATTCACAGTATGTTAAATACTCTAAAAACCTGAGTCCACATCTAGATCTCTGAAGACACATGACATTCTCCTTTCCAGAAATAAATCTATCGATATGGGCTATGCTTCAGTGATTCAGTGGTTTCATTAAAAAAAACAAAACAAAACTGAATAATGAGCTTACAGAGAAATCACTTGAGTCTGTCCCATTGAATAATTATTCCAAATTTTTTTTTTTTTTTACTTTCCCCAGTTTCTGTTGTTATGTGTCCTTTTTCATTTCAGATGGTGGTAATTTGGGTACTGTTCCTGTGCATTTTAGTTGTCTAGCTAAGTGCTTTACGTATCTGTTGGTTTTTTCAAAGAACCAGCTCTTGGTTCTGTTGATTCTTTGTATTGTTCCCCTTGTTTCTAATTAATTGATTTGAGCCCTGAATTTGACAAATACCTGCCTTCTACTATTCTTGGGTCTGTTTGCTTCTTTTGTTTCAAGTGGTATACTAATAAATTGCTAGTATGAGATCTCTCCCATTTCTTTATGAAGGTATTTAGTGCTATGAAATTTCCTCATAGTACTGTTTTCATAGGACCCTATATGAGTTGGGTGTGTTGTGCATTCCTTTTTTATTTAAATCACTCAAAGTGATTTTTTAAAACTCAAGTTCAAGTGGACCAAAGACCTCAGCATGAAACTATACCCATTAAATCAAATAGAACAGAGTGAGAACACATCTTGAATGCATTAGTACAGAAGACGATTTTCTGAACAGAACACTAATGGTTTAGGCTAAGATCAACAGTTGCTAAATGGGACCAAAAAACCAGTAAAGGTAAAATATGTAAAAAGACACCGTCAACAGGACAAAAATAACTGCCTGAGATTGGGAAAATATTTTTTGCTAACTATATGTTTGACAGAGAGCTAATAACCAAAATGTATTTTTAAAAACTCAAAAATTAGACTCCAAAATGTAAATAACCAAACTGAAAAAGGAAATACAGAGATAAACAGTATTCTCAGCAAAGGAATGTTGAATGGCCTAGAAGCACTTAAAGAAATGTGCAACATTCAAAGATTAAAACAAAACAAATCAAAAAAACAAAAAAACAAAAAAACAAAAAACAAACTCAAGGAACATCACATGTAGCCAAGGATGTAGAGAAAGGGGAACACTCCTCCATTGATGGAGTGGGTGGGAGTGCAAACTTGCACTGACACTCTGGAAGTTAATCTGGTAGTTTCTCTGAAAATTGGTGGAAAAAAATCTACTAAAGACTCAGCTATACCACTCTTGGGCACCATGCCACAAAGATGTGTGCTCCACTATGTTCATAGCATCAGGTTTATTTGTAATATCCAGAAACTGTAAACAACTCATATGGCCCTCAACCAAAGAATGTATACAGAAAATGTGGTTCATATACACAGTAGAATACTATTTAACCTGTAAAAACAATGATATCATGAATTTTCCAGGCAAATGGACAGAACAAGAGAATATCATCCTGAGTGTGGTAACCCAGTCCCAAAAGGAGATGCAGTCACTGATAAGTACAGAATGCCTATGATACCTTCACAGAACCAGAGGTAGAAAGGGAGCTGGTGGTGAGAAAGTAGGGTCAGGGAAATTGGGAGTTAGGATAAGGAATAAAGATAGATAGGAAAGAGGTGAAAAGGAGCAGGAGAATGAATAGAAATCTGCAGCTTCAGGGGCAAGGGGTTTGGATGGGATCATTAGGAAGTTCCAGAGTCCTGGGGTGCAGGTGACTGCAGGAACTCACTGTAAGGGGTCTTAGCCAAGAAGCCTAACAATGGGGACATGGAACCCAAAGAGGATGCCTCCTGTAGCCAGGCAGGACCCCCAATGGAGGGACAAGGACACCAACCCACTCACAAAACTTTTGACCCAAAATTTAACCTATCTGAAAGAAATGCAGGAAAGGAGCAGAGACAGAAGGAAATATCAAAGAATAAACAGCCCAACAGAAAGGCATCTCATTGGCAAGCACCAGTCCCTGACATTATTAGTAATACTCTATTAGGCTTCCACACAGGAGCCTAGCATGACTGTCCTTTTAGAGGCTCTACCCAGCAGCTGACTGAAACAGATGTGGAGTCCCACAGCCAAATATTGGACTGGGGTTGGGGACACTTGTATAAGAGTTGTAGGAAGAATTAAAGCTTCTGAAAAGGAAGGGAACACCACAGGAAGACGAACAGAGATAAATAATCTGGAACCCTGGGAGCTCTCGGAAACTGAACCCACAAACAAAAAACACACAAGGGCAAGAAGGACGTGGCTGGTAAATATGTAGCAGACATGCAGTCCAGTCTCCATGGCTGCCTTCTCTGGCCTCTGTTGAAGAAGTTTACCTAATCTTGCAGTGATTTGATGTGCCAGGGTAGAGAAACACCCAGGGGGCCACATTATCTTAAAAGGAAAAAGAATGGGATAAGGAGAGGAGCTCTGTGAGGGAGAGAATGGAAGCAGATTTGAGAATGTTAATCAATCAATTAATCAATCAATCAATCAATCAAGCCAAAACAAATTAGCAGATATGGTGGATTATGAGTGAGTGTAGATATCCAGTGCACCTGATAAAGTTCATGCTGCATCTATTCACTCTTTTTTATTATAACTTTATTTCCTTGTCCTTTGAAAACTATTTATAGTTATGGTTAAGATCTGACAGTACAAAACATGTGTGCATTATAAAACCATCCAATCACACTGCTTAATTCCACTCAGCATTTGAGGAAATGTCCTCTCAATCTGAATGCTTGAGTGTTTTTTTTTTTTTTTTTTAATCTTGAATGATGAAAGGCTGGCCAGTTGAGTCTGAGCTTAAGCTAAGTAGGAAGAACAAAATGTGTCCTGTTGTTGTTCTTGTACAGACAGCACAGTGACTATCCCTAATGATCTACTGCATGATTCTAAATACATTGACTGCAGTTTATAAAGCAAATTGTATTCTCTCATAATGTTTCCCATCGTTCTTTTAAATTTGTTTTCATTTTAAAATTTTCTACATGTAAATATGCATTGAGCATGTAAGTTTATAATTAAAGTATAATAACAGTCAAAAGGGACATTTGATGTAATCAATTGGAGTAAGCAATTGGAATAATCAATTAGATAAAAAAACATACATTCATCACTTGTGTTTATAATGCAAGATACATGAGGATACTCTCTGCTTGCCTTTCAAAACTTACACTCCTTATACTAATGGCTTTATTCATTTGATTTGCTTTCCTTTTGATTGTGGTACAGAATTGGGTTTTAATTATTTTCATCAAGATAGTAACTGCCTATCCTATCGCTCATTATTGATTATTCTTTCATTACTGATCTATATGGAAATGCCTGCTTATTTGAATTTTTGTGTATTACAGCTTTAATTCTGCTTTATTTAGAATGTGCTGTCTTCTTACCAATTTAGTCATTACTACAGTATGTGTTCCATACATTGTGAGACCTGATGCATCTTGTTTGTCTTCTCCAATAATGATGATCTTTTCTTAATTGCAGTGACCCTAACAATTTATGCTAACTGCTCAATAAATGCAAAGACTGAATCTATTTACATGGGTAAACTGGAATACTTGAGAATTTAATAGATCTCTGCAAAGGCCATGACAAACTTTAACCTCTTTTTCTGACTTTGGCCATTAAATATATGTGTTGAAATCAATCCATGTAAGTTAGAAGTAAGACTAACTCTTCAGTTATTCAGTTGTGTGATCAATTCAACTATTTATACCACATATCGGTTGGTACTATTTTAAATGTGTGTGTATAGCATTTTCATTTTCTCAGAATGTTATATTGGAGAGTGAAATCTCAGATCCTGAGACAGACTCAGCTAATGTCCTTGGTTTGTTTATTCTAGAAGAGAATACAGATACAGTAAACCTAGTCATTTGGTGATTTTCAGCAGTTTTTATTATGATTATGTAATATTTGAATGTCTTCAATATCTCTACAAGTAATCAGTGTGGCTTAACACAGAATAAGTAGTCCATTCTTCTTGCCAAAGAACTAAGGGATAAGGAAGGCCGTTCATATCTAGGGTTTCACATGCATGATTTCATCCAATCACAGATAAAAAGAGTTCAGAAAGAGATTATGTGCACTAAATATATAAAGAAATGTTGTTGTCCATATTCCTTAATAAATACAATATAAAAGTGATTGATTTCACGTTTATGTCTTGTTAGACATCACAAGTAGGCTGCAGATCATTGAAAGTATGTCACATGATGAAATAACTGATAAGAAAATGTCATACCATTTTACATGAGGGATTAAAACAGGAGATTTTTAGTCAAACTCTCTAAGGTCACTGAAGAATGTCAGCACTGAATAGAAAAATAATAGGTAGGCTGAAACTAAAACTCCCCCTATGGAAGTCAACTCATCTTTAGTGACCTTGGATAGTTTAATAGTCTGGGCCACATGTAAAATAAGCAACTTGTAATTATAGAGGTTTGGGGATAAGAAAAATTTTATATTATTCTATATGAGACAACTATGAAATGAGATATGGCCTGTTGCATACAAACAAGAAACAATAAAGAAAGAAGAATGCGTGCTTTATGGGTCTGGAGAAAAGTGTTGTTTAAACTATGTCAGAAATTACATGAGCATTTTATAATAATGAGAAACACAACTCAAACCAAGCCAGGATATGAAGGGCAGATGTGTGGTGTGTGTGTCCTTGCTGAAAGGGCATTCAGGCAGGATAGAAGTCATAACAGGCAACAAACAAGATCCTCTGGCTTAATAGTGGGTTCTATCACTCAGAGGCTTATAAAAATGTCCACAATCATAGATTTCTTTTGTCTGGGCTACAGAAAATTGGAGACATGTCTTTAGAAACACAGTGAAGTTTTCTAACCCACCCATGTGCAGTCTGTGCATCAGATACCAATCTCAGATAGTCTGGCATTCACCACAGTAATTTTATGATGAAAAAGTTCAGGGGTTGAGCTACATCTCAATGGAAGAGTAAATTTCTTGTCTGTGCAGGAACTTGAAATTTTGTCAACAGCAAATCAAAATTTTAAGAAGAAGTAATAATAAATAAATAAGGGAAATAGGGAACTGATATCTGATGTTTCAGCTTGCAAACATGTTTGTCTATCTTTGCGAACTCCTAGGTATTCTACAGAAGAACAGCTTCTATAGCCTGGTGCTGACTCATCACATGTAGTTAAGAAAAATATCCAGCAGATTTACAATGAATTAAATGTTCACTATACATTGCATATTTTAGGGACATCTTGTTATTTTTTTCTTAAAATATCCCTTAGGGATAAGCATTATTATTTCTACTTGTTAGGGGAGAAAACTGAAGCTTGGCAAACACGAACCAGAGCTTAAATTCAAATATAGACCAACTCATTCCATACTCTGACACTTCTTTCATTACAGTGTAATATCAAAGACATGAATCCACCATTTCCCCAATTACAGTCAGTAAGGTATTTCAGATTGGCAAAAACCACGCAGTATCTGAAAATTACTCATCCTTACACAGTTTTTGTTATGCATGCAAACAAACTACTAATAGCTACATTTATTAAGTGTTAACTGTGTTTCAGACACTGTATATAAATTGCTTTATTTAATTCTCTCAATAACCCTATGAGGTATGTAATATAATTTTCATCTTTTCCAAATAGAAAAGGCTAGGTTAGTAAATTCCAGAGGTTTACATCATCAGTAAATGGCCCAAGCCTCTAGAGCTTCATAGAAATCACATCAAGGGCCACAATCTATTTATATTTATTCTCAGAGAACAAGGATGTTCAATGAGCAATGCTGTCACTTTATTACAACACAGGTACAAGAGCCATGGCAGTTTGATCATTGGCCCTTCGTGAATCTTCAGTTTGGCATCTGTCAGAAATTATTTTTAAAGCTAAATGTGAATTTAAAGATGAGAAGTGATGTTAAAATACACACACATAGACTCGATATTCAGGCTAAATATAAAGTACTTCTCTGAAATTTTTATTGACTATTGAAACAATAAATGTATCATCTATAGAATTTAAAGAGACAATTTAGAAGAACAGAGACATAGCTGTGGACAGAATTGATATTCAAGTCAGCTATTCAACTAGCAGCATGTACAAACTATGACTTTTTCTATCCTTGATTAAACATGTGCTCTTAAAACCAGCCCTTGCATTTCAATGGTAAATACTCTGCTAATTAAAGCAGAAGACCCTCCTTGATACCATGCCAGAGGCAGGGAGTCACAATGTCAACCTTTTCCCAGAATCTGTTTTCATGAGCTACTAATACCAAAACAACAGCAACAATAACAACAATGATAAAACCGGATTGGGCAGGCTCAGGTGACAGAGCTTCCTCTACTAAATACATAAAGGAAGGATAGACGTAAAAATGAATATCAATTTAGCTTTTGTTTTCTACAGCATAGTTGCATGAGAATTTTTCATTTATGTTTTCATTTTTTAATAATCCAGAGAGTAAAAGCTGTTGGCCAACTTTCTTTTTTCTTTTTTCTTTTTTTTTTTTTTTGACCATTCTTCCTTTCATTTCTGATATTGCTTCCGAATAGTAAAAGAAAATCCAGAAAAATTTGCAATCTTTGGTTAAACCAGAATGGGAGACGGCTGCTGAGACCAAAAATAACCACACACCTGAGATGACAGAATCAATATAATTTCACCCTAATAGGCTTCTGTAAGCAAGAAACAGAATGAAGGAGTGCAGATGATTTTTATGAAAAACAGGCATCATTTCTTTGGTCTGTATTTGGGCTTGCAGAAAGTCCCTTTGATTACATGAGACTTGCGAGTATCCAGAAACTTCTGCAACCTTTGGGAATGAATGCCTTAGGAAACCAGTTCTAGCATCTGAAGTCTGTGGAGAAAGATAAACAGATAGAAAAGAAACAGCCAGCGTGCTAAAAGCACTGTTTCCTACTTTTTTATTATTTGGCAGTAATAACCATATGGTCTTGACACCTGGTTATTTTTAGAGAAAAAAAATATAGAATAATTCAAAATAGTCCAAACAAATTAATCTCGTGATTGATTGAAATTAGTTCCTCTGTACATGAAGCCTCATTCAAGAAACTGTTGATGGTAATGTTTGGGCATCCCTGTATGATAGACTTAAGAATTCTCAAGTTTCAGGAATATGCTGTGATTTACCCTATCTTCAGTCCTCTAAAGAAAGTGGAGCTCCTAGGCATGAGAGGATAATATTCACATCCGGAAATAAGGTCAGAGCCCAGGGCTCAAAACCAAATCTTACAGAACATTTGCTTCACTTGTCTCTTTATGCATCAAAGGCCTGGTTCTTACAGCTGTGGACGTGTACCATGTGCAGACCACCATCCCTAGTTTGACTGATCATGAAAGAGACGAAATAAATTAACTGTACTGAACCGCATTAGAGAACAGGGAATTAGAACACATGTTTGCTTCTATTCTTTCCTTTGTATTCCTGTGCAGGAAAATAATAAGCACTCTATAAGCATTAATTAAGCTCTTCTCATAATGCATTGTGACTGTGCAAAGTATATGATTACATTTGCTGTCTGTGGTAAAAGTGAAGATCCCAGATGCCACAGGATCAAGGTGATGAGTTGCATCACTTGGAGAAACCAGGACATAGGGCTCTACAGTAATTCTCTTATGCTTCAGAAAGTATCACCTCTAATTAGGCTTCTGCAAGGCATCCCAACATGTACAAAATTAGGTACAATCACTGTACCTCCAAATTTACAGGAACTTGGACTATGAGCTCTGTATAGCAGTATATACAATTAAGCAGTTTGGATTAGAAGATTAATTGATAAGCACTGTTTCTCTCATCTTGCACATGAAACAAAAGTGATTAACCCAATGCCAGGCAGAGAGCTATAAGAATCATCAAGATTTACCAGATAAATGACGTAACATACTAAAAAAAAGGACGAATGAACTCCATTTTATTTATTTTTTACTAACATTTATTTTATACAGCAATTAACCTTTTAAAAGCAACATGCTTTAGAAAGCCCTGGGGTATTTTATTTCACTCCCTTTTGAAGTCATTATAATGAGAAAGCATTCCAATTATTCAGATAAAAAAATCTGCATGAGTCATTTCCAAAGTAGCCAAATAATAGTTGAATAATTTACAATGATCACTTGACTTCTCTCTACTTTGACACCAATTTCTTTGCTAACAACGCTCACAAATTAATCATATATGTGTATCCTGAGTCAATTCTATGAGTGTGGGAATCCAGACTTTTTGAAAAGTTTAGTGTCTCAGAGTCATTTTGGGTAAGCAGAGGCGGAAGGGAAGGAAACTCACATCTATTAAGGTGCCACCATCTGCCACACTGAGTGTGAGGCACTTCTGTGCTCCATCTGTACCACTGATTTTCCTGTCTGCAAACTCCTGCTCTCCTTTTCCCATGGAGAGCAAAGGTTGTGGGAAGACAGGGGATTACAACCTTCTAGATGCTCTTAACACCTCATATAAAAGCATAGACTCTGCTGGGTTAAGTAACAGCTTAAAGAAACAAACCCCACATGACACCTTGCACACAATTTATGGCAACATTCGACAGCAGATGGAGAATATGTCTGTTCTAAAGGTGAGGAACACAAAGTTTCCCTGTAAACTGGAATGTGAGTTGGAACAGCCTACTTCAGAGTTAGCACTGACACCCATTTAGGAGGTACTCACTTGTTTCTCTGACATGACCTTTAATACTCTCCCCACTTTCAGAGTCCATGAAGTCCAAGGTTAGCTTGTAAAAGAGAGAGAGGGAGAGGGAGAAGGAGAGAGAGGTGGAGAGGGAGGGAGGGAGACAGAGACAGAAACAGACAGAAAGACAGAGAGAGAGACAGAAACCCAGAGACACAGAGACACAGAGTCAGAGACAGAGACAGAGTAAAATGGCACTACTCACTCAGTCTATAGAAGAAGAATGGGGAAAAGGAACACATTGCTGCAACTAGATTCCCAGACATGTCTCCGATGTACATTCCTGTTCCTTTTAAGCAAGTAAAGTGAGAAATGCTTGCTGGATATGTTGGTCTCTGGTTATTAGCAATTGGACAGGAACTAGAATCGCCTGGGAGACAGGGCTCACGTCAAGCCAGTGAGGGGTTATTTCATTAGGTTATCTGAGGTGGGAGACTCACTTTAAAAGGGAATAACAAGCTTGTCTGGGCTATAAAAAGGATGGATCCTTCTAAACAGAAGCATCCATTGCTCTTTCTTTCCTGACTACTCTACAGTGGGTTGACTGCCTCGAGCTCCTGCTGGGGAACCCACAACATGCTGCAAGTCTAAGCCAGAAAAAAAAAATTTTTCTTAGTTTGCACTTGTCAGGGTGCTTTGTCTCAATCACAGAAAACATATTTAAGACACTATCCAAACAGTGCATTAATATATATTAGTATTCACCTAACTCAGTAAAATGCAAGTAAACGTATGTACGTGAGTGTGTTTATATGCATCTCCTCTTTTCACAAAATGAAACAGAAAGGAATATATTCTTATCTGTAACTACCTGAAAGGGTAGGCAGAAAGTACTGTGATATTTTAATATATAATTCAAAGTTTTACAAAAGCAAGAGGTTTACTTAATCATATTTTACTAAGACATAAACTCTCAAATTTTCTTCCTGGTGTGGTTCCAAACTTTGAGTCTTTAGATACATGTGCTTAAATTGAAGAAGCCATAAAAGTCCAGAAAATAGGAAGGGGCCATGCAGAGCAGTTTCAAGGGCTGGGGATAGCATGTAGATAAAACATAGGTGCTTTGAATGGCAAAGGGGAAACAAGGGATGGAGAGGAATAGGGTTGGTAGGGTGTAGAAGGGCAGGGTAGAGGACAGAGCATGGGGAAATATAAGTCTAGATTTGGAAAAGACAGTATCAAAACCTACTTGGTAAAAGTTTCTTTTTACAATATATATGTGTATACACATACAAAAAGAGTTTAAATGGCAATAACTTATAACAGGGACAATATCTTTTCCAGTCATCCCAAGGAGATCAACTGGAAATCAGACTGTCATGCCTGATAAATCTCTTCTTGTTGATCAGTCAATGGAGTCCTATAGACCCTGTTTTCACTGCTTTGTTTTACCTCCTGTTACTTAATGGTGAAAGAGTATTGAAGATACAAGATACCTAGTCATAGGAAGTGGATTAACCCATGTGATACCAAACAGGAAGCTCTGTCTTCCAACTGGCCATTTCACTATTGGAAGGTGTTAATGCATGTTCCTCAGCAGGAAAGTCATAAACACTAATTCTGAACTCTGCCAGCTACAGTTGACAATTGGTGAGATTGGGAGAAATGTAAACTACCTTTTTCAGATTAGTTTTCAGATTAGAGAGAAAGCTAGTCTACAGGGCAGAGCTAACACCAAGTTCTATAATTGGATCTAGCACCAGTGGCTGAAAACCCCATACAAGCTAGTATAGAACTTTCCACCATTGTTCTGATAAATTTGCAGAGATAAACCATCATGACAGTTTCTATCTTCATACCTATAGGTTAGTGTATTTAGCAACCTAAATCAGAGAAGCTTCTGTTTCAAATAGATGACAATCAATACCAAGATTCACAACTTGTCAAGATACAGGGAATAAAAGATTGTAAGATGTTCAGCCCTAAATGTGAATTATCCATCAAGACTGAAGGACCATTGCAGAGAACTGTAGAAAATGGGAAGAAAGAGTTTAAGGGCTTGAGGGAGGGACTACTGCAAAACTGCCTTCTGGGCATAACAGGGCCTTGGCACAAATGAACTCATGGTAACTCCGACTCCATGCACAAAGCCTGCACAAGATTAAGCCATAACCGCAGGATGGGAGGCAGATAGCCTCATAACCTGTTACACTTTATCGTGAAACTCTTTGCAACTGAAGGCTGCTAAAGGCACAGAGTCAGGTTTCTTCAGTTATGGGACTCCTAGGCTACCAGTGCTTGAATAGATGGTTCCCACACCCAGGCACATACAGGCAGTAGTGAGTGGATTTTACCAGCTTAAAAAAAAATACATGATGCTGGGAGAAGAAAGGTCAAGGACAATGGAAGAGTTTTCTGAGATTGAAGGAGTGTGTTTATATGCATGAATAAAATCCTCACAGAATAAAAATCACACCTAGATAGCACATGTTATTCACACCATACCATGAAAACTAAATTTCTTCCTTCTTTTGGGTTTGTCTTATGTTTTCATGTTTATTAGTGTAGATATAGAATATTCAGTAACAATTTGTATCTGTACAATGTGACGTCAGGAAAAATCTAGAGAATGTATCTTTTCCAGGTCTGTAGCCACCATTAGGTATATAGTGTACTCTTTTTATGTGGAACTTTAATCACTGTGCAAGTATTTTACTAAGATGTATCTACTACTCCTTCCTGAAATCCATTTTATATGTATAGCAATATTCTCTAATTCTAAACTATTTTAATAGTTTCAGCAATAGTTGTAATGTACAAACTCGTCTTTCATTTACTTTCACCAAGACTAAGTGGTTATATTTTATGGATGTTTGTGCATATGCCAACTTACAAAATATTTTATAGAATATATGTGCATAGAATGTATTTATAAATTTATAAATTTCTTCTATTCTTCCCTATTCATACACTCATTGTATTTTGAGCATAAAATTATTCTTTTATACATTTCTATAATATTGCAGAAATGAACTTACCATAATTTCTTTAGTTATTCATAAATAAAATACAATTATTTTGTTTAAAATATTGAAGATCTGACATTTAACTCTGTAATGCATACAAAGTAAGGGGTACCATATCAGATAACATTCTTTATTATTACAAACATAAGAGAAATTAATATCAGAGGGGAAGGAGTACAACCATCAAGTCACATGTTGTAAATTTACTTTCACATTTTTTTAAATCACACTATCATTTCACTTGACTAAGTTCTAAATGCAAACCTTTGCACCTATAATACTACGCCCAAGTGTAACCAACCTCATATGATGTTCAAAACTCAGTTTAGATTTCTTCTTTCAAATAGCATATTTTGACTTCATGTCCCAAAACAAACGGAACCACACATGCTTGCCATATGTTTCCATAGCAACCAGCACTAACTGTCCCACACTGTTTACTGTATTGTATAGAGACTGTTACTTTGCTTTATTCTTGAATGTGAGCAATGTGCCTCACCTCATTAATTTCTGGAAGTCTGGACATAGGTTATGGTGTCCTTATAATATGCCAAGGAAATCCTATAGAAGGACAAGCCATTGCTAAAATACACTGTGATTCTTACTCAGTTTTTTCTCACTATGACATACTAATGCTATGGGAATAAAATCTTTATCCTGCACTTTCATGTTATTATAGGACTGGTCCCCAAGCCAGCATCAGTAAACACTCTGATGATATGTGTTAAAGATGTGAGTCCCTCTCTCCCATACTTGAGGCAAAGAATAGAGAACATTAATAGGACACCCCTCTCCCAAGTGTGGTTTCACAAATCTCTGATGTGACACTGGAATTTCCTGAGTTTCTGTACCAATTCAAAAGTGGAGATCTCAGTACATTGATCACCTTCCAACACGTGGTTTTTGCTCCTTATATTAAAACATCTTTTGAGAAAGCCATAGCACAGGCTTCCTCATTTTCTTTTACTCTCTCATTAAAGATGTAAGTGTGTTCTGCAACACGTGTGGCACATATATTTATCTGAACATTAGCACTATATCCCAAGCTAATCAAGAAAAATATAGTTTCTAACATAGTCATTCCCATGTGGAATCATGAAAACTTGCTTGTCCATAGACAAGGCCACTATAAGTAAAGTTTCAGTAAAGGTAAATGTAGGGAAGAGGGAAAGAAACATGTCTACTCTGAGATGAAGTAAGCATTTCCTGGAATAGAGAGATTGAAGACATGTGAGAGATGTCAGCAAAGCACTTGTAAAATGCATAATAAAGAAGAAAACAGAAGCAACATCAAATGTAAGGCAGTTAGTTTGGGGATTATATAAAGAAAACAAAACGGCAACCAACAGAATGGGAAAAGATCTTCACCAACACCACATCAGATAGAGGCCTAATATCTAAGGTGTACAAGGAACTCAAAAAGCTCGACACCAGAGAATCAAATAACCCTATTAAAAAAATGGGGTACAGAGCTAAACAAATCTTTTTCAGTTGAGGAACTCCGAATGGCCGAAAAACATCTGAGGAAGTGCTCGACATCCTTAGCCATCAGGGAAATGCAAATCAAAACAACCCTAAGATTCCACCTCACTCCAGTCAGATTGGCCAAGATCCAAAACTCAGATGACAGCAGATGCTGGCGAGGCTGCGGAGAAACAGGAACACTTCTCCACTGTTGGTGGGGTTGCAAGCTAATACAACCACTCTGGAAATCGGTCTGGCGATACCTCAGAAAATTGGATATAGTACTACCTGAAGACCCAGCTATTCCACTTCTGGGCATATACCCCAGAGACACTTTAATACACAACAAAGATATATGCACCACAATGTTCATAGCGGCTCTATTTATAATAGCCAGAAGCTGGAAGGAACCCAGATGTCCTTCAGAAGACGAATGGATACAAAAATTGTGGTACATATACACAATGGAATACTACTCAGCCACCAGAAACAATGACTTAACCAAATTCTTAAGAAAATGGCTGCATCTAGAGAAGATCATCCTGAGTGAGATAACCCAGTCACAAAAGAACTGACATAATATGCAGTCACTGATAGTGGGATGCTAACCCCAGAGGCTTGCACTCCCCCAGAAACAACTCACAGACTGTATGAAGTCCAAGAAATAAAGAAAACAAAAACTATACATATATTCACAAAACAAGAAGACTTTGACTATTTCCATGTTGCGTTTTGTTTTGCATGTACTTTACGCTTATTGCAACTAGTACGTTTTCAATGCATACTGTCAAGCCCTTGAAAAAAATCAAGTACCGACTAAAAAACATATTCACATGGTTATATGTAAAATTTATTTTAATGTCTGAAAAAACAGTTCTGTTTTTTTTTTTTTATTGTTTTTATTTCTGTTTTTAATCCAAACAAAATGATCTGTTTGTTTGTGTTTTCTTGTAGTTTTTTGAGTGATTTTTTGCCCCTGGGTCTCCTGTAATTGTTTAAGGGAGTTATTTATGTGCTTCTCCAAGATCTCCATTATCATCATGAAGTATGATTTCAAGTCCAGGTGTTGTTTTCTGGTTAGTGTGCTTAGCAATCCACTACTTACTGTGTTGGGAGAGCTGGGTTCTGATGATGCCAAGTTGTCTTAGTTTCCATTGCTTAGGTTCCTTATCGTTCCTCTTGCTGTATTGTTACCTATGATTGTAGGTGCTCTTTTTGTCTCTGAGTTGAGCCTGTCTGTCCTGTGGATGTGAGGGCATGTCGGTTCAGGAAAAAAATTTGCTTCTGGATGTTTGTCTAGGCGGGCAAGTAGTGAGTCCTGATTGTAATGGCTCTGTTCTCTTGCAAGACAACTCTTGGGCCTCAGCCTGGTGCAGAAGGGTCCTGAGTGTTGATTGCAGTTGCCTGGCCCTCTAGCCTGGCTGGAAAAGACACGATCCCAGAGTGCATCATGCTACCTGGCCTCCAGGAGCTCCAGGCTATCCCTCCCAGGGCAGCCTGAAGGGTATGTGGTAAGATCCAGTTGGCTCAGGTAGGAGAGCTCTTGCAAGGCTCCTCTATGGGCTCAGCTTTGTTCAGACAGGTCCTGAGTTAATGGCGGTCCCCGTGTCCCATTATTATTTCTTGTAATAAATGATAGGTGGATGGAATGTCTGCTGTGAGTTGTGTTTCCCAGCAATGACAAGTAACTTTCACCCATAAAATATTGACAATATATCTGCCCAAAAAAGTCATGAACAGTCTTAACAGTAGTAGAAATTAAAAGAAATCTCGCAAGGCCTATCTATACACAAATAACTAAAAGTAAGGAACACCTTTAGAGAGAAAAAAATTCTTCCCTAAGGATGAGAATTCTGTGTATCTAATACCAAATGGTGAGCCCTAAAATATAGATACAGCCAAGGAACACTTTATCTATCTATCTATCTATCTATCTATCTATCTATCTATCTATCTATCTATCATCTATCTACCTAACTCATTTTATCTTTATCTCTATCTCTATAAACTCTATCATATCTATCTATACATAAATAGATAGTTGTGTGTTTATTCATTTATATATATATAAAAGCAGTGGATAAGGAAGAAGCTGTGACTATGGGAGACAGTAGTGAGAGATATTCCACAGACAGAAGTGAAGAGAGTAACAGTGAAAAAAAAGTAAATACACACACCCACACACAAGCACATATATACATATATATATACAAATTTACATATCTACATGCACACACACACACACACACTCACACACACACACACACACACACACATATAAAATCCTTAAAGTGTTATTTATAGTCCAGTCATTATGCCACTCCAGGACTACCATCTTACTGTTAGTTCCTCATTCCGTTCCTTCCACCCATACAAACTCCTAGTCTCCAGGAGGATGCCCCCACCTGCCTCCACCAAACCCACCCTGCCAGGCCTCCCTATTTCCTGGGTTCTCATTTCTCTTAAGGTTTAGGTGTATATTCTCCAACTGAGGCCCAGCAATGAGATGTAATTATATTTAAAAATTAAAAAGGGCATGCCTCAATTCTTCTTTTACATTTCACAACTATGGAATACCAAAATGAGCTAGTATAATATAAAGATATGATTAAAAATAAGTAAATCTTCATGGAAGGAAGTTTGTTTTGTTCAGATTTTTGAGTTTTGGTTGTTTATTTTACTGTAATCTTAAATTATTTTGCAAAAATATCACAAAGATAATATAAACATGGAAAAGCATCTTATAGGGAAGAGTAGATGTTAGAAAACATGAGATGTAAAGAAAAAACATGGAGCGTGAGCTGATTCTGCAAATTCATTTGGAAAAACAACAACAGAAAACCCAAGAGAGCAAAAACTATTCTCAGTAATAACAGAAGGATCTGGGGGGATCACTATCCCTGATCTCAAGCTTTATTGCAGAGCAATAGTGATGAAAATTGCATGGTATTGGTCAGAGACAGGCAGGTATATCAACAGAATAGAATTGAAGACCCAGAAATGAATCCACAAACATATGGTCATTTGATCTGTGACAAAGGAGCTAAAACCATCAAATGCAAAAAAAAAAAAAAAAAAAAAAAAAAAAAAGACAATATTTTCAAAAAAATTAATGCTGATTGAACTGATGGTTATCATGAAGAAGCATGCAAATAGATCAATTCTTATCTTGGTACAAAGCTCAAGTCTAAGTGGATCAAAGACCTCGACATAAAACCAGACAACTGAAACTAATATAAAAGAAAGTGGGAAAGAGCCTTGAACACATAAGCACAGGGGAAAATATCTTGAACAGAACACCAGTGACTTATGCTCTAAGATCAAGAATTATCAAATGGAACCTCATAAAATTGTAAAGCTTCTGTAAAGCAAGGACATTGTCCAAAGGACAAAATGGCAACCAACAGATTGAGAAAAATATCTTTACCAATCCTACATCTGAAAGAGGGGCTAATGTCTAACATATACAAAGAACCTAAGATGCTAGACTCCAGAGAACCAAATAATTCCATTTAAAGATGGGGTACAGAGCTAAATGGAGATTCCTCAACTGAAGAATATCAAATGGCTGAGAAGCACCTAAAGAAATGTTCAACATTTTTAGTCCTCAGGAAACTGAAAATCAAAACAACCCTAAGATTCCATCTAATACCAGTCAGAATGACTATGATCAAAAACTCAGATGACAGCAGATGATGGCTAGGATGTGGAAAAAAGGAACACTCCTCCAGTGTTGGTGGGGTTGTAAGCTGGTACAACTATTCTGGAAACGGTCTCAACCCTGGCAATGGTGCTATATATGGGTTTTAACTAGTGGAACAGGCTCAAATCTAATCTGGATTTCACAACACCAATGAACCATTTTCTTTATTGGATATTTTATTTATATATATTTCAAATGTTATCCCTTTCCATGTTTCCCCTTCAGAAACTCTCTATCCCATACTCCCTCCCCCCACTTCTCTGAGGATGTTCCTTACATACCTACCCACCTACTCCTTACTCCATGCCCTATTTTGAATTGACCCCCATTAATAGATTTTGTTTCTGAAGCCTTTTATTCTTTCATTTGATATTTTAATTCTGTATTTTAAAATATGTTTTTATTGTTTTTGAGTTACCAATAAAACTATATGTCTATGTTTTGTTTAAATAAAAAAATTAGGTGTAAAAAAAAAAAAGCCACATTTTATTTATTTATTATTTTTTAAAAAAAAGATTAACCATCTCTGTATTCTTTGGCTGGGCTAAAACTCTTTAGAGAGCAGTCATTTTGGGTGTGATTTATGTCTTTTTGTAAGTCTTACTATATATTCAAATGAATTTGAACATGGCTGGTTACATTCAATTTTGTGAATGCTTAGAAATAAATGAACTATATGTTCTTAATTTCTTATCAAAATTAATAAATATTTTTAAACAATGGAAGATAAACTGCTTTCATCTTCCCAAGTTTTCATTCTACCTGCCTGAATCTTTATATTTAAAACATCTACCCACTTACTGTCTAACCTAAATTTATAAAATTTTTAGTTGCTGCTCTTGATCCTAATCCTGGATGAAGGTTTCTTGTATTTTTAAATCACACTGAAAAGATGGTCCAGCTAGGCAGCTTTAAAAGTTATATGTCTCCTTTGCCTCCAGACAAAGAAAAATATATTTAATCCATTCTTGCAGATAAATTCATCAAAACTCAAGGCCTGTAGAAATGGTTACTGTTGCCTTTTGTAGTTTCTGGCTGAAAATATCTGAGTTATAAGGGAACTGACAGATCACCTGACCCAGTCCTCAGAAGCGGAGATAAAAATAACAACATTGAGGTTGAGGTAGAACACTAGATGGAAGAGTGATGTTTTATGATTGAACCACATTGTCTTGTTAAAACCCTTATGCAAAATGGCCTACCTTGTATAAAGGGGACCATTCTGTTTTCTGGAAAATGAATGCACGTAAAATTAGTCTTGAAGTCCACCCACACGAAACAAAGACACACTCTAGCATTTTCCCTTCTTGAAAAATCATTAATCAACTCTCTGAGACCCAAAACAACACACTTAAGACTACCTGTCTACACTAGATTTTACTTGGGGGTATTTTAAGTCAAATAGCATTAATATTTCATTAGGATACAGCAAGTCTCATGCTAAACTCTGTCATAAATAAAACGTTTACCAAGAATGAAGATTATCTTTAAGAGATTTTGGTAATTGAATTAATGAAGTAATTCCTCAAAATATAAATAAAATTAAATCTAGTAATGACAGTAGAACAGGATTACAGGCATGTTCTCCAACTCAGCTCTCAAATTACACTTAACTTGTCCAGAAGAAACACATAATTTATAGAAGTACATAAAAATAATACAATGAAGTAAAACTCTTGATGAATATGAAGAAATTTATTATCCCTGATATCTTGTGAATTTTGAAGTTACAGTACCATAAAATGAAACAGATGTGACAGATATTATTAAAGTTGTTCATTAAATTTCCACAAATCAGGAATTGTCAAATAATTGTTTTACTTATTTGACACCTAACTGAACTGAGATGTTTTTAGAGGTACAAGACATGGCCCTAACAAAAATGTAACCCAGATATCCTAGTATCCAAAAATTGTTAGTCTTCTAGAACTTCTTCAACCAGATTGAATCTCATGGGGAACACATAAAGCCCCTCTGCATCTTCATTGATGTACAACTAATGAGCCATACCTGTCTGCTGGGGCACTGGAGAGATAGCTTAGATATTGAACCTCAGATCACAGCTCAAGCAAAATCTAGAATGGGTGTTAACACTGGATGGAGACTCCTGTAGCATGCAGAAGATACAGTAGTGGTCTTACCCCATTTCCAGGTTGTGGGAACTACATTTCAATACATATATGTTTAAAATTAAACACAACATTGATCTCCATTGATGCTGTGATTCCCTACATACACATACCTATGATGAAGCTTAACTAATAACTCAGATATCATTTGTACATTAGTAAAAATGGCAATAGATTAAAACAGTTTAGCATTGTTAGATGTTCTTGTTTCACAATGCCCCTATTGCTCTGTGAAGGTGTCTTGGCAACTTCTCCATAACCCAAGAATAAACTTTAGTGATGATCAGGGTACCATAAACAAAGTAAATAGATAGATGATTCATATCCCTTCTTGGAAAGAATAAGGTAGTATATGATTATATCAAATTACTCTATATGACATACAACTACAAACATAAACATTTAATTTATGAAATTTTTCTTTTATTAATTTGACATTACTGTGGACTGTAGGTAACAGGAGTTGCAGAAAGTGAAAAGTTCATGAAGATAGGCTACTGCTTCCATATTCTGCTCTGTCAGTCATTTACATAGTTGTAGATAGTTACTAAGTTACTATGTACAAAAACAGTTTCCTTTAAGGTGAATACTTTTGTTTTGTAATGACTCAATGAGGCAAAATAAGTAACCCAAATAACAAAAAGAAGAAAACTTATTCTGTTCAGAGACCTTGGGATGGCAAATGTGTTGTCCAGAAGTTGAAACTAAGACACCTAATGACCAAGCAGGTAGACACAGCAGTGTAAAGGGGCATCATCAGTAAGCAGGGACAACTTCGGAAAGATACAGATTTAAATAATTAGTGGGGACTCTACATTGTTTGATTAGAAACAGGAACAAAAGCTATGAAAACAGAGAAATAAGTACTTACCAATTGCTGGTTGTCTACTATTTAACCTAACAGATATTGCAGTGCTGGTGAGATGATTCAAAAGCTGTGCCTAGCAACAGACCTCAGGACTTGGTTTAATATTAGTACTAATATGGAAGAAGGGAAAATCTGATGTTATACTCTGAATGTAAATTACATATACAGTCACACAGACACACAGACACAGACACACAGACACATACACACAAAGGCAAACATAGGAAAACACAGAGTGTAAAAAGACCAAATATTCTATAAATGCAAAACTTGAGATCAATATCCTCTAGCAGACTTCCCTATGGTTTCTTGTAGGTAGGAAACAAAGCTACCACTAATTTTGTTAGGCCACAAATTTTGGAGCCCGTAGTCTTAACAAGAAGATTGCGATCAAGAAGCAGAAACGCTTAGAATAATCACTATTAAAATCACATGTTACGGACAGTTCCTTACCCACATAGCATAATGAATGGAACAAGAGTTGGAGCCAGATAAAAACATGTCAGAGGTTACAAGCTCCTGGTCTGTACCAAATTTTTAATATATCAGAGGAATAATAAGACATAATTCATGCTAATTGCTAAAGTAAAATATATGACAGGTACAGTATAAAAGTGCTGATTTTAAGCTACCCTGAAAAGGCTATTTGTAGAAATGGATAACATTCTTCACGTCTCTGTATACCTTTCCCCAAGTTTCTGACGTCCATATGAACATACTGGGCCACATGAGGACATGAGTTAACACTGCTTGGATAAAAAAAATATATACTTCATATCTTGGAAATATATGGCTTAAGATAGCTCATGCTATGCCTTCTATGAGTAGACTGTTTTTCAAAATGTCACTAAGGACGCTAAAAGAAAAATGAGCATACATTTATTTAGCACCTACTGGTGTCATAACTTTATGGAAAATGTTATTTTGGTACCTTAATGAGTGAACATTTACTATGCATACACAGTCAACCAAAGAAGAAAAGCATATTGTGGATGTACTATATCTTAGCGTGAGAGTGATTGTCTAGCAGCTGCAACACTCTCATTCTGATCCCAAGTACCTATTATAAAATCATAAACATTCCGGTTAATGAGGGTAGAGCATAAGGTGAAATGTTACCTTCCTTAGTTCAGTAGTTTTTCATGAAGTTGCTAAAATATTTTGCATATTCATTTCGCAGGTCAGAGCTCTAAACATATTCAACTGTGACTTTGATAACATGGCTAGAAGTGCTCCTTACTGGCTGTTCAGCAACACCTCTTTATAGCTAGAGGTACTTTCCTGGTCCTCACGGCTGCCAACCATGTAGCTCCCTGCCCTGTCCAAAGTGTTCTCTATCTTTCTAGAAAGGTCAAGTTAAGTGAACCATACTACACTGAGGCTGGGAGTAAACAACACACTTTTGACAAGCAGTGGAAGAATATATTTAGCTTTCAAATTCAGGGGAAAAGAAGATTTGTATGAGATGGAGAAAATTATGCTGGGAAAAATGTGGCTCCTATGTGAAGAAGATTGTCTCAGGAAATTGCACACCCCTAGCCCCATGTTTAATAGATACATCACAGCTGAATAAGATAGATATTTAATCAAGATGAAGTATTCTCTTTTAATTTTTTTTAAAGAGGGATGCCTGCGTTGAGACTGACAGATGGATTTAGATGTCCCGAGGATCACTTTACTCAAATATTCCAGATATTTCAAAAAGAGTCAACAGCACTGGTTGATATAGTATTGTGTGCATATTCGTGTAGCTGTGTTGATAGCAACTTGCTGTACGTATTATTTTTTCAAAAGCCTCCCCCGTAGAGACAAATAGCCTGAGGTAAATGCAAAAACTGTACTTCCAGCTTTTGACTGGAGGCTTAACTCGTCAGTGATCATGATTTACATAGTGCTCCTCTCCTCCCTGCCTGGGAAGTTGCATTAGCTTCAAGCTATGTCCTCTGTTTAAGAGGCAGGGGGAGAGAAATCCTGCCCATTTCAAGCTGTTTTAGATTGTTGATATGAGATCTGGATAATGTAGGCGAACTGGTCTCATGGTGAATACTGAGACTACAGTAGATGTTATTTTAAGGGTAGTTGGAGTTGTTTAAAGAGAGAGGGAAAAAACAAAAACAAACAAAACAAAACCTCAAACATGTTTACCTTGCATTTTCAAAGGAAATTTTTATATTAGCCAGAAAGTATTTTATGCATCCTGTCACCTTAGCAAAATCCTTAATATACTTAATAGTCCAATACTATTGGACAAATACAGTAGGTGACTTTTACTCAATCATTTCTCAGTACTTCAAAATAACAAGTTGATCAATTTTATTGAATTTTTTAAAATCTAGAAAATTTCACACCATTTTCTAAACTATGCGTGTGTTCAGTTATATGCTATAATGGGAGAAGTTGAGAAATTGTAACTTTCTTATAGCACACTAGACCAGGACACTGAAGGGGAAGCTGGCCTGGCTCGATCAGTCTGTAGACCATGAAATTTTTAATCTCAGGGTCTTGGGCTCAAGCTTCATGTTGGGCACCAATTATCAGTCTGTATATCAGACTCTATCCTTGAAGATCTTCAGGGGTTCTGGCCTAGCTAGAGTGTTCAAAAAGTTTATGCTCCCCGAAGGGATCCGCTGTTCTCTTCCTTGGCTGTGGCTACTACTCTAGAGCAGCAAGACATTACTACACAGAGGGTGGCTGCCCCAAACAGGTAGGGAACACGGACTCCCACCACTACTTTGACCACTGCAGCTGCTCTGGAGTTGGTGCTAAGTGGCAAGATGCTGAAGGGGGCTCTGCTAGCATCACAGTTGGGGCCACCGGGCATGTAGTGATTGAGCTGGGTACAGACAACTTCCAGGGGTCAAAGCTTTGGGAGAGAACTCTGTTCGGGAGGAAGTGTTATAACTCTTCTATGACTGAAGCTCTCAGACAATCCTTGATACAGTGATTTTTGTATCTCTTTTCCTACTGGATAGGGCCTTATATACATTTTGGGGTAGTTTGGAGTCTGATAGTAGACTTGGCTTGGTCTGAGGTATTAGGAATGTTTCATCTGCATGTGGAGGAGTTGATTTCTATTGGTGGAACTATTTGGGAAGGATTAAGAGGTTTTTTGGAAGTGGTGTATGACTCTGGGGTTGGCTCTGTGAGGCTTCAAAAAACAACACCATTCCAGTTGTTGTTTTTTGTTTGTGGACTAGATCTAAACTCTGAATTACTGTTCCTGCACCATGCCTGCCTGCCTGCTGCCATACTCCTTGCTATTGCTGTCATAGTCTTTGCTATTCTCTGGAACCATGAGCGCCAAATTAAATATTTTCTTATATAAGTTAACTTGATCATTGTTCATTATCACTGCAATAGAAAAGTAACTAAGACATACCTCATGTGATTTTTATGTGCAGTAAGTGAGATGTACCCTGAGTATTTCATTGAGAATCATAAAAGTCCTTAAGCTATTGTTCAATCACATCATGATTGCTTGTAATTAGATTCCTTCTTTCCTTTGGGGACATCTATGGAATAGATTAGAATACTATCACAATTAAAAACTTTTTAAAAATTTTTTTGCAAAACATCTTGCTTTCATAAAACAAATAGAATATCTTAGGTGAACATTAAAGCAAAGGACTAATGATGGATTTATATATCATTGTGAATAAAACCAAATTCATTTTGAAATTATTGTGGTTAATGATAATTGTTATTTATTATTTAAAGAGTTAATAATCATTTATTAAAATTGAGATTTTGGTTTTTCACATTTATGTGAAAGTGTATCATATTGAAATTATTACAAATATAAAGTTCTTTGCATTCAATACTTACAAATTTTTCCATTAAGTTTTCATTTATTTCAACAAGTATCAGATAATACAAATCATAGCATTTTAAAAAGATTTGAGAATGTGGTGGTGAAGCTGTTCTTTAAATTGTGCACAAGGAAAAATAGTAATAGAAATGTACTAAGTTATTACAATAGAATCACTTTTATCAAACATGTCTAAATAGTTTTTATATTGGTTGAAAATTTTATTAAAATACTGATTATTGTGATGTGACAATTACATTTACATATAATAATAATAAACTGGCCTAGCCTAGTGATGTGACTTTAATCCCCACACTCTGAAGGCAGAGGGAGGCAGTTCCCTGTGATTTGGAGGCAGGCCTGTTCTCTCTAAGGAGTTGGAAGCCAAACAGTCCTAGAAGTGAGATCCTGGTAAGAGCTTCAGACATGTCCACTAAAGTCCACTCTGTGTACCTATGTATGTGCACAGCTGCAAGGGGATTTGCATTTTCTGCTGTTTCAAACCTAACCTTGTGGCTCACAGAGTTTGCCTTTTGTTAGTTGATGTATAAGAAATAGCAAATTGTAAAAAGAAAAAAAAACTACTATTTACTTAGGGAGATGATTGACATTGAATTTCAACTATGTGGCTCTCATGCTTTAGCATTTCCTGGGGAAGAGGAGGGAATAACTGGATAGGCTACAAAAGTTTCTATTATGCTGAGACTTTTATACAGTTTGAAAGAAGCCAGAACCTTGAGGGGGGCTGTGAGGAGCTGCAGAGGAGGAAGATTTTGCATTTGCAAAGACTCTTGGAAGTCTCAAGGTCCAAAAGAACCATCCTTTCTTCAGATCCCACAGTGGTTCTCTCAAGGGAGAGGAGCATCCACCTGGCACCCCTTTCTTCTCACAAACACTTGCATCTCAGGACTTCCTGGGCACAGTGATTTCCTTTGTAAATATGGCCGAGTTTCCCTGCTAGGCAGCTCATTGTAGGCAACTATACACAAACACTGGAGGAGCCATGAGGCCTTGAACCTATGCAAATCCAAGCCTGGGACTATTTCCATGCCCCAAACCTCCAAAAATCTTTAACAACAGAGGATTTCTTCAACCTTTAGCAAAAGGACTCTCCCGTCTTCTTTGCACTTCTGTTTCTCTGGTTTACATTACGCATGCCCAGAATGTGGGGTGCTGGAATATATTAAGGAACATAATCTAGGATGACAGAAAGCTAGGAGGTCACAAGGCAGTGTGAGCATTTGAAAACCTGTCTTAATAATGTCCCTGGGGAAGATGTCTATTATTCATCCAGATTTGCAGTGTCCATTTGCCAGGGTAAATGGGGAAGCTGCATGGTTCGTGCATTTAAAGAGACCACAGAGGGCACCTGAGAGGACGGGGAGCTTAAGAGGTGATGGGATTCAGGGTTTTCTTATGTTCAGTATTGGCTTGCAGCTGGATTTAAGAGTAAAAGTAAAACCTGTGCTAATAATCTCAATATACTTCCTAGTAGAAAGGAGTCATCATGAGACACCTACCTCCTGACATGTTCAGGATTCCATAGAATCTGCACAAGTCACAATGGTAAGAGGAGAATACACCCAACAAGAACAGATGATTGATTTTATTGTGGGTCTCAAAGTATCTTAGTTTACTTCTTGGTGTCCTAGTTCATTTGGATAACAAAAACATTTTTGGAAGAACAAACTGTGTTGGATAAAAATATGAAGTTTTCCATGTTTCCATGTTCAAAAAGAGCATATCCATGTGGGAAGAAACATAAGGGAGAGCCAAATAAAGAGAAGGAAGTGGTGGCTCCAGAATGGCGAAATGAAGATTTGGTTCGGTGAAGCCCATTCTATACTCCAATCCAACTTTCAATCCTACTGACCACTCCTTCCATGGAGTGACTCAGTATCTCTCAAGGTGTGTGTATACTCTTTGGGAATGGGTGATAGTAACATCTTATCCCATAAGTGATATGCAAATGCAATAAAGTATGACATAGAAGGCACTAGCCCATTGAACAATCTTAATTTCCTTGCTAACATCTACCAGAGCCTCACATTATTTGTTTTGTTTATCAAATAAATATGCATGTGCTCAAAGGTATTTGTAAACTTCCCACAGCCTCCTTAAGGCCATTTTAACTTTAAAATCAATTGCACAGTCTATGTTGTTTCTGTGACCAAATACAACAATAATAAGTACCAATGCAATAGTTTATTTTTTTTTCCACAGGGTCCCCTGTGCATACTGCATGGATTTGGACTTGACCTGCTGATATAACAAGGGCATGAAGAAAGGGCAGATATATAGAAACACATACCGAAAAACTGGAACCAGATGAGGATGCACCAACAACTATGTAATAATCCAGAACAGCAACTTGCTTTATTGTACTCAGTATGAGAAGAAGAGCTCAGCCGTGCTGATTGGAGGTCTCTGGAGGAAAAGCTGGGTTACAATTATCTGGCAGTAAAGAGTGGCATAAGGAATATTATTTCCTTTCCTTGTCTTCTGTTAAAAAATATTGGAGAATGTGAAATATGAACTATGAGATACAATAATTTCAGATATTCTGTGTTAAGTCATTATGTTCCTAATCAGCTTTGAATCAAATGATCACAATTGTGTTTTGGGCATCCATGGTGAGAAAGCATATAAGGTTCAAAGGCCAACAGTTTATTCCTAAATGTTTAAGAAGAAAGACCATCATATCTGTTGGTTCTCTCAAATTGTTCTGACTTCCTGCTGAGACGGGCCAGCTGTGGCTATTCAGCAAATGTCATGTATTAAAATAAAAATGCATCTATCTTAAAAAGGAGAAGAAAAAAAAAAAGGAGTAAGAACTACTACTCTATGATCAGAACTGCCTTCTATGTTTGTGTTAACCCATTTAAACACATCTGTTCATGGACTAAAACAGAGCAGTCTCTATTTGTTGAGATACAACAGTCTTCCTCAAATTCAGCCAATATACCTCTCCTCCACAAACACTGCCTCCCTCTTCCCTCCTTTCTCTCTCTTTCCCTTCTTTTGTTACCTTCTAATTTCTATCACTTTCAATCCTTCCCTTTATTTATTTATTTTTGCATTTGCATGTGAATACTTATCACTCTGTTTGCTTTCTGCTTCTTTGCTACTTTCTTGTACTCTGGCATGTCTTAGTTAAGGTTTCTATTGATGTAATAAAATGCCTGTAACCAAAATCAACTTCAATATCTAGAGAAAAAGGATGATTTCATTTTACATTTACAGGTAAAAGGCCATCATTGAAGGAAGTTTTCGCCCCTAGCTGATGAAGAGGTCATTGAATAAAGCTACTTAACCTTTTGCTCCTGATGGCTTGCTCAGTCTGCTTTCTTTCTTTTTACTTTTTTTTAAAGTTAGATATTCTGTATTTATATTTGAGGTGTTATCTCTTTCCGCTGCCCTGCTCCTATCTCCCCTCCCCTTCCACTTGTCTTCATGAAGGTGCACTTCCTCCTAATCACCTTCTCCACGCCATTGCCTTGGCATTCCCCTATACTGGGAAAGCATGTCCTCCCTCAACAAAAGGCCTCTTCTCACATTGATACCTGACACTAATATTTTCAGCTACATATGCAACTGGATAAATAGGTCCCTCAATGTTTGCTCAAAGGTTGGTGTTTTAGTCCTTGGGAATTTTGGAGAGTTTGGTTGGTTGATAATATTCTTCACCTGAGGTTGCAACCCCTTTCAGCTCCTTTAATCCTTTCTTTAGCACCTTCATTTGGGTCCCTGTGTTCAGTCCCATGGTTAGCTGCAAGCATGCTCAGCTGCATCTATATGACTCTGACAGATTCCTGGAGGAGGCATCTTTATCTAGTTCCTGCCAGTAAGTACTTCTTGGCATCGCAATAGTTCTTGGATTTGGTGGCTGCATAGGTGGTGGATCCCCAGGTAAGGCAGTCTCTGAGTGATCTTTTCTTCAATCCCTGTGTCTCTATTTGACCTTGCATTTACTCCTGTGAGTGTTTTATTCTCCCTTCAAAGAAGGACTGAGGCATCCCCATTTTGGTTTTCCTTCTTTTTGAGCTTCATAATGTCTGTGAATTGTTTTGTGGGTATTCAGAGCTTTCTGGGGCTATTATCCACTCAGTCTGCTTTATTGTAGCCATGAAGTTCCCACACCTTCAGTGATTTGGGCCCTTCTATGTCTGCCAACCATTAAGAAAATTATATACAGACTTGCCAAAAGGACAATCCACTGGTGGCATATACCCAATTTTGTTTCCCTCTTCTCAGATGATTCTTACTCATGTAAAGTTACCATAACACAGACCTACATGGGATGTTCAACTGTTGACCTAGTGACAGGATTTTATCAACTACATATGCCCTGAAACACCTTCACATCCTGAGATGCATGAAGCTTATGACTTACATGTTGCACATTCCTAAATATCATTTCCTTTGTGAATACACATCATTTTCAGAATTCAGTCTCATTGTTTATTTACTGCATGCCTCTGTGGTTTGTATGTTTTGATTTAATTCCATGCCCAATATTATTTATATGGATAGAGTCATGAGACACACTAAAGAACTCATGTCTACATGTTCACTGTCTCATATTTCAGTCTTGTCTTTCTGCTATCGATCCATCAAATGATAAAATTAGAGGAAAAGATGAAGCTATTTAAATACATGCCTGCTAATCTAAGTGATACACTGAATTTGGAAATTGTTATTTAAAATAATCAGAACATTAGCTTAAGACTCTAATGACAAAAAAAAAAAAAAAAAAAGGTAGAAAGAAGTCATAAGAAACAGTGGCCTTGATTAAGAAGTCAAGTTATAGGAATCCTACAATGGTTTCTGAAAAAAAGAAAAAGAAAAAAATTAATAAGCTTCACAAGGCTGATTTTAAAATGCTCTTCAAAAGCAGAAATGTAACCAGAAGATGAGCCCTTGCCAATGCTCTGCTGCCTTGTGATAATAGACATTTGCACATACACATGTGTTCCCATTGTCTAGTTCCCCCTCTTTCTCTCTCTCCCAAACACACACGTACACACACACAAACACACACATGCACATACACACACTCACACAAAGACACACATGCACAAACACACTCTCACACAAACACATATACTCACAAAAACACACATACACACACATGCAAACAAATGCACACACATAAGGCATACTGTTGCAATGAAAGAAAAAAATCACTTAAAGGCTTAGGCTCACACAAGCACAGGAAAAGAAAGGTGAAGAAAGACTCCACTATAAATAACCCTGCCACATTCTAAATAAAGCCTCTGGGTAGCTGGGAAATCTGACTTGCTTTGAGGAGTTATTGGATTTGGTCAATTTTAATAGCCATGTTTGCTCTTTCCCCAAATTACTTTCCCTC
Source organism: Micromys minutus (assembly GCF_963924665.1). Classification (NCBI taxonomy): domain Eukaryota; kingdom Metazoa; phylum Chordata; class Mammalia; order Rodentia; family Muridae; genus Micromys; species Micromys minutus. The sequence goes on from NC_137959.1 coordinate 23,100,959, forward strand.
AGAGACTTGTCTAAAGGCATGAGAGGTTTCTTCTCAGTAGACCCAGTGGATAAAGTGTGCCAGCAGCAAAGAACATGATCAGGACACCCAGAGGAAGGCCATTATGCTCAGGGTTGAAAATCACTAAGAAGAACAGGACAAGTGAATGAGAAAGTCACACAATAAACAGATGCACAGAGTTCCAAATGGCCGTAAGAAGTCACTACAATGAGCAATGTATTGCTCCCTCCACCTCTGCAGTCTGGGCAATACATCCCAGCAGCTCAGATTCCAGCATTCGGGGAACTGTTACTGAATTATTCAACATCAGCACAATTAGTTCAGGCAACTTGAGGGTACAAGCACTTTGTCTTCTTTTAGCTCTTGTCTATGTGGACAGAATTTTATGTTTCATTCCCCCTAGACCATTATATGTTACTTTCTGCTGTTCTTGTGGTTCCTACTTTAAGAAAAACCTAGAAAATTGCACACTTGTTACCAAAGACCTTAGTGAGTAACTTAATGCCTCAGCTTTGAGGGGAGCTAAGAATCACACCAGGTTCAGAAAAACCATTTAACGATCCTCACCCAGATCATTGAAAATGACTGCTTTAGAAAACCTTAATTCTTGTAGTTATAAAGCGAGAGACAGTAGCAACCTGAAAATATATATCAAAGAAATAGCAAGATGCCTGAAACATTGACAAAAGTATTCACCAGCTAATGCTTTCTCCACATCATTTCCTTTTATTTCTGAGACAGCAATAATTATATATTTGCAGGTACAATAGCCATTAATGTAACCAGAGTATATGAAGATGACTGATCAATAGTACATAAGTATATAGAAGAATATATGATCTTTTAAAAAATATGTGTGTATGTTCATGTTCATGTGTGTAAGTGCTGGTGTTTGAACACTGTGGCACACCTGTGAAGTTCAGAGTGCAGCCAGTAGCATGTTTGAAAAAAAATATTTTGTCTGTGCCTGGATATTTTGCCAAGCTACCTGTCCTACCAACTTCCTGGCATCTTCCTATCATACCTTCCTTCTCACTATAGGATGGCTGAGATTGCCGAGCTGCACAATCACCACATCTGACTTTATATAAGTTCTGATAATCAGAAGTCAGGTTCTCATGCTGGTGCTGTAAGCACATTAACCAGTGTGCCATATTATTAGCCTCGACACAGGTTCTGCTCATGGAAGGATGACTGCAGTCACCACATGCAGATGCCTCGAGCACATATTCTGTCACCTAAGTTTTGCCATTCAAACATCTCTAATATGTGCTAAGCTATTATACCGAACCATTCTATACTAATCATGAGTCAATGATTTGGTCTTTGTGAGTGGTCTCACTGTTCTCATCTGCATATTGGAGGTCTCATCCTAGGACGTTAAGAACTTACCACTTACGATTCAGGTGTGAGACTTGGCCAGCAACCTTGATACAAACCATCACCGTGGAAAGCCTCAAAAAGACTGTTTACCTGGTGATTTAAAAAAAAAAATTTCCTTCTCCTCCTTAATATCTCTGAATCGAGCTTTCAATTTTATATTCACCCCAATGATGTTCACAGGAAACACTGTGCAACAGAGCTGGTCCTTTATTTTTAAGATTACAACAAAAAAGCAGAAATGTGTACCTAGTGTTTTACCGTCTGCTCTCTCACAATCTTCCCAGGCCTTTCTGAGCAAGCTCATTTGGATTCTGCAACTGTCTCCACTGAAGCCCAGTGACATTTGATCCTCTGTATCTTCCAGAGCACATCTGCAGAACTCTGGTAAATACAGACAGAAAGGGAAGGAGCCTGTGGTTCTGAGGAGGGACCAGGCAGCATTAACACATGGTGTTGGAGGTACAGGTAAAAGGCACCGAGATTCTTACCTTTGACTCTCCACACAATACCAGTGCCACAGGAAGGAGTCCTTTCTTACCTCCCCCCTACCACATGAGGTCAACTGAGATTAAGCAGCTATTTGCTCTGGAATTGTCCCCTGAAGCTTTTTCAAACCCTATCTCGTGACTACTCCTTTTTATCTAGACATCAGTCTGGATGTCAAGAACAAAAGTAGTTGAATAATTACGAATAAATTATTTAATAGATAAGTAGCAAAAATCACTATTTAGGCAATTGTGGGGATGAATAATGATTGATGAACTTACAATAAAACTATGTTCTTTTTAACATTTTTGTAATATTTACATGCATGGCTTTGGCATTAATAACTGAATGGTTTATTCGTTAATTATAGAATATATTTAAATGCTTAATGTTTTCATGTGCACAAAAAAGACCTGGAGATATGGGTAAAATGCAGGTTTGATTTAGTAAGCCAGGATATACACATGTTGAATGAGACTCTTCAACTCTTACAAGCTCCCAGGCATTGCCACTGCTGGGGGGACTTGCAGAGCTCACACTGATCCCTGAGAATGCAGTCTATCATATTTCTTCTGCAGGTTGTAGCATCTAAAACTGTCTAACCTCCAGGGGGAAAGTGAGTGCTTATCAAAGAACATTCCCACATGCTAACCGAACATTCAAATCTTTGTCTGTTGTCCAAATTGCCTTTATTTTGAAATATATGAAAACATGAGGATGGGAGTGGACTATGCTGGAGGTGTGGGGATGAATTTAAATGATATGGACAGATAAAGTAATGCAGTATAAGTAAAAGTACAGCTTCTAGGAAACATGCATAGCCAGGCAAAAGAAGACCTTGGAAACTCTGTAGCACAGTGACCTTACTTAAATAGCATAATTCTTTAACTAAGATTTCTCAGTAATTCTTATTTTCTGAAATGTTTAAAAGAGCATGTAAAGAGACTATACTACCCAAAGACTTGCAAGGTAATTTCCTACTTAAAGACCGTATATAAAGCCTTTACATCTGCTTAATAATTGGTCCGTTCCATGGTAATGAATGTCATTTACTATGCCTGCAGCCGTGCAAAAACACTCAATGTTCCTTCTTCCTTGTTGCATGAAATGATTAAATATGTTTAGCACAGTAATTGATTAATTGATGAGATTTACCATTCACCAGCCAAGGGTGGAAGGTAGGTGTAGCTCTTCATTTTCTATATAAGATTTATTTACAAACTTAATTTCAAACGAAATAAGATTGCTAGGAATTTATTATGGATGAATGGTGCTCTGAAGTTTTTTTTTTTTTTTTTTTTTTTTAAATACTTAGCTGAACACCATTACCATCTATTTTTAGAAATTTCAGTGTCTTTTAATATGATTAAAAACATTATGAAAATAAAACGCAGAGAATTATTTTGTAAACAAAGTGATAATCTGGCCATGCATACTGAAAATGAAGATTGATTATATCAGACCATCTTGCTTGCCTGGAGGTTTACTTATTAATCTGAGTCAATGTCAAGCATTAATTCTTCACTTTGCGTAAAGAAGCTTGCCTGGATAGCACTTTCTCGTCATGCATTTGGATTTTTTATAAGATTGGGTTGTTTTCAATTTGATAAATACTTTTATAAAAACAGTGGATAGTGATTAACATTCTATTAAAATACAGCAAAAAGAAATCAAGAGTCCTGGCAGTGTCTGGGTCTCCTTCCGTGGTTAGAGAAGATGAGAAGAGAAGGGTGTGCAAGTGTGTGGTGGGTGCTAACAAGTTATTAGGTTTGTAAGTGTTAGAACATCCATGGACATTCAATCCTCCAGCAGATAAATTTGCACATGAGTATGCGAAGATGTATTTTCATATTAATGTGTGTCAGGTACTTCGTATCACATGCACATCATGATTCAATTCTATGCTCATTTTACTCCTCATTTCTGAAAATTATGACCTTGGCACATGTTCCAAATATGTCATTCTCGAGTTTTCAGAGCCTTCATTTCATTCTGTTATGGAAATAAACCTCCCTGTCATTTAGTCCTTGAGTTCACATGCAATATTCCTATGTTTTTTAGTTCTTCCCTGTAAAACAATAGGAACTGATTCTCTATTCTAAATACAGGATACTTTTTGTTCTTTATTTATAAATAGGATTACATAGTCCTATAATATGAAAATACTTTACCCATAAGCAGATACTGTTACATTGTTTCAATTAGATAATGCATGAATATCAATGAAAACCCCCTCAAATGGATAATGAAATAGACAAGAATTGTTACTATAAGACTGAGTTGATTTATCGCTCAGATTATCTACAGAAGTAAACCTAGGTTATCCTCTCACTAAGCATGTCTGTATTTTGGGTGGGGGAGATGTAATCAATTTATTTTTAATGCTTCTCTTTTGTTTCCTGTAGTGTTAGGACATAATATAAGCATCACAATCTATTTCATATTTATTGTTCATAAGAAATGGTACAGTATATATAACGACCAAATTTAAAATAGGAGAAAACGCAATTTATGATTTTTTTCTTTATGTCTTCTCAAAATCTTTTAACAAACACAAAATATGTATATAACATTTTTTGCTCATTCCCAAAAAAGCAAATATCGCACCTAGACTGTTAAAAGAGTTTTGTATAGAATCAATAAAATAAAAATAATTTTATTTGGGTGCATAAGCTCAAGTACTACAGTAGCTTTTTAGTAATGTAGCAACATAAGTATTGTATTTTATAAGACCAAAATTGCAAAGCCATAGAATATTTGGGCGAAGATTAAAGCTTCTATCTCCTGGTCCCTTTAAAGGATGTATCAAAGAAGTTGAAAGTGTTAGGCTATGGGGATAAAAACCTAGAAGATGTCTGAGAATCCCATTGCTAACAAACACAATTCATCCTGAATATGAGCAAGTGAGGTTTTCTTCATGTTCAAATAATGGCCTGTGTGTATCTGTATGAGTGTTCCTATGTAGATGTGACTGTGTGTCTGTGTGTTTGTGCATTGGTGCATTTTCATGACTGAGGGTGTGACTTTCATTTATACCACCATCAAAGGGTATCCAACTGCTCTGAGCTGCTGTTATTTTCAAATCAAGACACTGAGCTTTAAAAGGTGTGCAACATTTGTGGTTTGGCCCTATTGAGACACACAATGCTGACTTGCATTTTGCCAAACTATTGGTGCACACAGCTCTGTCAGAGCAGGCAGAGGTTTCACAGAACCGACAGTGAATTGTTCTTGCAAGGCCACAGATACAGTTTGGCCATGGCTGAGTCGCTCAGTGCTCTTAACATGCAAAGGCCTGGCAAAAATAATGGCATGTCAAGTGCAATTTTCCTACTGGCCGCTGACACCATAAACTGTAATATAGTGTAATTACTTGGCATCCCATGTCCTTCATACTAAGTACTACCCAGACGATTGCCAAGTTACAGGGAAGAGGGAAGGTTAGAAGGTCAAATTTAAAGAGAGAAAATGAGTCAGTGCCTTGGAGGAAGAGGATTATAAATAGATAGGAGAGGCATCACCAGTGAGAGATTTACATCCAAATAAGGAACACATCAGAAGCCCAGGTAGGAGGGAAACAGGGAAATGGGAAGCAGAAAAGGCACAGGAGTTTATGTAAGAGAAAGAGTCAGGGTAGAATAACGCTGGCCACCTGCACTACCTTTGTTCAAAAATAAAGTAATATGAGAAAAGAAGGGTCACGAGGGCCACAGAAAGAGGGCGGCAGCTACATGGGGTGAAAACCAAAAGACGGTTACATTTCCTTGTTCTGTGAGCATTTCTGTCTAAAGCATTGGTGACTGGGTATATTTTCAAACTCCCTGAGAGTGGGGCAGAATTAAAATCTGATATATGTCCCACAGATTCTTGTTTGTCCTTTGTGTGAAGAGCCCCCTTCCCGTCCTAAATCCTTGCTTTGCAGCATAAAGAGTACAAGAGACTGAAACCATGCAAGCAGGGGAATGTGCATGCACATGGGCGTGTTTCCACGTGCATGAGTTTACACACACATGCACACACACGCACACACAGGCACACATGAACATTGATATGTCTTAGTGAGTATACTGCTTTGCACCTGTAATATTAGCACTTGAGCACTTGGGTAGCCCAGGGCAGTTGTGAATTCAATAACTAAATGACTCATAGTACCAACCCACACTACAGCATGTGGAACAGAATTATATGAGAGATTGGGAAGCCAAGAGTGGAATCTTTGTGAATAATGAATAAAATTAGTAAACTTCTAAAAAATAAAGGTCCCCAGAGAACTCTGTTGTCTTTATAAGGCCTGCCAAATGCACCATGAACATGGGAGTATGTGTCCTGAAAGTGACCCTCACCTGAAGACCAAATTTTCTGGTATCCCGATTTCAGACATTTAGTATCAAACACTGTGAGAAGTTTCTCTTGTTTATCAACTTTGTAGGATATGCTAGCACAGAACATTCCCACGGAATGATGACCGCTTGACATTATCTGTACTTCATATATAATTTTGGCATGCCATATCAGGGATGCTTTATTTTATCATCCCATGTCCTTTTCCACATATTTAATGAATGATGTCTCATAGGTTATTTCCTGGCAACATATCATGTTCCTACAGATTATCTTCCTTTCTTTGCTCTCATACAACCACACAACATCACTTAGAATATTTCCTAAATTTAATATGACATTTATTTAAATGTTTTTTATTTTTACACTCAAGATTTTATTCGCCTCCTGGTCTACTCTCCTACTATTCCACATCTCATACCTTTTCCCCCCTTCATACGCCATCTCCACTCACCCCACCAGAGCTCTAAACTCCCTGGGGCGTCCAGTCTCTTAAGGGTTAAGTGCATCTTCTCTGACTGGACCCAGACTCAAGAGTCCTTTACTCTATATGTGTTGGGGGACTCATATCAGCTTGTGTATGTTGCCTGGTTGGTGATCCAGTATCTGAGAGATCTCAGGGGACCAGGTTAATTGAGACTCTCCTCCTGATACAGACTTGTGTTCATTCTGTGGTACAACTCCACTGACAATGAAATGTTCAGCAGATGTAGGGTGCAGGTATCCAATGTACAGTTATGATATCTCTATCCACCTTACTGCAGAGGCCTCTCAAGATGATGGCAATTTGGCTATCAGAACATATGCATACATAATCTAAGACAAGGGCATTTTTTTTTCTCTCAGCTGCAAACATGATCAAAATCCACTGTTAGGTTTCTCCCTTTCTTTCTGACCATCCAATACTATAAGGTTATTTTTAAGTTAGGAGTCTCGTGAGCTGTTATGTTCTTTGACAGAATTCCCAGGGAAACTCAGTGCTAGGACTGGGCCGTGACATGCAGCATTTGACATGTCTCACTTATCAACAGGTTGAGTGGTCTTTTCTTTTACAGACATCTGGAAACAGGAGTGGATCTTTCTGTGGTGGTATTTGTCCTTCATAAACTCTGAAAGATCATACCTAATCTACTTTGAACCAAAAGCACTGACAAAGGTTTAAAAGATGTTTTGTTTTGTTTTTGGGTTTTTGTTTGTTTGTTTGTTTGTTTGTTGCCGGTGAGAAACCAAGCTCTATAGAGATGATCCAGCAACCTTTTTGAAAAAGAACACTTTCAGAAATAGAAATTCCTCCTTCACTACCTCTAAAGAGACATTAAAATCAACACATAGAAACACATGGGGATGTCTCCATTTGGTACAGAAATGTGTAAAAGAACATGAAAAAATTGCATGGACCACATTAATAAAAGGTACTACTTATAGTAATCTAGCTGAGCTTGTATAATTTCCTCAAGCTCCTTCATTGTTTAGGGACACTGTGCATTAGGGAGACTGCATTCTTAGGGAATTTTATTGAGTATTTCTTAGTAGGAAGATAGTTTTCTAGACTGTGAGCATTTGATCTATCTAACAATGGATACAAATGAGCCACATGAAGAACTTACATTCTGGCAGCAGAGCAATCATGAACATAGATGGAATATGTTGTGATGCAGGAAGGGTGAAATTCTAGCCCAGGTAAAAGCGGGAAATATTGGAGGAGGAGCAACCATATATAAGACAAAATGGACAGAGATGGGATATCTAAAAATGGTTTTCTTTCTTTCTGTGTTAACCGGAAATACAAAGACTTTTCTTGTTTCTGACTAAGGAAATGGTCTGTCATCTTTCTTAATGCCCATAACTTTGTATTAGTTGCCCTTAAGTCACTATGAATGTGGTGAAACATAAAATTGTACACTTAGATAAATTATTATTATCTATCTTTGTAATTCATCATGCAGCTCTTGAGTGAGGACATTGCATATAAAACCAAGATATCACATTATTAAAGAGTCAGATCCCCTCTGACTTATTGCAGCAATCTCCTTCAGGTTCTAGGCTGTCCCAGCAGACTGAGAACCTGAAGCCCTTATTCAATCACCCTTATACTAATCATAATAATCTGCATAAGAGAAGTGGATTTTTTGGCTCCATTGTCTTGTGCTGAGTAAGAGAGACAGTCATCAGTATTTTTGTTGTATGTGTGGCTTGTTGCTTTTTTGTCTAACATCACTATTCTACCTACTACAACCATGCACAACGTGCGTGCGCACGCGCACTCACACACACACACACACACACACACACACACACATGCACATTTAAGTACGTAGTTTAAATACTATTGCAATATGACAGATATTATGAAGCTGACAATTCACTCACATTTAAATATACTTATAGGTACAATCTTTCAAAGTCATAAATAATTTCCCTAGGACTACTACCAGGAAATGACAATGTCAGTGTTCAAAGCTCTAGAGAGTCCATCTCTAACTTAAGTTCTTTTAGCACATCCAGCTGCCACCAATGTGTAAAAACAGAACCAGTATAATATAAAGGCGTATATGCAATACTGAAGATCCAATTGCTCAAAGCTGGCACTGCCCTTGAGCTTGAACTCAGCCCACTAGGTTGAGGCCCCCAACATAGTGACTTGCAGGAGGGCCTTTTAAAGAGCAGGTAGGCTCATAGGTAACTAATGCTTCTCAGCTGGTTCCTGGGGAGAAGCTCTGCAGTGAAGTGGTTTAAAGAGTCGGATGTGGAAGACTGTGCATAAAGATAAAAAACATCATAAAACACCAGTGAGCGCCCCAATGTGGATCATGTCTGCACTCAGCCTGACTCATAATCTGGGGCAGTAACCTGAAAAAAGAATTCTAGCTTTATAAAATCCCACAATGCACAAAATTAAGGCTGTCATACTTTAGGAGTAATTTGATATTAAAAGGGAAATATGTGTGATTGAAAACATTTGAAACAAAATTCTGTAAAGAAAATATAAGTGTTTAACAATTGATTTGTCCACTGTCTATAGTTAAGAGCAGGCAGAACCTACGGACTAATTCTTCTACCTGCTCTTTTCTGTGCACTGTCTGTTACTAAGCCTCAGGAGCATGATGCTAATCTCCAGGGACTGGGGTTCATTGGCATTTTTATCATTTAGACAAGCAAGACACCTCCGGCATTTGTAAGTCACACAGAAACTCTGAATATCTGGCTCTTGGATTCTGTCACTTTTACTTCTTTTTAAAGAGGGACATGAAATCTGTCATCAGATACTCCATTTAAAAAGAAGTTTAATTGCTTTTTCTATTCATATGAAAAGAGAGTGCTCTTCTGGGCACAACATATTCAGTTATTTATATTATGCAGGACACATCTTAATTAATATGCCCTCATAATAAGGTTACTACAAGATGCAGGGAGGAATCATCTCTCCATTAACTACATGTGCATGTATGCATGTAACTCCAGAATTTCGTATAGGATGAAAATTGCTTGCCTCAGAGCTGGTTAAAGAAAATTTGAATACAGAGAAGGATGAATTACTAATTTCGTATCCTAGCCTCAAAAGTCAAGTACAAATTATAAATCCCAGGTACTCAGTTACTGAAATATAATACCTGTTTGATGGTTGAAATTGTTATCTTGGGAATCACCACCAAGATTTAATCTCATGTAGTACATTTACCTGAGCTGTGTTCATAATTTGGTTTATTAATTTACCTAAGCATCAGTTTTTGCATTTATACATATGATAAAGCTAATCAGGAAGTCTGTATCCAGAACCAGTGGGGATAGATGCAATTTGGCATTCAGAATTTCACCCATTTTTAGAAACATATTAAAGCACATAAACTATAGAGTAAGCAACAACCTCAGCAGGGTCCAGGCCAGCACCCTGTAATCAACTACATTAACATTTCTGCTGTGAAATATATGAACAGCCACCGTAATGGGAGACATTATGACTATAAATAGCCTCAACTCACTTCTGCTACCAGAGTTTATTTCATGAAAATACTTCATGGATTTTTTTTCCCATTTTGATTTAAGAAAGGTGGTTATAAATCACTTTAAAACAGATACATGTATATGTGACTATTCTGTAATATGCATATATGATCAAATATTGTTAAAGTCAAAAAGTCTCTGCCAACAAAGTGTTTTATAATAGCAATTCATACATAGTAAGTAGTCAGTATTGACCAAAAAGTTAATTCTTTGACAGCCAAGAGCACTGCTTTATCAGTGCCTGTCTCCAGTGCCTGGTACCTACTTTCAACTCCAGCAAGGCCAGTATCATAACATATACTATCTCCACATCTTTTGTGTGGGCACAAAACTATACATTTAAATCCCCTGAGAAGAGGAAGCAAGTCTTAAGGAGGCTCAATTGTTTCATAAGTCAAGAGAGCCGAGCAAGAAGCCAGAAGTGCCTACTGAGGTGAAAAGCATTAAGTCTTGCAGATCTGTATTTTGTCCGCTGCTACATCCCTCCGAAGTCACTGAATTTGTGAAAAGAAGGTATGATTCACTTCTAGACATTGCTTATCAGGAATGTTAGCCATCGTCAGTTCACCATTCGAAGAAAATGCTTTTGAAACTTTCCTGTTCTGAAAGGTGGATATTGGGTATCCTGATGGTAAAGTGTGTCCTTGAACTTCCGATCCTCCTGTTGCTAACTCCTCAGTGGATCATCCTGTCTTACATGGTAGGCAGCAGTGCTCCCAACTCAACCCGATCTGTAGCTTCTCACCACAATTCCCAAGATGAGAATAGTGAATGTCAAGATGTGCCAAAATGAGCAAGTGATTCCAAGGAGTGAACATACACATGCTTTTAAAGTACTGCAAGACAATTTTGGAGAGCTAAGGGCCTGTATCTATGTGAAGAACATCCAAAACTAACTAAGCAAATGTAACACACACAGGCAAACACGGGTACTTACTACTGAGCTAGGATTTTCCTCCTATGCATTTGATTCCACTGGGCAGTGTCTGAGCAGATGCTCTGTGATGTTAGCACTAGGCTGTGCCCAGCTTTTGTGTTACCAATACAGTTTTGTTTTTCTTATGAACTGAAATGGCAATCAATGAAACACAAAGAAAAATCTTGCAGGAAACTGGGATGGAGAACCTTAAATGAATACAGAATAATGTTTGACATTTGCTATGACAGGAATTCAAACCGGACAAAACTGCCTACAACTTTCAAGTATTAAGGGCCAGATACATTAATTAGAGAAAAGGTTTTGCAAGAGAGATCTCATGTAAACAAAAATGCAGTTTGCTTGTTTATGCATTATCTAAGTAGCATGTGGTCTCTTGAAAGGGTCAACTAGGCTGGCAGTGAGGCAGAAACTGACATTTCCTAAAAGAACGTTTAAAACTGGGGGATTATTCATATTGCTAACAAAACCAACAGGTTAGCTCACTAACCATCTGGTCTGAAGGATTTACAGTGAAGTGTGACGACAAACTGTGGAGAGCCAGAAATGAAACATTTAAAGACCAGGAACAGACCCTGAAACAGGAGCTAAAAAATGAAGCTTACCCGGCCAACGAGAATCGGTTCAGGTCCAGAAAATTCCTCCAGGACAAACATTTGATTCCAAACCCAGCCTCTTTTGGAGCGGTTCAAAATCCGCATTTCTTCACTCTGCCTGCTTAGTTCCAAAGGGGATCCAGTAGTTAAAAGGTGAGCCTGATTCATCGGAGCCGTGTACACACAAGTGGGGAGGGTAATCCACAGTATTATTAATGGAGTCCAGAGGTCCACGAGCGTCTCAGCTAGCCTTTCTGGCATGGTCCCACCAGTTAAGCAAATCAGCGCGAAAATGAGACAATTATTTTTTTTGCCTCAGGGCTGAAGCCATCCAATTCATCACGCACTGCAAAGCGGTTACTTACAGCTCTGCCACGTGTTCAGAGAACCGGGAAACAGACATTTCTAAGCAGCTTTTCAAAGACCACGATTCATTGACTTTCCTTTTCATTGAAATTTTCTGCAAAAACAAGAGGGGAAAAATGATAAGGGTGCATAGTTACTGGTTTGAAGACAATGATCAGGACTTTGCAGAAACATAAAAGTGAACAGGTAATGAGCAATCCCAAATTCTAGAGTTCAGAAAGAGGACCGGAGGAATCAGAACAAGTAGGCTAACAAACTCATTTGTACCTAAGCATCACTTGGGTATTAGCATTCATTGCATAGCCATGTCTCCTGTCAATACCTGTTTTAAATGAAAGAGTGATGCTCTCAACAAACAATTCCTCCAATTACCATTGACACCTCCTCCTTCTGTCAGTCTCCTCCCTTCCTTTCTCCCTCCCCCTTCCTCCTCCTTCCCTTCCTCCTTCTTTTCCTCTCCATCTATCTCTCTCACTGAGTATGTCTCCCTCTGTGTGTCTCTCTTAGTGTCTCTGTGTATGTGTCTCCCTCTCTGCCTCTTTATTTTCTCTGTTTCTGCCTGTCTCTGTCTCTCTGTGCCTCTGTATCTTTGACTCTGTCTGTCTGTCTGTCTGTCTCTTCTGTCTCCCCGTCCCCCCCATCTTGCTCTACACCCCTTCACCTCTCCAGCTGTAAGTTCTCAGTAATGCTAAATGGGATGCATATCAACTACAACCTGTCTCCTTCCCTGTTTTGTATATCTGTATGAACTTAATCAAAGAACGTCATACTTCAATTTTTAGGAAACTGGCCTTCAGCAACTAAACGGTATAATTTAAAAATTAGAAACGAAGAAAGGATGTTTTATCCACAGGTTTCGTAGCTTTGACTGTCAGGTGCAATCAGGAAAGTCTGTTCACAACTAATGCAAGATGCTAATAATGAGAGGAAAAATTATTGTTTTCCATAGAGAATTCTCTAATGTCCAGCAAGTGTGCTATAAGCAAGACAGTGTTGATGCTCCTAAGCTTAATGTAGCATTGAATGGGAGATTTTAATGACAAAAAGCTCCTTTGGGAATGAAATAGGGTAAAAATACAATTTCTAAACGGAAGGAATTTAGAGAGAGATAAAGGCAGAAAAAAAGGATCCTTATTACCTGAGGTGTCAAATACATTTTTGCTTACCTTCAGCATAGCAAAATGTGTTTCTTCCCACTCAAAAATTATTTTTAAAAAAATGATGTTCACTGCAGATTCCTGAGAAAAGCCTGGCTGAATTAGATTAAGTGGAAAAATAATTCCTGGGGACAGTATCTAGTAGAGTTTGTCTGAGGAAATTCATAATAGGATAGAAAGCCTTTCACCTCTAGATCCCTGGTTCCATTCTGGCTCAGAATGTGAAAGCAAGGATGTTATTAACATTGGTTGGGCTGCCAGATGGCCTTATTGGAGCCAGCTGAAGGAACAGGCATTCTACTGCAAACACCTTAGTTTCAGGACTAACTAGTTGGCCTTTGGCATGATCTTGTTCAGTCCAACACTGGGACTTACACCTCAAAAGGACCTAACCCTGAGGATGTTCAGTCCAACACTGGGACTTACACCTCAAAAGGACCTAAGCCTGAGGATGCACAGAGCATCAATGCAAGGAGAAGCTATTTAGGCGACAGAGAAATTTCAGTAGCTTTCAGTGTGAGGTCAACCTAGTGGAGACCTTCTAAGAACCGTCTCTCATGTCCTTAAAATTGCTGCACTATTAGTGAGGAAAAGTCTTCCCCAAGTTAATATCCTCTTCCATTGCAGATCATTGAGACCCAAGATATGATAATTTAAATTAAAAGGGACACTACTAAAGTATTGTAAACCTTATTACACGAGATGTCTGTCGTCATTTACTTTAAAAGCATATACAACAGGATTAGAATATGCCATGCTTCTTAGTCTTAGACATGAAGTGGGGAGCTATGCTGAAGTAACATTAGAGTAGTCTGGACAATGTAGGTATGGGATCCAAGTCTAGATTATCTGACTTACTACTGCCATCAGATGATTACAATACTGAGTTCTCCTCCATTTACACATTACATCTCCTCTCACTTCTATAAAATCACTACGCAATAACTTACATAGTAGTTGTGTTTATGACTAAGAGCCAACAAGTATGAAACGTATCCAACCATGAGATATACTCCCAATGTTGTAATAGAAGTGGTCACTTGAGCCAGGTTCTGAGGTTAGTAATGATATGGTCTCTTCCTGAGTAGGAAAGACAGACAACCAAAGACAGAACTCTTATATACTCTTCAGTGAAGTAGACAGGAAGGGGTGGGAGCACAGAAGTAATCTCAAAGATGAGGATTGACTAATGTTAACAACAGGATGGTTGGGGTGTAAGCACCGTGTTGGCATAACAGGATAGAAGCAGAGTAGAGAGCTGATGGAAGGGAGATGGAAAGTTATTCTCAAAACTTCAAAAAAGAGTGAAAGTGATACTGGTGAGAACCAAGGCAATGCTAGTGACTGGGGACTGGAGGATGAATGTAGATGATGTTAGTAAGGGAAGGATAGAGCTGATGTAGAGAAAAGGAAGGATAGAGTTGCTTCCATAGAGTACAGAATGGATCAAGGATAGAGAGGATGATGGAGAGACCAGTGAAAGAACTTGGGAGTTGATACTGGTGAAGGTAATCTAAAAGAAAGATTATTATGAAGCTGGAGAGGCCAAGATGGAAGAGAGATGAAGATGCCAGGAAGGGATAAATGGACTGATCTCCTACTCATGGTGCCTCACCCTAAACCCTATCAATGAAAATGGATGTACTTTACTTCAAAAATTTCCCGCTCAACTTCAAGCTGGATTGGACCAGAATGCTCAGAAACCACGTGCAATATCACCTATGGTGCGAGATCCAGAGGTATTGAAGCAGGTTTCAGGACAACTTCTAATATTGACATGTTTGTAGTTTAAACTCTAGACTTCATGTTTATTAGCTCTGCAACTGTTTATGTAAGGGTCAGAGCAATTGGAAACAAAGCAGATTTATTCTGAGGCTTTTTGGATAAACTCACATGCTCTTATCTTTTCAGTTAGACTACTCAAGAATCTGCTGAATGATTCTAACATAAGATAGGTAATCCTGGTTTAAATCTATACCAGAAAATGCATGCCCGGAAAATTGTCAATTTTACTCAGAATGGGATGTAACCTCTCAGAGACCTTGCCCTGATACCACCAAGATCAGATGAATAGCCATCACTGACTCCCACCCCGTTAAAATATTGTCATAACTTTGTTAATGTGAACAAATTAATTAGGGACAGAAGATTGCATAGTCAAAAATAGTATTCATTATCATAAAAATTAAAACTTTCCATGTTCTGTGTCTTTGCAAAATTGAGACAGGGGAGTCAGTAAATATCTTGATTTACAGAATCTTTCAGTAAAATCATAAGCACTATATTAACCTGGGAAGCATAATTCTAAAATTATTTTTTTCACATGGCTCCCCCTTTAACATACTATTTGTTAGGCAGAGAGGATAACACAACTAGTATTTTAGAGCTTTTTCTTTCTACCTTCAGGAAGCAAAGAATGCAGCTTTCAAAGGCAAAGAAAGACAAATAGCTGAGAAACTACTTTAGTAGAAGTATAATCTTAGGAAGACTAGAGGTAAGACCAGGTAGTGTTAAAGAAAGCTTTCTGGAAGAAGTGTTGTCTATTAATATGTATTCAGAGGAGTCCACTGTAAAGGCCACGTGAGTTAATTGATGTAAGCAAGATAACCAGAGCTAAGCAAGGGTTTCTTAATAATTCAGCATCTAAATTTATTTTCAGCTTAGTACTTATGATATCATCTCTTTGATAGGTTTTGCTCAACAAATTTACACTGGTCTCTAAACCATGCATCAATAAGTTCGCCATCTTTTCTACAGTCTCTGTAGAGAGTTTGTGTTTGAATTTTATGAGAGGCTTGTGCAATAAGCATATATGATGCCTAATAGGAAGATTACATAGTCAAGTTTCAGAGAAAAGAGAAATATAATTTGACTGATGCTGATGAATCCATCCAATGGCACTAGAGGAAGCAGTCTGAACAGTGGACATTCTTTTTCAGCCACTTTTGATTCCTTAATGTTGCCTGTAAGTTCTGATGACTTAAACACTCAAGTGCTATATCATTTTATTTTCTCTTCAAATTTTTGAATTTCTCATATTAGTACATTTTCATGAAATTGGCTCACTTTGTTATTGGTTTAAAATAGAAATCTATCCAGATGATGATGGCACACACCTTTTATCCCTACTTTCAAGAGGCAGAGGCAGGTAGATACCTGAGTTAGAGGTAAGCCTGGTCTACATATAAAGCTGTATGACAGACAAGGGTGTACATAGAAACTGTCTCAAACAATCAAACAAACAAAGAAGTGGAAATCTAGAATGGGTGTGGTGATATATATTTTTAAACATTCAGAAAAGGGAAGCAGACAGACCTTTGTGAGTTTCAAAACTAGTCTTATATACATAGGTCAGACAGGGCTACATCGAAAAAACACCTATATCAAAGAATAGTTGGATGAATGAGTAGTTAGGTAATGATAGATAGATAGATAGATAGATAGATAGATAGATAGATAGATAGATAGATGGATGGATGGATGGATGGATGAACAGACAGACAGATAGAGCATATATAGATACATACATAGACACTTAGATACATAGATGCATAGGTTAATTGATTGATTTAAAACCTAATATTACTTATCAGAAGGAGACATATCTGAAAAATTATAGTATTAGTCAACATAAAGAAAAATGGGTAAAATTAAATCATAGGGAATGCACATACCCATACACACACACACACACACACACACACACACACACACACACACACCACAAGATATCTACACTTCAAAATAGCCCTCTGATATATGTATTCTTATTACTTCATAGTTTTCATTTCTATTGAATAGATAACCAAGAGGAACAGAGAGTAGCATATCAAATGTTTTGTTTTCAGTAAAAAAAAAAAAAAAAAAAAAAAAAAAAAAAAAAAAAAAAAACAGAACAAGTGGCTGGTCTCAAAAAAATATATATAAGGGCTGGGGATCCTGACTTCTACTGGTTTCTGACAGCATGATATAGATGCTGTCAATTTCAAAGCTTCCAAAGCTGTCCCTAATCAACTCTGGCATTTATTAAAAGTTTAACCATCAGCTTTGTTAAACCAAGCAAAGATTAAGTTCTAGAATTCCTTTTGTGGAATTGTCTCTAACATTTATCTGAGCATGTGCCCTTGTTATATGTTAGAGCACAGGGTGCACAGTGAAGAAGTTAGAGAAAGGACTAAAGGAGCTGAAGGGGTTTGCAACCTCATATCAACCAACTAGTTCCTCCAGAGTTCCCAGGTACTAAACCACCAAACAATGAATACACAGGGAGGGACCCATGACTCCAGCCACACATGTAGCAGAGGATGACATTGTTTGGCATCAATAGGAGGAAAAGCCATTGGTCATGTGTAAGCTCATTTCCCCAGTGTAGGGGGATGCCAGGGCATTGATGTGAGGTGTGAGCAGGTGGGTGGGAGTGGGAGCATCTACACAGAAGCAGTGAATGGGAAAGGGAGATAGGAGAGAGGGGAAAGGGAATAACATTTGAAATGTAAATACATAACATATCCAATAAAAAGTTATCTGGACAACGGAGTCCTATATAGTCTTTAATCTTGGTGATCTTAGATGAGTCCTGAGGTTCTGCATTCCCAACAAGCTCATCTGTGTGTGCATGCAACCCATATGAGGACCTATCATAGCAGAGTGTGATTTTCTAAAAGAGCAACTTTGCTCACAGTTCATTCTCAGGATTTGCTTGGAAATCCAGAATTGTGTAGATAGTCAATTCCTCTCTCATTTAATACCATTCACATATTTGCTTAGCACATTATACAGGAATACACACCTACATCTGACTTTGGAGAATGCAGGTAGGGTTGATGAACATTTTTTTTTTTCAATAATGGCTAAGTGGTATTCCATAATCCTGTACTCCTACCTGTTATATGTAAAGCTGGAATAACCAGTCAGGTTACTGTTATAATCACATACACATCTCTGCATTCAGGCAGCAGTGACTATTTACTATGAGAAAAATGTGATTTTAAAGGCTTACACTTGTAATCTTTATCTCCTTGCACCTCTGCACGAGAGCATACTCCTTTTGTCTTTAGATCAGAAACCTGCTTTATAGGTATTTCTGAGATACAACAGAATGTTAAGGCACTGTTATCAGAATTAATAAGTGTTGTGAATTGTTGCTACATAGACAAACTTTTTAGAAGAAATGAATTAAGATCATAACGATTGAGTTAAAAATCAATTTACTTCTACATTTTCCAACCACAGGGCAGATGCCCAGCTGAGCAACCTGATTCATTATAATACAACTGGCTCAATCCCAAATAGCAATATGAATAGACTTTAGTCTCGCTGGAATTTTTACAAGTTTGAAAGTCTTTAACATTTCCTCACAAAAGGTATCTTCTTTTAGATAAAAGACTTACAATCTGACTTTTAATTCACACTCATTGCTTAATGGCAGTTCTAATTATAGCCAGATGCCATTCTGAGGGTGTCAACATTTTCTGGATGACAAATGTGCTCAATTCTCAGACATATTGTCATTATTAAAATCATATTACATCATTGATGTTATAAACAATATGAGTTAAAATCCCCAATAAGAAGCCATCCACTGATAGTGACATTTTTAATAAAAACAGTCACTTAAGGGTTCAATCCAGCAAATTATTGTGGTTGACAGGAAATTATGATTTTATTACCCATTGGTCTTAGTGGCCACAATATTTTATGGAAGCAAAATGGCATAGAGGACTAGAGAGTTTCTATTTAAAAAATGTTTCTGACCTTGAATTTAGAGCCATTAGCAGCTTGCTTCAAAACAGGTAAATGTACACTGAATTCAAAATGGTATTTCAGGAGCACAGGGGACATGATTCAATGTGTCGCCTGGTACAATTCAACAAGCTCTGAATGACTATAGCTGAACATGTCTGAACAATTGTGGAAAGGAAAAACCCTTGTGTGTGTTCAAATATAGAAAATGGAAGGAATTCACTTCCCCAAAGTGTTCAGAACTCACAACCAAATTAGAAAAATATTCAATAATACTTCCTACACATACAAACAAATATATTTGCCAATGTGTTTGCTTATCCCTGTGGTCAGCCACAATCATTCTGGTCCCCAGGATCCAGTATCAGATCATAACTCATGCTAATCTATCCCAAGCTGTATAGTTTGCTTCTCCTAGTTTCTAGAAAAGCATTAGCAAATTTTCTCTTTTCTGTAACTGACAGAGTACTCTTTTTCTTTGTGAAGCTGTGTCTTTGTTAAGTTCTGTAATTGGTGTTTACCTTTGTACACATAAATAAATTTTAAAAAATGATCTCTTCCTTTGTGAAGTGAATGTGTTGTTCACATAAGAAGTTTTTGTATGAGCGAATAGATGGATGGTTGGATGGATGGATGAACAGATGGACAGACAGAGAGATAGCTAGATACAATAAATTTAATTTGGATATTAAGAATAAATCTATTATTTTGGACCTTCTTAGGTCATCCTTTTAATAAGATTGTGTTCATTAGGTACATGTATGTCCAACATCTCTCTTGTGAGTTACACATATGAGCACTTACTCCTCCAGTATGAAATAAATCTTTGTTAGTTTAGAAATAAATCTTCGTTTGCTACCTTTAAGACACAGTTTCAGGATGGACTCTGTACAAAGAACATACATACAAAAAGGACTGCTGTTGGCCTTTTATGTCATAGTGACCAATCAGAACATATCTTATTCTTAATGTTTTGTTTGGTGGTATATTAGCTCCAAGATAACCAACCAGAAGTTCTCTGAGCATCAGTTTTATTGTGCATAAGGTGCATGACCAGATGAAGTTTATCTCAATACAATGGGTCAGAAATAGATGCCCCATTTCATGTTACTCACCTTAATGATTAAAGAGAACATTTTTCCCCCTCTGGTTTTCTGAGACATAGATTCTCTGTAAAAGAACCCTGGCTGTGTTGAACTGGCTTTGTAGACAAAGCTGGTCTGGAACTCAGAGAGTTTCACCTGCCTCTGCCTCCAGACATCTGGGAATAAAAGCACTCACCAAGCTGTGGATGTGTAACAGTGTATAAATAGGAATATCCCTGTGTATAACTTGGTAGTTGTAACAGTTGAAGTTAGAATTTGTTTGAGTTGTGATTAAGTGACATTGCTTAAGTCATAGAATAACATTGTTCTATTCTTATCTGTAATGAAAAGACCAAGGTGCAGCACCATCTTGTTATAAACAGCTCTGCCTACCCACTGTTAACATATCATCCATGCAATGGCTTGAGGCACTGTTTATAAGGCATGCTAGGGACTACATTTTCAGTTCTCTGACCACATTTTTTTTTTCTTTTTGTAGCCTACATAGACCTTCCTTTTTCTGTTTTTGTTTTCTGCTGAGAGAGTAAAATGTAAGCTCAGCATGGGAAAGTTTAAGATATTCACTTTCAATCAAATTGTAGCCACTAATTTTAACTTCTCTGCCCTTGCATTCTTGTGGGGATGCTGAAAGTAGAAATTCCCTACTAAAGCTGAAAAGATACTGAAGTCACATGTTTGTAAAGAAGGAATGCTAATTAAAGTTTGGGTTACCATAGTGGTCTGTTGCAAAGCAAATTGACAAACTATTTCTAACATATTTAGGGAAACTTCATTCTACAATGATTTTATACTTCTGAAATGGGCAAATGGTTAGAATCAATTATGTCCTAACCAAGGCTGCAGAGAATGCCTGCAAGAGTCCCACTGACAAGTTAAGATTCTGTCAGTTAGATTAAATGGAGTTGCAACCACTCTTGCAATTCACCTCACTGTCATTCTTCTATGTTCTAAAGACTTAAAACAGCTTAAAATCCACCCCTGTGACTGTTCCTTAAGCTATGTACACAAATGATGGCGTGACAGATAGAGAGATAAAAAACAATAATTTGTAAAAAAAACTAATATTAGGTTATCACCCCAAGTATATAGTGCATGAGCAGTAATTGAATAGCTTACAGGCATTCTAAGATCAGTGTACTGTGTTCAGCTGTACTATTTTAATGAAAATTGAAAGCCTGAAAAAGACAAGCATATTTTACTACTTTGATAGAATATTTTTTATTTTAAAGATAAAAATAGTTGGGCCCAAATTAAAATTCTATTTGTTAAGTTCTGACAGTAGTAGCTGAATAATAGAGGAATTATCTCCCTATAAAATTTCATGACAAGTTTGAAAATTTTGATTTCTTTTATAAATCAGGATGTCTCATCATACACACACGCATACATATAAACACACACATACACACACACACACACATATATATATACATACACATATATATTACTCTACCCATCTTCTTAATTTTTGTCATTTGTATCACATGAGGAATGAGACAGTGTTATTGTATGTTATATTCTACCTAGAAAGAATGAAGGTGTGGTAAGCACTATTCTAAATGTTAATAGGATGCAAATATACATAACCCTTTGACTCAGTGCTATAGAACAAAGGTTCAAGAATACTTAATTTAATATTTCATTTAAATATATTCAATTTGTTAAGTATTATTCACATTCCTAAAATTATAATAAATATATCCAGGAAAGAGACATATTATCGCATTTTCTCTCGTGCTCATATTCAAAGGAAATATATCTAAACTAAAATTAGTAAATGTGTTTTCTAAGATACTGACTATAATTCATATAATATTCACACCCTTAATATTTTATTTAAGTGGAACAAAAATCTGAGAGACAAAGAGGGGTGTAGAGGGGGCTGGAAGGAAGGGTGATTGAGTGAGAGAAAAAACGAGAGGGAATAAAGAAGAGAGAGAGAGACAGAGAGACAGAGAGAATAATGAATAAAAAGCTTTTACATTCCCTTGGAAACATTCAAAGTACAGACTCTCAATTGCCCACACTGGACAATTAGAACATTTTCTCTAATAAAATATAACTTGTGTGCCACACAGTTTAATAGTTTAATAGCATCATGCAAAGCAAATCTAATCTGGGATGTACTTTCAGTTGGACCATAGGAACTACAACATATTTTATATTCATATATTATGAATATTATTTTTAATAAAGAAAAGCCTGATGTTTGGAACATGAATCAAATTGTCTGTTCTTAAATGGGAAAGATTGTTTCTCAAATTAAACTTAGGAGAACTTAGGAACTTTTTGTAGAAACAACTGTAGTAGCTGCATCCTTGCATTGCAATGCACTTATATTGTTTATCCTGAATCCTTGTAATGAAAATGCTTAGGAAAAGTGGAAAGCAGAGTCCGTGGTACGTTCTTAATTCTTGACCCTGGACCAATCATCCTCAGTATTCAAAACTGTCCTTAGCAATGGGAACAGGAGGCGGAAATACTTGCCTTGTTTTTTCCTTACGATACTTTCTCTAAAAGAAATAGAAAATCACATCTATAAATTTCTACTACTAAACAGAACTTCTTAAATAGGACATTTACAGGCAAGAAGTCATGTTTATAAACAGTGATGTTTATGATAGGGACTAGCACCTGACATTTAAAACTTGGAAATAAAAGCTTGGGCTATGACAGGAAAGGACACAGTATTAGTATCGGTGTTATATTGTGAAGTGGCAATGGGGATTTAGTCAGCAGCAACCTATGGAAGAGGAAGCTAAATGGCATCCCTTGAAGTCATTTCTTTTCTGACCTTTTGAAGTTACCAGGTCCAGCTAATTTTCTGCTCATGGTTACATCTGAAGTAGGTTCTAGAGATAGTAACCCACAGCTCAGCACAAATAAACTGTGAAGCTCAAGTTTCAAGGAGAATGAAAGGAGACAGTACTAACCTCCGCTAGGATAATTAAGCCTTGCTAAATCAGATTGTGGCCTTTGCCCATCAAAAGGGAAGCATTGTTCCAGAGAATAATTACACCAAAGAGTCTAAATGAAATCTCCAGAGTGTTTTAAATGCCCTGAAGACAATATTGCTTAAAAGACTGGTCATAATACAAATCTGACAAACCATAGGCACAAAGCACACAACTTAAAGTCAGATGCAATGATAAGGACATGGTGATTACATTTTTCCACTCAAACCAATTCACCAGACAATTCTTTATGCACATTTTTGATGAGCTATCTGCCCATGTGTTGTATATGAATTTGTATGCTTGGGAAATCCACATGAGAGCAAACTGCAAGGATGTGCCTCAGTTGGTGACTGAAGTCTGCAATTGACATATAATACTCCACAATAAGAAGCTGTTCCTTAAAATAATGAGCAAAGTTTGTTCGCCATCATGCTGGCATGTCGACAGTGCCAAACACAATGTGCAAAAGAAGAAAACTCTAATCTCTCTCTCTTTTTTTTTTTTTTTTTTTTTTTTTTTTTTTTTTTTTTGCTTCTCTGAATAACTTTGCAACAAATATAAAATTATGGAAATAAGTCCTAGGAATACCTCTGGGCATGGTGTTTTGAAAGAATGTCCTGTGATGTTAAACTGTGCCTACAATCAAAAGGCTGCCCTGTGTGCACTTGTCTACCTGCTTGTCTAGATGAAAGCCTTGCTGATAGGCTAGCAAACTGGCAAGAACCACAAACTGAATGCCAGTTCAACTCATGGATAATGTGTAGCTTTACATGAAAATTCTGTTCAATCTGTGATGATGATAATGTCACAGTAGACCAGTCTTTGAGCAAAGGAATACTCAGTTTTTCCCTGGGAAACATTGATCTTTTGTCAAGACCATCTGAACCTGAAGGGTGGATTCTACCCTTTAAATATACGGGTGTTCTTTTTCCTTATCTGATCAACCATAAATGAAACCTGGAAAACAAAGCCCCAAGTTAGTTTCTTGAACAGAACTATTACACACTTTTCCTTTGACGTTCCCTTGATTTCTTTCAACAGTTTGATTCTCTAGGCTAGAAAAGATCAACAGAATTTAAACATCTGCCTAGTTTTCTGGAACTAGTATAGAGTGAGTACATTCACAGACTGGCCATTACAAATACTTTCTCAATGGGTCTCTCATTTGCTGAGCATTTTAACAGTGCTCTTTGGGGAGTTTTAATATAGTCGATGTTCCATGTATGTGATGCTCAGTACTACATTGAGGAGTACCAGGGGATGATTGATGTCTTTATTGCTCTGTTATAAAACACTTGAGTCCAGGATACAGGCACCTCCCCGTTAACAGTTGAAATGCATAAAGCAGGTAAGGCGACATCCACTCTAAAATGTTTTGCCTTTCAGCCAGATTCAAAGGACATCAAAACATCAATGCATGCATCCTATACACCAGAAGTAAGGTCACGAAATGCTACATTTTGGAGCTCAGAGATTTACCCATTTGGAGTCTGGATGGATTTTTGGAAACAATAAATGATAGTGCAGAATCACTTTTTTAAAATAACAAAAAGAATTAGAAATAAAAAAAATCAAGGGGGGATTATAAAAGTTTGATAGACAGAATTATAGAGAAAGTCTCAGAAATTCTTAGCCAGAGTCTTAACCAATGTGTGCTGGTGAGCCTTGACTTTACTCATGCTCACAGTCTCTGGAGCAGAATGAGAAGTGTAGGCAGCCTGAAGCAATTCTGAATGAAGCCATCCTGGAGGTGGCAGAAAGGATCCTCTCTTTTCAGGATTTTTCTCAACTCCTTACCCTCTTCTGGGGCCGGGGGGTCAGGTGGGGGGGCAGAGAAATGAAGAAAGAGGGAAATGTGCATGTCAAAGATATGAAGGTCCTATTGGACTCTTGCAGCAGAATGTGACTGTGTGACAGGGAGTTTTCAATCTGCTAAAGCTGACTTAAAGAACACTGTTCCCTTTATTATTTAATTAGGGGGCTAGTCCTAGATTTTCAGCCATAGAGGGAAGTGGGTAACCCTGTTTGCACATCACAATTATGAAGAGCTCTCTTTGATAGGGACAAAAAAGCCTCAGAAAACAACCTTCAAAGGTACAAATCTTCCCAATAAAAGAAACACACACACACACACACACACACACACACACACACACACACACTTCAGACTAAATCTCTGCAAAGCCGGACACGGGCTCATGAAAGGCAGTAACCAGGGAGAAATTTCAGTGGTGTTTAGCAGAAACGACAGGGCTCATTTTGCATGCAGTGAAGTACAGCAGCGAGACTGAATGGATGGAAAATCCCACTTTCAAATCTTACATAAATATCTCTTTCTCACATACAGTTTTCCAGTTGAAATGTTCAAATAATGAAGGCAGAGGTGACAGTCTAGCGAGGGCTTTTAAGCATCCAGATGGCTGTCAAAGTGTTATAAAGAGGAGAGGAATGTCAAAAAAAAAAAAAAAAAAAAAAAAAAAAAAAAAAAAAACTAAAATAAAATAAAAACGGTCCCAGCCAACCCCAGTTTCTCTATCTGCTTGGTGGTGGTACTGATTCGAGAGGGTACAGCGCTTGCATACTATCTTAGACTTCTCATTCTCAGAAACACAGAGCAGAAAATAGCTGCTAATCTGGTTGGCAGCTCCGGGTGCGCAAAGGGATTGTTGGGATCGTGCCCCCTAAGGAGGAAACTGCTTGCAATCTTCAGAAACCATGGCAAAGTTGAAAGGGCCTCTGCGCCTTCCCAATTGCTTTGGTTATAAGCACTGCCCTTTAATTGGAGATGAAATGAGCAGCTGCCAGCCTGATTTTTCATTACATACTAATGTTGTGCGTTTACAACAATAAACAATTAATGCTGTTTGATTTCTTACGTTCAGCAATCCAAGCTAACAGCTGCCATCTCCGCTCAGGAGGCTAAGAGGCCAGTGACTGACCTGTCTCAAACGGCATGCCTTCAGGCAAGGGGCCACTGCCACCAAACTTTGAAATTTTGAAAACATTGGGCAAGGTGAGGCTTTAGTCTTGGGTGGGAAGGAAAAAAAAGATAAAAACGGAGGAATTGTTGGATACCTGTTGGTATCAGGATCTGTGGGACCACGTTTACACCGTTCAGTAGGCTTGGCTGGCTAGAGCCTTAGGAAACCAGGTCTTATGAACCTGTTACCTCGCTGGTGGAACATAGCCAGGAGTCTCTTTTGCTTCCTGTCTGGCAGGGGCGCGGCTGGACCCCCAGAGTTGGCTGTTGCTAGGCTCTAAAGTCACTATGAATCTTTCCTCTTTCCGCACTGTGGGCTCTCTGATAGGGAGAAGTAATCTGGTGCTTAGGAGGGCTATGGATGCAGGCTCGCTGCCACTGACTGGTATGTCTGTGGGTCCTAAGCTAGTGCGGAGCAGCATCTTGGTGACTACAAGAGTGGTTAGGTGGCCCTGGAGCTCAGCAAGTTTGCAGCTGGCACCGCGCCCCCGGGATGGAACAGACACTTGTGGAAAATCTTGGCTCTGGGGCTTTCTCAGCGGAGCGGTAACCCTAGGTCCAACCGAGGAGGTCGCCCTCCCACGACTAAGAGAAACCAGGAGGCAGCTTCTCCAAGCCTCTCAACCTGCTTTCTTTATGAGCTCACAGTCTCTTCTGGGCAGGAGGCGAGTATTTCCCTTTCACCGCACCGACCCCCGCAGTGAAGGCGCACAGCTGCAGCAGCATCTCAAGGGTGAAACCAAAAAAGGGACCGCATAAAGGAAAGGGTGGCGCGGGAACTGGAGGGGGGCAGACTGGGACTCAAGACTCCTCCATATCGGCTCCGCAGTTTGCAAAACCGGTTAGATAGAAGGAGACCCCATCAGCTGCCGCGAAAAGAGATGCGGCTTGGTGGATTATCAGTGCTAGCTAGCATCACTCATCCACCAGGTGCGTAAGGTGTCCGAGGGAGCGTGGGAATTCCTAAAGGAAGCAGTACCCTACGCTTTTACCCGTCAACAGGCGTACGCGGATAGGGGTTAGTACTTACTCAGGTCGGGCTCTGGGGTGCGGAAAAATCTCAAGCCTCTCGGTTCATAAATGGCTGGAGGAGCTGGGGGTCAGTTCCCGAGGGTGACTAATGCCCACGGATCCCCGCGTGTAGGGTAGTCTCCTCCGGATCGCGTTCATGCCTCTCGGAGCTGCGGAGCCTGGTACAGGGGTGCGAAGCTGGCGCGCTGGGCTCTGTGTCCGCAGCCTAAAAGTATAGCTCGCGTATTGACGCTCGGGTCTATGCACAAAGTGGCAGTAGTGGAGCTTGGAGGAGGCAGGGAGATTCCAAATCCATCCACTAATTCTGGGCCGAGCGCTCCCCGGCTTGCTAGCCCGCCTGCCTGCCAAATGTAACTGTGAAGTGATGTGGAAAAGTGAGCCTGGTGCCTCCCCTGACGGATCTCATTGGGCAGAGCTCAGAGGCAGGTCTACACTTGAAAATTCATGTAAGCAGTCCCCCACCCCGCCCCCTCCCTGCCTTGCCCCTGCGCTCTCCCGCGCTCGGATTCCACTCCCTTTGCTCCTACCAAGAGTGCGCACAACTTTTCGCTGATAGCTCACGAGCACGCCCAGCGCGCCTCCGCCGCCGGAGTGGAGTCACCGGGTGAAGATGAGCCCTTCCACGCTTTACGCGCAGCCCGCCGCGCGGCCAAGCTGTTGGATAAAGACTGCTGGCAGATGAGAAAAGGATGCGCAGGAGGTACCCTCCAGCTTTCTCTCTCTCTAAGGTCTCACCTGAGCCCCAAGGCTAGCATTATCTTGAAAAGCATTTCAGACACCCAAAGCTGGTTTCTGTGGAGGGCGAGGATGCGGCAGCGTGTGGGCCATTCACCTTTTCCCTCATTCTGAAGACGTCTTGCAGAAGGAATTGCATGTTTGCAAGACCACTGTCTGCTAAAACTCCTGTGCTGCTGGTTTCTTGGTTGTGGGTCATGATCATGGACCGGAGCACATTCCCGATGTTCTAGGGTTGCTACTCTTTTGGGAGGCGGGGGTTGGGGGAATAAGGGACAGTAGAGGCAGTCAGAAGGGATTTCAGTTAAGCGGATGGACAGAATATGGGCAGAACTTGCCATAGTCATAAGAGGGTCTGGAAAACGTGGTCAGGGTGCTCTGTCACTTCCCCCTGAGGGGAGGGGGAGTACCGTCCTTGCACCTCCTCTCTTTGTACCAAATGATGCCCTATCCTTGGGTTCCTAAGCACTCCGATGTTGAGAAATTGTCACCCAGGTATAAGCGGATGCAAACTGGGGTCCACAGACCCACACACATGCGTCTCTTTTCTTGTGATCGTCAAGACTAACACGTGGAGTCGGCAGCACCGATCTCTGTTCCACATTTAACACCGTGAAATACACGACAAAAATCAGCCCTCCCTTAGCCTTTCTTCAAACCTCTCCCTCTCTGAAGACAGGGGTATGTTCGATTTCTGACTGAGACATGAGCTCGGAGGATGGATTTTTGGCCGTCTGGGGACAGAGCTTCAGGAGCAGGGGTGCAGAGGAGCAGACGCACGGGCTGTAGAGCCTGTACTGTCTGACTGGAATTAATGAGAGGCGGTGAACAGAATGGGAAAATAGACACAATATGCTTATAACACTTATGCAAATTTGGCTTTTTGATGTTGTATCTAACCTCCCCCCTGGAAAAAAAAGTTGAAGGCATTGATTATCAGTTTGTTATCGGTTCGATTCACATTCTAGTTACCCTATGAAAGAAACTTGGTAAATTATTTGGGGGGGGGAGGGTGGGTGGCGGTCAAGAGGTGTGTTTCCCTCAAGCAGTTGCTGTTCGGTCTCTTTTCAAAGGCTGTGTCAGCTTATGAGACATTCTGACTTTGGCTAATTCTGTCTTGGAAAAGAACAGCAGTCAAAGCTCAATCAAATTATAACTGCCGTTAGACCAGACAGTCCCAAGTGGACAAAGAAATAGATCACACCTTCAGTTGTGCTTAATTTTCAGACATTCATTTTCACTTTGAACAAAAGGTCTGAGCCTTTCCTTGGGGGTACTTTCTTACATCTATGAGAAGTAAAGGAAAGGTCACATGTTCCTGAAGGCTGTGGATTGTCACAAGTAACAAAGTCATCTCCAAAGAACAGACTGCTGGAGAGAGGATATTCTCTGATCTCATTTTCCTAAAAAGAAAAACTCAGCTGACAAACCGAAGGAATTCAGAATCCAATGTCACCAAGTCTGGTTATAATTTTGTTTTGAGACATTGCAGCCTGTTTACTCTAACAATATCAAAGCATGTTATCTTCACTGACTCTTGCACCCCTGGAATTTAAGGTGACCCTCTCCATATCCCTAATCTCTGGGTGAAGCTCTGCTGCAGGACTTTCCTGACAGTTTCTTAAGTGAAGTCTGGGTGATTAAGAAGTGTGAAAGAGGATTAAGATAATGTTAAAAGTCCTATCAGGGTATTTCTAAAATAATCAGGATGCTGAAGGGGAAGGCATTTGTCTCTTTCAGAATTCCACCCACACTTAATAGGATGCAGCGCAATGTCTTTGTGGTGAGACTGTACTTCCTCAAGAAAGGATTTTCTTTTCAGTTTATTCTCTGGAGTCTTACAAGTTCAGCAGGAGGATGATGGTGCTCCAGCAGCCTTTTCTAAGGAGGACCCAAATTGCCTGTGTGGTGGTACTTCACTGGAGGAAGCAGGGAGGGCGTAGAGTGAGGAAAGCTCTGATAGGACCAGGACCCCATCATAGTACACAGTCACATCACTGACAAGGACGGAAGCTTGCCAGGGGTAGAAAAAGTTGGACAAAGCAGGATGACCCTATCTGATTCCAGAGACTGCCCAGGAGACCAATGAGTTCACAGGGATTAAGAGTGGGAAAGATGGAGACAGGTTTGAAGAAGTAATTTTTGTTTCTTCACTCTGAACTGAACCTTTGTTATCATTTTGGCTAATGACAAGAATAAAAATGGACTGGCTAGTTATTTAGAGGCCTAATCAAAGCCCACCAGGTAACATGTTTATAAGAAAAGGGAACATAGGATATGAGAATGAATAAAACTACACTTTCTCCATTTGTGCAGGGAATGGCGATAGAGTACCTGTATTATTGGCTGCATTAAGAAGCACCTTTTACCTTTTTTCCCCCTTCAGCACACATTTATAACTAAATTTAACTAAAATGATCAAAGCCAAAAGGGGATGTTCACTATGGTGTGATGACAGTGATGTTCCCTTGTTTGGTTGGTTTTTCTCCCATGTTAGTCTTCAATGAGCTAATGAACACAAAGGATTTCTCCCTGAATGTAACAGTTCCAAAATTTTGGAGGGCAGATTCTGTGAATGAGGGATTTTTACACTTGGGTGGTAGCCTATAATGTTTCCTTTTACAGTAAGAATTTAGCATCTGTAATCTGAAGCAGCCAAAACAAATACAGTGGGAAATACACACAGTCTTCTCTGCAGGTTTCCACAGAATGAACAGTTTGCGAAAGGTCCTCATCTGTACTCCTGGGAGGGCAGAGATGATGCTGGAGCAATGACCCAATCAAAGATCACATTGGAGATTGCATCCCAGCTCAGTGGAGAGTTTACAGCCACTGTGCCACAGTTTACTGCCAACTGTGCAGTAAACTCTATGTTCAATCCCTAAAAGAGACACAGAGGCTGGACAAGGATGACAGGAGAAAAAAAAATAAACCAATTTTAAGAAGGTTTATTGATTTATTTTCATTCAACTCTATTTATCTCTAACATTGTGTGTGAATGCCTTCAGAAGCCAAGAGAGGGCACCAGAAGTCCAATAACAGTTACAGGTGGTTGTGAGCTTCCTAAATAGAAATGGGAATAGAAGTATAGACCTGTGAAACAGGGAGGTACTCTTAATCACTGAGCCCTCTGCCCAGACCCTCAATCTTTGTCTTAAATTAGAATATTGAGGAAGTCTTAAGAACAAAAGAGCCTTTCAGAAAAGCTAATACATATTTAATTAAACAGGATAGCTTTAAAAAATTATATGAGATTCTTTTAAACCAACCTCTTAATAAAATCATTAAATGATATGATGGTGCCCAAACTAAATCACTGAGCAATTATGGGAATTTCCTCAAGAAAAACGGTATTCAGCCTGAGGTCCTCAGATGGGTTCTGCCTCAGCACTTTCTGAAGATTTGAAGGAAAGGGAAATGTGCAGTCTAGAATCTAGGTGATGTTTTGAAATCTGGGTTGTAGCAAATGCTCCAGGGAGTCCCATCACTGCTGTAGTTTGCGAGCCATTGCCTTAGGCAATTTCCTTTTCATATGATAAATGTAAAAATGAGAAAAATAAACGAAATAGGTGTTATATTAACGCTTTTTTTTTTCATACTGAAGTCTTCTGGTTTCAACAAAACCACTATCATAAGTAACATAAATAAATAGAAAATTTTCTCTAAATCACCCTGTGATTACTTCAGCTGTATTAATTATGGGATTTAATAATTACCCCTTTTTTCTATGTGATAACCAATTCTTGAAATAAAATCCTCTTTTAGGTTGCAGTTTAGGGCTTACAGATGTTGAGCATTCTCTACTGGCTTTCACTCTCCCTGAAATTAGGGCTGTGTCTCAGAGTATTGATTGTAGTTCCCGAGCCTGCCGTTATATTTTCTGTAATGAGGGTACAAATACTTTCTGAAAAACCACATCTGCACAGAGAACGTTTTGAGGACAGTGGTCAGAATGGAATTATCTCCCATCATCCCAGGTGCTCAAAAAGAGATAAGCCACCAATTCAGCTTCTGAAGAGAAATGAAGGAGGCAGGGGAAGGTAGATAGATTTGAAAGGACTGGAAAAAGCTATCACATAAGCCAGCCCAGATCTTACAGAGTATACACTTGAGCATTTAGGTTTTAATCTTGTTTTTTTCCCCTCCTTTCTTTCTATCCTATTCTGATGTGGGATTAATAACTAAATTAAGATGCTGGGACCCTTTTGTCTTTTTTCTTGGGAGCTAGGTAGATTAAAAGAAGAAATATTTCACATTATTTTTCTGCAAAATAGAGGAGAGAAAACATTTTCCTGTATATTGTTTGTCAGTCGTAACTTAGTTTGTTCAACACTAAAATATAGTTTAATTTAATTGATTCAAGCACCTTTGAGAAAATTACCATTATTTGAATGCACACGCTTGTTCTTAACATACCATTGTAGAGATAAAGACCAGTACAGATCTGTGGAGGAGAGGGGAAATTGTCCTCTTGTGTATCGAGTGAAGTTTTCGGTGCAGATTACTTGTTATCAAGTCATTTACTACAGAACAAAAGCATGTCCACACGCCTTTGGGAACTACTGAAAGGCTGAACGGAAATGTCATCTCAGAGACTGCGCAGCCTTCTTTTGTCAGTCCATGCTGCACACTGCTGTCTAAAGATGTTTTCGCTCATTTATTACAGGTACTGCTGTGGAGGAAACTGGCTACCGCTTGTTGGTTTCTCTTCTGCACGCACAGGCACCAGTTCCGTTAGATGGATATAGAAGCTTTTTTTTTCTTCTACTTCAAGTGCCCTCTAGCGAGCAATATCTGTGCAGGTTGCTATGTAGAAGGAAGGCAGGAGGGGGAAAAAAAAGGAATCTACCAATTGCGCTCCTCAGTACTGATTTGCTTCACTCCTTTTTATTTATTTATTTTCTTCCCTTCCTCACAGGGGTCCTTTCCCCCAAGTGTCTGACAAAAAAAAAAAAAAAAAAAAAAAAAAAAAAAAAAAAAGAAAAGTGTTGTTGCTTTTGCAAGTGAAATGCATCTTTCATTTACTAAACTGCAAAAGTGAATGTTAATCCTTTCTCCTGGGTTTTCCTGAAGTTTCATACACCATGGTCATCAGGCAAATAAAAGAAAGTAAGTTGCTCCCCAGGAAGAAATTCTGTTTTGTTCCCATGTTGACAGCAAAACAGCTCTAAGGCCTTTGATGCAAATTGATTAACCTCTCCACAGGCTCTGAGTTTGTGGCTCTATAAAAGTGCATAATTCGTCTTTTTTTACCTCAGGGGGGTGGTATGAGGCTTAATTGAAGCATATAAAACAATTTCAGTTTCTCAGACCCAATCTGATGTACAGTTGGACTCGCTTTTCATCTCCTAACAGGGCTTCAAATTCTCTTCGGAAGTCCACAGTGCAGTGCAATGGAGACTCTGTATTTTCATACAAACGTGGTTAAAACAATTTCTTCTGTAAATAGTGGGTCCGCTTAAGACATCTGCAGTGTTAAGGGCTTTAAAAACATACGAGGAAAAGAAAAATTTAGGTGCTCCTGATAACATGTCTGTAAATAGAACTAAATAGTAAGTGATCTTACAAAGCATACACTGGGCACATCTCCCTGTGTTTTATGCAAAGTAATAAAAAACAGAAGGTAACTTTACTCTCACAAATACATTCCATGAAGCAGTTACTCTGAGCACCCAAGGAATGCCAAGGGATTACTCAAATGACTGGCTTTCCTGATACCTGTTACTATTACTCAAATGACTGGCTTTCCTGATACCTGTTACTCAGCTGGGAGTCTCCTTTACTACTGCTATGCAGCATTTTGTTTGGGCAGTGCCCTCTGACTGCTCTGTCTGCAAGGGCAAATGTAGTAGAGTGGGGCAAGCTGCCATATAATCTACTCCATTAGATTCTTTACTTGATGCATCTCTTTAATGATTCCAACATTGTGGATGGAAGCCATTGTGTGCCTCCTGTTCACTGCATTACAGAACTAAGGCTCAGAAAAGTGATTCTTTCCCAGATTACAGTTAATAAGATTATAATTTACATCTGAATTGGAGGACAGGAGGTCTGAAGAAATGACTCAGTTTCCAAACATGCACTGTTTCAGCAGAGGAGCTGATTTTGGCTACCAACTCTACCTTGAGCCTGCAACCTCAGCTCTGATGAATCCACTTGCTGTGTGATGACACCAGCACACACACACACACACACACACACACACACACACACACACACACACTCAAACAAATTCACACATACACACAACTCAAAATGAAAGCACATACATAAACAAAGTTGGGTCATGTCTGAGCCTGTTAAATATTAAAATTATATTAATGCATGGTTGTCAGAAACCACTTTCTTATTCTGTTGCAGTAGAGGGAACAAATGTATTTTCCCCTAAAAGTTAAATATGCATTCTATCACTAAAGCAATACTTTCAGTCACTTGTAACTTACTTTTAATTCAAGCTTTACTTCACTGGAAGGATGCATAAGTTGAAACAGAAGTTAACGTTTGCATCTGCAAGCATTATCACATTATTTACTGGTAACTGGGTTTGTAATATACACCCCAGAATTCAGGGATACCAAGTTAAATATAAATTCTCCAAAGAGTTCAAAACAAGTAGCTAAAATTATGCTAATTCAGCATAATAAATACCATTGTGGAGATGCTCTGGGAATAATAAATCTGAAAGGTATTCAAAGTCTTATTTTATTGCTCAGTTTTTTTTAATTCAAGAATGTCACTGCTCTATTATTATGATTTACATTTGTATAGTCCTTTTCATATTTTTAAGCACACCTGACTTTTGTACATAATGTGTGCAACAATTGTGTGAGATGCTCAGCTCTGTTGTTACACTTCACACTAAGAGGCTTTTAGAGGCAATAGAGTCATTACAGAATATCTTCATTTTATAGGAATAGAATTAGCCAGTCTTTGACACCTGAACATAGATATGTAGTTATGTAACTATGAAGCTCTTCAAAGACATAACTATCAAGTCACAGATGATTAATATTTACAGGATGTCAGCAACCTACCTACATTTACACATATGTTTCTGGGAAAAATGAGCTAGTAAAATCAAGAATATGCAAGACACAGAGACAAAAGCCTGGATAATAAACACAGCACAGGTTACAAACTTCAATTTAACTTAATGCAATCTAGAAAAGGCACACTTTCACTTTCTAACAGGAGCAACAGTGACATTTCCTTCTTTCTCTAAGTCTCTGTATAGTCTCATAATATGCTGTGTTGCATTGTAGTGCTGGGAAAATTTCAGAACTTTGGAATACGACTCTTGATTCCAATATAGGAAGTTCCTTATAAACAGATCTTGTCAAATAAAAATATTTGTATTGGGTATTATTAGTAAATCAGTTACCAGGAAGATATTTGAGTCTTGTATCAGGAAGATAGCAACATAAAACAAAACAAACTAGCAAGCAAACTCTTATGTGCTTTGAAACTTTTTCTGATAGCTATTAGTATGTAATTAAATGGTAAGCCTACAAAAAAAACATTCTTTTCAAGTGGAGAGAGTTAAAATGAATATGTATATTCTTCCAAAGCAAAAAAAAGTCAACATACATAACTTGCTCAAAACACAGAGTGTGGTGAATCTTTTTTTTTTCTTTCTTCTATGTTTGCCTGAAGGTATTCATGAATTTTTACTCCAAATTATGTTACTGTTTCTGGTCAAGAACAAAATGTTTCACTGTGTTGTTCTGCTTCCTCCAAATTACCTACAGAATATAAGATGAAAAAAAGTGAATACACACACACACACACACACACACACACACATACACACATATGTAATCACCTTATTTGTTATCTGTGGTATTCATTAACATTTCACATGAAGGGTTTTAAAGTCAAATGTATTTCACCTTTTAAAAATATAATTAGAATTTAGTTTATCTCCTCATCTGACAGCCAAACTACCTGAGTGTTTCAGGCAAAGGAAAACTTGCCTTGGTATTCTGAAAATGGTAACTCTTTCACTAAGAAGAACAGGCAGCCATAAAGTAGATCATTTTCTACATTCATACAGTGTATTCTGCTCTATGTGTATGATTTTATTTATTTTATGTCTCCTGGTCAGACAAGATATTATGCCAGTTCCCAGGCACTCTTTAAATGGCACCTCCAACTACTCTTGAGGACATTCTGAGCTTGAGGAAAACCATGCTCCTGTCTTTTCTCTGTAGATTGTCATTTTTATAATAGTTTCTAACTTGTTCAAAAAAAATTACCCAACATTTCTTGGACATAAAAATAGACTTTCTTGGGATATACACGTGGCTCAGTGGTTCAATATTTACCTCATGGCCTGTATGAGTTCCTTACTTAGGTTCAGTCCCATATACCACAAACACCACCAAAAAATAATTAAATTATAAAAGGAAAGAAGGAAAAAAAGAAAGAAAAATAAAGGCAGGCTACTTCTATTATATTCTGCCTGCCCCTCTTCTATCTAAATTAATTCAAAGAAATCAACTAATATTATAAGAAAATGATTGTTCAGTCTTAACATCAGATAAAGAAACATGCTTTAATATTTTATATTTAATGACTTTAAGAAGAAATAATATGATTCTAAGCCATAAATGAGATAAAGGAAAATTTTATGGAATGAAGTTTGTACTACTGTCCAAAAATATGGCCTCAAGTGTCAGCTGGGAGTCAGGAACATATCAGGGCTTAGAAACAAGGAAATATATCGGCCATCCATATTCATGCCAAAATTCTGATTATTTGGCAGGTTGCTCCTGACCAGGTCAGCACTTCAGAGAGAATGTGCCTTGCCAACTGTGGGTCAGCTTCATGCCAACTGACCTCTAGTGAGGATGCTTTATTTATCTAATTCCCTGAAAGCCTTGGGTTCTCAAGATCAAACTCTGAACAGCCTTGTAGGTAGAAAGGGCTTAAGGGAAGAAATATGGATAGAAATTCATGAGTCAAAGCTGAGGAGAATGGTGCAGCTTAACCCAGATCTTCATTGAGGCAATGATTTACACAATGAGAACATTTTTAAACATTAATTTTTATGTATTTGGATAGATATTATTATGTTAATGGTTAATATTGATGGGCTCACCCCCCACATCTACATCATTATTACTTCCTGTTCTTACTCATTAGGCTTAGCTCTACTCACTCAGAGAATATTGGGATCAGCTGGTTGAAAAGACTTTGAAGATATGATTTTCTCCATCTCAAACAAATAATAGTCATGCTATATTTTCAAATGCATCTATTTTAAGGTTTGGACCTAAATGTGCCCCCATGTAAATCATGAGCTAGAAAACTTGAAGCCAGTACCACCAATGAGAGTTCTAGCATCCTTTAGGATACAGCTTTGATGGTAGGAAAAAAAAAGTAAGAAGAGACAAAGCTTATAGTAGATAATAGAATACTGAACCTTTTTTTTTTTTTTAAACTTCTCAGCCTATAAAGGGAAATATCAGTATTGTATCCTCACTAATAGAAGTGAAGACAACAGCACCAAACAACCTTCTTAAACTTCTAAATACAATGCCCCCCCCAAATCAATATTTTTCCCCTACAACCTTTCTGGTATTTTCTCACCTTAACCAAAAATTAACTGACATAACCACAAATGTGCTGTGTGACTTTGAAACGTGAACTGAGATCTATTTCCTTCAGGGACAGCCTAAATAGCAGATCAGACAAATGACTCCACACCAGTCTGGAAGACAGATCCAATGAGTTCTTCAGGGGTTACTTACACAAGCACAGATAAGTGCCTTTGTACAAGAGCACTGGTGTCAGAACAGTATCTGCGTCCATGAAAACCCTGGTGTGTTGACCAACTCACAAAAGCTTCATTCCCCAAACATCATAAACCATTTTCAGGCAGCTCAGCTGGACAGTCTCTACCTGCACACCAATTGTGTGCTTTATCTATAACTCTGCCTCTTTTCTTGACTCTATGGAGTTCCCTTTCTCACTTCAGGAAGGGAAGGGAATGATTCAAGTCATAGGTAGTAGTTACACACTTATGTGTGTTCTTGATCTCTATCTCTAGACACTTACAAACTCCTGTCTCCATGCATGATGACGTATAAGGCTTCATTTGCTCTTATATTCATGCTTTTTGTCTACTGTCATCACTAGATGGCTTTTAAACTATTTTAAGATAGTATTAAGGAAAATGGCTAGGAAGAGATTGTGTCTAACTTCAATGAAGTTAAAAGCTTTGAATGCTCCTAGTCCAGAGATGTTTCCTTGGGATGCTGTAAGCTGTGATAATGTCAGTTTATCGGCCTCAGAAATATATATCCACATTGTATCTTTCAGAAAATTCCACTACCAAAAAAAGTAAGAATGTTGCCAGTCAGCATCATAGTCTTAGAGCAGAGTTTTTTCCTGCTTTGCTGTAATTTACTTTTCTTATGTACATAACATCAATTTGAAAACTGTGTTCTTCTATGATTTTCTTTGTCCTATTACTTTAAAAGGTTCATAAAACTGCTGCCTCAGTGAAACACATTCACTCATATTTCGTTCCTTTTATTCATTTGATGTGCGAGCCATTTCTTTCTTGGGCAGGGAGGGTTCTCTTATTCATATCTGAGGTTTCCAAACATAGGTAGGAGTCTAATCTATACTCCATGTGTAGATATCATATTATCTAAGATGATGAACAAGTGAACAGGGCTGCAGAAATAACCATAAAACTATTCTCAGCAGCTAACTAGAAATAGATCCAGAATTGGACTTAGAATATCAGATGGTCTAACAGATCGGTGTGGAGAACTCAAGGAGATAACAGATTTAACTGGAAAAGGAAGGTGGAGAGAAAAGCATGGTAAAACAAAGCAAAACCAGGAAACACAATTTCCTTTTAAAAAATAGCATAATCTATAGAAATAATAATAAAAGGAGAATTAAGGGCTAAACAATCTCTCTGTGTCTCTCTCAGTCTCTCTGTCTCTCTCTGTCTCTCTCTGTGTCTCTGTCTCTCTCTCTCTCTCTCTTTCTCTCCACACAGGCACACACACACACACACACACACACACACACACACACACACACACACACACACAATGTCTGACTGACATAATTAAGTGTAAACATAAGGAGACAAGTTAGATCCCTAATGGTGAATTACATGATCAAAATAAGAATTACTCAGAGCAATTGTGATGAAAATAGCATCAAGTTTTAAGAAGGATACTTCTGCTTCTTAACATGTCATAATGTAATACCTGAGATTTTATAAAGCAACTCCCCTTTCAGGAAGCCGGTGACCCAGGACCAACTTCACTGTTTCTATTACACTCTCACACAGACAATGCCACTCCAAAAACAAAGGTTTAAAATAAATTCCCACTATCTGGAGCTGAGATTTTTCCTTTAAGAGCAGAAAATATATTTTGTCCATTTATCTTTGAATCCCCAGGAGCACAGAAGAAATGCTCAATAAATTTTTATTGATTTATTATCTTTTATTCCCCACAGCGAACTACAAAATAAATAGGTCTGTGCCCCAATCCTTTAGGTGAAGAAACCAGAGACACCTGGTTAGAGTAGAAATTAGCTAACAAATTTCTAATATTTTAACACATTAGTTTCTCCTCAAGTGCTCTTCTCCTTCCCAGAGAGACCAAGACTGCCAAGGTCACATTGCTTATTAATTACTTATTTTTTTCCCTGTGAGGAATTCTAAGAAAGCACACTACTTGCCTTCATATTTAGATGTAGAACCAAAGAAGTTTCCTGGCAAAGTGCCCATTTCTCTTGCTTTGCAAGTATCAAGGGCAAAGCTGCACCCTCCTGAGTCAGCCTTGAGCACCTAAAGCCCTCTTTCATATGCTGACGTGGTGGAGAACAGGAAAGATATTATGCATCTGAATGTGAAAATCCATGTTTATTCTAGGGTGGATGGCATCAGTGCATCCCTGATTAATTTACACTTAAATCAATGAAGTGTTTTGCAAAAGATATTTGATGTTCAAGAAGCCTTTTAAAGGAGTCTGATGGGACTTTAAAGCTGTTTTTGTTTTAAGAAGGGAACTTTTCTTCTCTATGATCTTATACAAATGACATAATTTCAAAGTCTCGTTTCAGAGCAGAATCCTATTGCTTTCAAAATCTTTCTACTTACACATATTCAGAGGTGGGTAACTTGTATTTTATCATGTCATCATGTTTTTTCTCATTATCTATATATGTATCTGTCAGTTTGTCTGTCAGCATGTTTTCTATTATCATCTATCATGCTGTATATATCTAAACTAACAATCTATCACTGTTATCTCTACTTTATATCTGGCTGTCATCCACCATCTTTCTATTAACCAATATATCTATTACTGCCAATTATTTACCAATCAATCAATCAATCATCACCATCATCACCATCATCATCATCATCATCATTATCATCATCATCATCATCATCATCATCATCATCATCATCTCTCTCTCTCTCTCTCTCTCTCTCTCTCTCTCTCTCTCTCTCTCTCTCTCTCTCTCTCTCTTTCTCTATCTACCTATCTACCTAACCATCTTAACTCCAAACAGTTCTGATTACAAAGAACCTAAGAAATCCCTTTTTCTGAGAAAACATATATGACCATGGCATGAGAGTATGGATATTTCTGATCCTGAATTATATACAAATTTTTACAGGTATCAAAACTCATGAATTAATGCATTTATCAAAAATGCCAGACAGGACAGCATGTCACTAGATTACAGTGGAGCAGGTGATGCCCCCTGATACTGTATATCTGTGTTTACTGGTGGGAGCTTTAA
This sequence comes from Micromys minutus, assembly GCF_963924665.1. Classification (NCBI taxonomy): domain Eukaryota; kingdom Metazoa; phylum Chordata; class Mammalia; order Rodentia; family Muridae; genus Micromys; species Micromys minutus. The sequence continues at coordinate 23,141,565 of NC_137959.1, forward strand.
ATTTTTATGCTCCTAAAATAAATTAACAGAAACACACTATTGCAGCAGAAGCAAAAACAATTTAAGAAAAAAAAATTCACTTCACACAGCAGTTAAGCAGTAGTCCCAGTGCACAGAGAATCACTGCTTTGCAGTAACTTTAGATGATCCGTGACTCAGTCACATAGTAAGGGTAGAACTTCTCATTTACGGGTTCCCCTTACTGCACGTGTCCCTAAAAATACATTCTGTATCTCAACCCAAGGATGTGTAGTTTGGTTTATAATGATCTATATGCATACTTCTGTACATTCTGGGATAGCCTTAATTCTACATAATATACTACTACCTGTGTGAAGAAGGAATACACACAATGGATAGAGATTTACATGTTTGTTGTATAGAGAAATATTAGTGTGCTGGGAGCCAATGTTAATTTGAATTAACTGAGTAATCCTATGCCAGTGTTTTGCATGAAATCATTCTGTTTATCCCACACAAGAACTTAAAGATGCAGATGTAATCACCACCCTTTTATAGAGCAAGAGCAAGGCTATGAGATACAAGAAAGCTCTACTGAGTTCTTTACATCCTGCATCAGCTAAGAAACTGGTGTCCTTTCTATCTATGCTTTGAATATGTTCCAAATTTCTTAGTAAAACCCAACCATCTCTGTCATGAGGCAAATGGTGTCCTTGTTATAATGATTTCTGTTGTGACAGAAATCCTAGATACATAAAATAAGTAGGTGGGAAATTAGTCACGTTCCAAACATCTTCCTGATTTTCATCAAGAAGGAACATTTCAATTAATATTTCTGCAACTGCTGGTGCCTCTAACAAACACAATGCTGGCTTGTCCTCAGAGACTTAAGAAGACTCCAAAAGTCTTTTTATTTATTTATTTTTGAATCTAAGAACAATGCTTTGCATTCATTCAATTTATTTCTAAGTTTACCTTGTAGTGTGGTAAGTAAAAATAACATTTCTATTTCTAGGTATGGATATAAGTTTCCTTTTAAACAAATGTTTATTTTACATTTTGTCGAAGTGATGGGATTAAAATATTATATCACACAGATGGTGCACAGAGAAAAAGAAAAGCAGTGTAACTATATGCATGACTCCAGCTAGAGGAAAAAAAACACTATATTAAGTCAACATCCTTTCAAAGATCCATCACCAAGTAAATTGTCTTTTTAATTTGGGAAGTATATACATTTGAAGCAATATTTCTGGATTTTAAATTTGTGTCATATTTCAAATGTTCTAGATATTTCTACATTGGTTTCTTTCCTAAAGATGTCAACTCTGAAATATGTAAAAATCATTTTTGGGAGTTATACCTACATGAGGTAAAGAAGGTGTTGTAAGTACAAACTTAAGTATTAGGTTTTTATGCAGTCATCTCTCTGTGCCTGCACCCACTAAAATTAAAACACACTAACCATCTTCTTCAGTTACGATTTTGGACCTAAGACTTACAAAAACTACAAGAGCCTTACCCTTATGAGACTGAAGTAAATAAAGAAGGCAAATCTTCCCAGGGTACAAATTTGGAGCAGGCTATGTGAAAACCAACTTCCATTTTTTTCTGCCTATTTTATTTTGTTTATCAGTGAGTTTCATTTGGGGAGACATTGTGGTCCTCCTCAGTGAAAGTTTACTTTTATATGCTTTTCCTTGCCATTGCAATAGAAAGTCAACATATTGCTCATAAGGCGTTAAAGTCTTTATGAACTACTGATGGATATGTGGGAAGTGCTCTGAGGATTAGGAGATGATATTGTGGCAAAATGTCTAGATCCTCTCAATATTACATTCAGTAGCTTTGTAGCAAATATTGCAGAAGGAAGAAGGTATAAATCACTAACGTCTTAAGGGTTTAATGCTGAAGGACCATGTATGTTTTCCTTTTGTTTAAATTACTATCAAACACTGTTGAATGAGAAAGAAAGAAAACATTTTTACTAAAAACAAACAAACAAAAAACAACACCTCCCCCCCCCAAAAAAACCCAACCAAACCAAACAAAAACAAAACAAACAATGCTAACCATTCTGTACTATGGAGAAGACTGCTTCTTTGTGCTGTTGTTGTTGTTTTTGGTTTTGGTTTTTTTTTTTTTTTTTTTTTTTTTTTTTTGAGATTTTACCATGAATACCAGGCTTGTGCTTACTGGATACAAAGCCTAATGCATCTGTTCATTTATTTATTGGTTTATTTATGGGCATGACTTGCTGGGGTATACCTAAGGCATTTAGGTATAATTGGATATATGCCAACAGCATTTCTTCAGTTCTGATTACGTTCTGGTTTATGATTGCACCATTCTGCATAGGATTTTGGAAAAATATGAATCCTATACAAAAATTCTGGGACATGTCATGTGCCCCACCCTGTATTAGGTACTGAAGCTTTAAAAATTACTCTAGTTGTACTGCCATGACAGGCTTGTTTCTTGACAAACCTTAACCACCTCCTTACACTCTCTTTCCTATCTGCAGTGGTAAATCTCATCTTATTGCCTGAGTCACTTAAGATGGGAATGCTAACTTATCATAGCTACTTTTTGTCAGTATCATTTTGAAGCTTGCCTATTGTGCCCCATTCTCATTTCTACTACTTTTTATTGAAAGAGCAGAGACTGAAGGAAAAGGCCATCTGGAGACAGCCCCACCAGGGGATTTATCCCATATACAGACACCAAACCCACACATTATTTCAGATGCCAAGAAGTGCATGCTGATAGGAGCATGATATAGCTGCCTCCTGAGAGGCTTCGCCAGAATCTGACAAATACAGAAGTAGATGCTCACAGCCAACCACTGGACTGAGAATGGGTACCACAATGGGGGAGTTAAGAGAAAGGACTGAAGGAGCTACAGGGGTTTGAAACTCATAGAATAAACAACAATATCAACCACCCAGATACCTCCCAGCTCCCAGGCACTGAACTACTAAACAAAGAGTACACATGAAGATAAACTTGTCTCCAGTTGCATATGTAGAAGAGGATTACCTTATTGGGCATCAGTGATAAGAGAGGCCTTTGGTCATGGTAAAGCTTGAGTTCCTGGTGTAGGGAAATGTCAGGGCCGGGAAGCAAGAGTGGGTATATGGGTTGGGGAGCACCCTCATAGAAGCAGAGTGTAGGGAGGATAAGAGGTTTCCAGAGGGGAAACCAGGAAAGGGGATAATGTTTGAAATGTCAATAAATAAAATATCCAATGAAGTGAGATGCTTTTCCCCCCATGTACATTTTTCTCACCTCTCTCGGTAAACTGTAGTAACCCTATGTCACAGGAACTAAATGCATGTAACATGTAGATTGCAGTAGTTCTAATAACATAAAAATCTATGTGAGGAAAGCTAATTAATTATAAACATGTACAACAATAGGAGTATTTATGTTAGTGAAAGACACAAAAGATAAGAAAATATCTGGTTTCCAGTTATATTTTCTTTTAAACCTTGGGTCTAGTTTTTGTCATTTTGTATAGCAATACGAGAAACAGAAATGCTGGGTTTGTGTTACATGTGTGAAGACAGAAACTCTTCTAACAGACATCCTTGTCTGGCTTGTCAGTATCTTTTAAATTTTCACTGTAAATGTATCTCATTAAGTGTAAAGGCACTATGTTGAGTCCTTAGCCATGACAGTGTTTCATTGGATTAATCCATGAGAAATCAGTGTCTTATTAATGTATAAACAAGTGCATATACAGATATATCTGTGAGACTACGCGCATTCATCAGCATGCATTAAATCTCCTGTTGGTCCCGACTTTGGACCAGGTGCAGATAATTAAAAGATGAATGAGATAAGATGCCCTCAAAAGCTCAGTCAAGTGGCAGAGGCAGACAATGTGAAGACGTAATTTTGGTATAAGGACAGCTCTCAAGTGCAGCAGCAGAAAAGTGTGATGAAAATGCAAAGGCTGAGAACATCCTTGGGCATGTCACTTCTCTGCTGTGAATATCCTTATGGCTGTCTAACCTTGGGAGCCTCTTAGCTTATCTGGTAAGTGCTTGGGTATGGCTGAAATGATGAAACACAGCAGGATTCAAGAAGAGCAGTAGACTATAGGTCCATAACAGTTGAATAAGCAAGCCCTGAAGAGCTATATCTTTAACAATGAGATACTGAAACATCAATCTATTAATCCTCTGTCATACTGAGAACTATACAACATATATATTCAGCTGCAGGGCAACTGTACTAAAATGTGATGCTAGAAGTCGTGTGATATTTTGCTGAAATATGGAGCAATGAGAGGAAGAAATCCCATTTTAAAAGTGATTGTGGTACTCAAGAAATAAAGTGCTGTTCCTGGTGCTTGAATTCCACTCTAGCTGTTCAGGAACCTCTGAGGCACAAGCATGCTCATGGGCTGTCTTTTGCAAATGAGTAATGGGAGGTAGGAAGTGCTTAACTATCTTGGCCACCATCACATAAATAACCACAATATTATATTGTGACAGCCAATGATAAAAAATTGAAGGCTGTATCCAGGTTGGCTATCATGATACCATACTTTGCATCTGACTGACTTTTTTTTTGTGTGTTTTGGGGTTGTAGGGAAAGCTTGACATCTCTATTTTTCATTGGTAGTGAATCCAAATCACTTTCAAAAATTCTTTGAGTCATTGTCTTTATTTTTGTATTTAGAGTTCTTGCTTAAGTTTTCAGCAAATACCTGAACATTGTGTTCTAAATATACTACAATAAGGGGGTCAGAAGTCTCAGCAAATTTCTTGTCTATGTGCTAGTGTGAAGACCACTGTGATCTGTGAACACAATTTTTTGTTAGACAGGCATATGGCAGTGTCAGATCCTCCTTCCTTGTTGTATATGTTCATATTTTTTCTCTCTTTCTCTCTCTCTCTTTCCCTCCCTCCCTTCTTCCCTCCCTCTCTACCTCTTTCTCTGCCTCTCTCTGTCTCTAAGTATCTCTCTGCCTCTGTTTCTCTCTGTCTCTCTCTCTCTTTCTTTCCCTCCCTTCCTCCCTCCCCCCTCTCTCTTCCTCCCTCCCTCTCTCCCTCAGTCCCCTCCCTCCCTTCCTCCCTCTCTCTCTGTCTCTCTGTGTGTCTCCCTCTCCGTCTTTCTGTCTCTCTCTCTCCCTCTACCACTCTCCCCTCTTTCTGGCTAAGACTACCTCGTTATCACCCCTTACAGATTTTTTGCTAATGGTCATCTTGCCTGGCCTCCAAACTCTACTTCTCCAGCTGCCTCTGCTTCTGTAAGACATTTTTGCACTTTTCTCTCCACAGTACCTTATTTTCCCCAAGACTCCTCTTCTTGTAGCACAAGGTGTTACGTTCCAGATATCTGGTATTTGTACAGTCATCCTTACTACTATATTTAGTAATATGGGTGGCACATGTGTTTTTAGGTAAATACAGACTGCACCCCAGGCAATATGTAGTAGGGACAAATATATAATCTTGCATGACTGTTGGCATTTGCAAAGACTGAAAGTGTCTAAATTGAGCAATGGAATCCATAATTGCTTAATTCAGACAAGATATTTTAGTAGATTTTTACATTGTATAGTAATTAACAAATATAATAATAAATATTTTACCAAGGGTATAGTTTCCTTAGCATGACATTTAACATCTTTTAAAATTTGACCCCGGAATCACTTTGCTAATGAATTTACCACACCCACTGTGTGAAACTTTCTTTCCATTTTCTTTGAACCTGGTACCTTGGTTCATTAGGTCTTATGAACTATTTGAATGCAGCAATTAACACACATTCATCTGCAGTCTTCTAACCATGGCAGACAACTCTAATTGAATATGGTCTGACACATTTTAAGATTAATCTCAGGGAAGCACTTAAGGCAGCCACTAAAAATCACCTAGAAGCATACAATTAGATTAAGTTTCTTTCGCCAAATAAGCATACATGCTTCCCTCAGGTTAAAATGACCTACTTCTGGTTCAGCCTTGAGAATCCAACAAATTCATGTTTCTGTGATGCTGTCTAGATTCCTTACCTCAAGAGGAATTAACCCCTCTGACTACATAGCACATGGGTTGGCAACATACAGACCTTCATTTGTTCCTTGGTTTGGCCTCCTAATTGCTGCACACACACACGCACACACACACACACACACATCTACTTGTCTTTCCATTGCCATCTGTCTTTTCTGCTGGTGGAGAAAGTCTTCTTCAAATTCCTGTGGCAGGCAATTAAGTGTACAACTCCCTAGAATTCAAACAAGTTGAGACAACTAAAATGACTGATTGATGAGTGAGAAAGAAACAAACCCAAACAGAAACTTATCTAGCTTAGTAGATACCAAGAAAAATGGAATTCGAGGGAAGGATAGATTGACAGAGCCATTATGTAAGTTAATTTGCACTGAGACACTTGCCTCATTCTCATTGTTACCTTGCTTTCAATCTACATGAGAACCTTGTCCTGCAGAGAGAGAGAGAGAGAGAGAGAGAGAGAGAGAGAGAGAGAGAGAGAGAGATTGACAGATTCAGAGTGGATTATATAATAAGCCAAGAGAACAAGAGCATCTCCCAGTATGCAGTATGTCCACAAAAATACCTCAGTTTCAAAATGATTATTAAAAGCCACAAGGAAGGCAGAGATAACACTGCTGGAACATCGACTTACTGATCAAAAGAGACACTAATACGTGCTCTTTATGGGAAAATGCAAGATTTTAACATGGGTACAAGGAAATTCTCCTGCTCGTTTCTCCGGTATTGCCATAGAGATCCAGTCTTGTAGGCTTCCCTGCTGCTTCTCAGCTCTTTGAAAAGACTTTTGGATCATTTGTGTTAATTTCTGTGTTTCATTCCATCCTTTGTTTCTTCTTTTCTTCTTTTTCTCTTTCATCTATTTTTGATAAATCTACTTTCTCTGGAATTCTGTATATCTTTGCATCAGTTTCTGTAGTCCCTTTTTTTCTCGCTTAAGTTTTGGTATTGTATTCAGAATGGTTTTCTTTTTTAGACAGGTAGTATGGCCACATAAAGAGCAAATACTATATATTTTTTTTGAAGATCGAGTGTCATCAGGCTATAATGTCATGAGGTTATAATCCTCGTTTTCTAGGCATGCTGTCATTACCTCTCACATTTAAATTTTCACAGCTGTAAAATAACATTTGTACAGTGCAACTACCACATAAAAAACTCTTGAATGGTAACTGTGATCACAACAATATCAATATTACATATGGAAATTGAGCCAGTGACATTGGGATGTCTATATCATCTCAATGCAAATTGAATCTTTCACTGTAATCCCTGAGGCTTTAAACTCATTTTAAAAAATCTGCTCACTTTTTAAAAAGTGCTTAGTCTTTTTCATCTAGGATGACTGTCTTCTGCATCTTCCTAATGGTCATTTCTAAGTGCCAGGTAGAGAGGTATTGGGTTTGTAAGCATCCCTAATGAAAATATATGATGTTGTAATGTAAAAGATAGAGTGAACCATAAACAAGTTGCCTGAAGGTAGCTGACAGCCATTGACTGAACACATAGTATTTGTTGTTGTTGTTGTTAAAGACAAGAAGGATTTGTTTTTGAACAATATATTCACAATAAAGACTCTCTAGAACTTAATTCTTTCTGATAAAAAAAATCTGCCACAGATTCAGGACAGAAAAATTAATTAATCTCTTGAATCAATTTTCTTTATAGTTCTTCCAAGTACCTGCATTATATGCTATTTTCAAAGCAAATGGACATATATCATGGAAGGATGTATTTTTAAATAGTTTCAAATAGCAACTGTTAATAATAGTTGCACTATGCAGACAAAAGAGAAGTCACTGGTTAATATTACAAACATGAAATCTAAGATTTTTGCTACTACAACTTGCTTAGGATAACATCAGAAAATGCCAACCAATGAGATATATTTTTGTTTTAATTTTTTCACTTTTCATCCCTCTCACTACCCTGATTCCCAATCACCCCTCCCACAACCCTTCTCCCCATCCCCTTCTCCCCTTCTCCTCTGAGATGGTGCAGGCCCCTTTGGCACATCAAACCTCAGTGGGAAAAAGTGCATCATATTCCACAGAATCCAGACAAGGCAGCTCAGCTACAAGAGCATATCCCACAGACAAGCAACAGCTTTTGGGATAGGCTCCACTCCAGTTGTTCAGGACCCACATAATGGTCAAGCTCTACATCTGCTACATATGTGCCAGGAGGCCTAGGTACAACCTGTGTATGTCCTTTGGTTGGTGGTTCAGACTCAGAGAGCCCCAAGGGTCCAGGCTAGTTGATTCTGTTGGTCCTCCTTTGAGGTTCCTATCCCCTTCAGGTTCACAATCCATCCCCCAACACTTCCATAAATGTCCCCAAGTTTAATCCACTGTTTGACTGTGGTTCTCTGCATCTGTCTGAGTAAGCTTCTAGATGGAAACTCTCAGACGGCAAACATGCTAGAAACCTTTCTGCAAACATAACAGAGAATCATTAATAGTTTCGGGGATTGGTGATTGCCCATGAGATGGGTCACAAGTTAGGCTGGTTATTTTTTGGTCATTCTCTCAGTCTCTGACCTGTTTTCCATCCCTTCATTTCTTGTAGACAGAATACATTTTGGGTGGAAAGTTTTGTGGGTGGATTAGTATCTATTTCTCCACTGGGATTCCTGCCTGGCTACAGAAGGTGGCCTCTGAAGAGATATTTTGGCACAGAATTTCTGTGAGTTATGATATCTACTAAGTGAAGAACTATCACAATTTGAAGAAAATTAAAATCCAGGACAACCACCTCCTCACTGAGCTATTGTTTACTGTTCATGTGTGCTTAATCCATCCTTTTAAAAAGCAGTTGTTCATTTAAAGAAAGAGCAAAAATGTCTTCCCTATACTTCAGATGAGAGATATGTATACTTGCTCATGTTTGTGGAATATAGAGATGTTTTTTATCCTCCAAGTGGGTACCTAATGGGTTTGCTAGGTATTCAAAAAAGCCAGATACTTTACATTGCCTATTTTCAAATATACAAAACTAATGATTACAGACACAGAATAACATTGCCAAGAAAATATAAACATAATCTCAGAATTTGGCTTGAATTATTTATTATTTTATATCTTTAATGTTTATGTGTGTTACTGAATGAGTTTCTACTTACCAAAAACATACAGGTATCTATGAGGAACACAGGATACTGAATTCTCAAGAGCTGAAATGATTTTTAGGTGGTTTTTAGTTAATTTATATAAGTGGTAGAAACTGAGGCAGATTCTCTATAATGTGAATAAATGCTCTTGTCTCACCAACACCTTGAACTTTTTTTTTTTGAGTCCATAAATTTTCTGTCAAACCTTCTGCTATCTAAATATTCTAAATCCATTCATGCAATATATCATATAACTATTTATCTTATTCTATTTTTCTAATAATAATGAATGTGTCATCATCTTAATGACATACAGAAATACACAATCTATTTAATTGATTACTGTGATAGTTTGGATGAAAATTGTCCTTTTAGGTCAATAAATTTGCATGTTTAGTCACCAGTTGAACTACTTGGAAAAATTAGGAGGTGTGTACTTGGTGGAGGGGGTGTGTCACTAGGTATGAACTTTAAGATTTTAAAATTCCAGACCTGGCCCAGTCTCTCTGTCTATTTCTGTCTGTCTTTTTGTTTCTGTTTCGCTATCTGTCTCTGTTTCTCTCTGCCTCTGTCTCTGTCTCTCTGTCTCTGTGTCTTGGTGTCTCTGCCTCTGACTCTCTCTCTCTCTCTTTCTTCCTCCTTCCCTCCCTGCCTCCCTCTGCCTCTTGCTTTCTGCTTGCTATAGATGTAAAATATCTCTCTGTGATCATTGCTTTCCACCATGATAATGAACAAACTCTGAAACAATAAGCAAGCCCTTGTTTAAGTACTTTATCTTAGAAGTTGCCTTGGCCAAGCATTCTCTTCACAGCAATAGAGCAGTAGGTAAGACATCTACACATATTCTATGGTCCATTTTTTAGACTGTTCAATTGATTAGTTAGCAAAGAGTAGAGAGAAAGATGTTTAGATAATATTGTCCACCTAAGTAGAAATTATTTATTCTTTGAAGAAATAACCTGAGGATACCTCAGGATCCCATTATAGCATGGTTTTTGTTTTGTTTTGAAATGCATGATGAAGCCTTGTTTTCTAACAGTACTGTCACAAATCACCTTTATCTACAAAGGGTTAGCTGGGTCTTTTCAGTATTTTCTAGCTTTCTGTTTCACAAATTCATCATCCTCCTCAGCATAGCTAAAATTTATACTGTCATTCTCTAAGGCAACAATAATCTGAAACTATCCTACCTTTGATCACCAATCCTCACAAGACCACTATGAAGTAAATGCAATTATTCTTCCCCTGTTTTATATGGGTGAGAAAATTCAAGATCAGAGATTTTAGTATTTTGTCTTCAACCATGTAACATAGTTATAAATAATTAATGAGGATTATCAGAAAGTCTGAATGGCACTCTAAAACCCAACCTTGCCCTGCTCAAAATCAAATGCTGGTTTTTCACTCCCTGCTTTTCTCCCTCTTTTTCTCTGCATGTGTATTTGTTTAAAGAGAGTGAGAATTACTATCGCAGTATTCAACTCCTTGATGATCTAAAGTTACATGATTTAGAACTGTGCCACTTTTTCCTGCTGTATAGTTTTTTATAATCTCACAATATTTTTATTAATTATTTTACAGTGTGCTTTAAAATACAAAAATGTACATAGCCAAGCAATTACAGAAATAAACCTAAATATGATTTTCTTGAATATCTGTCCAGAATTTCTGGGTTCCTACTACATGACTGGGAACTTGGGGTGTCTGATAGAAGTGGATAGGAAGCATAGATATAAAAAAGTCTTTGTTATTTAAATAAAGGCATGACTAACTAAAGAAAAGTTGGGTGCATGAAATATCAGAACATGGGGCAATCTCAAGAGAAATTTCTACCAAATGGGAAAAAAAATCTCTCCTTTCCTTTAATTCTTTATAGGTTTTTGACACACCCTTAGTAGTCATCCCAATGACAATGTAAATAAACTTAGTTTGTAAAAGTAACCAGCCAGGTTTGGAAATAATATCTAGTTGAGGGGCAGACAAATCAGAGAAAATATTGGCAGAATGAGTCAAAGATAGGATACGTTCAATATGTCCAACTCTTATGAGAAGAATACAGAAAAGAGAGGCCAGTTAAGAGCAGTGCAGGGAAGGTAAGGAAGGGGGTGAGTTCAGTTGAGTTCAGTGCAGTTCCACTGGATGCAGTTCAGTGCAGTGTAGTTCAATTGAGAGTAGCTCACTTCATGGAATTCAGAGGCAGTGTCTCCAAGTAGAGAAAGTCAATCAGCAGCCTAGAAAAGAAAATTTGAATCATTGAGCTTGGAGAAAAATTTGAGCTAGAATAGCTGATTTGAACCAGACAGCTAGTGTTAAGAAAGAGCTCAAAAGTGTAAGTATATTCAGCTGTAAATATCAGAAGCAAAAGAATTCTAGGCCTAGGTTAGTAGGCAAAGGTTGGAAGCCAGTTCTGGGATTACAGCAGATTAGATTGTACGGAGTCTAAATGCTTCCTAGGGATAGTTAGCTAGAAACACAGGCCATGCCATGCATGAACAAGCTTGGGTACAGCTCTTAATCCTTAAATTTATCTGAGGAAATAAAAATGACTTTTACATTTACAGTGTTCATTTGGATTCTATTATAGCTCACCTTCAGAGTTAGCTGAGTACCATGTTGTCTTAGTCAGGGTTTTCTAGAGTCACAGAACTTACTGATAGTCTCTATATAGTAAGGAAATTTGTTGTTGACTTACAGTCTGTAGTCCAACTCCCCATCCAAGGTCAGCAGCAACTGTGAATAGAAGTCCAAGGACTAGCAGTTTCCCAGTCCCACAAGGCAAGCAGGCAAAGTGAAGTGACCCTTCCTTCATCCAATGTCCTTATGTAGGTCACCAGCAGAAGGTATTACCCAGAATAAAGGTGTATACCAACTTGCCTGGATCTGGAACTTGCTGTGTCTGAGAGGACTTTGAACTCAGAGATCTTTTCTTACTCTCCAGGGATTCATAGCCACTATACCTGAAGATTTCCATGCCAAGATCCAAATCAGAAAGTTGTATCTTCCAGCCTCAAGATCTGGGTTCCACGTGAGCTTTCCAATTCTAGACTGTAGGTCATTCCAGATGTATTCCAGTTGACAATCAAGAATAGCCACTACAAAATCATGGCTTCTGAATCTGGCATTAGATAATGCCAGTCAAATCACCTCAGTTCCTGGAAAAAGTGGTTTCTAAAGTTGGTGACAGCTTCCATTAAGTACCCTCCCAAATAACGGAGTAGAGGCAAGAGGAAATGATAAAAGTGATTTAAATTAGTAGAAGAAAAAAGATATGGATTGGGGAGGGGTGTCAAATTTGGCTTCCCAGAAGAGAGTAAAGAACTGAATGTTTTATTTTACATATTTTAAAAGCATTTATGCATAAAAGTATATGAATACATTTTTGTCAGTACTTGATTTTTTTTTAAAGATTTGATAGGATGCATTAAAATCTTACTAGTTACAATGAGTATAATGTACATGTAAAACAAGATATAACCTAGAAATAGTCAAAGTTTTATTGGTGTTTAAAGATTAAGCATAATGATTTTTCATTATTTTTTAAAATGTTTAATACCATGTATTTTGGAGCCATGTGCAAGCAAGAAACAAAGACGCCTATCAAGCTTGTTTAAAAAGTATATTTGTGAATTTATTGTATCCTTAAGCATGTTTGACTCTTAATATTTATGTGTGAGATGAATGTACATGTACAGTCTTTTCATAGGCCAGAAGAGGTTGCTGTATCCCATGGAACTAGCATGACAGATAGTTGTAAGCTGTTATGGGGTTGCTGGAAATCAAACCCATATTCCCTGTCAGATGATCAAATATTCATTAAGTGCTAAGCCACTTCTCTAGCACCCCGCCAAGTGGTGTTTGTTTGTTTGATTGTTTGTTTTAATCCAAATCAAATTCTAGATCATTAAATGTCTGTGGTAGTTTCTACTTTTAATCATGTTTAAATGTTGAGGTCACATGGGTTGAAATTTGTTCACATACAGACACCCAGAGATGAATAAACAAACAATTTTTCCCTTGATATTGACTTTGAGTTTAGGCAAACCTTTTTAATGTTATTGATAACACAATTGAGAATAAGTGAAATCTATAAAATAGACAGGTTAGGGAAGAAGATAGAGGATTGAAGTAAAATTAGATAATGAGATATTACATTTGGTTTATTTCCCTAATGCTGAATCAGTCAAATAATGAAAAAGTTAAGAAATCACTTAGGGAAGTTTTTAATAAGAATGGCAATGTGTGAATGTGATTTTTTTTTAGTTGAATCAGTTTGTAGAACGATGTGCAGTAGGTGTTGTTTTGTTAACTGTATACTGGACCTCAGTTTCCCCATACATAAAATAATAAAATTGATTTTCATAGTCTGTAGTTCAGACTATGAAACCTACCTATCTAAATTATTTTACCATTAGTTTCAGGAGTTAATTTCTAGACAAGAAGACTAAAATTTTAATTTTTTAAAAGAACTGGGAAGCCACACTGAACTGCATCTCACTATTAGGGAAGCTAGTGAAACATTTGTTAAAAGTGCCTCAATAGTGAAGACTGCTCTGTGCTTTTTCTTCAGTGAGTTTGGTTCATATAGGACACATGAATTTTGCTGTATTTCTTTCATGGCAGGCTATTTTTTAGTCGATGTTGTTAGTAAACTTGTATATATGTTTGCATCTGTGCAAGAGTCTATAATTTAAGAGCCTCTAGAAATTCTGCATTGTATATTCCCGGCCAGCTACCAATGGAATCAATGGTACTTTTCTCCAGCCATTGACACTGACATTAAGCCCATGTGGGAAGCCACATTCGCCATTACAAGATGGCGCCGGAGGTGACTGGTTGTAGGCCCTGCAACCAGTAAACAACCTAAAATGCGCATGTGCTATCAGCTTGATGACATGCCACAGCTCCAGCCCAGAGCATGCAAAATAGGGTCTGAGACACTCACCAATCAGAGAAGAACATGTCTTACCTAGGCTTATTTAAGCAGCACCACTTCCTGGGCTCAGGGTCTTTTCACCTCTGAAATCAAACCCCACAATAAACACCTGCAGAAGAATCCTGTTGTTGTGCATCTTTCTTGCTGGCAAGACCGACGACCAGGACAAGTCCACCAAGAGTTTATGATTCTCTCTACCTCAGTAACCTTGCTTCTAATCTCTCAGAAAGTTAAGCTGATTTTAACCATATATATATATATATATATACACACACATATATATATATATATGTATATATATATATATATGCATATGTATGTGTATGTATAGGCACAAGCACATGTACAGGTACATGTATATGCATTATATATATGTGTGTGTGTGTATATATACACATACTATTATATATGTAAATATTCAATGCATTCATATATATCACATAAGCATATTTGTATTATCTGTCTTTACATTATCTATAGCATATATCTATGTCTGTATACATTATGTATCACACATATATGCAAAACATTTTATATATATATATTTAAATTGATGTCATTACACATATGTAATTTGTGTGAATCTGCACTGACATTATCTTATTCAAATATGTATGGTCTTCTGGTTACATTACTATAAATCTTCTTTTACTAGTCCAGGTAAACGTGCGATCTCAGACATCCTGTCTGTAAATTCAGTTTCTAGAGAAACAAACATACACACACAGCTACAGTGGTGTTGCTCTCTGCCCTCCTTCTCTGTGCTTACAGGCCTAGATGGAATTCTACTGAAGCTGTGCTTTTCTTTTGGGTACAGAGCAGAACTGTCCACATACATTATAGCATCCAGCATCCTCGATTAGCTCTTTTCCTTTGGCAACCTCCCCTGGTTCTCTCTATGTTGGGAATACTGACTAGCATTTTCTCTGTTCAGTCTTATATTAAAAGAATGTAAGCAAGGTGCTTACATTCTTCTCTCTGTCAGGCTTTGATCCTTCTATTCTGAATTACTTTTACGGATTCTTTAGATCTTATTGCAAGCATTTTTTTTTTTTTTTTTTTTTTTTTTTGGTAAAACCCATTTTTCAAAACTACATGAAGTCTGTAAAATGTTCATATGGTGCCATTTATTTTTCTTCTTTTTAAGTGTTTGTTATATGTTTGCAAGTGCGTGAAACCTTTGTGTGCATATGGAGGCTATAGTTCAGTAGTGGCATCCCTGTCAGTCCCTACCTTTCCTTATTTTGAGACTCGGTCTCTCTATGAATCTGGAACTTACAAAATCAATTACTTGCTGGAAAGAGCTTCAGAGTTCCTGCTGGTTCCATCCTCCAATGACAGGATTAAAACTGATCACTGTTCCACTCATATATTACAGGAGTGTTGAGGTTCAGTCTAAGGTACTCAGTTTTACCAAGAAACACATTACAGATTGTGCTCTGCCTCCAGCCCAGCCATTTTTTTTCTAGTGTGTGCCAAAATAACAATGCACAGATCTTGACTCTACTCCTCATGGTGAATTATGTCATATGGGGAAAGTCACCTTATATAAAGTACACTCTATGCAGGGCTAGACAGGAAATCGTGACTTTAGTAACATATAACCGAAGCAAATGAAAACAACATAATTATTGACAGACAGGCCTTTTCTGCTGTGTTTTTCTCTTCTGTGGATCGATATCCTCAGTGTGTGTCTTTGCCCCTATACATGAACACACACACACACACACACACACACACACACACACACTAACAATTCATGAGCAAAGTTTGTATGCATGGGCATACAAAGGGATGAGAGAGAAGAGCAAAATAATCTAATTAAAGGACAATTTTATAAATAGAAGGAATCATCTTTAAAAGTCCCTATCAGATTTCTATTTCTTTAGAATTTAGGTCATGGACACAATGGTCCAATAATCCCCATAGACTTTATTGCAAGTTGTACTACTGTGTGACTTTTCACAACTAATTTGGTGCTAAAAAGCTGTGTGCTCGGTGTAACAGATAGGACCATAAGATGCTTTTCATACAGCCTAAATCAGTACATGACAACTGAACCTACATGTCACAATCTCTAAATAAGCCCCAGCTCTTGAAAAAGAAAAGCTTTCCCCTGCTTTGTTCCCCTCAAAAACACCGGTAAACATGACTTTCTCTTCTTCAAATGACAGTGAACTTGGGGTTCAGGACGTGAGTACAGGAGAGAACAAGTCACCTGAAAGCCACTCTCTCCCATTATTCATGCATCACACAAATGGAATGGGGGAGATCCATCTGTTTACTTGCTGGTTATGAGTCAGAATTTAAGGCCCTGAGTAGAAGGACACTAATGTACAACACATCTTTCTTTTACATTTTGTACATTTTCTTTTCATCAACAAAGACTTAATGTTCCTTTGGGATGTTTACACATGTTTCCAGACTATATTGAGTGGGGAAGGGGAGAAGATTCTCAAGAGAGGGGGGTGAAGTCAGGGTGGACTATTTTTTTCAGACGTGCATAGGTCCCAGGAATAAAAAGAAAGTTTTGTCTTATTTTTCACCTATTCTGTAAATACTGACGGTTATAGAAAGCTGACACTGTTCTTGTTGTACAGGTGGGCAACATAGATTAATTTCATTTTTGTTGAAGCAAACATCCTTATCCACTGAATCTTTAAAGACAAAAATACAGTATTTTAAAAAGAAAACATTTTCTGCAGAGTTATCTGCACATATCCCTTCATTTAACCCCCAATGAATTAGCAATAATGTCCCCTAACCAATAGTTAACTGTGGGCTTCATCTCTAGAATGAAGGGGGGTGTGTTTGCTCACTTAATCTCAGTTATAGCTTTGAAATATATTTTTTTCTTTGTGTGGCAAGCTCCCACATTCTAATATTTACTTAAATTGGGATCTTCTCCAGAGAACCTTTTCTTACCTCTTCCTCTCTCCAAAGACAAGTTTCTCGAATGGTTTATGTTACTCCAAACTTTAGAGAACCTAACATCAACTTGGCATTTAAGATGATAATTAAATCTCTGCCAGTATAGTTGCTTGTAGAAAGGAGGCAGAACAGGATCCAATAAAATACTTCCAGCAGGGTAGAGACAGAGTTTAGTTCTTTAAGGGGGAAAATCTTCTGACAAAGCCTTGCATTCAACGTCTAGTCTAAAGTTTCCCAAATTCTTCCTGACTGTGTTTGCTAGGCATTTTCTGGACTTCACTGTATAATTTTACCCAAACTAATTGAGTTTTCCCACCCAGATATAATCTATTTACAATCCCTCCAGTATAAATGTAATAGTTATTTTTCTACTTCACTGATGAAACATGCTCTAGGAAACTTAAAGAAGAATAGGTTTCTTTGGGGCTGTGGTTACAGATATTTAGACTCTACCCAGGTTCAGGGGAGGTGCCAAGCACATGCATGGAGTACAGGCAGCAGCCAAGGCATTTCGTCTTGAATCACAAATAGCAAGCAGAGTTAGTAGCATAGTTTGATCAACTTAAATCCAGCTCAGTGACATACCTTTCTCAACAAGGCCAAGCCTCTCACTTCTCAACTAAGTTATATCAGCTAGGGCCACATTTACATAAAACATTTCATTTAAACTACCACAGCAAATCTGTATATTCACAGTAACCAATAATTTTGTCTTAATAATCTTTAAATCTACAGTCCAAGGTTCTCAGAAAAAGGTCTGACATACAATTGATGTTTTTCCTTTTTGTCACTCTTTCTCTCTTTTAATCTATTTATTCATATAAACACACATACACACACACATACACACACACACCATGCCTTTCATTATAGCATTCTGTATAGGTGTGTCATTATTCTTTCTTCTCATTTCCTTTTTATTAACACTAATCTTTTATATGTAAACAAAGTTTATTGTCCAACAGATTTGTTCACAATTCTGCTTCCATATTTATATGAAATTTATATAGAATACTTATTTTTCACCTACAAATAATTTTCTACCTTTTTAATATTTTGATCTCATTGATAGTTTAAAGGATTAATGCAAAGACAAAGCTTCTTTGCACAATGTGGGAGATAAAAGGCATAATAAGACTTTTACCTTATAAAGAAAGTTTGTGTGTTAAATGTGGATTGGTTATTAGCAGTCTGAATTCCTTTTCAGCATGATATCCTCAATGTGAGTGAAAGGCATTATTAATGAGGCAAACACACCTCTTTGTCCATCTATGAGCTCTGAATGCAGTATTAGTATTCTTTTAAAATAAATTTTCTGTGCATCAGTTTGTGGGCATAAATGTGTAGGTATGGGTACATGCACTTGTAGGACAAACCACAAGGCCAGGTGTCTTCTCAACTCATTCTGAACCTTGAGCTCTTCAGTTCCACTAAGGTGACTGGGTAGCAATCTCTAGGGATCTTCCTGTGTCTCCCATTCCCAGGTGCTGGGATGAAAAGCACATGCATCCTCTCCTGGGCTCAAACTCAGATCCTCAAGCATGGACAGCAATTGGTCGATCACTGGACTAGCTTCCCTATCTCATCTCAATGCAATTCTGGATGTAATCATTTTTTTTTCTGTTTTTCTTTTAAAATATTTGCCTGCATGTGTGTGTGTGTGTGTGTGTGTGTGTGTGTGTGCGCGCGTGCGTGTGTGTGTGTGTGTGTGTGTGTGTGTGTGTGTGTGTGTGCGTAGTCCAGAAAAATGCATTGGAGTTCTTGAAACTGGAGTTATAGATGGTTTTAAACTGACGCATGGGTGATTGAAAACAAATGTGGGTTCAGTGCAAGAGCAGCAGTGTAATTAAGTTTTAATTCATCTCTCTAGCCCCTTTGTCTCACTTTTAAAATACACCATTAAAGGCTAAAATGTAAAGGAATAGTTTCATTGTATTTTCTTCCATGAGTTTTAGTACTGTCTACAATTCTTCTCCCTCATACTGGATCTAAATTTTTAAGATATTTTCCACTTTTGTGTGCAAGAGTTTATATGGGCCACTGTAACTTTAATTTTTCTTTTTCTTTTTCTTTTTTTTTAACAACTATATTTTTCAAAACAAAGATAAATGTACATATTTTAAGCATTTTTTGCATAAAATTATACAATACATTTTTGTCAGTACTTTTTTTTCAGATTTTAAAATAATTTTTACATAAAAGTGTATGAATATATTTTTAGCCAGTACTTGATATTTTTAAAGGTTTGATAGTATGCATTGAAAACCTAATAGTTACAATGAGCATAAAGTACATGCAAAACAAAATGTAACATGGAAATAGTCAAAGTTTTCTTGTTGTATAAAGATTTTTATGTTTTGTTTTGTTTTGTTTTCTTTATTTCTTGGACTTCATACAGTCTGTGAGATGTTTCTGGGGCAGTGCGAGCCTCTGGGGTTAGCATCCCGTTATCAGTGACTGCATATTATGTCTGTTCTTTTGAGACTGGGTTATCTCACTCAGTATGATATTCTCTAGATGCAGCCATTTTCTTAATAATTTGGTCAAGTCATTGTTTCTGGTGGCTGAGTAGTATTCCATTGTGTATATGTACCACAATTTTTGTATCCATTCATCTTCTGAAGGACATCTGGGTTCTTTCCAAATTCTGGCTATTATAAATAGAGCTGCTATGAACATTGTGGTGCATATATCTTTGTTGTGTACTAAGGTGTCTCTGGGGTATATACCCAGAAGTGGAATAGCTAGGTCTTCAGGTAGTATTATGTTCAATTTTCTGAGGTATCGCCAGACTGATTTCCAGAGTGGTTGTAGTAGTTTGCAACTCCACCAACAGTGGAGAAGGGTTCCTCTTTCTCCGAAACCTCGCCAGCATCTGTTGTCATCTGAGTTTTGGATCTTGGCCAATCTGACTGGTGTGAGGTGGAATCTCGGGGTTGTTTTGATTTGCATTTCCCTGATGGCAAAGGATGTCGAGCACTTCCTCAGATATTTCGCAGCCATTCAATATTCCTCAACTGAGAACGTTTTGTTTAGCTCTGTACCCCATTTTTTAATAGGGTTATTTGATTCTCTGGTGTCTAGATTTTTGAGTTCTTTGTATACCTTAGATATTAGGCCTCTATCTGATGAGGAGTTGGTAAAAATCTTTTCCCATTCTGTTGGTTGCCTTTTTGTTTTCATGACAATTTCCTTAGTCTTACAGAAACTTTGCAATCTCATTAAGTCCCATTAGTTAATCTTTGACCTTAGAGCTTGAGCCATTGGTGTTTTGTTCAGAAGATTTTCTCCTGTGCCTATATGTTCTAAAGTTTTTCCTACTTTCTCATCTAATAGTTTCAGTGTATCTGGTTTAATGTGGAGATCTTTGATCCACTTACACTTGAGCTTTGTACAAGGAGATAAGAAAGGGTCTATTTTCATTCTTTTGCATGTTGAATGCCAGTTGGACCAGCACCATTTGTTGAATCGGCTGTCCTTTTTCCATTGAATGTTTACGGCTCCTTTGTCAAAAATCAGGTGACCATATATGTGAGGGCTCATTACTGGATCTTCTATTCTATTCCATTGATCCACATGCCTATTTCTGTACCAGTACCATGCAGTTTTCAGCACAATTGCCTTGTAATATAGCTTGAGGTCAGGGATAGTGATTCCTGCAGATGTTTTCTTGTTGTTGAGAATGGATTTCGCTATTCTAGGTATTTTATTGTTCCATATGAAATTGCACATTGATCTTTCCAATTCCATGAAAACTGTGTTGGAATTTTTCAAATCCTATTTTTAACATTTTTTCAAGCTCCCTTTTAGCCCACCATCCAACAGAGGTAGTAGAAAATAAGGGGTATGGGAAAGTGGAATGGTTTAGAATATTTTTTGGGGGGTAGGGGGAGCAAATCTCATCTTCATGGTTAGGAAATAAGCAGTTCCGTTCTCTGGTCAGCAGTTGCAGCTCCATCCACTCTATCCACTCGTAAACACTTCAGGGATAGAGCAGTCATTCAGTTCAGTCGTGTTGGGACAGCAACAGAGATAGCATGACCTAGCAGGTACAGCCAGGACTCAGCAGAATCAGCATGAGTCAGCAGGAGGGACCAGGACCAACTGGAACTCCAGGAGGGGCACTCAGCTGTGCCTCTTGCAGCAAAGAGAATTATCAGCAAAGATTGGAGACCAACAAGTGTTGCTCAAAGTTTTATAGAACAAACCTAGCCCAGTCAAGCCAATCTGAGACAAGCCGGCTTCCATCACTGTCTGTCAAGTCCTATTGATACTTCCTGCAAACATCAAGTGTCCTCCCAGAGATCTTGCCTCAGCATGTGAGACTTAGCAAGACTCCCTGTAATTCTGTCTCAGCTGACATCACTCTGCAAAGCAGCCTGTGGAAGCAGCAAGAAGCCTTAGTAAACCACCAGAATTTTTTGTTTTTATTTATTTATTTTTATGTATTTATGTATTTATTTATTTATTTATTCATTCATTTATTTATTTCTATTTATTTGGTGTGTTTCTCACTATGGAGTCCTGACAAATGGAGCTCAACTATGCAGTGTCAGGCAGACCATTACATGTGTGTTGTTAGTGAACAATCAATCATCACATGTTCTTTCACATGCTGGCTTTTTCAGAACATCCTTTCACATGTTCCTGCTTCAATGAAATATTTCTTCATTTGTTTACCAGAGAAAAATGCCATCCAACACAACTGACTTTTCAAAGAAACTTTAAGTTTTCCACTTTTTGGCTCTGTATATATGTAGAAGTCACACCTTGGTGGTATCATTTCTCTTGTTCAACTTTATGAGTTCTAGCAATGTAACTCTAGACTTTTACCTTGGTGACAAACACTAATTTGTCTGTCCAGCCTACAATTCAGGTCTTTTATGTTACTAACAGTTGGTAATACAATAAACACATTGACTTGTGACTTGTCTAAGCTATAATCCAATCTCACCAAGCATTGGGTTCAGTGATGGTGAAAGCACTACTATGTGTAAATTTATCTTTACATAAAGGTAAAACTGGCTTCATTACATGCCACCTCATTAGATATACACAGTCATAGTTAAACTGTTCTTAAGAGAAGGATAATAAAATGAAAGCTTAGAACACCTAAGAAACAATAATTCTCACAAGATTTTCTCTTCTAAAGACTAAAGACCTCTTTGTGCTTATTTGTTTCATCATTTAACTAATGACACAGAAAAAGAGTCCTAGTGCTCAGGAAGGAGGTTGCTAGGAATATAAAGATTTTGTTGTTAGATCTCTGAAAGAATGATTCTAATCCAGCAAATAAACATTCAGTTGAAAGTTTCTCAGTCAAAAAAAAATCCATAAAAATAGCCGTGCATGAATGTTTAAATTAGAGCTTTTAGCAAATCCTTAGAAATTATAGCTACCAATAATATAGTTATTCATATTGTAATGAATGCAAATTCGTGGTGGATATGATGTATTAACAGGTTATCCCCATAATAACTCAAAAGAGACTAATACAATTTTTTTATTTTAATAACGGAAATAAATAAGGATGATACATGATAGCATGTGTGCAATTTTCCTCGAGATTCATTTACAGGTTTGTGTGCGGAGAGGGTGCAGGACACACCTTTGTACCCAGTGCTAAGATAAAGAAGGATGGATGTATTGTACTCATGTATGAAATTCTGAAACATCAGAACCAACGATTTTTTATCAGTATTAAACTAGAAATTCAGCAGTTATTAATTGTCCATGTGCCTGATGGTGTAGAGCCTCGTTTGCATTATTAGCAGATGTTCTATGAACCCTAAAGATGATTGATTGTTAAATTTGAGAATATAACCCAATAAAGCTTAAGTTTGGTAATACAGCCATAAGAGTAATAGAATAACAGGGTTTGTTGCTTATGTACCTGTCTGATCTTTCTTCTACAGAATAGTTTCTTTAAGAAGCAAATGTATAAGTGTACAAATTGTGCAGAAAAACTATGCGTTATTGGGAATTTTAATAAAGAACAATCTGTTATCGTTTGCTTTTTCTTTTTCTTTTTCTCTTTTCCTTTTTGCTAAGCATGCTTCAGAATATGGACACTATGATCTCCACATTCTTCAAGTCTACTAATTGTATCCAAGCCAACAGTACATGGACAATGTGACTCCTGTGATGGTTTCCCACTCATACACTATATTATAAGTTATGTTTCTCTGTAATTTTTATGATTCATTTGTTTGATTTGTGTGACCCTCCCCCCCTCCACAACCCAAATAGTAAATGTACAAGAATATTTTGTGAATATTTTGAAGAGCCAAAATGGGTTTTATTAACCTCAACTGCATGTCAGGACCACCTCATATTCACTTGTGCAAACTGTGTGGTATAATGAGAAAGCTAAACCGTTTATGTTTACCACTGGGAATTTTAGACTTGGGAAAGGAGACTTCTCAAAAGGATGTAATTAACTCCTCAAACAGTAGTGACAGATTGGCCATTGAGAATCTCATATCTAGTTTTCTATAAAATGCATATATTTTCTGCTAGAGCTTAATTCCTGCAACAGACCAACTTTTTTTTTCAGCAGTTGCTTGTCTTGAGGATTTTTACTTTTCCTACATTGCTGACTAAAGAGCATCTATAAGAATACATTTTCTGTGGACTTTAGGAGAATCACTGACTCTTGACCATTTATAGTACTGGGTTATACAGTAACATCCAGTTTCCTTGTGTTTTGGGCACACTTTCCTTGTGGACACTTTTTAGGGGGTAGATTACTAAGCTGACTGGGAAGGTGGCTCTTCTGGCTTTCTCAAAAATGGAAGCAGCTGATCAATATTGCATTAGCATGAAACTTTGTCTCATATCATGGTGTGGTAAAGAAAGTTAGACTGGCTGTGGATGTGATCTGCTAGGATCAAGCTAATAATAAGGATGATATGGTGACACCTGTTTTTGACATGGAACAAACACTAAAGATCAAAGGTTAATTTAGATTAAGACCAACTTGATAAGGTCTATGTCTCATTTGACCCTATGAGACAAAAGCATTCCTTTGGCTCATCATGAGAATCACATGATGCTTCTCTGCTGGTTCCTTCCCTCCTGTGTCAGCGGGTCTTGGGGGTTTTCCATCTGCTTCATAAGTGAAGTGAGAACTCTCTTTTACATTAGATAATGAGACAGGATGTCATAGGTGATAGAGTGCCTCAGAAGTTGATTTCACCTTCATCTGTGCTTTCTGGTGGAGAATAGACTAGCTCATTTTCCTAGTTGGTACTAATATCATTAAACATTGTAATTGCAAACCAAGTGACTTCTGGCAGTCACTAATTTCTTACATCAGTTACACATAAACAGAGCAGATGGAAACAGTTGCAACACTCAGAGGCTTCCGTATTTTTCTCTGTTAGCAGGAATAAGCACCCACGGGATTTATGATTTTGATTTCACTACCTTCTGGATCATTTCCAAAGACATCTCTCCTGTGTTCCTGCAGGATCAGAGGTATCTTTCATTGGCACAGAAACTTTCTCCAAGGTGAGATAAGGTCAGAACCTCAGGAGAGCTTAACCCAGGGGGCCTTGTTGATGGTTATAGCAATGGTGCATACTTAGCTTTGACTTCATCTGACCTCCTGTATCTCCTGCTGACTTTTCACAGCTAGTGCCTGCATAGCCTATTCTGATGCCCAGTGTCTTTTGATTGTTTTGCTTAGAAAGTAAAATAATTCAGCTTGCCTTCTCATCTAAGGGAGGTATAAAGCCTGGGGTGTTTTGGAGCAAAGCTTTTACTTATGTTGTGGAAATCCTGACCAGCATTGAAATGGCAATTTATATCATCTTTTTTTCATTTCAAGCCTGGGACAGGAGTGTAAAATATGTACTTACCAAGGACAAGATGAACTATAAATTCTCATTGGCTACAAAGAAGAAGAATCGAGCAAAAGTAAAAAGCATAATTTAATTTATCTCTGCCCAGAGCTCTTAACTAGGGCAGAGGACAGGATCTCCCATTGCTCTGTCATAGCAGGGAGAGCACTCTCTTAGGTCTCTGTGTGCTTATGTGTTGAGAATTATACCAGGGCCCATGCAAATTGCAGGCTCCACTATAAAGGTACATTCCAAGGCTTCGAGTTTTTGGGATATCTCAAATTGTACACTGGTCTGGCATAAACCTCCTGTACAGCCTGTCCTGACTTTGGTTCTTGTAGCCTTCGTTCCTCAGCCTCCTGTGGCAGGAATTATAGGTATATGCTGTCATGCCTCACCATTCCAGTCTTTACTGCAGATGTTCATGTCTTTCTATGCATTCTTGTACTTGTTAGAGTTTCAACCAGTACCTGAAAACTGGAATTTGTTTAGAACTGAAGTGGAACTTCTGAGTTCTGCTAAGGCTTCCTTTGCTTAGGTTTGGCTTATTTTGTATACTAAACTGATAAAAATATTTCTATAATCCCGTGGAGCATCCTTGTGTGGTTTGAACCAGTCCAGAGTTTTCTCGATCTTGTCTTAGAATTAGCACTTATACACACTTCAGTTTAATAAGAATTTTCTTGGTCTGTTAGACTCAGTCAATTTTCATTATTATACATGTTCCCTTAAAGTTATAGTCTTTTTTCATAGCCCTTTTTCATTCCTTGTTAAGTTGGAGGTTACTTGAAATGTGCTGCCATCTTTTCCTTGACTTTCAGTGTTACAACATCTGAAAAAGTTATCTTTCATCTTGGAAATACCAGAGAAATAAATTAGCTTCTGGGTATATTTTGCTGAGTGCACAAGTGAGTATATACTTTTCTTCTTTTCTCAAATCCTCAGTTTACTAATTTGCAGTGTGTAACTGTACAAAATCTTACTTCTTTTAAAACCTAAACCAAGCAGTGTATCCCCAAGGAGAGAGCAATTACTCAACAAAAGTTCATTATAATGATACCTCTATGGATCTTTTTCCTCTTAGTACTGTTTGTCTCTGAATTCTTGTACAGATAGAAACTTATATGCCTGGGGATGTAGAAGCAAAGTGTATGTGATAGCATTCAGTCTTATGCTATTCTTCGGCCACAAGGTACTTTTCTTCCTTCCTTCCTTTCTTCCTTCCTTCCTCTCTCTCTCTCTCTCTCTCTCTCTCTCTCTCTCTCTCTCTCTCTCTCTCTCTCTCTCTGTCTCTCGCTCTCTTTTTTTAAGGGTGGCCTCAAACTCAGAGATTTGCCTGCCTCTGAGTGTGTTTGGACTAAAGGTGTCCATTAACAAGTGACTGGCATCCTTTATTTTTTAATTAAAAATGAACATGATTATAGCAATGAATCAACATCATAATAAACTATGTGTTCTTTGATTTATGTAATCACTTTCTCTCTCTCTATTTTTTATTTTTATTTTTTTGCAAAGCTATGGAATCACACAGAAGGCTTTAAACATGCCAGGTAAGCATTTTTTTTCTTTTTCTTTTTTTCTTTTTTTTTTTAGTATACTCTATTATTTATTAGTTTAACCAAAGAAATAAAATAAATAAAGAAATAGATTTGAATATTGATTTATCTAGCATGGGTTAAGAACAACAACACAATGTTCCCCTTCACATGATCCTTAAAGCTAAGAGTCTCACATAAAGTTTCCACTTTTTCTAACATTCCTAAATTCACGCATTATACCTGTTTTCATTACCAATGGTTTATATTCAGTTTCTACTACATATTAGAATATGCAATATAACTTACAAACATTCTCTTCTTTGTGACAGTTAAACCACCACATTGAAGTTTTATTAAGTAGATGAGTTTGTTTTTAATATAATTTTAATGATATTTCATTTATCTTTTGGAGGTTTCTTATCATGGTGAGTGTGGAGGTCAGAGGACAACTAATAGATGTTGATTCTTTATTTTTGCCACTTGAGTCTTAGGATCCAAGTCATTCCAGGTTTGGTAGACACCTTTACTCACTGAGCCATTCTACCAACCTTACAGGATGGTCGTTTTGTAAGCCCTACCTTTCCAATAAGACATTTGTCCCTTAACATTGATCTTCATGTTTAAAATGCCATTAAAGTGTTACACAAATAAACATCAGTATCTAGTTATTTCCACAATATACAAAATTTATTTGAGAAAAACTTTAAAACATACAGGCTATCATCTATTAATGGCTCCGGGAGGCACTCAAGCATCCTATATTTTCCTAGTGAGATTTTTAGCAAGCATTTCATCCCTTACCATGTCATAAAATCACTGTAATGTGACTGTAAAGAAACAGTCAGGATAACACAGGAAGTTTGCCAACAATAAGGCAATTCAGATTTATTATTTTAGATTGAACAAAAAATAGTTATAGTATTATACTAAGTACTTTTATTTTAAGAATAATTATAAAAATTAAGAAACATAATAAATTTATTGCTATATAGGCAAGTGTAAGATAATATATTTATTCTCTGAAAGAAAGCTTGGTTAGTTAGTAGCAGACAAATGGTAGAATATGCCCAATATTTGTTATAAAATGTTAACAGTAACTCCAAACTATTCCTTCTTGAAAGGAAACTCTCTACTAATGGTCTCTAGTCAGTTTAGTCAGGAACCAAAACAAAATATAACAAAACACCCTGTGAAAATTGGGACAAAGAAATTCACTTGAATCTTAAGGGTTTGTAGTATAACATTTGTTCAATGTATTCAACAAAATTATTACATTAGATCTAAGATTGGGTTAAATTAGTATATGTTAACAAACAGATTTATGAAAAAAATACAAAATCAAAATTGGTGAATGTCTTTCCTATGGGGAGTGTAACAGGGGCTATGACCAAGTGCATTTCAGTGTCTCTTGACACTTGAAAGCAGGACTGTTGGTAGACAGAAGAGGGGAAGCTTTAGGGAGCAAAGGGGAGAAAACTGTGTCCAAAAACAGCAAATTAAAGTGCATACATGTATAAAAATTTCATAAGGAAACATTGCTTTACATTCTGACTATAAATTAATACAAAAATAGAAAGCAGAAAGTTATCCAAAAAAGGCTAAGTTATTTTGTGAGACTCATGTTTGCAGGATCCTTAACTGAAATCAACCATTCCATTTAACATCTATATCTTCTAGTTAAACTTAAAGAATAAGTATATAACAGGAACTTTCCTGTGCTAAAGTTGCCCCACGACTGATCTGCCTAATCATTACATCTATAAATTAAAATAAAAAAAAATTCAGTTAGAAGAGAATACTTAAGGGAGAGAATGCAAGACAGGGTCTTTCCTTAGACTGTATTTTCAGCGGGAAAGAGCTGGCACAGATAACATGGAACTTAGGGATGAGAATATTAAATACAATGTATGAAGTTGGAGATTTATCCTATTATGCAGAATCTTTATCAAGAGAACCACGAGTCAATATATATATATATATATTGCATTCCAGTCTATTTTATTCCAGATAAACACATAACAGGATTTCTATTTTAGTGAGTAAAACCTGAGAGTAAACCTTTGAGGTCATCAAATAAACCATGTCCCTGTTGGCTCATGTGTGCCTTTGTGCATGTGTGTGTCTGTGTCTGTATCTGTGTGTCTGTGCCTAAACAGAAGATAGCACAGTCTTACATCAATGTGAGGAGAGTGAAGGCATGTTTTGCCAGAGTGGGGGAATACAAATGTGCTGAAGAGAAGAGTGGTTTGGAGAGAGACCACCTTTATGGAAGAAATGGAAGGAGGAGGGGGTTGTAATTGAGAGAAAGGGGATAATATTTGAAATGTAAATACAGAAAATATCCAATAAAGAAATCAAACAATAAAACAAACAAACAAAAATAAACAAACAAAAAACTATTGAAAATTAGGTCATTTCAAAAACTAACGATATGTTTATAAGTTTCACAAAATGATTAGTAAGTTCAAACTAGTTTCTTTTATTTATTTATTTATTTTTGTTTAAACAAATTTATTTTAAAAAACAAAGATACTGTTCCCACCCGGCGGCACATGGAAAGCGCACCTCTGCCCTGCCTGATCCAGGGACCAGGAACCCAGCATTGGGACCTCTGTTCCCACCCGGTGGCTTTGGGGCACAAAACAGGGCTCTGACCATATGCCACCTGGACCAATGGAGATCCAGGAACAAAGACCAGGTACAAGAAAAAGGCAAGAACATATCACAAGACAACAAAATAGCAAGAGGAAAGCGAAAGAGCATATCCCAAGGAAACCAAGACAACCTGGCAACACCAGTACCCAGCTCTCCCATCACAGCAAACAGCGGGATGCCAAACACTCAAAAACAAGAAGATGCAGACCTAAAATCATACCTCAAGAGGATGATAGAGATCCTTAAACAAGAACAGGAGGAAAAGCAAAAAGAATCAAAAGCTTTTAAAGAGGAAACAAGAAAACCACTCAAAAACCTCAAAGAACTAGAAGAAAACAGAACCAAAGAGCTGAAGGAATGGAAGAAGAAATTTAAAACGGAAATTGACACAATAAAGAAAACACTAAAAGAGATAACCCTAGAGGTAGAACACCTAAAAAAGAAATCAGGAGTCACAGTAGCAAGTATTTCCAATAGACTACGAGATATGGAAGAGAGAATCCCGGGGGCCGAAGACAACATTGAAAACATAGACAAAACAGCCAGATAAGATGCAAAAAACAAAAAGCTCCTAACCCAAAATGTCCAGGAGATCCAGGACACAATGAGAAGACCAAACCTAAGGATAATAGGAATAGAAGAGGGAGAAGAATATCAACTAAGAGGCACAGTAAATATCTTCAACAAAATTATAGAAGAAAACTTCCCTACCCTTAAGAATGAGATGACCAGGAGCATAAAAGACGCCTTCAGAACTCCAAATAGGTTGGACCAGAAAAGAAATACCTCTCGACACATAATAGTCAAACACCAAGTGCCCAAAGCAAAGAAAGAATATTAAAGCAGTAACAGAAAATGGTCAGGTAACATATAAAGGCAGACCAATCAGAATCACATGCGATTTCTCAACAGAGACTATGAAAGCTAGAAGAGCTTGGAATGACATCATGCAAACCCTAAGAGAACACAAATGCCAGCCCAAGCTGCTATACCTAGCAAAACTATCAATCACCATAGATGGAGAGATGAAGATATTTTAAGACAAATCTAAATTTACACAATATCTGACCACAAACCCAGCACTACAATGAATTATAGGTGGAAAATCCAATACAATGAGGAGAACTACATCCTAGTAAAAACAAGAAAACTCCTAAGCAAGAAAACTAAAAGAAGAGACACAGACACACAGGACTTATAGTGGCTACCCCCAATTCCCCATCCATCGTTATACACACCTTTGTTCAATTTCCTGACTATCTGTACATCTCTTCATTTTCTTCCCACACATGATCCCATCCCCTCTTTTTCTCTACAACTTCTCCCTCTTCCAAAATCCCTCCCATCCTCTACCTTTTATGATTATCTTGTTCCCCCTTCTAAGTAGACCTGAAGCATACACACTTTGGTCTTCCTTCTTGAACTTCTATGATCTGTCAGTTGCATCATGAATATTCTGAGACTTTTGTCTAAATCCCACTAATCAGTGAGTAGAAACTTTCTGTGTTCCTTTGTAACTGGGTTTCCTCACTCAGGATGATATTTTTTTTAGTTCTAACCATTGACCTGCAAATTTCAGGCAGTTATTGTTTTTAATAACTGACTAGTATTCCATTTTGTAAATGTACTATGATTTTTGTATCCATTCCTCTATTGAGAGACATCTGGTTTGTTTCCAACTTCTGGCTGTATAAAAAAGGCTATTATGAACATAGTGGAGCATGTATTTGAACATTCTTTGAGTATATGTTCAGGAGTGGTATAGCTAGGTCCTCATGTAGCACTAAGTCCACTTTTCTGAGGGCCCACCAGACTGATTTTCAGAGTAGTTGTACTAGCTTGCAATCTCATCAGCAATGAAGGAGAGTGCCTCCTTCTCCACGTCCTCACCAGCAGATGCTGGCTTCTGCAATTTTGATCTTAACAATTCTGACAGGTTTGAGGTGAAATCTCAGAGTCATTTTGATTTGCACTTCCATTCTTAGGCTCATATGAAAAGACAAAACACCTATAATAGCTAAACCTATCCCAAACAGTAAAAAAAAACTTTCAGAGGTATAATCATGCCTGGGCACATACCAAAAAGATGTTCCATCATGCCACAAGGGCACTTGCTCAACTATGTTCATAGCATCTCTACTCCTGATAGCCAGAGACCGGCAACAATCTACATGTCCCTTAACTGCAGAATAGATAAAGATAATGTGGTTCATTTATGCAATGAAATACTAATCAGCTATTAAAAACAAAGGCATTGTACAATTTACAGGCAAATGGAATAAACTAAAAAATGTCATCCTGAGTATGGCATCCTAGACCCAAAAGCAAAACCATGATTACTTATAAGTGTATATTAGACAAAGTACAGAACAACTATGCTACAATCCATAGACCTAAGGAAACTAGGAGGGTGCAAGGGAGATTTCTTGAATCTCATTCTGAAGGGGACATAAAATAAACATTAGTGGTAAGTGTAGATAGAGAAATGAGTGGGTGCTGTTCTGAAGAGAGGGGTGGACATACAATCAGGTATGCAAAAACAGGGAGTGGGGGAGAAAATAAAAATTTGTTGCAGTGTCCCAGATGCCAGGAAATCAAGAGGATCCGAGGACCAAATGGGGATGAGTTCAGCAGAAATGCCCAACAAAAAGGAGAGAGATGCAGTAGAGACCGTTCTATAGGTTAGGCAAGGCCCTCTGTTGGAGAATAGGGCCACCCACTCAACTCCAAATTTTAAATCCAGAATTTCCCCTGTCTAATGGAAATACGGAGACAAAGTGTGGAGCAAAGTCTTATGGAAAGGTTGTCCAGAGACTGCCCCACCTGGAGATCCATCCCATATACAGAAACCAAACCCAGACAAGATTACAGATACCAAGGAGCAATTGCTGACCAGAGTCTCCTGAAAGACTCTCCCAGAGCCTGACATATTCAGAGGTGGGTGTTTGCAAACAACCATTGGACTGAGAACGTGGTCACCAATGTAGGAGTTAGGGGAAGCACTGAATGAACAGAAGGGGTTTGTAACCCTATAGGAAGAACAATAATATCAACCAACCAGATGTCCCAGAGCTCCCAGAGACTAAACCACCAACCAAAGAGTACACATGGAGCAAAGCAATGTCTCTAGCTGCACATGTAGCAGAAGATTGACTTATATGGCATCACTGGGAGGAGAGTCCCTTGGTCCTGTGAAGGCTCGATGCCCAGGAAATGCCAGGGTGAGGAGGCAGGAGTGGGTGGGTGAGGACTGTCATAGGAGGAGGGGTAAGAGGAATTGGATAGGGAGTTAGCTGAAAGCAACCTGGAAAAGGGATAACATTTGAAATGTAAGTAAAGTGTCCAATTATATTCTCTCTCTCTCTCTCTCTCTGTCTCTCTCTGTCTTTCTCTGTCTCTCTCTGTCTCTGTCTCTGCCTCTGTCTCTGTCTCTCTCTCTCTCTCTCTCTCTTTCTCTCTCTCTCTCTCTCTCAATCTCTCATTTCCTATGTCTGAGTATGTATGTGTGTATATAAACTTACTTGCATACCTGCCATGTTATGTTAACACATGCTACTCTGATGAAGAACATCAAATATAATAATCTAAAGTATATATAATAATAAAATATAATATATACACTCATACACATATATACATATACATGATATGAAAGTTGAAGAGTTGAGGGGTATATTTGTGTAAAAAAGAGATGAAGAAAGCAGGAAAGTAAATGGATAAATCAGGTATTAATGATGAATGTGACCAAAATACATAATATAATTATATAAAAATATTATGCTGCCAAACACTTTGCACAATACACATATGCCAGGAAACATTAAAACATTGTACACAACAGTGATAAGCAACAGACCCAATTCCAATAAATTTCAATTGTGAACAGAGATACTTACATCAATCATTTATTTAGCCAACATATCTGAATGGTGATCTTCAGATTGGTGTGACTGAGTATCTTACTAGGAAGGTACTCTAGTGGACAGTGTGGAACCAAGTAAGATTAAAATCTTTTTCTGGTTTCTGTAAAACAATGTCCAACCAATGCAGTAAATGTTTAGGAGATTAGGAGACAAGAAAAAATTATCTCATATATTACATCCTGATTATAGTTTCCACTTTGTCCTCTGTTCCCAGTCTTTCACCCTTCTTCACATCCCTTCTCCCACTAATGCATACCTTCTTCATTTTCCTTCAGAAAAGGACAAGCCTCCTGTGGATATCAACCAACTATGAAACATGAAATTATAGTAAAACTAGGCACCTCTCTCATATTAAGGCTAGACATGTCAAGGTAGTGGGAAAAAATGGTTCTTAAAGAAGGTTTATTCAGAGACAGCCTCTAATACCACTGTTATGAGTCACATAAGAAGACCAAGCTATACAACCATAACATATTTAACATATATGCAGAGGTCTAGGCCAGCCCTACATTGACTCCATAGCTGTTGTAGTCCAGACAGCCTTGACCTTCTGGATCCTACAATCCTTTCGTTCCTCCTAATGCAAGAGCCTCTGAGGCCATCCTTATGTTTGGTATGAGTCTCTGCATCCAGTTCCATAATTTATAGAATCAAAGCTTTCTTGTGATAATTATACTATGCTTCAGTGTATCAATATAGCAGAGTATCATTAGGAATCATTTCATTGACTTTTCTCTTCTCTTTTTTTCAGCTATATTTGGTTCTATCCTAGGTCTCTGGGCTAGGTTAGTCTGGTTCCTGGCCCTCCAGATAGTATCAGGCATAGGCTCCCTTTCATGGCATGGGACTCAACTTGGGCCAGTGTTTGGTTGGACACTCCCATAAACTATGTGCCACCTTTACCAAAGCACAACTTTCAGGCAGGAAAAATTATCGATTAAAGATTTTGTGCTTTGGTTAGTGTTCCAATCCTTCTAATAGATGCCTTGCCTGGTTACAAAAGATGGCCACTGCAAGTTCCATATCACCCATTACAGAAGTTCTAGCTAGCGTCATCCTCAGAGGTTCCTGGCAGTTTCCACTGCACTAGGTCATCCTCAAAATGATTACCTGAATGCAGTCATCACAGTATTCTCTTTCTCCATCCTTTCTCGACATGATCTACCTTGCTTTGGTCCCCACCAGTCCCCAGTCTACCTCTGTTATCTCTACAGTTTTCTTTCCAAGGAAGATTCATGCACGGATACATCCCTTCAAGAATGCCTTGTTGTTTAGCCTCTCTGTTTCCACAGATTATAGCATAATTACCTTTTAATTTACAGCTACTATCAACTTATAAATGTGTATATTACCATGTTTATATTTCTTGGTATGGGTTATCTCACCCCAACCTAGTTTTACTGGATATGTCCATTTGCCTGCAAATTTTATAAAGTATTTTTAGGAGCTGAGTAATGCACCACTGTGTATAAAAAATACATCTATTTATCTATTCCTTGGTTAAGGGGAACCTAGGTTGTTTCTAATTTCTGACTATTATGAATAAATCTGATATGAATATAATTGAACAAGTGTCATTGTGGCATTATAGAATGTACTATGGGAATAGGTCCAGGAATAGTATAGCTGGTTCTTGAGTTACATTTATTCCCAATTTTTTTGAGAAAGTGTCATATTGATTTCTAAAGTATCTGTATAAGTTTGCACTCCCACCAGAAATGGAGATTGTTCCACTTGCACCACATTCTCATCAACTTGAGTTTGCATTTGTGGTCTTTATCTTAGGCATTCTGAGTGGTGTAAATGGAACCTCAGAGTCATTTTGATATGCATGTTTCTGATAGCTAGTGATGTTCAATATTTCTTAAGTGTTTCCAAGCCACGTGGAATTCCTGTTGAGAATTCTGTTTCGATATTTACCCCATTATAATTGGATTATTTTCTTTAGTGATGTCTAATTTCTTGTGTTCTTTATATATTTTGCATACTAGTTTTATGACAGAAGTGGAACTGGTGACAATATTTTACCCTTCTATAGGCTGCCATTTTGTTCTAATGATGTGGTCCTTTGTCTTACATAACTGTCTCAGTTTAATGAGGTCTTATTTCTTTTTCTTTTTTTTTAAACGACTTTATTTTACAAAACAAAGATAAATGTACAGATTTTAAAATTTTTTGCATAAAATTATACATTTTTGTCAGTACTGTTTTTTCAGATATTAAAATAATTTTTACATAAAACTATGTGAATATATTTTTTAGTCAGTACTTGATTTTTTCATGGGCTTGACAGTATGCATTGAAAACCTAATAGTTACAATGAGCGTAAAGTACATGCAAAACAAAATGCAACATGGAAATAGTCAAAGTCTTCTTGTTTTGTAAATAGTTTTTTTTTTCTTTATTTCTTGGACTTCATACAGTCTATGAGTTGTTTCTGGGGGAGTGCAAGCCTCTGGGGTTAGCATCCCACTATCAGTGACTGCATATTATCTCTGTTCTTTTGTGACTGGGTTATCTCACTCAGGATGATATTCTCTAGATGCAGCCATTTTCTTAAGAATTTGGTTAAGTCCTTGTTTCTGGTGGCTGAGTAGTATTCCACTGTATAAATGTAGCACAATTTTTGTATCCATTCATCTTCTGAAGGACATCTGGGTTCTTTTCAGCTTCTGGCTATTATAAATAGAGCCGCTATGGACATTGTGGTGCATATATCTTTGTTGTGTATTAAAGTGTCTCTGGGGTATATGCCCAGAAGTGGAATAGCTGGGTCTTCAGGTAGTACTATATCCAATTTTCTGAGGTATCGCCAGACGGATTTCCATAGTGGTTGTATTAGTTTGCAACCCCACCAACAGTGGAGAAGTGTTCTAGTCAGATTGGCCAAGATCCAAAAATCAGATGACAGCAGATGCTGGCGAGGCTGCGGAGATAGAGGTCTTATTTCTTTACTGTTGTTCTTAGTGTCTATAATAGTAGTATTCCATTTGGGATGTTGTCTCCTCTGTCATATATTTGAAAAAAAACCAAAAATAAACCAGGAAACAAAGATAGTCTATGACAAAATCAAATAGGAGGCTGTTCAAATCAGATATTAAAAAATATGTTTCCTCTAAGACCCAATGTATTCAGTTTAGAAATTCAACAAATATTTTCAATTTTTTGAGAGTAATGGAAAAGTAATGAGAATATGATCATAGTATATTATGTTTATGTATAAAATTCTCAAAATTTAAACCATATATAAATGAATATAATTTGAAATAATGAAGGCTGGAATCACTGGGGAGTGTCCTCCAAAGGGATTATGTTCCTCATTGTTCCTCCCAATCTAACATTTTTCTCTCCTTCATTCTACTTCTCATCAGCTTCTTGCCAAACTTCCATAACATTAACACTTTCAAGCCTCACCAGAATGAAGCTGGCACAGGTATTGTGCTTTAACACTTCTGAACCCATGAGACAAACAAGACATTGATCTTATTGATCTTATCTTTGGGGATTTTGTCATAGTAAATCAAAAATGAATCCATAGTTCATGTCCTCTTTTCTTAACATCTACCATTGAATATGTCTTCCATCACATAATTTTGATATAGCATCTGTCCCAGGAGGTTCATATCAGTATGGTGGTTAGCTAAAATATAAGCATATTTCAGCTAATGTCAATATTTTTATTCATTTATATTGGTATGGTTGCAAATAAACTATATTCCAGTATTAGAAATTTATATACAGAATCAGCCTATCATAGACCTTATAGAGCCCTGCTATAGCAGTGTACTGAACACCGAAAATGAATTTTCATTAGCAGGCCAATTTCAGAGTCTTAAGTAAAGCTAGTCTTAAGAAGTTGTGACTACCTGACATTAAATAAAGATAGTCACATCACGGATTCAATTTTCCCTTAAGAGCATGTATTCAGTACATTCTTTAATATCAAGTGGTCAGTGCCAAGCTCATTTTATCTAAAAGTCATAAAGTTCAGAAGAGAAATAAAAAATCAATCAAAATGAAAATACAGTGAATGAGAAGTTGTATACACAGATATGTGCTCCTTAAGTAGATTTTTGAACCATGTAGAGATAAGTAGCAAACACTCCAAAGATTTGTACTCATGACTGCAGCCTTGGGGTGAATTAAAGGGCAGTAGCATTTCTGCTTTTCCTAAGTCTTTCAATATCCCCAACCAAATGTACTAACCAACAACAAAATAATTCCTAGAACAGAGGTATTCATTTTATCTAAAAAGCGAAGCATTCTATATAAATAAATTTTGCTATTTTTAAAATTTAAAATATTTCTTGGCATAGGACAAGAAAACAGAGCATGTATGTGTGTATTATGTGTCTGCAGCAATGCAGAATGGCTGCCATAGGAATTCTGTATTGACAGGCAGATTCCTATTAGTCAGAGGGTTATGTTTTTTAGGAAACACTTTCAAATAAATTGGCCCATAATGATAGCACTCAGATGAAAATAGTTGGGTTATAAAGCACTTCTCATCCGCTGGGAATTTTTGGCAGGACTAAGTGAATGTCTGTATAGGTAAAGGTTCACTCAGTCCTCATCAATAAGGCTTAACTAGCTATTGGCTCTTTATCATTACAAGACATGAGTCAAGAGGAATTGGAGGAGGTGCTTTTTCTCTTGGGGATACAATCTGTCAGGCACTTCTTTTCAGCACTGAGGTTTTCCCCTTGTGTATAGTTATTTGCAGGACTAAACCTTTGTTGCCTCCTTCCTCACATCTTTCCTCCCTCTCATTTTCCTCTCTTCATGTGTGCTTTTCTTCCACTTCTTTTCTTGCTCCATTTGTCATCTATTTTCTTTCACCCCCCGAAAGCATTGCATTAATTGTTCTAAGTAGTTATTTTAATGTACGTGACAGTTTGTTTTGATCATAAACAGAAGACTAGTACAAGGCAGAGACCACACTGCACATTCTCCACATCCATATTAGGTGATGGTACCTGGTGAAGCTGCAGCAAAAAACCATTGAGCAGATTTCAGAGAAAATGCAAAGCCTGGATCTGTAGCTCAGTGTGAACACATGCTGGATGCCCTTCTGTAAACTCTGTTGTAAAAGAAATGGCTCATCCATGGTGTGTGTGTGTGTGAGTGTGTGTGTGTGTGTGTGTGTGTGTGTGTGTGTGTGTAAAACATAGAGGTCAGGAAATGTGTGTGTTCCTTACCTGGGTTTCCCTCCATTTCCTTCTCACCCTTTAATCAGCTGTTTATTCACTGACATTATTTCTTTGAATTTCTTCTTCTTGTCTGGAATCTCATAGTTCATCTCCTTCTTATTCGGAAAAGCCTCAGTTATTATTCTGGTCTTCAATAATAATGTCATACAATAAATATGAAGGTCATTGTCCTTAGGGCATATGGTGGTCACACTGCCTCTGCCAGCTATTCTTCTTAACCTAGTTATGCAATCATCCCAGGTACACATTCATAAGTGATTTAATAAAGAAAAAGGGTACATGGATAAAATAGAGTATTATGTATGATGAATCATATTATATTGTTTGGATAAAATATATAAATTGGAAAATGATATGAAAAGAAGTACCTAGTCTTAAAAATATTGAATGTTTTCACTCCTTTATAAATTTAAAACTTCAAATCACATGTTAGTAGAAGAGGAATGTACTATAAAAGTGAAAAGAGGTTGCAGAAAGTCATTATATATGGTAGCTAATCTTAACACAGTATTTTATATATGTATTACAATGTCATAATTTAAACCATTATTTTTATATAATCTCATGAAAAACTTCAGAAAAGAGCTACAGGAATAAAAGTCAAATAAATGAAAAAAATAGGAATGGCTCATAGGGAATAACATTAGCAGGAGGTGTGGGCTAGTTGGAGTAGGTGTGATCTTGTTGGAGGAGGTGTCTCACTGTGGAAGAGGCCATTGGGGCCTTCTGTGCTCAATCTAGGGTCCCTGTGTCCCCTGCTGCAGCCTATAGATAACGATAGATACATTTTTGTTTTCAAGTCAATGTTTTTTTACTGTCAGATACTTTATAAAAAAAAGATGTAGAGAAAGGGTCTGGGATGTGCAAAAATACTCTAGGTTCTTATGCATTCTATTTACACAGTTGTAGGGATGCCCTCATGTCAGGTAGAGCACCTGCACCTGTCCTAAGCCTCTTTGCAGATGTAGAGCTGGGAGTACTTTGCACAGCCAATAAGGCAACAGGAGTAGGTACCTTTATTTTCCAGGAGGTGCATTTGCATTTGTTGTATTCTGCAGGCACCGGCCCAGGAACAGGATCCATCTGAGGCACAGATTCTGTTGGGATCCATGGAGAGTGGTCAAGGAAAGATAAGTGTGTAGAGACCATTTTCAATAGATATGCATGGTTCCCAGTTTAGGAATTGGGCTCCTACCAATTACAGAATTTTAATCCAGAATTGTTCTTATTTAATGGAAATGAAGAGACAAATCATCAACAGAAAGAGTAGGAAATGCCATCCAGAGATCATCCCACCGAGGCATCCATCCCATCTGCCGATACCACACCTCCACTCTAATACTGATGCCAAGAAGTACTAGTTGACATGATCCTTGTATGGCTGTTTTGTGTGACATTATACCTGCACCTGATCAATACAAATGTAGATACTCGTAATCAATCATTACACTAAGCCCTGGGACCCCAACAGAAGAGATAGGGGAAGGACCGAAGAAGCTGAAGGGGATTGCAACTGCATAAGTAGAACCATATCAACTAATCGGACCACTCAGAGCTCACAGAGATTAATCCACAAACCAAAGATCATGCAAAGATAGGCCCATGGATCCAGCTACATATGCAGTGGAGGGCTGACTTATCTAGCATTAATTGGAGGGAGGTCCCTTGTTTCTGTGGAGACTTGAAGCCCAAGTATAGAGGGATGCTAAAGTGGTAAGGCAGGAATTGGTGAGTGGGTAGAGAAGTACTCTATAGAGACAAAGAGGAAGATAAAAGAGGGGATGGAATAGGGATGTGTGTGGAGGGGTAACCGGGAAAAGCAATATCATTTGAAATGTAAACAAATAAAATGATTAATAATAAAAAATAATGGATACCTTTTAGCTCCTTTTCTGGCAGAATGTCTGCCTGGGTGGTGTAATGATTTCAGCATGATGATGAAGAAGGTTGAGGAGGACAAAGAAGAGGAAGAGGAGGAGGAGAAGAAGGAGAAGGAGAAAAAGGAGAAGAAATGGTAAGCCATATTGGCAAGAGCCAGATATAAATGCCTACTCAGAGGTTCTGCCAGAGTCATACAGATACAATTGAGAATGTTTGCAGCTAACCATCAGACTGAACAAGGGGACTTCAATGAAGGTTTAAAGAAAAAATTGAAAGGGCTAAAAGGGGTTTCAACCTTATGGGAAGAACAACGTTATTAATCAACTAAACCCTCCACAACTCCCAAGGACTGAAACACCAATCAATTTGCACACATGGAGAGACCTATGGCTCAAGTTACATATGTTGCAGAGAATAGCATTGTCTGATGTCAATGGGAGAAGAGGCCTTTGGTCCAGTGAAGGTGCATTTCCCTGTGTAGGGGAATGTAAAGTCACTGAGATGGAGAGGGTATTTGGGAGAGGAAACACCTTCATGGAAGCAAGTGAGGGGTGATTTTGAGTGAGGGGAAAGAGGAAAACATTTGAAATGTAAATACAGAGAATATCCTATTAAAACGGGTATTGAGTTTCTGGAAAAAAAAAAAAAAAGAAAAAGAAATGGTAAGCCAGCCAAAATAAAATGTTTTCCTTTTATTTTTTTTAAAAAAAGGACAATGATCATGGTAATATCCTCATAGCAACAAAACCCTAATATGATAACCTTTCTGGTTTAATGC
This sequence comes from Micromys minutus, assembly GCF_963924665.1. Classification (NCBI taxonomy): domain Eukaryota; kingdom Metazoa; phylum Chordata; class Mammalia; order Rodentia; family Muridae; genus Micromys; species Micromys minutus. Next base: position 23,182,354 of record NC_137959.1, read on the forward strand.
AGTTTGCCTCCAACAGTTCAGGGTTTATAGTCTTGGCCCTTGCTGCTCATTCATCAAAATTATTAGTAGTTTAATGAGGTAGGGACTAGCTTATGTGAGGATGTATCTTTGGCAGGGGTTAAAACAGTTCTCATCAGGCACCGTGTACTGGTAAGAACCATTTGAGTAGAAACAAGCCTCATTTCAGAATCTCTCTCTGGTTTCTTACTTGCTAAAATGACTCTTTTCTTCTATATATGTTCCCATCCTACCTTCGATCAATTTTTCTCTAGAGATAATCTGATTGTAGTAACATAGTTGTGATCTCTTGAACTGTCTTCCCACCCTCCTCTTTTTAAATAGTGTAGTCTGCTTCCAAGATGTTGTGATGGTAGCAAAATATTAGCTAATACAGCAGTATCTATTTATATGATTATTTAAAAGAGAGGACATATCAAGTATATCATTTTCTATATACTAAGACAATTGAATGAAAATGAGAAGGAGGGTCATGGCAAATATTGCCAATAAACACAATTTTAATACCTCTATGTACCACAGATTTTTGTTACTAGTAATGTAAGTACCTGAAGTTACAACTTTACCAGATATGTGAAACCTGATTATTCATATCTGGTGAAGTCAGTTATGTTTTTATAATAGAAGCATACAAACTGCATTCATAAATGACAAAATTATATTTCTCAAAAATCTAATAGCAAAAATTCTTAAACATAGTGATATCTATATTAGGTCAGATCTCTGTTGTGGGACCTCATGTACAGAGGAATTCAATGTCTTCCTTTGACAAAGGTGGATTCTTTGAGAAGATTCCTTTATAAGATCCTTTGTTCCACTCACAAGAAAGGAGTCCTCATAGAATAACACCTCTATCGATTAATATTGGCAACACAAAGCCTAAAGGATTCATTCAAACCACAGCAATAATTCTTATTTGTTCCTTATTTAACATATTGTTCATTCTTAGGTTGGGATGCTTAATAATCTTTTCTTATCATAAACACACAAGGTGATTTTTCAGGGAATTTGGAGAATTTGACTACTCTGTTGGGACCAAATTTAAAACTTATCTATTTTGGAACTTGTAAGATACTGAAAATATAAGTTATGTTCTATAGCACCAATCATAGTAGCCTGATTACCTTGGGAATTATATTTCTGTCTTTGAGTCTCCCTTTATCTTTTTCCTTTATCTTCAAAATAGAATTTTACTATTTGAACAGAATATACTTGAATCTATGATCTTGCTTCCCCATCCTACACAGTTGGTGGGATTACTTATATGTACCATGCCCAGTGCTGGGAAAACTTTTATTTTAAGCCAGCAAAATATTGAATTTTCAAAACTCATAGAATAATAAAACAATATAAATGTTCAAAAGTCCTGGTATACACACACACACAAACTTCTACACATGTCAGAAATAACTTTATATAATGACTCTATTTGTTCTTTTAATCATTTAGTTGAAAAGCAACAATAAGATTCACCAAAATACCAATTTCCATATTGTGAAAATAATTTAGTCACTTTGCAAAACAGCTACATCTCATGTATAAATATATGCATATATATAGAGCACCATATGTTTAAGATGCATATATTTATGTATATAAATGACTATTTATGCTTTATTCTGAGCAGTTTTTCCACACATTTATACCAACTATAAGAACAATAGAACACTACTTTCCTATTCCCATCTGTGGTAGAAACCCAAACCCTGGTGCTAAACCGTATCCCACACAGCCCACAGCCTACACCTCAGTTGCAGCATGACTCCACAGGTATTCTGACACACCCAGCTTCAAAGGTAAGATCCTAAATCCCATCCCTAAATCTTTCATATCAGGCCCCGTGAGACCTGGAGAAGCTGATTCCCTATGCCTCCAGAGAACCATGTGCCTTTAGGTTCCTCCTGCCTGTGTCAGGTACAAGAATCCCAGCACTGGACCTGATCCCACACAGCCCACACCCAGCTGCAGCTCTACTCTCCATGTATTCTGACACATATAGCATCACAGGCTCCAGACAGAGACATGGAGGCCCGATATCACAAGAAATAACCAGACGGCAAGATACAAACAGAAGAATATAAGCAAAAGAAACCAATTTGACTTGGCAACATCAGAACCAAATTCTCTGACCACAGCAAGTCCTGAATACTCCAACACAACTATAAAACAAGATTCAGATCTAAGTTCTCATTTCATGTAGATGATAAAAAACTTCAAGAAGGACATAATTAACTCCCTTAAAAATTGCAAAACCAGTGCAGAACGGAGCTCGGCCCATCTGCCACTAGGACCAGCAGCTCCTAAAGGTTGAAAAACTGGTGAGTAGGAGATCTAGGCAGCCAGGGAGCGGAGAGATCTCTGCAGAGTACGCACAGAAAGCGCACACTCTGACCTGCCTGATCCAGGGACCAGGAACAGAACTTTGGAACTTATGTTCCCACCTGGTGGCAACTTCAGAGCGCAGAACAGAGCCCAGCCCATCTGCCACTTGGACCGGCAGCTCCTAAAGGTTGAAAAACTGGTGAGTAGAAGATCTAGGCAGCCAGGGAGCAGAGAGATCTTTGCGGAGTGCACACAGAAAGCACACACTCAGACCTGCCTGATCCAGGGACCAGGAACAGAACTTTAGAACTTCTGTTCCCACCCTGCGACTCTGAGGCATAGAACAGGGCTCGGCCCATCTGACACCTGGACGAGTGGAGATCCAGGGACAAAGACCAGATACAAGGGAAAGGGGAGAATATATCACTGAAAACAAAATGGCAAGAGGAAAGTGAAAGAGTATATCCCAAGGAAACCAAGACAAACTGGCAACTCCCGAAGCCAGCTCTCCCATAACAGCAAACATTGGAATGCGGAACACTCCAGAAGAAGAAGACACAGACCTGAAATCATACCTCTAGATGCTGATAGAGATACTTAAACAAGAACGGGAGGAAAAGCAAAAAGAATCAAAAGCTTTTAAAGAGAAAACAAGAAAAACACTCAAAGAACTAGAGAAAAACAGAACCAAAGAGGTGAAAAAATGGAAGAAGGAATTTAAAACGGATATTGACACAATGAAGAAAACACTAAAAGAGATAACCCTAGAGGTAGAACACCTAAAAAAGAAATCAGGAGTCACAGAAGCAAGCATTTCCAATAGATTACAAGAGATTAAAGAGAGAATCTCGGGGGCAGAAGACAACATTTTAAACATAGACAAAACAGCCAGAGAAGATGCAAAAAACCAAAAGCTCCTAACCCAAAATGTCCAGGAAATCCAGGACACAATGAGAAGACTGAACCTAAGGATAATAGGAATAGAAGAGGGAGAAGAGTATCAACTAAGAGGCACAGTAAATATCTTTAACAAAATCATAGAAGAAAACTTCCCTACCCTCAAAAATGAGATGACCACGAGCATAAAAGAAGCCTTCAGAACTCCAAATAGGTTGGACCAGAAAAGAAATACCTCCCGACACATAATAGTCAAAACACTAAGTGCCCAAATCAAAGAAAGAATACTAAAAATAGTAAGGGAAAAAGGTCAGGTAACATATAAAGGCAGGCCAATCATAATCACACCTGATTTCTCAACAGAGACTATGAAAGCTAGAAGAGCCTGGACAGACATCATGTACACCCTAAGAGAGCACAAGTGCCAGCCCAAGCTGCTATACCCAGCAAAACTATCAATCCCTATAGATGGAGAGATGAAGATATTTCAAGACAAATCAAAATTTACACAATATCTGACCACAAACCCAGCACTACATCGAATTATAGGTGAAAAACCCAATACAATGAGGGAAAATACAGCCTAGTAAAAACAAGAAAACTCTTAAACAAGAAAACCAAAAGAAGAAAAAGACACAGACACAACTCAACCCACAAAAGCAATAATGGCAGGAAACAGAAACAACTATTCCTTGATATCTATTAACATAAATGGACTCAACTCCCCAGTAAAGAGACATAGGCTATCAGACTGGATACATAAACAAAATCCAGCCTTTTGCTGCATACAGGAAACTCATCTCAGAGACAAAGACAGACACTATCTCAGAGTAAAAGGATGGGAAAAAAAACCTCCAAGCAAACAGCCCCAAAAAGAAAGCTGGAGTTGGTATTCTAATATCGAATAATGTAAATTTCCAACCAAAAGTTATCAAAAAAGATAAGGAAGGACACTTTTTACTCATTACCGGGGAAATCTGTCAGGAGGAACTCTCAATCCTTAACATATATGCTCCAAATAAAAAGAACCACATTCATAAAAGAAAGCCCACTAAAGCTCAAAAAATACATTTCACCCCACACAATAATAGTGGGAGACTTTAATACCCCACTCTCACCAATGGACAGATCATGGAAACAGAAACTGAACAAGGAAAATGTCAAACTAGCAGAGACTTTGAACAAACTGGAATTAATAGATATCTACAGAACATATCATCCTAAAATAAAAAAGTACACCTTCTTCTAACCACCCCATGGCACCTTCTAAACCACACAGAGACCCTACAAGGAAAGAAAACTTCAGACCAATCTCACTTATGAACATTGATGCAAAAATAGTAATCAAAATCCTTGCAAACCGAATCCAAGAACACATCAAAACGATCATTCATCATGACCAAGTAGGCTTCATCCCTGGGATGCAGGGATGGTTTAATATAAGGAAATCCATCAATGTAATCCATGATATAAACAAACTCAAAGAACAAAATCACATGGTCATCTCACTAGATGCTGAGAAAGCATTTGACAAAATGCAACACCCCATCATGTTAAAAGTCCTGGAAAGAACAAGAATCCAAGGTCCATATTTAAACATAATAAAAGCAATATACAGCAAACCAACAGCTAACATCAAACTTAATGGAGGGAAACTTGAAGCAATCCCACTAAAATCAGGTACTTGACAAGGCTGCCCACTCTCCCCCTACGTATTTAACATAGTACTGGAAGTCCTGGCTGGAGCATTTGGACAGCAAAAGGAGATCAAGGTGATACAAATCAGAAAGGAAGATATAAAAACATCACTCTTTGCTGATGACATGATAGTGTCTTTAGTGACCCCAAAAATTCCACCAGAGAACTCCTACAGCTGATAAACAATTTCAGCAAAGTGCCTGGATACAAAATTAACTCAAACAAATTAGTAGCCTTCCTATACTCAAAGGACAAACATGTGGAGAAAGAAATTAGACAAAAGGTACCCTGCACAATCTTCACAAAAACTATGAAATACCTTGGTGTGACTCTAACTAAGCAAGTGAAGGACCTGTATGACAAGAATTTCAAACCTCTAATAAAGGAAATTGAGGATGATCTCAGAAAATGGCAAGATCTCGCATGCTCATGTATTGGAAAGATCGACATTATAAAAATGGCCATCCTACCAAAAGCAATCTACAGATTCAACACAATCCCCACTAAAATTCCAACCCAGTTCTTCATGGAATTGGAAAGGTCAATGTGCAATTTCATATGGAACAACAATAGACCTAGAATAGCGAAATCCATTCTTAACAACAAGCAAACATCTGCTGGAATCACTATCCCTGACCTCAAGCTATATTACAAGGCAATTGTGCTCTAAACTGCATGGTACTGGTACAGAAATAGGCATGTGGATCAATGGAATAGAATAGAAGATCCAGTAATGAGCCCTCATGTATATGGTCACCTGATTTTTGACAAAGGAGCTGTAAATATTCAATGGAAAAAAAACAGCCTATTCAACAAATGGTGCTGGTCCAACTGGCACTCAGCATGCAAAAGAATGAAAATAGACCATCGCTTATCTCCTTGTACAAAGGTCAAGTGTAAGCGGATCAAAGATCTCCACATTAAACCAGATACACTGAAACTATTAGATGAGAAAGTAGGGAAAACCTTAGAATACATAGGCACAGGAGAAAATTTCCTGAACAAAACACCAATGTCTCAAGCTCTAAGGTCAAAGATTAACACATGGGACTTAATGAGACTGCAAAGTTACTGTAAGGCTAAAGACATTGTCAAGAAAACAAAATGGCAGCCAACAGAATGGTGAAAGATTTTTACCAACTCCACATCAGATAGTGGCCTAATATCTAAGGTATACAAAGAACTCAAAAAGCTAGACACCAGAGAATCAAATAACCCTATTAAAAAATGGGGTACAGAGCTAAACAAAATGTTCTTAGTTGAGGAATATAGAATGGCTGAGAAATATCTGAGGAAGTGCTCCACATCCTTAGCCATCAGGGAAATGCAAATCAAAACAACCCTGAAATTCCCTCTCACACCAGTCAGATTCGCCAATATCTTAAACTCAGATGACAACAAATGCTGGCGAGGTTGTGGAGAAAGAGGAACACTTCTCCACTGTTGGTGTTGTTGCAAACTAATACAACCACTCTGGAAATCAGTCTGGCAATACCTCAGAAAATTGGACATAGTACTACCTGTAGACCCAGCTATTCCACTTCTGGGCATATAAGCCAGAAACACCTTAGTACACAATAACGATATATGCACCACAATGTTCATAACAGCTATATTTATAATAACCAGAAGCTGGAAAGTACCCAGATGTCCTTCAGAAGATGAATGGATACAAAAATTGTGGTACATTTACACAATGGAATACTACTCAGCCACTAGAAACAATGACTTAACCAAATTCTTAAGAAAATGGCTGCATCTAGAAAATATCATCCTGAGTGAGATAACCCAGTCACAAAAGAACAGACATAATATGCAGTCACTGATAGTGGGATGCTAACCCCAGAGTCTTGCACTCTCCCAGAAACAACTCACAGACTGTATGAAGTCCAAGAAATAAAGAAAACAAAACAAAACAAAAAAAATCTTTACACAACAAGAAAACTTTGACTACTTCCATTTTACATTTTGTTTTACGTGTACTTTATGCTCATTGTAACTATTTTTTCAATGCATACTATCAAACCTTTAAAAAAATCAAGTACTAACTAAAAATATATTTATATAGTTTTACGTAAAAATTATTTAAAAATCTGAAAAAAAGTACTGACAAAAACCTATTGTATAATTTTATGCTTAAAATCTGTACATTCATCTTTGTTTTGTTAAATAAAGTTGTTAAAAAAAAAGGAAGGCCAAAAGAAAATTGGAAATACTGGATGAAATTGAAGATTTCTTAGATAAATACCAGCTGCCAAATTTAAATCAGGATCAGATAAACCATCTATACAGCTCATAATCCCCAAGGAATTAGAAGCAGTCATTAGAAGTATCTCAAGCAAAATAAGCTAAGAGACAGAAGGATTTAGTACACAATTCTTTCAGAGATTCACAGAAGATCTAATAATGCCAATGCTCCTCAATCTATTCCATAAAATAATAACAAAAGAAACACTACTCATTTTCTTTTAAAAAAAGCCACAGTTTCATTGATATCTAAACCACAAAAAGACCCATCAAAGACATAGAACTACAGACCAATTTTCCTTATTACTATCCATGAAAAAAATATTCAATGGAATTCTCAGAAACTGAATCCTAGAATGCATCAAAATGATCATCCACCATGATCAAGTGTGCTTCATCCCAGGAATGCAGGGATGGTTCAATATACAGAAATCCGTCAGTGTAATTCACTATAAAAAAAATAAAACTCTACAAAGAAACTGCATGACCATCTCATTAGATGTTGAAAGAGCCTTTGACAAAACACAAACACATTCATGTTAAAAGTATTGGCAAAACGAAATTCAAGGTGCATACCTACATATAGTAAGAACAATACACAGCAAAACAATAGCTAACATAAAAATAAATGGAGAAAAACTTAAAGCAATCACATTAAAATTAGGAACAAGATAAGGCTGCCCACACTCCCTCTACTTATTCAATATAGCACTCAGTGTTCTATATGGAGCAATTAGGGAACAAAAAGAGATGAAAGGGATACAAATTGGGAGAGAGGAAGTCAAGATATAACTATTTGCACATGTTATGATAGTATACATAAGTGTCCCCAAAAATTCTACCAAAGAGCTTCTACAGCTGAAAAACATTTTAAGCAAAGTAGCAAAATACAACATTAACTCAAACAAATCAGTGGCTTTCCTCTACTCAAAGGATAAAAAGACTGAGAAAGAAATTAGGGAAATAACACCCTTCCCAATAGTCACAAATAATAGAAAATATCTTGGTGTGACTCTAAGCAAGCAAGTGAAAGACCTGTTTGACAAGAATTTCAAATCCTTAAAGAAAAAACTTGAAAGATAAAGATCTCCAATATTCATAGGTCGGCAGTATTAATGTAGTAAAAATTGCCATCTTGCTAAAAGCAATCTACACATGCAATGTAATTACCATCAAAATTCCAACTCAATAATTCATAGAGTTAGCAAAAGCAAATCTCAAATATATTTGCAGTAACAAAAACCCAGGATAGGAAAAAAATTTCTCAACAATAAAAGAACTTCTGGGAAAATAATCATCCCTGACTTCAAGATATACTATACAGCAATAGTGATTAAAAATGGCTTAGTATTGGTATAGAGACAGGCAAGTAGATCAATGTAATAGCTTTGAAGACGTAGAAATGAACCCATATACCTCTGGGCACTTGACCTGTGACAAAGAAGCTAAAACCATCTAGAGGAAAAAAGACAGCATTTTCAACAAATGGTGCTGGCTCTACTGGCAGTCAGCATGTAGAAAAGTATAAATCAATCCATTCTTATCTCCCTGTACAAAGCTCAAGTCCAAGCAGATCAGTGACCTCCACACAAAACTAGATATGCTGAATCAAATAGAAGAGAAAGTGGGGAAGAACCCCAAATACTTGGGCACAGGGGAAAATCTTCTGAACAGAAAAAAAAATGTCTTATGCTTTAAAAGTAACAGTCAATAAATTGGACCTCACAAAATTGAAAAGATTCTGTAAAGCAAAGGACACTTTCAATAGGACAAAATGGCAACCCACGTATTGGGTAAAGATATTTACCAACCCTATCTGATAGAGTATTAATATCCAATGTATGCAAAGAACTCAAGAAGGTAGTCTCCAGAGAATGAAATAACCCTATTAAATAGCAGAGTACAGAGGTAAATATAAAATTCTAAACCGAGAAATGTCCAATGGCTGAGAAGCACTTAAAGAAATGTTCAACGTGCTTAGTCATCAGGAAAATTCAAATAAAAATGACACTGAGATTTTACCTCACACTAGTCAGAATGGCAAATATGAAAAACTCAGGTGACAGCAGATGTCGGCAAGGATGTGGAGAAAGAGGAAGACTCCTCCATTGCTTCTGAAACTACAAGTTTGTAAAACCACTTTGGAAATCATCTGGCAGTTTTAAAGGAAATAGGAAATATTTCTGACTAAGCACACAGCTATACCACTCCTGAGCATATACCCAAAACATGCTCCAACATATAACAAGGACACATACTTCACTATGTGCATAGCAGTGTTATTCATAATAGAAGCTGGAATAAACCCAGATGTCCTTCAAGAGGAGAATAGATAGAATGCTGTACATTTACACAATGGAATACTACAAAGTAATTTAAAATGACTTCATGAAATTTTCAGGTGATTGGATGGAACTAGAACATATCATCCTAAGTGTGGTAACACACACACACACACACACACACACAGACACACACATACATACACATTGTATGTATTCACTTATAAGTGGATATTAGCTCCAAAGCCCACAATGCCCATAATACAAAGGCCACAGATCATATGAAGTGTAGAAGGAAGGAAGACTATGGATTAGTTGATTCATTCCTGTACTGAGGAGGAAATTGGATGATTGTAGGAAGTATAGAGAAATAGGGAATTGGCAGAAAATGTAAGGCTGGTAGCATCAGAATCTTGAGGAGATGTGAGAAATGTATATAGAGTCATAGAAGGGAACAAAAATATGTAGAAGGGAGGCTGAGGAACTGGAAATAGCCACTGAATGGTCCTAGATACAAGGGAACCATGTGGATTCTAGGACCCAACAATCATGTCTTTCACAGAAATGAGCAGAGAAAGAAGAGATAGATTTTGTAGAGACATCCTCCAGCAGATAGGCACAGCCCCCTGTTGAGAGATTAGGCATCCACCCATCTCAAAGTTTTTAACCCAGAAATGTTACTGTCCAAAATAAGAAAAGGGCAAAAAAAAAAAAAAAAAAAAAAAAAAAAAAGAACAGAGACTAAAGAAAGAGGTCCCACCCTCCCCATGGTGATCCATCATGTCTGCAGACACCAAACCCAACACTATTGCTGTAGTCCAGAGGTACTTGTGGACAGAAGTCTAGTGTGATGGTCCCTAAGGAATTCCAGCCAGCAACTGACTAATGCAGATATGGCTCCTTGGAGCCAATCATCAGATAAGCACAGGAATCCTGACTGGGGAGCTAGTGAAAGGTCTAGAGGAACTGAAGGGGATTGCAACCCCACTGGAAGAACAACATTGGCTGGTCTTATGACCCAGTTCTCCAAGAGTCTAGACTACCAACCAATTAGTGTACCTAGAGGGATCCATCAATCTAGATACATATGTAGTAGAGGATGGCTTTGCCTGGCAGCAATGGAAGAAGAGGCACATAGTCCTGGGGAGGCTTGATGCCCCAGTATAGGGAAGGATGCTGAAGGCGTGGTGCAGGAGAATATGAGTGGGTGGGGAAGTAAAAGGGGAAAAAGAAGGGGGAAGGCAAAAGGGGGACTGGTGGAGGAGTAATCGGAAAGTGGGCTATCATATGTGATGTAAACAAATGGGATGATTAGGGCACCACCAAACCTGGTTCTGGGACTTGCTTTTTTACAGATGACCCTGAGCTCAGAGATCTCCTTGCATTTGCACCCTAAGATTCATAAACTCCATATCTCATGATCAGAATAAAATGTGCGCCTCTCAATTCATTCCAGATATAGTCAAGTTGACAACCAGGAATAGCCACTACAGTAAGTATCATGAAAACTGAAGATGTAAGATTGGGTAATATGTTCACATTTCTTAAATAAAGGTAGAGGAATTGCTCCTCTAGTACTGCAATATCGTTTCTATCTGAGAAACTTCCTTCAGTGAGAAGGAGACATGTACCCTGACTGAGCCATCCACTCCAGCAATCTCCTGAAAAGGGAAAATTATGGCTACATTAGGTCAGGAAGGGGAGTTAAATGGGGTTCCATGGTACAATGTAATCAAGTAGGATGAGGACTAATGACTTCCAGCAGGCTAGGATTGTTGATTTGGGTATCCTGTATCCTATGTCGGAAGAAGGAAAAGCGGAAACTAAAGAGGAGTGTCTGTCTTTGTGTGTGTGTGTGTGTGTGTGTGTGTGTGTGTGTGTGTGTGTGTGTGAGAGAGAGAGAGAGAGAGAGAGAGAGAGAGAGAGAGAGAGAGAGAGAGAGAGAGAGAGACACAGAGAGAGACAGATAGAGACAGAAAGAGAGAAAGAGAGAGACAGAGACAGAGAGGCAGACAGAGACACAGAGAGAGGAATAATAATGGTGTCATGAGAATTAAACAGTCTAACTTGATTGAGTATCTTGTAAGAAAATGGAATGTTATTTCACAGGAAACATGAGAATAAACACACCCAGGGGAAAGGAATTATGGAAAGAAAGACATAGAATAACTCAGTTAACACATTAACTGAACTTCTAGACTGTATGAGCTATTAAGTGGGTATTGAATATGAAGCATGAACAGTGTTCTCAGTCTCAAGGCATAGAGACCTGTCATGGAGTTTTGTAATTTCTGTGTCTCTAAAAAACACAAGAGTGCCAGAGAATGACAAGAAGGAATTGCAAAATGTTTCTTTTATTTGTGCCCTTAAATGAAATTGTATCCATTCTGACTTTATAACAGATGAAAGCAAAATATTTCTCCTTTTTATTAGTATTTTGAAAGTATCCACAGTTTTAATTAAAACATATATGTAAGAAAGAGCACAGAGTGTATAAATTTATAATTTTCTATACAACTTTAAAGGTAGCCACTCATTATCTTGGGTCAAGGTCTCTTAATTTGGGTTTTTAAGTTTGTCTTTCTATACCCATGGATGTATCTGATTTATTTGTATAAAGTAGTGCTTAAAGTTTTCCTGATTAAATTCCTTACAACTTTAGAGCATTCATTTTTCTTGCTGACATTAGACAGCTTCCTAAAATAAAATCTATGAAGATGATTTAACTGTTTGTACATCTTGTTAGTTAGTTCTGGGAAAGCAATTACTCAAGAACTAGTGTTGTCTGTTATCATGGTACCACATCTCATGACTTCCTAGACCTCTTCTTCCTAGAAGATGTCAAGTTCTTTAATGTTCACCATCATTTGTACCTTTCTGAGGGATATTAGACATACCTTCCTTTTCATGCTTATTTCTTTGGTGTAGATTGGACCCAGTTGCCTGTATCATACGAATTCTTACTGGTTATATGGTTAAGAAAGATTAAATGTCTCCGTTCATCTCCCCTTCTCTACTTTCCTTCTATAATAATATCAATGCCGTATATAGATTGTAAATTGCAATTACACATGGATGTATAGTGTACTGAATGATTATACCACTGAAACCAGAATGGTCTCTGGCTATTCTATGCTTTTTTGGAGGGAATTAAATATTCTCTTCCCGAAATCTCTTTTCTGTTTCATAAAATGGGCACACTAGTATGTTCTATAGAGCTTGTAACTTGTATGCATCAAAATAGTTTAAAGATGATTTCTGACCTTTCTGTCACTCTGCAATTCTGACCTGTCAAAGCTTGACAAAATAGAGATGTCAGAGTAACAATCAAAGAGGTTGAATGATGTGGTATGGAGTGACTACCTTGTCATGAGTTTTGTGATAATTTTTTGGTTGGGAAGGACTGGTTGTGTATAGAGAGATAATAATTCAATAACAGGGTTTAATACAGGTTGAGTACTTGCTCTTTCAAACTCTTTGTAACTCTTGGGGCATGGTGTACCTGACACAATTCTCATGAGAATCCTAAGATATAAACATCAAAATTGGTTTATCTTTCACAGGGGATGTGACTAAGTACAGGGAGATATATTACCTGCCAAGAGTAATATTGAAAATTAAATGGGCAGTGGATCTTAGGTTAGATCACATCCTGGCCTGAGGTTAGACCGTACACTCAGTAACCATGTTTTGCTTGGTGTTACAAAACAGAGGTAGGTTAGGATTGCCAACAGAGGTACATGAAAACAAAAAAACAGTATTACAAGATGTGTTTTGTCTGGTTGAATGCCCCTCACTTGTTTCCTAACATTACTGTGTACCTGTTTACTTCTAAAAATTGAAACAAAAAGACCTAAATGAATTGTGAGAAGGATGTCTAAATAACTCCAGTTGAAAGAAAAAACAAAATCCCTTTGATTTTCCTATGAGGGGTTGGAGAATGATACAGGTACCAGTATCTAGGACCCAGTTCACTGCTTTTAAATTATTATTGGATTATGTTATAGATAAAAATATGGTGCTGGATGATCCAACCATCATTGTTGTATTCCAGAATATAGTTAAGAATAAAGTACTTCAAAATCAAATTTCCCTGAATAAGGACAGTTGGTGAAAAGTGTGTTTAAAACTGGATTTCTATTTAAGTTAATTGAAAATGATTACATGCCCATATGCTGCTTATTTACTAGTGAGTGTTTTGGCAAAATACCTTAGCCTAAATATCTTGTAATCCTAGTGGTGTCTGGGTCCAGGTGTGCCCACGTATATAAGAAATCGGGTAGAAAAAAGAATGGTCTCTTCATGTACCCAGAGTCAAGAAAATTTTCAAATAGACAAACAGAACTAGAATATGATGTTTAGTGTCTTCTATAAATGTTTTAAATTCATTTACAAAAATGGAACTCTATAGATATTTAATCACATCCTATAGAATTCCCCACTTTTCAATTTCTTTCTTAAGACTATATAAGTTTATCATTTCTCCTTTCTCTTTGCTTCATCCAAACTCTAAACTATACCCCCTTAATCACTTTCAAATATGTGAACTGTTTTTTTTCATTAATTATTGTTACCTAAAACAGTAATACAACCTTCTCAGTCTGTGCAATGGTACTTGACTATATTTTGTGGGATGAGCCTTTGCTTTGTATAACTGATAATGGGGAAGAATATTTCTCCAACTCTCAACGTTCCTTAGTTGCCTATAGTTCTGAGTATAGGATTGAGGGCTTCTAGGCTCTCCCCATTCCATTTTTGCATATATAATATTCTCTTTATTCAGATCATATTTAAGTAACTTACCTCTTAATATCAATATCATCCTTGAGGGTAAAATGTACAAAGTACTTTTATATATATATATGCCATAGCACCATACCACAAAAAAGAGGAAAAAACAATTTGTATTTCTGACTTATAAATATGTTAGGGATTCCACTGTTGACAAATAGAAGCCAAGTGATTCTGGAGGGACAAAATCTGTGCTGAAAAACCTTGTTAGCAAATAGTGTAGCAGAAAGTGATTATATGTCTGCTATTTCCAGTTTGGCTCATTTCATGTAGGATTTCTCATTGCTCCTTGTACATACACACATGTTAATTTAACAAATGTATTCATCATCAACTATAACTTATACTTTGGCTGCAGTGAGATAGGAAGAAAATTTAAATACTCTAAATCCAATGAGTTTCTTGAAGATATAAAATAATCATGCAAATCCCCTGAATTCTATCCCAGCACATTCATCAGTTGTACCTTGGGGTGTATATTAAACATATTGGCTAATTAAATGAATGGAGACAGGAGAATAACACAAAAATCTATAGACAACAATATTAAATGTTGTTTATTTATAAACAATATATATATATATAGTAAGAGACTAAAAGGCTCGGGGTTAGGGGCACAAAAGTCCTAGCACCCACAGATTTTTAGGTAAACCAGGAATGTTAAATACACAGGGGTGTCAGCTCATTGAAGGAGATAAAATAGCTGCATTTAGCTCAAAAAAAAGGAATGGATTTTCTCATCAACTGAGTGACAATTTGCTCACTCTAAAAGCATACCTAACCCACCTTTTGCTATCTGTAGAGTCAGATCTCACATAAACTCTCCCAGGTTCATTCCAGAATCTCCCTCTCTAGCAATTTAACTTTAGATCCCTATGAATATAACCAGTCCTTAGGAGAAATGTGATGTGTTCCTTATAAGTCTTTTGACCTCTTTGCTGTGACACTCAGAAATCACACAAGATCCTAGGTGTTTACTCTATAAAATTCATCTTCAAGGTCACATGTACTTTTCAAAGGAGTTTTTATATAGTCCTACTTTATGCTTGATTGTGCACCTGGAATTCGAATGATTATCACCTGGAAACTTTTTCCTTATTTTATTGTGTTTAGATATGCTGGCAATAAACCACCTGGCACCAGACTCTTTAGATGTTTGATCCACTCAGGCAGACTAAGTCAGGTTGAACCAGGTTTTCATTCTCTCTGTTTCTGGTTCATTTTCCTCTAAACTATGACAACTACAAGGACCCCTTGAGCCTATACTTGAAGACAAAGTTCTCAGTTTCATGCTTTTAATTTCTGAAAAGCCATCAGGTATTGATTTGATTTAAGGTATATGGAAATAACCATAGTCTGTGAGAATACGGTTAGATTTGTGTAGCAAATGCATGGAGGGATAGATATGTGGAAGCTTGTAGACATTCAATAATTCATGTGTTTTCTAAGAACATATAGTTTCTTTCCTTTTTCCAGGCTCTTTCAAATACTACTCAAAATAACTCTTTGAAGGCCAGATCTAGTACTTCAGTGAGAAAGTAACAAGGTCACCTTTAGGTCACATATAAAAGGATCCACTGGGGCAAAGAAGGAAATGCTGTCCTGTACTATCATTATTTCTATAAATAGGATAGATAAAAGTGTTATCAAAATCAGATTGATGTTCAAATACAATTACATACTGTTTCTCATGTTACAAAGCTATGAATTTGGTGATGTTCTCTGTAAGAAAATAAATGTGTGGGGGTGAAAAACCACAGTAGAGATATAGGGAAAATACAATGATATAGTTGTATTTCTAGGTTTCTAAAGGAAATCTAGAAACATTCTTTTTTGCTTAATAAAGCATCATCCAACCTCCCCTATTTTTTTAATTCAGAAAAAAAAGTCTCATGGATAGATGAGGTAAAGACACTGGTTAATAAGCCAGATAACCTTTGTTTGATTCCTCCAACACACAAAGTGAAAAATAAGATTTATTCATTAGAGGTGAGCTCTGACCTCCATATGTACATTGTAGCATGCACCTACTTAAAAATTTCCTCACATGTACATATGGAATAAATCAAAGATAATAAAACCTTTTCAAAAGACTATTTTTTTCCTGAAGAAGAAAATGTCAAATTTCTATAAACAGTGCTATATACTACAAGCCTGTTGTTACTCTGTTGTTACAAGAAAGACTGTCATTATAGAAATGCATCCTTAAGAACAGAATGTCAGACAAATCTCACTTATGAACATGCAAAAATACTCAACAACATCCTTGAAAACTGAATCCAAGAACACATCAAAACGATCAATCATGCTGATCAAGTAGGCTTCATCCCTGGGATGCAGGGATGGTTTAAAATATAGAAATCCATCAACTTAATCCACCGTATAAACAAACTCAAAGAAAAAAACACATGGTCATCTCACTAGATACAAAGAAAGCATTTGAAAAAAATTCAACACCCCTCATGTTAAAAGGCTTGGAAAGAACAGGAATCCAAGGCCCATACATAAACATAATTAAAGCAATAAACAGTAATTCAATAGCCAACATGAAATATAACAGTGCGAAACTTGAAGCAAACCACTAAAATCAGGGACTTGACAAGGCTGCTCACACTCCCCCTACCTATTCAACATAGTACTGGAAATCCTGGCCAGAGCAATTAGACAGAAAAAGGAAATCAAAGGGATACAAATTGGAAAGGAAGAACTAAAAACATCACTATTTGCAGATGACATTATAGTGTATATAAGTGACACCCAAAATTCCACCAGAGAACTTCTACAGCTGATAAACAAGTTTAACAAATTGGCTGGATATAAACTTAACTCAAACAAATCAGTAGCATTCTTCTACACAAAAAAGAAACATTCGGAGAAAAAAATTAGGGAAAAGATACCCTTCACAATAGTCACAAAGATATGAAATAACTTGGTGTGACTCTAACTAAACAAGTGAAGTATCTGTATGACAAGAACTTCAAATCTCTAAAGAAGGAAATCAAGTAGGGTGTCAGAAAATGGAATGATCTCCCATGCTCATGGATTGGAAGGCTCAACACTGTAAAAATGGCCATTTTACCAAAAGCAATTTACAGATTCAATGCAATCCCCATCAAAATTCTGACCCAAATCTTCATAGAGTTGGAAAGAGCAATGTGAAATTTCATCTGGAATAACAAAAGACCTAGAATAGTGAAATCCATCCTCAAAAAGGAACATCTGCAGGAATGACCATCCCTGACCTCAAGCTATATTACAAGGAAATTGTGCTAAAAACTGCATGGTACTGGTACAGAGATAGGCACATGGATCAATGGAATAGACTAGAAGATCCAGAAATGAGCCCTCACATATATGGTCACCTGATTTTTTACAAAGGAGCCGTAAATATTCAATCGAAAAAGGACAGCCTACTCAACAAATGGTGTTGGTCCAACTGGCACTCAGCATGCAGAAAAATGAAAATAAACCTTTCTTATTTCCTTACAAAGCTCAAGTGTAAGTGGATCAAATATCTCCACATCAAACCAGGTACACTGAAATTATTTTAAGAAAAAGTAGGGAAAACCTTAGAACACATAGACACAGGGAAAATTTCCTGAACAGAACACCAATTGCTCGTGCTCTAAGTTAAAATATCGACAAATGGGACTTAATAAGATTGCAAAGTTTCTGTAAGTTTAAGGACTCTACCAAGAAAACAAAACAGCATCCAACAGATTGGGAAAAGGTCTTTACAAACCCTACATCTGATAGAGGCCTAATATCCAAGGTTTACAAAGAACTCAAAAAGCTAGACACCAGAGAATCAAACAACCCTATTAAAAATAGGGTACAGAGCTAAACAAAAAGTTCTCAATTGCGGAATTTCAAATGGCTAAGATGCCTCTAAGTAAGTGTTCCACATCATTATCCATCAGGGAAAGGCAAATCAAAACAACCATGAGATTCCACTTCACAACAACCAGAATGGCTAAGATCATAAACTCAGATGACAGCAGATGCTGGTGAGGATGTGGAGAAAGAGGACCACTTCTCCACTGTTGGTGGGGATGTAAATTGGTACAGCCACTCTGGAAATCATTCTGGTGATTCCTCAGAAAATTTGGCATAGTACTACCTGAAGACCCACCACAATGTTCATAGCAGCCCCATTTACAATAGCCAGAGTCTGCAAAGAACCCAGATGTCTAGATGAATGGACCCAAAATTTATGGTATATTTACACAATGGAATACTACTCAGCTATCAGAAACAATGACTTTATGAAATTGTTAAGAAACTGGATGGATCTAGAGAATATCATCCTGAGTGAGTTAACCCAGTCACAAAGGAACAGACATAATATGCAGTCACTGATAATTGGATACTAAGCCCAGAAGCCCCTGAACCCCCCAGATACAACTCACACACTATATGAAGTTCAAGAAAAACAAAGGCCAAATAAAACCCCAAAAAACAAAAAAATGAAGATGAAAATCCTGTAAGTTTAATCTTTACACACCAAGAAAACTTTGATTATTTCCATGTTACATCTTTTTATACATGTACTTTATGCTCATTTTAACTAATAAGATTATAATGCATACTATCAATGCTTTAAAAGAATCAAGTACTGACAAAAATGTATTCATATAATTTCATGCAATTATGCTTAAAATCTGTATATTTATCTTTGTTTTTTTTTTTTAAGTAACATTGTTCAATTAAAAAAATGCCTCCTTAAGTTTTGGGAAAGAAGAAAAAAGCAAAGAGAGTTGTGTGCCTGCTATGGGTTCAGACTATTTGAAAAGAAGAGCTGAAAACAGATTCTCAGAAGACAAGTAAGCAGTGCTCATCTTAGTCATGAGTGTCTTCTAAAATTATATACAGTTTGCATCCCTCAGTTCCCTCTTCTAAGCATACAGGATAGTACCTGCCTCATGTCTACCAAACGGCCATGCAAAACAATTTTCTTTATCTAAGCTAAAACTCAAACCTGAGTGTTTTATTTTTTTCTCTCATTTTGCTTTTTAGAGACAGAAATTCTCTATTAACAGCTGTGACTGTACAGGAACTCTCCTCGTAAATGGCACTGGCCATGAACTTTCAGAAATCTGTCTGCCTCTGCCTCCCAAGGATAGGGATAAATGACAGGAATAACCACACCTGACAGAATTAAAAAAAAAAAAAAAGAAAGAAAAGAAAAACTTTTTTTTTAATTTAACAAAGCAGAAAATGAAGAGCATTTGAGAGACATTCAGAGTTAATGCAAATTGAGGACATAATTTGAGTTTGAGTACTAGTCTACAGACTTTCTAGGGCCAACACCTGGATCATTTAGGTCTTGACTGTACTCATTACATTCACTGAGGATCACATGACAATGAAACAAACTGAAGCATTCAGTCAATCAGTGCCTAAAGACTCTAATAGTCATTAATTCTCATGTGAATTTGAGTGTGTGTGCATTTGGAAAACACTGAAACTAAAATTTAGTTCTTGGGTATGTGCATGTATATCACCTGTCAGTGTTTAATATGTTGGTTTTGGCCCAGATCGCACAGTTTCTGACTTAGTGCCTCTTTTAATTCAATAAGACATTTTGGGTTGAACATCTACAAATTTAATGCTTCTGCTGTTATCTGGGGTTATACTTTGAGGACTGCTGCTTTTGATGTGACAATACTCCTTCAGTAATTTTTAAAAATACTTTTATCTTCTGGTATTCTAAATGTGGTTGTTTTAGTGGCTTAAAGATATTCTTAGGTAAACCTAAAGCCTTTGATATCTGTAAATAAAAAATAGACACCTATGTGACATAAGATGTGTCCAGCAACTCGATTTCCCTCTCACCATCTCTCAATTACCCAGGGGAAGTATTTTCATGCATTTGGTAAACTTGAATTTACATCTACTAATAATCTTGCATTGATTGTTTACAAATTATGTAACACCATGGACCTATATAGAGAAACCCAGAGAAATGTGTGATTTCATATTAGAGATGAAAATTGCATGGAGTTGGAAAGTGATGTCTAGTTTACCCAGAAGAGAAAAACCTGGAAAGAGAAGCCCACCCTATTTGGAGAAGAATAATACAACTGCTTCAGTTCGAATACAGCATTGCATCTCACTTTTGTTATAATAGCACAAATCCTAATGCACTCAACTGTCAGCCTTATATTTATACTTGACAGAATTGACTCAGAAAAGACTTAAAAGTAATTGCTACATTGAAATATACATCCATATGACAATGAAAATTCAAGACTGTTATCTTCAAAAGAACATGGAAAAGATATATGACAAAATTGTGCCTCTGGTGTCATCATTTATATTTGGAATTTCTGTTGATAACAATAGGGTGGTGATACACACTTAAGGATTAAAATAAAATATCCCTTCAAAAGTGTGTTACAACCATTTTAGCCACTCTCTAGTGCTGTGGAGCCAAATGCTATGATACCTTCTCAAACTTCCACTGCAGATATGCAAATTGCCAATAATGATAATTAATTTGTAAGATTATCGGTAAAATAAATGATTATAAAAATTTGTAATTAATATAATGATTACATAAAATAGTTCATTTCTAAAATGCCATAGACATCACCTGATACTATTGGTGTAAGTTTATTATTTTATTTTAGGTATTATAGAAATGAGCAAATTTTTTTTCATGCACAAAGTATAATAGATAAAACATTTGCTAATATCTTAAGCCAATATATAGAGAGAATCTTTTTAATGGCATGATTTTATTTCTAGTTATTGAGTTTCATAGAAGAATATAGCTTTCATTTAAGTATAGGGGTGGGAAGTACCATAGATTGATTTATTCAACAAGAGACACAAAGTGAGCAAGCCAGGAGAGGAGCATAGATGGAGATGTCAGCAACAGTTCCATTCTGAGAGACTCATTTTTCTAATGTGATAATTGCTATTTATTTTATAGGCTTGAACATGACATATCACCACTGAAACTGCTTCTAATGCTGCTTTTATTATTAACCTCACTTTTTAATTCTTTATCGACCTTGGGCAAGACTATTTTCCTCTTCATAGCATCAATAGAAAAGCTGGTTCAACTTTGCTTTAAAAGAAATTAATCTCAAAGCTACTCCTACATTTTAAAAGGACCTTGTATGAGAATGTTAATAGCAGCTATTAGATAAGGAGTGAGCCCTTCCTAAGAGGGAAACAAAAATGCAGGCTTAGTGTCATTTCACCAAGGAAATGGATAGTACAGCTGTCTAGTGCTGCTGTCATAGAAAGAGCACCTTGATGCAGACTAAGCTTTGAAAGGACTGACATTCTAGCTCACAATTCTCTTGCTGAGTAAAGTTGAATAAATTCTACACCACTCCGACTCAGTTTTTATGTTAAATGTAAACATCAACCTATACATCATGTTGCTCCTTTGTTGACAACAATGATGTGCGAATAAACACTTAGGATTCAAGTGAGATATTTCTTCAACAATGTCCAAAAAAGTCTTTGCCACTGTCTAGTACTATGAAGTGGACATAAGGATGCCTGTGAAGGTTCTCCTTTTTTTGCTTTAAGATTCACATATAGATGGAAGCAAGGGAGAAGTTAGGGAATAGGGTTCCGGCAGAGGGGGTTAAAGACATGGAAGAGCAAGTGAAATAGCCAGTGAAGTGGGGAGGATGTATGAGAGGACCAGTCAAATCAAAATATACCACCTATAGACTACAAGCAAAATGTTTTTAGTCAGAATTTCAGAGTCTGGATTCCTTTTCCATGCTAATCTTGTACTCATATATCTTATGGACTTCACCAGGAAAACATCACTAACAAAAATCAAAACACTAGGACAAATAGGGACTAGTTGAATGCTTTCAGTGTCTGATCCAAGACCTACAATTCCATTTAATCATCACAGTCTCTTATAAGTTAAACTGTAGGAGTTTCCACATTAGAAATTTCAATTTAGCCTTTTCACAGCTGATATGCCTGGTTTTTCAGGGCTTGTAGAAGTCAAATTCATGAGTGTAAATATATTTGCCTTTAAATTCTGTTTAGTAAATACCGTGCAAGTCTGTATCACATCTCACAGAAGTCTAGACCATCTTCTAATGTGCCACAATGTTCCACACTGTGTGTCTGACAAGGCTTTACAACTTGTATAACTGCCTTATGAACGAAAGGCACCTTATGCTCACACAGGCTCCTTTCAAATAAAACCAACTGCAGAAAATGTGGAGCTCGAGTGACACTCTAGGCAATTAAGATCTCAAGAGCCTAGGAAGGATGCAGAAATTTTCAAAAATAATTTCCACTGTGGCAGAAATGCATATTGATTGAAGTTACAGTGTCACTCACAAAGTTTTTAAGTCTTTTTAAGAATGGCATTAAAGAATGACAGATAATTGACGGGGACAGACACTTCAACAGAGGTTGACAGAAGGACTGGAATGCTTCAACAAGAGAAGAGAAATAATGCAGTGAGAGAGAAGCATGAAGACTTCCTTTTTTAATGTTTTCCTTCTCAGTGTTCTCAAATATTGGTGTCAGTATAATCATTCCTTTTCATTTATTAAAACACAAAGCACATTTAATATTTGTCTTCTAAGTGCTCAAATAGTAATTACTATGGTTTGCATTTAATCTAATATACCTTATCTGAATAAGACACAGTTTAGAAAATAGAGCATATGGTACCATGTGCAAAATAGAGCTAGGAACACAGGAGCAATGAAATGATGGCTGCCTGTTTGGAATCTACAGAATCTAAAAAATAGCTTCAACTTTTTCTTTCCTTGAAAAGCTCAAACGTTAGTTTTTCCACCCATTTCTTATAAGACAATAATAGATGTAAATAGTGCTGTAAGCAGAAATCAGATCTGGAATGTCTACCTGTGAATGCAGAAACATAAAATCTGTAGCTCTTCCAGACAAGGGGATGGGTGACCCACGGAGTGATTACATGATTTGGAATTGAAACATGGTCTACCTAAGAGGTTTTCCATAAAACATAATGAAGAAACAGGTTTTTCTGATCAATATCTGAATTCCACTGAGCGTCAAAAATAATTGATCAGGTATAAACTATGTAAATCTAAATGTTATGTTACATGAAACATGCTTCATTTCAACATAGTTGATATTAGCTGAATATATTCATATAATTTTATGCAAAATGCTTTTAAAATCTGTACATTTTAAAAATTAAATTGTTAAAAAATGAATGTGCCTACAAGGTTCCTGGAATGAGATATGAAGAAACACTCTTATATTTAATACCTATTTATAAGAGTTTTCCTATAACTATAACCTCATGGACCACAAAGAAACACATATACCCCCCTCTTCACCACTGTGAAGATACAGATAATATAAGAGCCTACTGTATGTACAGTGATTGTAAATGACCCTTAAAATATTTAACTCAACATATTTATAAGTGGACAAAATCTGTGAAACAAATAGATTTTATGAATGTCTGGTCTTGAAATTCACTAAAGTAAGAAGAGACACGATGAGACTGTTTGCAGGTATTTCATTCCTTTGGCCTGTGGTTTTCCTGTTTCACAAGGGACTGTGGACTAGGAGGTTATTAATAAGGATATTTTTCATTGCCTGTTGCTCACTGCCATGTCCATGAGTGTCTGGAGCATTTTATGAAGCTGAGAAGAAGAATATCATGCAAACATGAGTTGGTTTGTGGCTGCCTTTCACCATCACCACTTAAGAGACAATTAATAAAGTTACCTCTTGGAATCAGGTATCAGCCTTCCAAACCCAAACTTTCTAGTTACCATTTCTGTGACCTTGAAAATGTTTCTCTTTTTGCCTTTCTTTTTAAATATTAATAATGCTTCTTAGTAGGCCATATGTTGGATTTACATAAAATGCCATTTGAGAACAATGAAAAATATGGAAATAAAGGCTATTTTATAAAATCCAAAAATATTATACAGTACAACCTACTGCTGTCCTATTTGAGAAAGAATAAATCACATACTTGTCCATATATGAAAAAAATACCAGTTTACAGAAAAAGCATTTTACCAGAGATTTGAATGGCAGCTAAGGACATAATCTACAGAGTTAGAATATAATTATTGCCTCTATATTTATAGATCACAATGTGGTCTCTTACATATAAAAGAGATAATATCTCATGTGTCATTTCTATGCAATTTACTAGAGAAAATTTTAGTATCTTTTTTATTGGTTTCTTTTGCATTATTTTGACCAAGTTTCTAAGGGAGTAAAGGCTGGCTTTTGGACTTGGGATTTCTGTGAGTCACAATGCACTATTATGGGTAAATGGTAGTCTTGAAAAGATGCCTGTGGTGACTGGAGTTTCAGGTTGATGCTTGTTCACATGGTGGCAGACACAAAGCAGATCTAACAAAACTAGACTGAGGCGTAGGTAAATATATCAAAGAACCATACCAAGTGACCTGCTATTATCAGCCTGACTCCATCTCTTAAAGGTTAATACCCTCACCATGTTTACAGAACATACAATGTGACTAGTAAGCTAAAGGAATGTAAATGCACTGGACCTAAAGTGTCACTGACAGTCAGTGTTTGGTGATGAGGATGATGGTGAAGGTAAAGACAAATGCTCACTGATCTGTCAATGTTTATCAAGTATTATCATTGAAGACTTTGAACATTGAAGTATGTTATTGAACTATGTCCCATCAAACTTAACAGAAGTCTAGGCCATATAGTCATGCATGTTTGTAAACATGAGTTTAGTAATCAATCCATTTTATACGGTGGAACAATACTTAACCCAGTTTTTCTCTCACTATTAAATTTTCAATTAGCATATATATATATATATATATATATATAATATCTACACATCAAGAGCCCTGGAGTCAATCTTAATTTACTGAAACAAATTAGAGGTTTGGATAAATATGAAACTATATGATAGAGATAGTAACTAAAAATGTAATTATAAATCTCTAGACACTTAATTTTATGTGCTCATTTGGTCATTGATTGTAAAACTATTTTTGTAAAGACTATTTTCTTAATAATTTAAAAATGTTTCTCCATTTGGCTTATTTAAATTTTATGGTCTTATTGCCAGAAAAAATCCATTGCACATATGTTCAAGTTTTAGTGAAACATCTTTTACCAAATTTGTTTAAAAGAAATGAATTCACATTTTATTGCAGTTTAACACAATAGAACTGTCTTCAAAAAACTAGTTTAGAAGTTTGTTTCACATGATCTATAGAATCCAGTTTGCTTCTGGTAACATCAAAAGTGCAACTTACTGCCTGACCTTAGGTAGAATGCCACAGATGTGACACACACACACACACACACACACACACAGACACACACACACACACACACACACACACACACACACACACACACACATACAAACAAACAAACTGATACAGATGCTGATTGCAGCTAACCATCAGATTGAACATGGAAATCCCACTGAAGGAGTTAGAGAAAGGGTTTAAAGAGTGAAAGGGTTTGCAACCCCATAGGAAGAACAACTTCATCCACGAACCAAGCCACCACATCTCCCAGGACATAAAACACCAACAAGTGAGCACACATGGAGAGACCAATGGCTCCAGTTGCATATCATCCAGCAGAGAATGACAGAGTCTAGCATTTCTGGGAGTCAAGGCCTTTGGTTCAATGAAGGCTCTATTTTCCTGTGTAGGAGAATGTCAAGGTGTTGAGTGGGAGAAGGTGTTTGGGAGTGGAATAACTTTCGTGGAAGCAAGAGCAAGGTGAGGGGAATGGGAGTGGGGGAAAATTACATAATAGAGAGAGGGGGGAGGGAGAGGTAGAGAATGAGAGAGAGAGAGAGAGAAATAAAAGAATGAGAAGGTATTAATATATGGGGGAAACAAATTTACTTTCATGCTTGAAAAGCAGTATTTTCAAGGCTGCCCATTCTCCCCACACCCCCTCCCCCAACCTATTCAAAGTAGTACTGGAAGTGCTGGATAGAGCAATTACACAGGAAACAAAGAATAAATAAAATAAAATCAAAAGGATACAAATCAGAAAGGAAGAAGTCAAAATATCACTATTTGCAGATGACATGATAGTACAATTAAGTGACTCCAAAAATTCTACCAAAGAACTTTTACTGCTGATAACCAACTTCAGCAAAGTGGCTGGATATAAAATTAATTCAAACAAATCAGTAGATTTCCTCTACTCAAAGGACAAACATGCTGAGAAATTAGAGAAAAGATACCCTTCACAATAGTCACAAACAACATGAAATACCTTGGTGTGAACCTAACTAAATAAGTGAAAGATCAGTATGACATGAACTATAATCTTTGAAGAAGAAAATTGAAGAATATCTCAGAAGATGGAAAGATCTCCCATGCACATGGGTTGGAAGGATCAACATTATAAAAATGGCCACATAACGAAAGCAATCTACAGATTCAATGCAATCCCCATCAAAATCCCAAGCAAATTCTTCATAGAGTTTGAAAGACCAATTTGCAAACTCATCTGGAATACAAAAAAATTAGAAGAGGTAAATCTATTCTCAACAACAAAAATTCTACAGGAATCACCATCCCTGACATCATAGCCTCTTCAACAAATAGTGTTGGCTCAACTGGCAGTCAACATGCAGGAGAATGAAAATAGATCCTTTCTTACCTTTTTGTACAAAGCCCAAGTGCAAGTGGATCAAAGATCTCCACATGAAACCAGATACACTGAAACTATTAGAACACATAGGCACACAGAAAAATTTCCTAAACAGAACACCAATGGCTTGTGCTCTAAAATCAAGAATTATAGATGTTGGCTACTGGTTTGCTGTATATTGCTTTTAATATGTTTAATCATGAGACTTGAATTCCTGAACTTTTCAAGACTTTTAACATGAAGGGGTGTTGAATTTTTGTTAAATTCTTTCTCAGCATCTAAATAGATGATCATGTGGATTTTTTCTTTGAGTTTGTTTTTATATTGTATTACGTTGAAGAATTTCTATATATTGATCCATTGTTGCATCCTTGGAATGAAGCCTACTTGATCACAGTGAATGATCATTTTACTGTGTTCTTGGATTAGATTCGTACAAACTTTATTGAGTAGTTTTGCTTCAATGTTCATGAGAAAAATTGGTCTGAAGTTTTTTATTCCTTCTAGGCTCTTTGTGTGGTTTAAAACTGAGCATAAATGTGGTTTCAAAGAATGAGTTGGGTAATATTCCTGTACTTTGTGGAATAGTTTTGAGAGTACCGGCATTAGGTCTTCTATGGACATCTGACAGAATTCTACACTGAACACATCTGGTGGTGTGACATATGCTTTGAGCTTTAGTAGAGTTTCTTTTATAAATGTGGATGCTCTTGTATTTGGAGCATAGATGTTCAAGGTTGAGAGTGCATCTTGGTAGATTTTCCCCTTTATAAGTAAAATGTGTCCTTCCTTGTCTGTTTTGATGACTTTTTGGTTGAAAATTTATTTTATTCTATATTAGGATGGCTATACCAGGTTGTTCCTTGGGAACATTTGCTTGGAAAGTTTTTTTTTTTTTTTTTTCCAGCCTTTTACTCTGAGGTAGTATCTGTCTTTGTTGTTCAGATGAGTTTCCTATAAGCAGCAAAATGCTGAATCCTGTTTGATAATCTATTTATTGTTATTTGGGAATTAAGTGTATTGATGTTAAGAGATATTATGAAATAATGATTGTTGTTTCCTGCTATTTTTGTTGCTAAAAGTTCAAATTATGTTTGCATGCTTTGCTTCTCTGGTGTTTGTTGAAACAAAATTTATTTCTTGCTTTTCTTTGTATGAAATTTCCCTCTTTGTGGTGGAGTTTTCCATCTATTATCCTTTGTAGGGCTGTATTTGTAGAAATATATTGTTTAAATTTGATTTTGTCCTGGAACATCTTGTTTTCTTCATGTATGATGATTGAGTGTTTTGCTGGATAAGTAACCTGGGCTGGCATTTGTGTTCTCTTAAAGTCTGTATAAAGTCAGTCTATGATCTTCTAGCTTTCATAGTCTCTGTTGAGAAGTCTGATATAATTTAATCAGTCTGCCTTTATATGTTAGCTGTCCTTTTTCCCTTACTCCTATTAGAATTCTTTCTTTGTTTTGAACATTTGGTGTTTTGACTATTATGTGTCAGGAAGAATTTCTTTTCATGACCAATCTCTTTGTGGTTCTATAGGCTTCTTGTATGTTTGTGGTCATCTCTTTCTTTAGGTTAGGGAAGTTTTCTTCTATAATTTTGTTTAAGATATTTACTGGACCTTTTATTTGTGAGTCTTTGTTCTCTTCTACAACTATTATTCTTAGGTTACTTTTTTTCATTGTGTCCTGGATTTTCTAGATATTTTGAGTGATAATCTTTTTTTTTTTTTTTTTTTTACTTTTGCATTTTCTCTGACTGTTGTGTCAATATTCTATATGGTAGTATCTGCCCCTGAGCTTCTCTCTCCCATCTCTTGTATTGTCTTGGTGATGCTTGCATCTATGAGTCCTGATGTCTTTCCTAGGTTTGTCAACTTCAGGGTTGTCTCTTTATGTGATTTCTAAATCATTTTTCCTTTTCAATTTTCCCTTGTTCGGTTGTGCTTTCCTTTAGCTTTATTCATTATTTGTGTTTTTTATCTTTAAGGAATTCAATTTGTTTTCATGTGTTCTCTTGGCCCTCCTGTACTTCTTTAAGTGTTATTTAAGCATATCTCAAGGGCCTCCATCATCATCACAAGTTTAATTTTAAACTAAATCTTGTTTTTCTGTTGAGTTGGGCTATTCACTTTCAGCTGCGTGGGAGTACTTGATTCTGATGTTGCTAGTTTATCTTGGTTTCCATTTCTTAGGTTTTTGTGCTTTTTTCTTGCCATCTTGTCACTTTTAATACTAGGTGATCTTGTGTCTGACAGGAACTTGTCTCTCCTGTGGGTCTGTGGGCCCCTAGGCTTCAGAGGGAAATAGCTGCTGGTGTTCAACTTTCTGGGATGTCTGTATGTTCTGATGGCAGTGGGCCAGCTCTGTCTTGGTCCTGAACAGTCTGTTTTTAGGAAGCACCTAGCTACCTACAGCCTGAGAGGTCTGAGTGGTCTCTACCTGTATAGTCAATGTAGAGTAAGTGTGAACTCCTCCTCTTTAATTTGTTTCTCAATATATAAAGAGAGTTTGGACCATCTCTTTTTGACATATAGCCTTCCATTTCCCATTTGTTGACAATATTATTATCAAACCATTTAAGTCTATATTTATCAGGGGCCACTGTATTTGGCAAAATGATCCTTAGTTACTGAAGAGGTATAAAGTCACTGAAGACTCAGTTTACATTTGAGACTGTCTGAAGAATTACTTCAACTTCAGAGAAAACTGAAGAATTTTCTGAGAACTCAGCTGCAATATTAGTTTCCTTCCACTTTTGTCTTTGCCAACTCTACAACAATCACTTATCATGGAATGTATTTCTCAATGAACATTCTCTGTGCAAATTTCCATCATACAGTTTCTTTCTAGAGATCTTATTCTCTGCTGTTCAGTGATCCATTTTCAAGACTCTATCTTTTATTTTTGTTATACTTTTGTTGTGCTCTAACCATGCTTAGTCTTGCCCCGTTGACAAGAGAACTACATTTCAATTTGATTTTTGTGCAGAATGTTGACTATGACAATAAAAGAAAAACTCCTAAAAGCATTATATAAAACTGGGCATATATTACTAGAAAATCTTTAGAGTAACTAAATATTAAAATATTAAAATCTTTACAATAACAGGAACACAAAGAACAAAAAATACTCAGTGATGCCTGGATGTGGCTCTCCTGCTAAAAATTGATATAATAATTTCTACCTTACAAGTAAGATTATAAACTCTATTTTGATCAACAAAAGTCTTGTGATTGCTTCAATATTTTTTTACAAATATCTAATGTGCTTTAAGTATGCTGTTCCTTAAATGTTTGAACAATCTCGCCCTACTGCACTTGCCTCTACATATACCATGTACAAATACTCATCCATATACCTACTGCTTTGTCTCATAAATCATAAAGACTTTCTCCCTTTCAAAATTTAATTTTTGGAGCACAAGTCAGATTTCTGCCTGGCACTTAAGAACAGCTCTGTCTTATCAATCATTTCAAAGACTGGATGACTAGGCAGGAGCTAGTAACTTCTCAACTGTTGATCTTATTTAAAGGTGTCAAAAATGGAATTAATGGGTCCCAGAAAGGTGTTGTTCATGAAAACAATCCTAGATATAGGAAATAAAGTGTACAATCCAAGTTGGAGCATTTACTCTCCATGCAATCAGAAAGCTATATTGATTGAAAGACCTGAATAAAGTGCGGAATAAAGACTTCTATAAAAGTAGCTTTATGAATTACACATAAATATTACCCAATCCTAGAAATTCCATTTCAAAATTTTGCAACAGTAAGTAACAAGTCGTGAGTGTGTATAATCTGAATCAACAAAAGATCTATCTGTATAAATAGCAGAGAACAAGAAAGACTGTTCAGATTCATGTCCAAGCCATTATTCACTCCCAATCATTTATACTCCATATCTCCTCTAGAGCAAGATACTCAGCTGGGAAAGCAGAGTGTGGCATTACTTAAAATTAAAATATGAAAGCTTCTCTGTATCTGAATTTGAACGAGAAGACGGTTCTGAATTAAGCGTAAGAAAAAGCCCTGTCTGACTATCATTTCAGACTCTTATCTGGGGTTTATATCTCAAAGGAAAAAAAAAAAAAGACTGAAATATACAGTGCATCCTTGTTTGACTGTATGTATTTGCAGGCTAAAGATAAATTCAAGAAGACTGACATTAAGTAATTGCATTGCAGATATTTAGGTCTTTCTTTCTTTCTTTCTTTCTTTCTTTCTTTCTTTCTTTCTTTCATTCTTTCTTCTTCTTCTTCTTCTTCTTCTTCTTCTTCTTCTTCTTCTTCTTCTTCTTCTTCTTCTTCTTCTTCTTCTTATTCTTATTCTTCTTCTTCTTTTTTGAATGTAGGGCTCTTAGAAATTTTGGAAAAAGAGAAACAGACAACAGCCCTTATAAAGATCTACATTTTGATTCACCTCTTCTACAAACATGTCTATAATTTGTGTGGACCTCTGATCATTAAACTTATAATGGAATACCTCACAAAAAAATCCTCTTACACTTTTCGTTTGCTTGTAATTTTGGTCTTGTAGTTTTGGTCTTACAGTAATGTCACATGATAGAGAAATCTTGCTAAAAACAGAAAGATGTAACAGGATGCAATTCTGAAATTAATGCACAGTCTGTGATATCTGAGACCATAGCCTGTGCTGCAATTAGTTAGCTAACTCAACAAAGAAAACAAACAACAAAGAAATCTAGCCAAGTCCTTGCTGTTCCTTGTGTGTTTTTACTCACTACACTAAAAGAAAAATATGCATTTTATAAGAAAGAATCATATATCATTCATTTAAAATATTTAAATGTGTGCTCATTATATTCTACATTTGACCATAGACTGAACCTGTTTTTATTCTCTCATAAAGAGAATAATGGTAGCTAGATGGGATAACAACAGTAAATTTGTTAACAAATAGAAAAATCAGAGAAAGGCTTCTTGATGCATTACCTGGGTCTTTGATGATTTTTATATGAATCAGGGTACTAATTGAAGTATGAGGATTAGTGACTTGAAAGTATATTTAGAACTCAGAACGTACAAATTTTATACTCCAAGGATCCATCAAATTCTAAAATACAAGCATTTCTGCAGGGCAAAAAGAAAAAAAAACGGCAAAAGATTGTCAGGAAAGGAAGTGTGGATTTTTCCATTCCTCAGTCTTATGCTCAATTCGGGGCAGGGTATGTAGAATTCCATCATTGTCACAGTTCTGCCTAGTCTGAGTAGATCATGACAATGACAAGTGTCATCTGTGAATGAGGTGGATGCCTAATGTTGACGAGCAAATTGCATAGCCAATGAAGGCAAGGCATCCCCCCCCAAAAAAACTCTCTTCCCAAAAAATAGTCTTGATAATATGTGTACAATAAGAAGCCTGGTGCCTGAGATTGGCTTAGATACATTGTCTAGGGAAGAAAAATAAGCCTGCATCATAAGTGTTTTACACTCTGCCTTGTTCATTTTCCATGTCTTTGATATATATATAGGATATGTTGCTGGGAGAATTTAAACACACATTTTTATTGGTGACCAGGCAGAGGGAAGAACCATACTGTACCATAGACTTTGAAGCAGAGTTTGTTAAAAGACAAACTTGCCAGCTCAGCTGCTTAGTTCTTGAGAACTAGGTCATGTTGAAGAAATGCATTTTGAAGGCTCATCCTAGCATTTGGAACAAAGACAACATTGTCATGAAAGACAGACTCTGTGCTATAGGTGCTGAAAGATATTTTCCCACAAGCAACGTTTCCTCCACCCATTTCTTGGTCTTCCACATTGTATTATATATGATAAGGCAATATTTTTATGAATAACCTAAGCGTTTCTGGTCAGCCTTCCTATAAAATTAGATTTTCCCCAATGGCTGTTATTCTACTTGTTAAGTTACTTCATGTCATGCTCCAAGTCTTGTACAGTATAGGACAACCTAACAGGAACAACACTGCATAGCATTAAGTGTCCAAATATTCTCTGACACTCCAGTAATTGAATGAGAGCCAAAATCATATGCACTTGTTCAGGTTCCTTGCTGTCCAGATTGTCAGTTGAGCACAGCCTGAGAAGCTCTGCTTTGCCATGTGTCAGAGATGTGTTTATGTCATTATTCTTTGTGAATGAAGTGCACAGTGATAATACCTGGAATAATATCACTGATAGTGAGAATCATCATTACAGGTCATGTAATTATTGCTGCACCAGCTACTGAGTTATCAAATATTTGTATAGCTTTGCTACCTCTTTCAGAAAACTAATTTTTTCTAGAACCATTGCTTTCCACTAAATATTTATGTCAGATATGACATTTCTAAGAACCCACAAGTGAAAAATGCCAGATGTCCAGAAAGATGTTACTTGTAGGTCATTAAGCACGCACCAAACAGCATCTACTTGGATGGAAAAGCATCTTGGAACTTTGACTTCCAGCACCTAATTTTCGTTGTCAACTAAGATAAGTGTCCTTGACCACTGACAGGCATGAGGTAGAGCTAGGTCTTTATGGCAAAATCAAAACAAAAATAGAGAATATCAAAACCAACAGAAATGTAGTGTAGCCCATATGTTTGAAATATCTATTTATATCCTATAATATATTATATCCAGCATAAAAATGTTATTTAAATTTCAGCACTCAGTTGCTCAGGCATTGAACCCAAAGGATTGGATTGCTGCTTCTGCTTTAACACTATAAGTAGTTTTGTTGATCATAGATTCCACCCCCAAATCCCATTGGGGATTGTAAGTGGGAATTAAAAAACTTGTGGGAAGAGACAGGGAAATACCTTGGCTGTCTGAAGAGGGGAGTGATAATTAAAAGCTCATATAGGGAACAATGCCAGTTTTACCAGGTTCAGTAGGACCATATTGTTGCTACAGCATAAAGTCAAAGTCTGATTCAAATTTCTAATTAGGAGGGTAATGCTCAAAGTCCTGAAAGTATTTACTTAAGAAAGGGCAATAAGGTTATGTGCATTCTTAGCATTAAATTAAAATGGTGTCTGGTAGGGTATTAAAATGTCCCCTACCACCATTGTACCATGAAGGCAATGGGCCATTAGCCTTCATTAGTAAATCGGAGCCTTGAATAACCCTGTTTTCTCTATGACTTTAAAGACTAAGATACAGTCCATGCCACTTCATCTGGACCCAGGTAATAAGCACATCTTAATTAAGATGGCCTGCTGGGAAGCAATTTAATGCAATATATATAATAGTGTTTCAATTCTACTTTGGCATCTTTGTGCTGGATAATAGGGGTGGCTGCAGAAGCTTTATGTCACTAATTTCAGGAACTAAATACAATCTCAGTATCTCAGCATGAGTATTTTGAAAGCTTGGAGGAGAAAAAAATGAAATAACATCAACTATTTTAGAATGATATTAAGGGAACGGCTTTTAAACTCCTTTTCATCAGTGTCTCATTTTTAGAAGCAATGTTTAAGTGCACAGATAATAGCATCATTTGATCTCTTCTTTCTTTGTTCAGAGACTTTGTAGATTGCTCAATATTTCTTGAATTATAAAAAAAAGTGTTGTTTTACCCTAAATTCCCATTTTTGATATGTGCAACAGAGAAGGATATGATTGATATACTGAATTTAAATAAAAAATGTGGAAAAATTTAGGAAAGTTAACAGGCTAAGTAGTTTGAATATTTTACTTGTTTAGCTTATGACAATAGAATTGGTTGCTTGTCCAAAACAAAGGGAATCAACTACTTATCCCTTAATGTATTCGTCTATGTAGTGAGTTGTGTTGATGCTTTTTATCACCTGCCAATTCATTTACTCAGATGCTTGTTTATTTCACAAAATATTGGATATTTATACAATGTTAGGGTAGAATATTAAGTTAGCAGGTTAGAACACTGCACACATTACAGGTGACTAGCTTGGTAAAAGCAAACAAGACTAGCAACAAGTATATGGATAGCACTAGGCTTCTACGGGAGTCAGTATGAGATCCTTTCAGAAAGTGGGTGTCTCATTTCAATCAATCCTTGGAAAATAGATTGAACCCATGTAAAGAGGCTCAAAGGGTATTGTTTTTTAATTTTTGTTTAAAATTATTTTTCTTTCTTTATTGTTATTTATTTTTCTCTCATGCATATATCCAGACCACTGTTTTCCCTCCCTTCCCTTCTCCCAGTCCCCACTCACCTTCCATCTGCCTCAGATCTATTGCTCCTCCTTGCTGCGTGCTCCTAGACCAGCGAGGAAAGACGACCACCAGCAGAGGATTCTTCTCAGATCACGCTTTATTGTGGGAGCCTCTTGATTGAAGGGGAGAGCAGGAAGCGTGGGGCCCGAACTACCCTAGCTGTCCACTTATATAGGGAGAAGCGCATATGAGCTTGCCATGATTGGTTGTCACCAGTCTGCTGACACCAGAGGCCTCGGGATTGGCCGGAGATAGGTTATGTACTGCGCATGAGCAGGGTGCAGCGCCTTAGCTGACAAGAGCATTACTATATATGGAGTTGTTTACCTCAAACCGTGAGGGAGCCAGCTTCATCTTGTAATGGGGTTCACATTCGGCTTCCCACACCTCCTCTCTACTTAAGTTAGTTTTAATGCAGAACATTGTTCAATTCATTGTATCCTTCAAAGCATAGCACTTCATCAGCAAAATACTTCTTGTTAAATTGAAAAACTTTATTTTGAAAAACAAAGATAAATGTACAGATTTTAAGCATTTTTGCGTAAAACTATAAAAATATATTTTTGTCAGTACTTGTTTTTTTAACGATTTGATAGTGTGTATTAAGGTCATACTAGTTACAATGAGTATAAAGTACATGGAAAACAAGATGTAACAAAGAATTAGTCGAAGTGTTCTTGTGTAAAAATTAAGCATAATGGTTTTTCATTTTCTTTTTTCTCTCTCTCTCTTTTTTTTTTTTTTTTTGGCCTTTGTTTTTTCTTGATCTTCATATAGTCTGTGAGTTGTTTCTGGGGTGTTCAGAGCTTTCTGGGCTTAGTATCCAATTATCAGTGACTGCATATTATGTCTGTTCTTTTGTGACTGGGTTATCTCACTCAGGATGATATTCTCTAGACACATCCATTTTCTTAAGAATTTCATAAAGTCGTTGTTTCTGATAGCTGAGTAGTACTCCATTGTGTAAATATACCACAATTTTTGTATCCGTTCATCCACTGAAGGACATCTGGGTTATTTCCAGCTGCCGGCTATTATAAATAGGGCTGCTATGAACATTTTGCTGCATGGGTCTTTGTTGTATTTGGAGCCTCTCTGGGGTATATGCCCAGAAATGGAATAATCGGGTCTTCAGGTAGTACTATGTCCAATTTTCTGAGGAATCACCAGACTGATTTCCAGAGTGGTTGAACCAGTTTACAACCCTGCCAACAGTGGAGAAGTGTTCGTCTTTCTCCACATATTTGCCAGCATCTGCTGTGATCTGAGTTTTGGATCTTGGCCAATCTGACTGGTGTGAGGTGGAATCTCAGGGTTCTTTTGATTTGCATTTCTCTGATGGCTAATGATGTAGAGCACTTCCTTAGATGCTTCTCAGCCATAAAATATTCCTCAATTGAGAACTTTTTGTTTAGCTCTGTACCCATTTTTAATAGGTTTGTTTGATTCTCTAGTGTCTAACTTCTTGAGTTCTTTGTATACCTTGGATATTAGTCCTCTATCTGATGTGGCGTTGGTAAAGATCTTTTCCCAATCTGTTTGCTGCCATTTTGTTTTCTTGACAGTGTCCTTAGCCTTACAGAAACTTCAATCTCATTAAGTCCCATTTGTTGATATTTGACCTTAGAGCATGTGCCCTTGATATTCTGTTCAGGAATATTTCTCCTGTGCCTATGTGTTCCAAGTTTTTCCATACTTTCTTTTCTAATAATTTCAGTGTACCTTCTTCGTCAAAATATTACTTTCTACAGATTTTACTTTATTATAACATGAAACTATAAGCTTTTCCCATATATATATATATATATGCACATAAACATACATATGCATGCTTGTTTTGTTCTTATTTTTCCCCAGACAAAGGTGTATCCTAACAGTCTTGTCTATTTTTTTTCCTTTGAGATAAGAGAGGTAGAGACTGACTTATTACGGCAGCATAGTTTACATTACACACTTAGAACTGGGATTGCCTAAATGAAAGTACATGAAGAAAGCATACAACTACAGAGTTTATGTCCTAATGAATTATAGGAATTGAAGAATCCTTCACTATCACTCCATTTTATTTGTTTTGATAGACATTACAAAGGATCTCTTAGCAGGGAACCATAATAAATAACAACCTTGATTTTAATTATGTCATAGTTTGGGGATACATGGTAGATACACTAACTGCCTATGTTTAATTAATTTACCTACTTGACAAGCTATTTATTATAGTTTTGTACCTATTTAATGATAGTTAACACAATCATTTTAATTTCTTCATATACTTTAAATTACATACTTTAAAAATGATTCAGTTCATTTCTTTTTGTCTTCTTATCTCAAATTTCGTGATTCCCCCTGTTTTCTAATGCCATTTATCAAGAAGTTAGTCCATGAATATATCTATTTTGTGTACTATTTTTAGTTAATACATATTAGCTCTAAAGTAAGTAAAGGTTGAGACATCATTCACTTATATGAAGAAGCAATGTTATTCTATAGAGTTTATTTCAAGCTTTCCCACATTTTGAAGGGTATAAAGATGTATAAATAATAACCATAAATTTTTGTACAGTGTTTCAAATTTTAGAAACCATTTTTATTACTCATTTATTCTGCTCAACTCAATGACTCATCTTTACAGATACAACAAGGTTTCTAAATCTTAGATTAAAAATTTTAAATTCTAAACATTGACAAGTTTATTTAAATGTGAACAAATGAAATTTGAGCTAATTTCTGTGAAGTTTATATGACTTCATATAATAAAATGCCTCTAACAAAAACTCTATGGTGAGTTGTGAGAGTTTGAAACCTGACACTGTGCTATCTGGTGCAATAGACTGGCTAGTCTCTAAAACAAATGTGAGATGAAAATTAAGATACAATCATGGTGACATCTCAGACTTTTATTTTAAGTATGATATTTTATAATCCACCACTATACTTCTCTGGAATGTTTTTTTTACAGTTACTGAGATAGCTTTGACCATTGCAATAATATACCATGATTGCTTTACTAACCATTCTGAATGGCAAATTTTGTGATTTCTGATCTTGTATCATTGCTCCTGTTCCAAACAAGGCATGCAAAGTAGGTGATGTAGCTGGTGCTAAACATTGCCACTTATGGACATTGTTGTTTTATCTACAGACTTACTACTCAGCAGCTCTTAATCTAAGCTAAAGAGAGTAATGGCTAACGTATCTGGACTTCTTGCCTTGCTACAATCCCCTTAATAGCCTCATCCCTTCATGCTCCATTAATCTTCTTTGTTGAAACTAGTGTTTGTGTGTCTGTGTGTGTGTGTGTGTGTGTGTGTGTGTGTGTGTGTATGTGACAACTAAGATTACACTTGGCAATGATTATTCATTTACCTTGTAAAAGTTACAGATGTGCTGTAAGAGTGTTTTATGGGTACCATGCTAGGCTAGTAATGGAAAGAAAAAATATAATTTTTCATTAATATGTAGAAGATTAAAATTTTTCAATATTTTTTATATTCAGAATATGTTATTGGTTATTAGAAGATGTAAAAGTTTACTTGTACATTTTATTAAGAACTAGAAAGACAGTAGCTAAATATTATAAAGATTCATACTTGTTTAAAATAGAAATATTCAATATTTTGACTTACTCTTTAGTCGAAGATTGTGGGGGACACATGTTCATTTGTTTATCTGTATGTATCAGAAGATACTTCACAAAAATGGATTGTTTATTAAGTGACAACTGTAATATAAGAAAATTTAAATTTTCAGATCAATTGAAAGAATAATCATTCATTAATATTAAGGATTATACATATTACTTAATTTAAAAGGAACAAAACATACTGGGGTGGACATGAGCAGTGTTAACAGATATGTATGCCATCTTTATTCAAAATATTTGGGCAGACTTTCTGGGCTTTAGAGTGAGAGGACAGCATAGATGAATGCCATTACTAAGTAACAGAGAGGCAGGCTTTTAGAAGGACACTAGTAGATAGGGTGAGGACAGGGTGTTGTGATCTTCCTTTATCTAATTCCCTTCTTGGTATAGAAAATAAACATGCTCTGAGTCATTTTAGATTTTCTTTCTCAGGGTGGATAGTGTGATGCCTCACTATGCTGGATAGCACTGAAAATGACAGTTTTAATATTTGCCTAAATACATGGAAAGAGGGTGCCTTTTCACACTACAACCATGTATGAATATTTTGCTCTGCCCTCTTTATTATAGATGATGAAATTCTTAGGCTTTGGGAGTTTTTCTGAATTCTTGGAATTACTTATAATGGTTCAAACATAAAGCTGAATTTTATTGATTTTTTTCAGTGTTTTTTTTTTTTTTTTTAAGTATACTGCCCAAAAGTTATAAAGAAAAGTTAAAATACAATCAAATCAAGGTCATCAAAAAATTACAATAGGGGGTTTACAGACAATAACCTAAACATGTACAGTTGACAGTTCATTGAAAATTTAATCTATCAAGACAACACTGTTTATGTATTTTTATTATATTTCCCACTGTGCCCATGTTCAGTTGTTTTGAAATTGAACAAGTAAAAACAAATTCTCCTTTTCCTGCGTCTTTTTTTTTATTTCCTCTGTAACACTAAGACACTGATGTTTTCATGATTTTAATGGTTGGAACAGGCTGTATTGCTCTTTTTCTTACAGGCAGCATGGGACTTGAAATTTTACTATCTCATAACTACTTTGGGAAAAAGAGAAATGAGCCTCTATGTTGGCTGATCCAATCATCAAAACCTCAGTCAGAATGACAGGATGAGGGGAGGGGCAGTGTGGGTGAAATTTCAAGATAGAATCCACAGGTCTTATGTAACTATATAAGACTACTTCTTGAGATTGGCTTGAATAAAGGTAATTCCCTTCCCCTGGTTTTAACCTCAGAATCAACTCATATTGCTTTTTGATTCCACAGATACTAGAGTTTTCACCCACTGAAAAGTAATTCAAAGTTTGTGCCTTAAGAAACTTACATGATTATAGAGAATTAAATACAAAGGAAAGCAAGACTGCCCATGGAGATGGAGAACTTGTCTTGTTCTGAGTCATCTTTGAATTTTGATCTTCTGCAAGATACATCTCAGTTTTATACTATTTCCAGAGAATTCTTTATATCTTTTTCATGAAAGTTTATCAAACATATTTTGAAATGCTGCTTACTTTTCCTATGTTTTAGTTACACAAATCTTCTTCCAAATGACATAACTATTTTCTAATTTATACCTGAATGATACTTCTTTGAGGTTATGTTTGCCTTATTTTTCTCTACATATCTGTGTGTTGTGAACAAGTAGTCTGAGTGCATATCTTGGCTGTTTTAATGTTTTGTAAGAATAACACAGGAATCTTTAGGGATCTGTCCTTTGGTGACTCTTTACATATGCAGAAGTGGTAGGATAGGGTAACACAGTAGTTCTCATTCTAGCTTTATGTTATAATGCTGATTTCCCTAGGGTCTTGGCTATATCCTAGTTCTTTACAGAATGGATGTGTAATATAAATTTTATTCTTCCTTTGGCACACAGAGAAACATGTTGCAAATGTCATTATATCTCATCCTATAATACCTGGACAATGTTGAGTAATCATGAGAATAGGCAGTCTGTTACTCTTGTTATGTTCTCCACAGCAAGAGACAAAGCAACAATTCAGATAACACTAGCAAAACAATTCAGAACACTGAATGTCCTTAAGTGTCTGTTTTGTTGGCACTTCTACAAGGCAACAAGTGAACCAGTGCAGTAACTGAAAGCAGGTCAGAGAAACTTAGTGGGAGGGACTTTTCTGAATTCTTCAAGGGGAC
The DNA here is from genome assembly GCF_963924665.1 of Micromys minutus. NCBI lineage: Eukaryota > Metazoa > Chordata > Mammalia > Rodentia > Muridae > Micromys > Micromys minutus. The sequence continues at coordinate 23,223,199 of NC_137959.1, forward strand.
TTCACACAGGCACAATCATTTTCTTTCCTTTCAGAATCGAATAAAATTTGAGCCTGTTGTGGCATGTTGAGTAGGCAGATAACTTCCTTAAACAACAGCTTATTTTCATAACATATCTAAAATAACTAATACTGGTGTTTGATGGGTCATGGACTGAGCTTTCAGAGTGCTACTATGTGGCAATAAAAGACTCACCATAAACTCAGCTTTATCTTCCTCTTCAAGCTGAAATGACTTTCATGTTTTCTACCTTAAAAACTTTGCAACTAAGTTTCTCCGGCTGACTAAGAGAAGCCAAATATATTTCAAGATAATGTGTCAATCATGAAACATCATTTCTGTCAAAAGAGAAAGTAATACCCAATAAAATTATAGAAAATGCTTGTCTATGATTCTTTTGGTAGGATGGAGAATATGAACAGTTGACATAATAGTAGGCACCAGGAATAGAACCGTATTACTTAAGAGGACTAAACCAGAGAAGACCAGTCAGTCACCTCAATAAAGGTGCTAGTGAAGAAGGCAGGTCATTCACCAAAAACTGTTCCAGGTGATACTAAGATAGTCAAAATGTGCTACTGCAATATTTACTGTCATTTGTGTTTTTTTTTTAGCTAAGCATTTCTTCCAATACAGAACTGTGCAGATTTGGCAGTAGCTTGTCCACTTTATTAGTCAGGGTCTCTATTCCTGCACAAACATCATGAACAAGAAGCAATTTGAGGAGGAAAGGGTTTATTCAACTTACACTTCCATATTGCTGTTCATCAACAGAGGAAGTCAGACCTGGAACTCAGTCAGGTTAGGAAGCAGGAGCTGATACAGAGGCCAGGGAGTGATGTTACTGTCTTTTTTCTCCTGGCTTACTCAGCTTGCTTTCATATAAATCTCAAGACTACCAGGTCAGGGATGGCACCACCCACAACAGGTTGGTTCCTTCCCTCTTGATCACTAGTTGAGAAAATACCTTACAGCTGGACTTCATGGAGGTATTTCTTCAACTGAGGCTTTTTTCTCTGTGATAACTCCAGCTTCTGTCAAGGCGACACAAAACCAACTAGTACATCCACCTTCTAAACTGAAGTTAAGAAAATGAATTCTGAGTTATCAATGGTAGGTCAAAAATTAGTGGAACATTAAATAGCCTGAGAAAACATCAGTTTCTTTGTCAATCTGAAAATAAGAGGTGGAAATCCCTGGTTTTCATGCCTGTATAGTGAGTCCATGACTTGATAAAATTAAATATTAGAAATCAAAGCAACGTTACCATTGTTCTAATTCTCTCTGTCCTTGGATTCACCTGCCTTGATCCAAAGCATGTCTCATTACAGAGGAAGACATATGAAATACCATCATTCACCCCAACTTTCATGTCCCTTAATGTCCTCTGTATTTTCCATTCTGTTCCCTCTGTCTGGATGCATTATTCTCTCTTAGACATTTTTCAGTCGTCTTTTCCTTGAAATAATTATTCTCAGGTTTTGTCCTGCTGATGCCTCCATTTTTCTGAAAAAATAGAAAGCTTTCTGAATTCTAAATCAGCCATGTGACATACTGCTGAACCCATTCCAAGGCATCAAATGACAATTAAAAATGTAAAAGCTTTTGCTTGCCAGTGATTATTTTCTAAGAATTTTATCACCTTGGTTCATACCTTTGTTTTCTACTCTCTGATGTGCTATACTTTCTGTATATTTAGTGTTTTCTCTGGTGTCTTTATCTGAGCATGTACTCTATGATTCTACTGATGTTCTCTCCCATTATCCGAGGATTCCTGGAGTACAGCTACTACCATTGATGGGTATTTTTAATATCTGATTTTTTTGTGAATCTTTAAGTTTCATCCTTTGACACCACTCCTGCCCTGAGCCCAGTACAAAACCAGGAGATAATCCAGTCATACAAAAAAAAAAAAAAAAAAAAAAAAAAAAAAAAAAAAAAAAAAAAAGGCAGTGGTGTACCAAGATTTCATAATTACCCAGGCTTGGTTTCTGACTTTAATAACCTATCCTCAAGATTTGGGACAGCCTAGTTAGCTTTTCATGCTAAAAAAACTTGGCAGGAACTAGTGTATAAGGTTGATTTTTACTTCTGATGAAAATATATTTTAAAATATTCAGCTCAAGATATGGTAGAAATAATATCTATACAATTTATAAATATATTATCCATTTATGTTTCAATGACCAATTTAGTCAATTGTTGTGATGAATGTGGTTCAGTGCTGTAAGTTAGCTGTCTTGTTATATGATATTCCTCTTGGAAGAGAACAAGTTCTAGGAGGAACAGAACTCCAATTTTATCCATTTCTATACAGCACTAGTATGGGTTATCATGTTTAATGAACACCTGAGTAAGTTTTCATTAAATAAACAGTCTGATGATAAATCTCTTGTAAAAATTAATTTTCTATAGCAAAATATAAGAAAAGCTCAAATGTGTTGAACCTCAAAAAGTCATTTTTTTTTAAAAACAAATTATTGTTTCATTCTTTACATACAAAAGTGGCATTCTTTACATACAAAAATGTGCATCCTTTTTTATAAACTTTATTTTAAATAACAAAGATAAAAGAAAAAAATTTTAAATATTTTTCCATAAATGTATACAAATACAATTGTGTCAGTGCTTGGCTTTTTTTTTCTATTTTTTTTTCTTAAGGTTTGATACTCTGTAGTAAGGTCTTACTAGTTACAATGAGCAAAAAGTACATGTAAAACAGGATGTAACCCAGAATTAGTCAACGTTTTCTTCGTGTGTAAGATTGAGCATGACCATTTTTAGTTTTTTTTGTTTGTTTGTTTTGTTTTGTTTTGTTTTGTTTTTTCTTGAATTACACACAGTCTGTGAGTTGTTTCTGGGGCAGTGCGAGCCTATGGGGTTAGCATCCCACTATAAGTGACTTCATATTATGTCTGTTCTTTTGTGACTGGGTTATCAAACTCAGGATGAAATTCTCTAGATGCAACCATTTTCTTAAGAATTTGGTTAAGTCATTGTTTCTGATGGCTGAGTAGTACTCCATTGTGTAAATGTACCACAATTTTTGTATCCATTTATCTACTGAAGGACATCTGGGTTCTTTCCAGCTTCTGGCAATTATAAATAGAGCTGCTATGAACATTGTGGTGCATGTATCTTTCTTGTATATTGGAGTGTTTCTGGGGTATATGCCCAGAAGTGGAATAGCTGGATCTTCATGTAGAATCATGTCCTATTACCTGAGGCATCACCAGACTGATTTCCAGAGTGGTAGTATCAGGTTACAACCCCACTAACAGTAGAGAAGTGTTCCACTTTCTCCACAACCTCACAAGCATCTGCTTTGATCTGAGTTTTTGATCTTCGCCAATCTCACTTGTGTGAGGTGGAATCCCAGGGTTGTCTTGATTTGCATTTCCCTGATGGCTAAGGATGTCCAGCACTTCTTTAGATGTTTTTCAGCCATTTGATATTCCTCAATTTAGAACGTTTTGTTTAGCTCTGTAACCAATTTTTTAATAAGGCTGTTTGATTCTCTGGTGTCTAGCTTTTTGAGTTCTTTGTATAACTTGGATATTAGGCCTCTATCTGATGTGGAGTTGGTAAAGATCTTTTCCCATTTTGTTGGTTGCCGTTTTGTTTTCCTGACAATGTCCTTAAACTTACAGAAACTTTGCAATCTCATTAAGTTCCATTTGTTAACCTTTGACCTTAGAGCTTGAGCCAATGTTGTATTTGTTCAGAAAATTTTCTTCTGTGCCTATATGTTCTAAAGTTTTCCCTAATTTCTCATCTAATAGTTTTAGTGTATCTGGTTTAATGTGGAGATCTTTGATCCACTTACACTTGAGCTTTGTACAAGGAGATAAGAAAGGGTCTATTTTCATTTTTTTGCATGTTGAATGCCAGTTGGACCAGCACCATTTGTTGAATAGGCTGTCCTTTTTACTTTGAATGTTTAGAGCTCTTTGACAAAAATCAGGTGACCATATAGTTGAGGGCTCATTTCTGGATCTTCTATTCTATTCCATTGATCCACGTGCCTATTTCTGTACCAGTACCATGCAGTTTTCAGTGCAATTACCTTGGAATATAGCTTGAGGTCAGGGATAGTGATTCCCGCAGATGTTTTCTTGTTGAGGATGGATTTCACTATTCTAGGTCTTTTGTTATTCCAGATAAAATTGCACATTGATTTTTCCAACTCAATAAAGAACTGGGCTGGAATTTTGATGGGGATTGCATTGAAACTGTAGAATGCTGTTGGTAGGATGGCCATTTTTAAAATGTTGACTCTTCCAATCCATGAGCATGGGAGATCTTTTCATTTCCTGAGATCATCCTCAATTTCCTTCTTTAGAGGTTTGAAGTTCTTGTCATACAGGTCCTTCACTTGTTTAGTTAGAGTCACACCAAGGTATTTCATAGTTTTTGTGACTATTGTGAGGGGTATCTTTTCACTAATTTCTTTCTCCTCATGTTTGTCCTTTGAATATAAGAAGGGTAATGATTTGTTTGAGTTAATTTTGTATCCCGCCACTTTGCTGGACTTGTTTATCAGCTGTAGGAGTTCCCTGGTGGAATTTGTGGGGTCACTTAAGTACACTATCATGTCATCAGCAAAGAGTGATGTTTTTAATTAGTCCTTTCTAATTTGTATCCCTTTGATTTCCTTTTGCTCTCTAATTGCTCCTGCCAGGGCTTCCAGTACTATGTTGAATAGGTAGGGGGAGAGTGGGCAGCCTTGTGGAGTCCCTGATTTTAGTGGGATTGCTTCAAGTTTTCGACCATTAAGTTTGATATAGGCTGTTGGTTTGCTGTTTATTGCTTTTATTATGATTTGATATGGACCTTGGATTCCTGTTCTTTATAGGACTTTTAACATGAAGGGGTGTTGAATTTTGTCAAATGCTCTCTCAGCATCTAGTGAGATGACCGTTTGATTTTATTCTTTGAGTTTGTTTATATGGTGGATCACATTGATGGATTTCCTTATATTAAAACACCCCTGCATCCCAGGGATGAAGCCCACTTGGTCATGGTGAATCATCTTTTTGATGTGTTCTTGGATTTGGTTTGCAAGGATTTAGTTGAGTATTTTTGCATCAATGTTCAAAAATGAGTTTGGTCTGAAGTTCTCTTTCCTTGTATGATCTTAGTGTGGGTTAGGAACGAGGGTTATTGTAGCCTCAAAAAATGAGTTAGGTAGTATTCCATCTGATTCTATCTTGTGTAATAGTTTGGAGAGTATTGGTGTTATGTCTGCAATAAATGTCTCACAAAATTCTGCGCTGAACCCATCTGGACCTTGGCTTTTTTTGGTTGGGAATCTTTTCATGACTTCTTCTATTTCTTCAGGTGTTATGAGATTATTTATATCATTTACCTGGTCCTGGTTTAACTTTAGGATCTTGTATTTGTCTAGGAATTCATCCATTTCCACCAGATTTTCCAACTTTCTGGAGTATAAGCTTTTGTAGTAGGATCTGATGATTTCTTCAATTTCCTCAGTTTCAGTTATTATGTTTCCACTTTCCTTTCTGATTTGGTTAATTTGAATACTCTCTTTTTGCCCTCTAGTTAGTCTGTCTTGGGGTTTATCAATCTTGTTGATTTTCTCAAAGAACTAGCTTTTGGTTTTGTTGATTCTTTTAATGGTTCTTTTTGTTTCTATTTGGTCTATTTCTGCCCTAAGTTTGATTATTTCTTGCTGTCTACTCCTCTTTGGTGTATCTGCTTCCTTTTGTTCTAGAGCTTTTAGCTGTGTTGTCAAGTAGCTTATGTATGCTCTCTCCAGTTTCTTTTTGGAAGGTATGAGTTTTCCTCTCAGTACTGCTTTCATTGCATTCCATACTTTTGGGCATGTTGTGTTTTTGTTTTCATTTTATTCCAGAAAATCCTTAATTTCTTCCTTTATTTCTTCTTTGACCCTGCTATTGTTTAACAGAGTGTTGTTTAGTTACCATGTGTATGTGGCCTTTTTGTTGTCTTTGTTGTTGTTAAAGACCAGCCTTATACTGTGGTGATCTGATAGGAGGCATGGGAGTATTTCAATCTTTTTATATAGATTGAGGCTCGTTCTGTGTCCAATTTTCAAGAAGGTGCTATGGGGTGTTGAGAAGAAGGTGTATTCTTTTTCTTTAGGATGATATTCTGTAGATATTATTAATTCCAGTTGGTTCATAGTCTGTGCTAGTTTTACAGTGTCCTTGTTCAGTTTCTGTTTCCATGATCTGTCCATTGGTGAGAGTGGGATCTCCACTATTATTGTGTGGGGTGAAATGTATTTATTGAGCTGTAATGAGTAAAATGTGTCCTTCCTTATCTTTTTTAATAACTTTTGTTTGGAAATTTAGTTTATTCAATATTAGAATAACCACTCCAGCTTTCTTCTTGGGGCTGTTTGCTTGAAAGTTTTTTTCCCCAACCTTTTACTCTGAGATAGTTTCTGTCTTTGTCTCTGAGATGAGTTTCCTGTATTCAGCAAAATGCTGGATTTTGTTTATATATCCGGTCTGATAGCCTATGTCTCTTTATTGGGGAGTTGAGTCCATTATATTCATAGATATCAAGGAATAGTGGTTTCTCTTTTCTGCTATTATTGCTTTTGTAGATTTAGTTCTGTCTGTGTCTCTTTCTTCTTTTGGTTTTCTTGCTTAAGACTTTTTTTTTCTTTTTTTACTAGGATGTCGTTCCCCTCCTTGTATTGGGTTTTCCATTTATAATTCATTGTAGAGCTGGATTTGTGGTCAGATATTGTGTAAATTTTGATTTGTCTTGAAATATCTTCATCTCTCCATCGATGGTGATTGATAGTTTTGCTGGGCATAGCAGCTTGGGCTGGCACTTGTGCTCTCTAGGGTCTGCATGATGTCTGTCCAGGCTCTTCTATCTTTCATATTCTCTGTTGAGAAATCAGGTGTGATTCATATTGGTCTGCCTTTATATGTTACCTGACCTTTTTCCTTTTCTTTGCTTTGGGTACTTGGTGTTTTGACTCTTATGTGTCAGGTGGAATTTCTTTTCTGGTCCAACCTATTTGGAGTTCTGAAGGCTTCTTTCATGCTCATGGTCATCTCATTCTTAATGGTAGGGAAGTTTTCTTCTACAATTTTGTTGAAGATATTTACTGTGCCTCTTAGTTGATATCTTCTCCTTCTTCTATTCCTATTATTTTTAGGTTTGATCTTCTCATTGTGTCCTGGATCTCCTGGACATTTTGGGTTAGGAGCTTTTTGGTTTTTTGCATCTTCTCTGGCTGTTTTGTTTATGTTTACAATGTTGTCTCGGCCCCGGAGATTCTCTCTTCCTTCTCTTGTAGTCTATTGGAAATGCTTTCTTCTGTGACTTCTGATTTCTTTTTTAGGTGTTCTACCTCTAGAGTTATCTCTATGTTTTCTTTATTGTGTCAATTTCTGTTTTAAATTCCTTCTTCCATTCCTTCATCTCTTTTGTTCTGTTTTCCTCTAGTTCTTTGAATTCCTTGAGTGTTTTTCTTGTTTCCTCTTTAAAAGCTTTTGATTCTTTTTGCTTTTCCTCCCATTCTTAAGGATCTCTATCATCATCTTGAGGTATGATTTTAGGTCTGTGTCTTCTTTTTCTGAATTGTTTGGCATTCTGCTGTTTGCTGTGATGGGAGATGTGGGTACTGGTGTTGCCAGGTTTTCTTGCTTTCCTTGGGATATCCTCTTTCACTTTTCTCTTTCCATCTTTTTGTCAGTGATATGTTCTTGCCTTTCCATTGTACCTGGTCTGTGTCCCTGGATCTCCACTGGTCCAGATGTCAGATGGTCTGAGCCCTGTTCTTTGCCCCAAAGCTGCCGGGTGCGAACAGAGGTCCCAATGCTGAGTTCCTGGTCCCTGGATCAGGCAGGGCAGGGGCGCAATTTCCATGTGCACTTGGCAGTGATCTGTCTGCTCCCTGGGTGCTGGGATCTCCTTCTCACCAGGTCTTAACCTTTGGGAACTGCTGGTTCAGGTGGCAGATGGGCCAGTGTATTCTTTTTAAGTAATAGAAATAGGAACAGCACTTACCATTAAATTTAGTACTGATCTAATTTTCTTCGATAAACATTTTAAATTCACAATTCAGTGAGAACTTACTGGGAAATAGTTTGTGTATAGCAGATTGTTTGTGAACCATAGAGTGTCCTTGCTTGGAATGCTCAGGCAAAGACCCACGTATTGCTTGTTAATCTCTGTAAGGTCTGTTGTCCTCATCATTGCTCATTGTTCTCTACCAAGGAGAAAAGTCAATACCTCCTATTATAAAGAAAATGATGCATGAGGGTTGGGGAGAGGAGAGTGAGGGAGAACACAAATGATGTCATTATATTTTAATTAAATTTAAAAATGGCTAATGCTCTGAAAAATACAGCTGACTACCATGAATCATCAGCACCCAACGGAGTTTTATAGGAATATATTTTTGAAATAAAGAACATAAAATAAATTAATTCCTATACCTTTTATAAACTTCATTTACAGTAGTTACAAAAATAAAAGTAACATACACAAGAACCAGAAAGGGACTTAAGTTTGAATCCCTGGAACACACATGAAATCTGGGCATGGTCATGTGCACCAGTAATCCCGGTGATTTTATGGGAAGAAGGGAGGAAGTGGAAGGAGGATTTTTCTTAGAAACTCAGGCTGTTCCTAACAATTAACCACAAAGAGAACCTGATGCAAAGGTTGAGGTGAAGATGATACCCTGAGGTTGTTCCTTAACTTCTGTATATGGATTATGGTGCCCACGTACATGTATACATAAATTCATATATATCCATGTATAATAAATGTGTAAATATATCACAATGCCTGCACTAAAGAAATAATATGCAAATAAGTCATAGTTGTTCGATATTCACTAATTTCTGTCGCAAAATATTATAAACAAGCACTTATTAAAAAGAAACTTTATTTTTCTATATAAACATATACATAAGAACTAATGTATTATGTGTAGTGCTCCCAATTCACAATTATATATGCATAATAATTATATCCACCATGGCAAATTATTATAGATATGCACATAATATTTTTATATAAAATGTACATCTTTATTATTTACTTATATATTATTTATTATGAATGTATACAATCAATAACATAGAAATAAAGACACAGGTATTCAGGTCTACAGTAATAGTGTAGTAAATGTATTGAAAAGCTGAAAAATGTTTCAACACATGTAAGTATGTGATCCAGTTTTTTTTTTCTTGTATTTGAATGTTCTGGTTTTAAGATTCAGCATCGTAAGGCTTTTGAATGGAACTCTACACATTGAAAGGTATCTCCACTTAACAAGCCCAGTCCTGATTTAGTGTATATGTTGTCATTGTCAAATATCAAATTATACAAAATCTCAGCTAATTTTCCATGACCTGGCTCACAGCATTGTTAATGAGCAGACTATACAAATATGGACCATTTATTTTAAAATGTAGATAACATTAATACATAGTGGCAAAAGACAGCCTATTCTGATGTTGCCTGAGACAAGCTTAAGGGCGATTGCATTTTTCAGTCACAGGAGGCAAATCCTCAGTGGTAAAGAGTTAACATTAGAACTGTGTTTATTTAGTTTGCACATCTCAGAGTAAAATATAGTTCTGTCATTTTTCATATAATGATTATAATACTAATATTACTTAATGATTGTCCTGAGAGGTGAAAATCTACCAAAATCAAGATTATGAGGACTGGGGTACAGATCAGTTGGTAGAGTGCTTGACTAGCTTGTAAAAATCTGTGAATGGCACCATGTAAATGATGTATGGTGGCATATATGTGTAACCTCAGTACTTGTGAGGCATATCAGGAAGACCAGAAATATAAGGACTCCAGTCAATTTTGAAATTCTGGCATACACACACACACACACACACACACACACACACACACACACACACACTCAAACACAGCATTCAACATTCTTTTGAAACATAATTTGAATAAGCCACATGAGCCCTGTAATATGATAATGATTCTCATCATTTTATTGACTAAGAAGATAAACTCCACTCCTAAGTGAGCAGAGTTATGTATTCTATTTTTCCAGGTTCCAAAACCTGTGTACGACTCTAGGTAGAATTATATTTACCTGACTTTATTCGTTTGGAATAATTTACTTATTTTGTTTCCTTTTTCACATAGTGATAGACATTACTAAGCCCATTTCTCAGATGAAAGTCTGAAGGTGGAGATGAACTGAATAAATAAAAGGGGCTCTATAAACATTAAATGGTGTTAATCAAGTTTGTTTTTCTTTTTCTTTAAACAAACCTTCATAAGGCCCATATTTCATGTCTGAAATTTCCTGTCTAAAGCAAAGATGGTACTAAGATTTTTTTGTTATACTTTGTAAACTGTAATTAGATTGTATTGACCTACATACTTCCACTATAAATTAAACTACTTTATTTAATCTTAAAATTATGAGGCAAGTGATCCCCAAGTTAAATATTTTCTTACAATTGTCAGCTAGTAATCACTAATGTTTTCTCTTTTTAAAAATTATTTTATTAGGTATTCTCTGTATTTATATTCCAAATGTTATCCCCTTCCCTCCCCTCCCATTCACCCTCCCCACCACTTTTTTCTTTGAAGGTGTTCTGTCTCTAAACCACACACTCCACCTCAGTGCCTTGGCATTCCCATACACTGGGAAAACACTCATTAACTTAAAAAAAATGGCCTCTTCTCCAGTTCATGCCAGACAATGCTATTCTCTGCTTCATATGCAACTAGAGCCATGGGTCTCTCCATGTGTAATCAGTGATTGGTGTTTTGGTCTTTGGGAATTCTGGAGGGTTTGATGATAATGTTGTTCTTCCCATGAAGTTGCAAACCCTTTCATCTCCTTCAGTCTGTTCTCTAGATCTTTCATTGTGGTCCCCATGTTCAGTACAATGGTTAGCTGCAAGCATTCTCAACTGCATCTGTCTGACTCTGGAAGAGCCTCTGAGAAGGCATCCATATCTGTTGCCTGCCAGTAAGCCCTTCTTGTGTCATTTTAGATTATGTGTAAGTATGTGCATATGAGCTCAGATATTCATCAAGGTTCTGGGCTAAATCAAGATTTATAGGAGATGATGAGCCACCTAAAATAGTTACTGTGACTGAAACATGTGTCTTCTAGAGGATCAGTACATGATTTAATCATCTGAACCATCTCTTTAGTTCAATTACCTAAACTCTTAATAGTAGAAGAAAAGCGTGCAATGGAGACAATCAGAATGTAATAGCTTTTAGCCTAAACCAAGCTATTAGTTTTAAATGCTGAAAGCTATGATTCTAAAAGCTGTAGTAAGATACCTACTAGCTAATTATTTGCAGGTTTTGATAGAAATCTAATTTTTTGATAGAAAATGTACTAAAATTTTACAAGTATATTTCTACTTTTTTTCCTTTTCTTCTATTATATATGCACTCGAACACTGTCTCCCAAACCTCTATTTTTCTCCTTTCTTCAGAAATGAGCAGGTTTCCCTATGATATTAACCAAACATAATATCATGCCACAAAGCATTCATCTTAATATATCAATGCTGGTTAAGTCAACCCAGTAGAAAATTGTCCCAAATGCAGAAAGAGTCAGAGACACGCACACACTTTTACTTTTGGGGTCCAACAAAACATTAAGCTACAATTCTACAAAATATATGCAGATGACTATGTATATAACGTATAGCCATACAGGCTCTGTGATTTTCTTTTTAGTATTAGTGAGCCCCTATGAGCCCTACTTAATTGTTTGGTAAATCTCTGTTCTCCTGGTACCCTTAAGCCCCCTGGCTCCTACATAGTAATTCTTCTCCCATCTTCTCCATGATTTTCTGGACTGTCCCTAATGCTTGGATATGGTCTCTGTATCTGGTCCCATCAGCTGCTGGAGGAAGACTCTCTAATGATGTTTTCACTAGGCAAATGATCTAAAGCAGAATATTTAGATTAGTATTGTGAGTAAGGAACCCATGCAAAACTATTGACTCATGGATCATATTTTAAAATATAGATATATTTGAAAATAAAAAAAACACTCATTGTATGTACTTACTGATAAGTGGATACTAGCCAAACATCCTCAGAACACCCAAGAAACAAGTCACAAAACTTATAAAGCTCAAAGCGAAAGAAGGCCAGTAGGTGGATGCCTTGGTCCTTCTCAGAAGAGAGAACAAAACACTCATGGGAGAAATTAAAGGGACAAATAGAGGAGCAGAGATTGTAGAAAAGATCTTCCAGAGACTGCCTCACCTGGGTATACATTCCATATGCAGCCACTAAACCCATGCACAACTGCTGATGCCAAGAAGTGTTTACTTGCAGGAACCAGATATGGATGTCCCCTCAGAGGCTCTGCCAGATCCATACTAATACAGAGGAGTATGCTTACAGCTCACCATCGATTCTGAACATGAGGACCCCAATGAAGGAGCCAGAAAAAGAATTGAAGAAGCTGACATGTTCTGCAATCCCATGGGAAGAACAAAATTATCAGCTAACCAACTTACCACAGCTCCTACAGACTAAAACATCAACCAGCAAGTTTGCATTGAGAGACACCTAGTTCAAGTTGCATATGCAGCAGAGGCTAGCATTTTCTGGCATCAATGAGAGAAGAGATCTTTGGTGTAGTAAAGGTTTTTCAAAGGTAGAGGAGTGCCAAGGTACTGAGGTGGAAGAGGGTGGTTGGGAGAGTGAGCACCTACATGGAGGCAATGAAAGAGGGAGGTGGGATGGATACTCAATGGATAAACAGGCTGAGAAAGAAATTAGGGAATCAACACTTCTCACCATAGTCTTAAAGATTATACAATACCTTTGGGTGACCCTAACTAAGAAAGTGAAGAGTCTGTATGATGAGAACTTCAAGATTCTGAAGAAGAAAATTGAAGAAGATCTCAGAAGATGGAAAGATCTCCCATACTTATGGATTGGCAGGATCAACATTGTAAAAATGGCCCTCCTTCCAAAAGCAATTTACAGATTCAATGCAATCCCCATCAAAATTCCAACTCCATTCTTTATAGAGTTGGAAAGAGCAATTTGCAAATTCATCTGGAATAACAAAAAACCTAGAATAGGAAAATCTATTCTCAATAATAAAAAAAAAACCAAAAAACAAACAAACAAAACAACAACAACAACAACAACACTTACTGGGGAATCACCATTCCTGATATCAGGCTATATTACAAAGAAACTGTGATAAAACTACATGGTATATGAACATATATAGTCAGGTAGATCAATGAAACAGAAAAAAGATCTAGAAATGAACTCACACAACTATGGTCACTTGATTTTTGACAAAGGAAGTAAAAAAATTCAATGGAAAAAGATTAACCTTTTCAAAAAATTGTGTTGGTTCAACTGGAAATCTGTATGTAGAAGAATGCAAAGAAATCCTTTCCTAGTTCCTTCTACAAAGCTCAAGTTCAAATGGATCAAAGATCTTCACATAAAACCAGGAGCACTGAAACTATTAGAACAGAAAATGAGGAAGAGTGTAGAATACATAGGCACATGGGAAATTTTTCTGAAGAGAACACCAATGGCTTATGCTCTAAGATTAGGAATTGACAAATTGGACCTCATGAAAATGCAATGCTTCTGTAAGGCTAAAGACACTGTTAAGAAGACAAAATTGCAGCTGACAGTTCGGGAAAGGATCTTTAACAAATCTACAGCTGATAGAGGGCTAGTACCCAATATATACAAAAAAAAAAAAAAAAAACTCAGGAAGCTAGACTATAAAAAAAAAAAACAATAATCCTATTAAAATTGGGGTGCAGAGGTAAACAATGAATTCTCAGATGAGGAATATAGAATGGCTGAAAAGCACCTAAAGAAAAGTTTAACATTCCTACTCATCAGGGAAATGCAAATCTAAGCAACCCTGAGAGTCTACCTCATATCTGTTAGAATGTCTAAGATTAAAAAGAAATCAAAAAACAAACAAACAAACAAACAAAAATAACCTCAGGTGACAGCACATTCTGGTGAGGATGTGAAGAAAGAAGAACATTTCTTCACTGTTGGTGGTGTTGTAAGCTTGTACAAACACTCTGGAAATCTGTCTGGTATTTTCTCAGAAAATTGGACATAGTACTACCTGAAGACTCAGTAATTCCACTTCTGGGCATATACCACAAAGTTGCTCCAACACCTAACAAGGATACATGCTCCACCATGTTTATGGAAGCCTTATTTATTATAGCCAGAAGCTGGAAAGAATCCAGATGCCCATACATAGTTGAATGGATACAGAAAGTGTGGTACATATACACAATGGACTACTACTCATCTATTACAAATAATGACTTCATTAAATTCATAGGCAAATAAATGGGACTAGAGACTCTCATCCTGAGTGATGTAACCCAGTCAAAAAAGTACACACATGGTATGCCCTCACTTATAAGCAGATACTAGTCTCAGAAAGTTCTCAATACCCAATACCCAAAAAACAATTTACAGACTTTATAAAGCTCAAAAAGAAGGAAGGTCAAAATGTTGATGCCTCAGTTTTTCTTAGAAGGGAGAACAAAACTCTCATGGGAGGAATTTCAAGGTCAAATAGAGGAAAAGGAATTGAAGAAAAAATTAGTCAGAAGCTGCCTCACCATGGGATTCACCTCATATGCAGTCACAAAATTCAAGCTAAAGCTGATCCCAAAAAGTACTTACTGGAAGAAACCAGACAGATATGTCCACTCAGGGAGTATGCTAGATTCATATAGATACAGCTGATTATGCTTGCAGCTAATCTCTGAACTCAGGGACCCCAATGAGATTGCTAAAAAAAAAGACCTAAGGAACTGAAAGGTGTTGCAACTTCATAGAAAGAACAACATTATCAACCAAACAAATTCTGCAAAACTTCCAAGGAGTAAAAGACCAAACTTTGCATACTCTTTGAGACACCGATTGATCCAGTTGCTTATGTAGCTGAAGATAGCAGTGTATGGCATCCATATGAGAAGAGGCTTTTGTTCCAGGGAGGTCATGTTTCCCCAAATTAGGGTAATGTCAAGGCAGTACGGTGGAGAGGGTGATTGGGCGGGAGTCACCTTTAGGGAGGCAAATGGAGAATGGAGGGGTAAGGAAGATGGGAGCAGAGCAGGCTAAAGGGATAACATCTCAAATATAAATACTTAGTATCTAATAAAAATGTAAAAAAAAAAGGTCTGTACCTGTACTCCACAAAGTTGAAAAACTCTAAATGAAGTAGACTATTTTCTACACAGTTACCATTTACTAAGTCTATATAAAGGTCAGATGAATTGATGGAATAATCATATAATCCATATGTAAATAGAAGGAATCATTAAAAGTCTTACATATAAAAAACAAAACAAAACAAAAAGACCTGTGGCAGATATTTTTAGCACAGAATTCTATCATACTTTCAAAGAAGATCCATGCCAATACTCCTCAAACTATTCAAAAAATTGAAACAGAAGAAACATTCCAAAAGTATTCTAGCAGGTCACAGACAGCCTGATCCATAAACTACACAAAGACTCAAAACTTAAAGAGAATTTCAGAACTATTTTCCTTCTGAACATTTATGCAAAAGAATGAAATATAATACTTACAAACTAAGTCCAACAATACAACTAAAGCATTATCCACTATTATTAAGTAGGCTTTATCCCAATGATATAAATGGGGTTTAATATACAAAACTCCATTAATGTAATCCATCATATTCAAACTTAGTAGAAAACAAAAGACAGCAATCAAACAAAGAAATAACACCCCACATGATCATCTCATAAGATCCTGAAAATTCTAACACCTTCTCATGTTAAAACTCTTGAAGAGACCAAAGATATAAGGTGCATGCATGCCTCAGCACAATAGAGGAAAATTATAGCAAGCCAATAACAACATCAAATTAAATGGAAAGAAACATAAATAATTCCACTAAAATCATTGACAGGACAAGGCTGTCCACTATATCCAGATATCTTCATAATACTTGAAGTTCTAGCTACAGCAATAAGACAACTAAAGGAGATCAGGGGATATAATTGGAAAAAAGAAAATGCAAATGTGTTGCTATTAACAGATGATATGATAGTATACATAAGGGATCCAAGAAATTTTACCAGAGAATTCCTGCAGTTGATAAACACATTTAGAAAAGTGGGTGGATAGAAAACTAACTCAAAAACATAAGTAGCCCTCTGGGTTTTTTTTTTTTTTTTTTTTTTTGTTGCCGTTTGTTTGTTCGTTTTCTTTGTTTTTTTGGGTTTTTTTTGCAAGCAATAAATGGACTAAGAAAGAAGTTAGGAAGACAATACCTTCCACAATAGCCACAACTTTTATAAAATACTTTGACCAAGACAATGAAAGATGTGTGTGACAAGAACTTCAATTCTCAGGAAGAATGGAATTGAGGAAAATATGAGAAGATGGAGAACTTACCCATGTTCCTGGTTCAGTAGGAATAACAGTGAAAATGGACATCTTAGCAAACATAATATACAAATCCAATACAACAACCATTAGTATTCATTCCTACACAATTATTCACAGATCTTAAAAGAACTATTTTCAACTTCATATAAGAAAAAAAAAAAAAAAAAAAAAAAAAAGATCTGCCACCTGAAACGGCTGCTCGTAGAGGCTGAGCAACTGATGGGTGGGAGACCTGGGCTGCCAAGGAGCCGAGAGATCTCTGCAGAGTGCACACGGAAAGAGCACCTACTGCCTTCCCCTGCCCTGCCCTGTGCGATCCAGCGACCAGGAACAGAAATTTTGAACTTCTGTATCCACCCGGAGGCAACTTCAGGACGCAGAGCGGAGCCTGGCCCATCTGCCAACTTGAACAGCGGCTCGTAGAGGCTGAGCAACTGGTGGGTGGGATATCTGGGCTGCCAGGAGGCAGAGAGATCTCTGCGGAGTGCACACAGAAAGTGCACCCCCTGCCTTCCCCTGCCCTGCCTGTCGGATCCAGCTACGAGGAACAGAACTTTGGAACTTCTGTTCCCACCCGGCAAATCTGAGGCATAGAACAGGGCTCAACCCATCTGCCACCTGGAGCAGTGGAGATCCAGGGACACAGACCAGATCAAGGAAAAGGCAAGAACATATCACTGACAACAAAATGGCAGGAGGAAAGTGAAAGAGTATATCCCAGGGAAACCAAGACAACCTGGCAACACCAGAACCCAGCTCTCCCATAACAGCAAACATCGGAATTCCAAACATTCCAGAAAAGGAAGACACAGACCTGAAATCATACCTCAAGATGCTGATAGAGGTACTTAAACAAGAACGGGAGGAAAAGCAAAAAGATCCAGAAGCTTTTAAAGAGGAAACAAGAAAAACACTCAAAGGACTCAAAGAACTAGAGGAAAACAGAATCAAAGAGATGAAGGAATGGAAGAGGGAATTTAAAACGGAAATTGCCACAATAAAGAAAACACAAAAAGAGATAATCCTAGAGGTAGAACACCTAAAAAAAGAAATCAGGAAACACAGAAGAAAGCATTTGCAATAGATTACAAGAGATGGAAGAGAGAATCTCGGGGGCAGAAGACAACATTGTAAACATAGACAAAACAGCCAGAGAAGATGCAAAAACCAAAAAGATCCTAACCCAAAATGTCCAGGAAATCCAGGACACAATGAGAAGACCGAACCTAAGGATAATAGGAATAGAAGAGGGAGAAGAGTATCAACTAAGAGGCACAGTTAATATCTTCAACAAAATCGTAGAAGAAAACTTCCCTACCCTCAAAAATGAGATGACCACGAGCATAAAAGAAGCCTTCAGAACTCCAAATAGGTTGGACCAGAAAAGAAATACCTCCCGACACATAATAGTAAAAACATCAAGTGCCCAAAGCAAAGAAAGAATACTAAAAGCAGTTAGGGAAAAAGGTAGGTAACATATAAAGGCAGGACAATCAGACTCACACCCGATTTCTCAACAGGAACTATGAAAGCTAGAAGAGCCTGGACAGACATCATGCACACCCTAAGAGAACACAAGTGCCAGCTCAAGCTGTTATACCCAGCAAAACAATCAAACACCATAGATGGAGAGATGAAGATATTTCAAGACAAATCAAAATTTACACAATATCTGACAACAAACCCAGCACTACAACGAATTATAGGTGGAAAACCCAATACAATGAGGGAAAATACAGCCTAGTAAAAACAAGAAAACTCCTAAACAAGAAAACCAAAAGAAGAAAAAGACACAGACACAACTCAACCCACAAAAGCAATAATGGCAGGAAACAGAAACAACTATTCCTTGATATCTATGAATATAATGGACTCAACTCCCCAATAAAGAGACATAGGCTATCAGACTGGATACATAAACAAAATCCAGCCTTTTGCTGCATACAGGAAACTCATCTCAGAGACAGAGACAGACACGATCTCAGAGTTAAAGGGTGGGAATAAACTTCCAAGCAAACAGCTCCAAGAAACATGCTGGAATGGCTATTCTAATATCGAATAAAGTAAATTTCCAACCAAAAGTTATCAAAAAAGATAAGGAAGGAAACTTTTTACTCATTACCGGGGAAATCTGTAAGGAGAAACTCTCAATCCTTAACATATATGCTCTAAATAAAAAAGCACCCACATTCATAAAAGAAACCTTACTAAAGCTCAAAAAATACATCTCACCCCACACAATAATAGTGGGAGACTTTAATACCCCACTTTAATACCCCACTCTCACCAATGGACAGATCATGGAAACAGAAACTCAACTAGGACACTGCAAAACTAGCAGAGACTTTGAACCAACTAGAATTAATAGATATATACTGAAAATATTATCCAAAAGTAAATGAATACAACTTCTCACCACCCCATGGCACCTTCTCGAAAATTGAACAAATAATTGGACACAGAGCAAGCCTCAATCGATATAAGAAGATTGAAATACTCCCATGCATCCTCTCAGATCACAATGGTCTACGGCTGGTCTTTAACAACAACAAGGACAAAAAAAGCTCACATACACATGGAAACTAAACAACGCTCTGTTAAACGATAGCAGGATCAAAAAAGAAATAAAAAAAGGAATTAAGGATTTTCTAGAATTCAACGAAAACGAAAACACAACAAACCCAAACCTATGGGATGCAATGAAAGCAGTACTGAGAGGAAAACTCATAGCCCTAAGGGCTTCCAAAAAGAAACTGGAGAGAGCTCACATCAGCAACCTGACAGCACAGTAAAAACCCTGGAACAGAAGGAAGCAGATATACCCACAAAGAGTAGACGGCAAGAAATAATCAAAGTTAGGCCAGAAATAGACCAAATAGAATCAAAAAGAAGCATTGAAAAAATCAACAAAACCAAGAGTTGGTTCTTTGAGAAAATCAACAAGATTGATAAACCCCTAGCAAGACTAACTAGAGGGCAAAGAGAGAGTATACAAATTAACAAAATCAGAAAGGAAAGTGGGGACATAACAACTGAAACTGAGGAAATTCAAGAAATCATCAGATCCTACTACAAAAACTTATACTCCACAAAATTGGAAAATCTGGAGGAAATGGATGAATTCTTAGACACATACAAGATCCCAAAGTTAAACCAGGACCAAGTAAACCATCTAAATAACCCTATATCACCTAAAGAAATAGAAAGAAGTCATCAAAAGTATCCCAACCAAAAAAAGCCCAGGTCCAGATGGGTTCAGTGCAGAATTTTATCAGACATTTATTGGGGATATAACACCAATACTCTCCAAACTTTTCCAAAAGATAGAATCAGATGGAATACTACCTAACTCATTTTTTGAGGCTACAATAACCCCTGTACCTAAACCACACAAAGACCCTACAAGGAAAGAGAACTTCAAACCAATCTCACTTATGAACATTGATGCAAAAATACTCAACTAAATCCTTACAAACCGAATCCAAGAACACATCAAAACGATCATTCATCATGACCTAGTAGGCTTCATCCCTGGGATGCAGGGATGGTTTAATATAAAAAATTCCATCAATGTAATCCACCACATAAACAAACTCAAAATCAAAATCACATGGTCATCTCTCTAGATGCTGAGAAAGCATTTGACAAAATCCAAAACCCCTTCATATTAAAAGTCCTATAAAGAACAGGAATCCAAGTTCCATACCTAAACATAATAAAAGAAATATACAGCAAACCAACAGCTAACATCAAACTTAGTGGCGAGAAACTTGAAGCAATCCCACTAAAATCAGGGACTTTACAATGCTGCCCACTTTCCCCCTACCTATTCAACAAAGTACTGGAAGTCCTGGCTGGAGCAATTAGACAGCAAAAGGAGATCAAGGTGATACAAATCGGAAAGGAAGAGATAAAAATATCACTCTTTGCCGATGACATTATAGTGTACTTGAGTGACCCCAAAAATTCCACCAGAGAACTCCTACAGCTGATAAACAAGTTCAGCAATGTGGCTGGATACAAAATTAATTCAAACAAATCAGTAGCCTTCCTATACTCAAAGGACAAACATGTGGAGAAAGAAATTAGGGCAAAGGTACCCTTCAGAATCGTCACAAAAACTATGAAATACCTTGGTGTGACTCTAACTAAGCAAGTGAAGGACCTGTAAGACAAGAACTTCAAACCTCTAAAGAAAGAAATTGAGGAGGATCTCAGAAAATGGAAAAATCTCCCATGCTCATGGATTGGAAAGATCAACATCTTAAAAATGGCCATCCTACCAAAAGCAATCTATAGATTCAATGCAATCCCCATCAAAATTCCCACCCAGTTCTTCAAGGAATTGGAAAGATCAATGTGCAATTTCATATGGAATAACAAAAAACCTAGAATAGCGAAATCCATCCTCATCAACAACAGAAAAACATCTGCGGGAATCACTATCCCTGACCTCAAGCTATATTACAAGGCAATTGTGCTGAAAACTGCATGGTACTGGTGCAGAAATAGGCATATGGATCAATGGAATAGAATAGAAGATCCAGAAATGAGCCCTCATGTTAATGGTCACCTGATTTTTGACAAAAGAGCCATAAACATTCAAAGGAAAAAGGACAGCATATTCAAAAAATGGTGCTGGTTCAACTGGCACTCAGCATGCAAAAGAATGAAAATAGACCCTTTCTTATCTTCTTGTACAAAGCTCAAGTGTAAGTGGATCAAAGATCTCCACATTAAACCAGATGCACTGAAATTATGAGATGAGAAAATAGGGAAAACCTTAGAACACATAGGCACAGGAGAAAATTTCCTGAACAAAACACCAATGGCTCAAGCTCTAAGGTCAAAGATTAACAAATGGGACTTAATCAGATTGGAAAGTTTCTGTAAGACTAAGGACATTGTCAAGAAAACAAAACGGCAACCAACAGAATGGGAAAAGATCTTTACCAGCACCACATCAAATAGAGGCCCAATAGCCAAGGTATACAAGGAATTCAAAAAGCTATACACCAGAGAATCAAATAACCCTATTAAAAAATGGGATACAGAGCTAAACAAAACGTTCTCATTTGAGGAACACCGAATGGCCGAGAAACATCTGAGGAAGTGCTAGACATCCTTAGCCATCAGGAAAATGCAAATCAAAACAAACCTGAGATTCCACTTCACAACAGTCAGATTGGCCAAGATCCAAAAATCAGATGACAGCAGATGCTGGCGAGGCTGCGGAGAAAGAGGAACACTTCTTCACTGTTGGTGGGGTTTCAAACTAATACAACCACTCTGGAAATCAGTCTGGCGATACCTCAGAAAATTGGATATAGTACTACCTGAATACCCATCTAATATACATCTGGGCATATATTCCAGAGACACTTTAATACACAACAAAGATATATGCACCACAATGTTCATAGAAGCTCTATTTATAATAGCCAGAAGCTGGAAAGTACCCAGATGTCCTTCACAAGATGAATGGATACTAAAATTGTGGTACATTTACACAATGAAATACTACTCAGTCACCAGAAACTATGACTTAACCAAATTCTTAAGAAAATGGCTGCATCTAAAGAATATCATCCTGAGTGAGATAACCCAGTCACAAAAGAACAGACATAATATGCAGTCACTGATATTGGGATGCTAACCCCAGAGGCTTGCACTCCCCCAGAAACAACTCACAGACTGTATGAAGTCCAAGAAATAAAGAAAACAAAAAAATATATATATTCACAAAACAAGAAGACTTTGACTATTTCCATGTTGCATTTTGTTTTGCATGTACTTTATGCTCATTGTAACTATTAGGTATTCAATGCATACTGTCAAGCCCTTGAAAAAATCAAGTACTGACTAAAATATATTCACATCGTTTTATATAAAAATTATTTTAATATCTGAAAAATCAGTACTGACAGAAATATATAATTTCAAGCAAAAAATGTTTAAAATCTGTACATTTATCTTTGTTTTGTAAAGTCGTTTAAAAAAAAAGAAAAGAAAAGAAAAAAAAAACAACCAACCAAAATAAAACAAACAGTAATTCAAAAAAAAAAAAAAAAAAAAAAAAATCCAGGGTAGCTAAAACAAACGTGAGCAATAAAACACCTGGAAGTATTACTCTTCTGATTTCAAGGTAAACTACAAAGCAGTAGTAATAAAAACTGCAAGGTATTGGTATAAAAACATAAATGTTGTTCAATAGAATCACATAAAAGACTCAGAAATATATCCACACACCTATGGGCACTTGATTTTTCAATAAAGAAGCCAAAGCAATGCAATGTCCATGTAGGAGCATTTTCAACACATAGTGCTGGTCGAACTGGATGTCTGCATGTAGAATACAAATACATTCATATTTATCACTCTGCCCAAAACCCAAGTTTAAGTGGATGAAAACCATAAAACCAGATACCCTGAATCTAATAAAACAGAAAGTAGAAAATATCCATTAACTCACTGATACAAGATAACTTCCTGAACAGAATGCCAATGGTACAGGCCCTCAGGTCAACTTATTTGTGAATATCTTGCTTTGAAAAGTCAGAAGAAATGAGGAAGAGAGAGGAGGGCAAGAGAGAGTGTTATGATACTAAACATTCTCAAACTGTAGTATATGTGTTTGTAAATGTTAGAACAGACTAATCAATGGTATAGTTAATATGAGCTCATACATAAAGGCTCCCTTCACTCCTGAGTTTACCTTCATACATGTTGGGACACTAATATTTCTGATATCTTTTCAGATATTTCCGTTGCAGCCAGTAGAACACTTATGGAATCTTTACGGTCAGATTTTCCTGGACCTCATTGTAAACTTCATAACCAAATTTCAACTTCAAATAATTGTGATATTTACAAATGTTAATGGTCAGCATTTTTGTTTTTAGGAAAGTGTTCTTTTATGACAAATGCTTTAGATTTTCCCCACTCTCATACTATTTTCAGTACCTCTCTAGATGTGTCAAACCCTCTCATTTTGGCCATTTTCTTCATGGTTCTTTTATTTGAACAGTCTTCACTCTATTTTCTTTTAATATGCTTTCTATTGTTTTAATAAAATATGCTTGACCCTAAGAAACATGCAATTCAATATTAAATTTTAAAAGTAACTTACTACATTCCTTTCATAATTAAATTCATATTTGATTTCTCCATTTTGTACATTAACATTCTTTATTCTTTTATTTATTTTTTTTTTTGAGTTATAGTTCACTTGTTGCTTGTTTTCTTTTTTAGATCCTCAAATATCTGTTTGTGGTTGCTTCTTTATATTTTCAAAGCTTTGCATGTACTCATTTTATATTTAAAGTCTGTTCACCTTTTGCATTTCATCCATGAAAGTAGATTCATCTCAAAGATTTTTATATCACTTATTAGCATTTTTGCCAGAGTAACAATATGCACTTTTAATTTATTGAATGGAAGTATAGGCAGAGAGATTAAGGACAGGTGGGCATATACTTACTCACATTTATGTCTTTCTCCTCTGTGTTGGTTCATTTTGGGTTATTGGAGATATTGTCATACTCTACAGTCACTACTGACTTCAGATTCATCTTTCAACCATAATGGACTTTGAACTCATTTCAATCTCCCTTCCTCTGTCTCCCAAGTGCAGGAAAACAGCTATGAATGCTCCTTCAATGTTCCCCCAGTGCGCCTTGAGTGCTCCTTTACCCATTACCCTGATTTCTGCTTACACACTGTTAAAGTTATTTTCTTCAATGCTTTGCTCTATCTGCATGGCTTCTTATAATAGCCACACATTATATGTCCTAACAAAATTATAAAATAAAATAAGAGCCTAGAAGTGAAGAATTTTTATTTAAGGAATTTGGACCAAATTACACTTCCATTTTTCAATCCTTGCCTAGGAAGCACAAGAAAGCTAGCAGCTATTCTATATTATTCTCTGCTTCCAGAAAGTTTAAGTTAACTCACTTTCTTCGTGTGATGCTGGACAGTTTGGGCTTTTGTGTTTTTATTTATTCATCTGTTTTGTTGTTAGTTTTTTTTTTTTTTTGGAGCAATGTGAATATTAAGCTCACAACACTGACATTGTCTGGATACTGCCTTTCTCAGTTTGGGCTCCTGTGATTGCTTCCCATAGACATTTCCTGCAACAATTAATATTTATGTCTTACAGTCTAGATGTGTAATGTTCATTATCAGAATATAAGTAATATGTATTGTTTGTGTCTTGGATCCCTTCTAGGTCATTGAGAGCTAGCTTCTCATGGATAAGCATAACATAAAATTATATGACTAAATTTTTGGCTTTAAACTCATCTATAAGGGTATTATTTTCATGGCTTCTCATACTTAAGGCTTTGCCATGTATTGCCATTAAATTCGGGATTCCATTTAATAATAACATGTTAGGGGTATATAATCATTCAGTCTATGACTTTACCTTATATTGGATGCTTAATGCATCTTAGTGATAAATACACACGCCAAATTTTATATTGTCTAAATTGTGTTCTGTTTTCCAAGGGTTGAATTTTGTTTTTGTTTGGCAGTTAAGTGTCATGTGTGTCAGCAACCTACTTCCCAGGGTAGATTATATATACATAAACTCTGTGTGTTGTTCTACAGTAATTATTATTCTAGAGATAGTTTTCCTGTCTTCTTTGATAACCTGGATATTCACTGAGCCATTTCACTCCGGTTGGTCAACACTCAAAAGACTCTCAGTTTTGTGAGAGCTCTGAGAATTATTTTAAGCTTCATGCCAGGATACTTTTCACCAAGTTCACAGAATTATTTCCCATATTCTCTATCCATTTGTATTCAGTACAGACTCAAAGGACCTCTTGTCTTCAGATTCAAGGGACCAACAGCTTTGTCTTTCCCA
The DNA here is from genome assembly GCF_963924665.1 of Micromys minutus. Lineage (NCBI taxonomy): Eukaryota > Metazoa > Chordata > Mammalia > Rodentia > Muridae > Micromys > Micromys minutus. The sequence goes on from NC_137959.1 coordinate 23,248,493, forward strand.
GTAGTGAGTGTTGAGAATTTGTCTGAGCCAATTTTAACTTGGATAAGCCTACCAGGATTCTGAGTGTTTCGGAGGTTCCTTGTCAAGGTCCCAATTTTGGAAAGTTTCCTCAGATAAAAATTGGAGAGATTTTAAGATTCATTTCAATTATTTTTTATTTCAAGGACACTACAATTCTAGGTAGGATAGCTGACCAAACTGAGTTCTTATATGTTGCTTAGTTTTTTTGGATGGTTACTTGAAAGAACTGAATCAGTTATCACATCACAGGAGAAGTGCAGACTTTAGGCTGCAATAATTAAGAAACTATAATATATGTGTCAGTAACACAATAGTCATTTAGAGAACAACAGTTTTTTTTTTATAAGAGATAAGATCAAAGAGGATGATTATTGTGGTAATTAAGAATGCTTTAATTGGCTCAAAGCCACTGCATCTTCATTGTACTACAACTTTTTATGAAACTTGAAAAAATTGTGTTAGTCAATATTTGCCTTTCAGGTTCTGCTTAGTTAAATTAGTTCAGTGTCTGTCAAGTGAAAGAGAAGGCCAAGAGGTGTATAGAGGAAGTCAGCTCAGCTATCTCTGAGAACAGAACTCTGGAATCAAGATAAATGTGAGTAAACCTATTCTCTCTCCCTCTTCCTACTGCTGATCACTCCTTCTCAGTATTTTTTTCTTCCAATCACCCCCATTCTGACATCACTTCCTCCTCCTTTTTTCTTTTTCTTCATGTCTATCATCCATTCTTTTATACCCACATACTCATTTCCCTCCACATATATATATATATATATATATATATATATATATATATATATATATATATAAAGAGAGAGAGAGAGAGAGAGAGAGAGAGAGAGAGAGAGAGAGAGAGAGAGAGAGAGAGAGACCAGAGGTATATGTGTATATAACTCTTTGCCTACTACTAGGAAAACCTAGAACAACTCATTAAATAATATAGGTATGTAGTCATGGTAAGCCTTGTGGTCAAATAAATTCCAGGATGTTTGACACACATATACCAAGGGACCTTGTACTTTCCCATAGATCTTAATGTATTTTCTGAAATCTTCATGTTCTTTCCTACTTAGTGTGGTTTGTTGATCTCTTAGGTAAGACTCAGGAGAGTGAGTGGAAACACAGTAGGAGATGGCAGAGGGAAAAGCCATATTTGCCTGAAGAAGAAACAGTCCACTTCAGATCACTTTTGGTGATGTTTAGGTCAGAGTTGGAATATGTGTTTACCTCAGAAATAACTAGATCATTTTTTGGCCTGAGTGGATGATGCATCACTTCCAAAGAATTTCAGGTAGCTCTCATAACCCAATTAGCTCCTTTGATGAACTCCACATGTATGTACTAGGATAGGTCAGAAGAATATGCCTCCTGTAATTTGGGAGGGGAGTACATCTTGTAAAATTGTAAGCTACAAATATTTGATTCTATATGAGTACACTGTAGCTGTTTTCAGACACACCAGAAGAGGGCATCAAATCTCATTACAGATGGTTGTGAGCCACCATGTGGTTGCTGGGAATTGAACTCATAACCTCTAGAAAAGCAGTCAGTGCTCTTAACTGCTGAGCCATCTCTCCAGCCCCACAAATATTTGATTCTTAAGCTGATGCTTTTCATCAATATATTTAAGTGGATTATAGATAAAGGATTCATGGGCCTGTAGTAACTTTAATGATAATTTATTACAATGTATTTTTCAGGTGCCTTTTGAAAGTGATAATTTGCATTTTCCTTTTAGTAGTTTGTGCAGAGATATGCTAATGATCCAGAAAGCCAAAGCCTGTGTCATGACCCGTCTTAGAGGTCCATTGGGTAACTTGAAGGGATCTAAAAAGGGTCATCTTGTCTATTAAGTAATAATTTGAGAAGAAAAAGCATGTTCCTTGAAGTGCAGAGAGGTAGTTTCTTCTTGGCCGCTTAGAGACTTGTACTGGGTCAGCATTAAGTGACAGACAAAGGAAAGATCATGTGCATTCCAGAATGATAAATAATTATGCCAAAGTCAGCTCTTCACAGGTTGGCTGCTCTTTGTTGTTGGTCAGAATTTCCCAAGTGAGAAAAGCATAGGGAAGAGGGCAAGGGAGTAAAGAAATGGCTTCAGTTACCAGGTCTGAGGAAAGCAGTGAACAGCACATCCATGTAATATTTAACAGGATTTCTCTTCCTAGGAGCTGGAGTTGCATCATTAGAGTGCACATAAGCAGCTGAGTTACAGGTTCCCAAATAAATAAGAAGGGATGCAAGCATGGAGTTGACTTACTGAAAGGCGAATAAATGCACAGGCCCAATTTGCAACAAGAACTCATGTAGTTTCCCAGGGACCTTTTAGTAGAATTGTTTCCTCTGGTGGACGTGGTAAAGTATGTCCAAGTCACCCACTGACAGCCAAAGCACTCTTTCCTCAGCAGTTTACTGTGGAGGCTACAAACGGCTCATAGCTGAGTTTTGTGGCAAGAATTAACCTCAGTAATTCCCAAGTATGTACAACATATCTGATAAAAAGCATCATCCAGATACTAGTCAGTATAAAAGTAGACATATCTGTCTTTTATCCTTTAGTGTGAACTAGTTGTTAATGCCCAACCTAATTAGAGAGTCTCTTTAACCCAGCTGAATTTATTTGTTTTTATTTATTTATTTATTTATTTATTTATTTATTTAATTTATTTATTTATTATTTTTACTTGTTTACATCTAGCTCCCTGCTCCCTCCCATCTGAAGCCTTGTGTGGTTTCAGTAGGAAGCACCTAGCCTTGCAGAGACTTGACATGCCATCATGGTGGTGGTGTCAGCTGCTCAGAGGAGAAAGAAGCGGAATGGGCAAAGGGTCATGGGCAGGAATGACAAGGCAGCCGAGCTAGAAGAATATATCTCATGTACAGACAACAGCTTTCGAGATAGTTCTTCTGGACCCACATGAAGAGCAAGCTGTTGAACTGCTACATATTAGTGGGCAGGCCTAGGTCCAACCTGTGTATGTTATTTGGTTGGTGGTTTAGAATCTGAGAGTCCCAGAAATTCAGGTTAGATGATGCTGTTGGTCTTTCTGTGGATTTCCCATTCCCTATGATGACACATTGCTCACTTTCTCTTGGAGTGATTCTGCTCTTTCATTGATGTTTCCCCAAACATCCCATTAAAACTAATGCAGGCAAATATATTTCTTAGAGAGCCTATTCTTTAAAAAAGAGAAATGACTTAGGTAACTCACTTTTTAGAATTCTCAATCATTTGGCCATGATTAGATTGAGGGTATTCTTGGATAGTAGAACTTTCAATAGTTAATGACTTACTGTGTTTGAGTGTATGATTGTGTTTGTGTACATGTTTGTATGTGTGTGTATGTGTGTGTGTGGATGCACCTCTCTTTGTGCATGCCTGTGTGTGTGTGTGTGTGTGTGTGTGTGTGTGTGTGTGCACCTATGTGTGTGCTTTGTGGGATATTCTCCAAGGAAGCCATTCTATTAGTATACAAACTGCTATTTTTGTGCATCTACAGTAACCACCCTCTGCCTATGGTGACATACTATATTTCATCAAATATATACAGATATACACACAGTGTATGAAAGCAAAATTTGGGTTATAGATTTTTCCTCCAGAATCTTGTTTTTGCATCTATGAGTGAAATGATTTGAAAGACCCCCATCCTGAAGTAAATAATTTCTGAAAAGAGGAAATCATTTCCAGTGAAATTATTTGTCTGGCGTAAGAGCTAAAAAGGAACACTCACAAGTTGTCACCAAGGCTGGAATGGACTTTGAATCAGGTGCTTTGAGTTATGCATGATCCTGTAATAACTCAAGTAAACTCAATGATTTACCGATCTGTATTTGGGTGGAATCATATCTTTTGTCTGCTATCAGTGCCTGCCACTGCCTCATTGCAAATCAAGCAAATGCCTTGCAAAAGCTCTAGGTGTGACAGTAGCTCTGATTTCCATCAAAGTCTTGTACTCCTGCTCCTTTATCAGGCATTGTTTTAGGCTAACACAAAGGGAAGACTTTGTCTTTGAAAGAAACAGAGACTTTTCAAGCTAGATACATCTAGGAGAGTTCAGCGAGCAGTAGCCCTCAAGTATTCATCATTATATGAAAAGAAATATGAGGGAGGAATGAGAACCAGAAAGAGGGAGGGAAGAAATAGAGAGGAGAATACATATGGAGATAGTGAGATGGACAGAGACAGTGACAGAGAGACAGAAATACAAAGAGGCACAGAGGCAGAAACAGATTGATTTTCTGTGCCTGTGTGTTTGCTCTGGTCTTTCCTTTTTAGAAAGCCACCAGGATTCAATCATGGGAGCTCCACCTTAATGACTTTATCTAATGTTAATTACCTCCCAAAGGCCCCATGTCTAAACACTATAATCAGATTAAGTTTCTAGCCTCTTAATTCGTTACAACTGGGACTAAATTTCAGCACAGGGAGCTTTAGGGAAGACAAACTACATCTAACCCATAGCCAAGGCCAATATGACCTTCCTCTCCTGTACTTTCTAACCCCTCTGCAATTAATCTAATTGAGGTGACAAATTCTAAATAAAAAAAGAGTATCATTATTTGGATCACGTTTGGAAACAGTTTTCAATCAATCTTTGCACAAGTCTCCACTCTTGCACCCCATGCAGTGTTGCCTATGAAGGGACTAGATTCACAGATGGTACAAGTCTAACATGGCAAAGCCTCTGACAGCCTGGGTCCCCAGACAAGGTTCTCAGCAGAGACCCATGATAGCTTGCATGCAACATTTGGAAGTAGAGAGAAATAGATTCTATTGCTGTGTGCAAATGAGAATTGCAAGTTGTTAGTAACACAGTATAGCCTCTCTAGCTTATTAATTATAGAGTGTTATGAAATGGATAGAAATGATCATGGACAAAGGATACTGTGCAAAACAAGCTTAAAACTGTGTCCCGGTAAGACCTGGAGAGTTTGAAACAATCTTTTTGAAACTGTGGGAGTAAGATACACTTGCAAAACAAAACAAAAATAAACAAAGACATGAAGTTGTGTAACACAGGAATATATCTACAGAGCAGTCCTGCACATAAAATCACCATAACATGTAAAATATTGACCGAATCCTGCTCTGTGCTTTATCGATCCATTGTCCCATTCTGCTCATTTCTACACAGAAGTACTATTTATATTTGCACCTGTCCTTAATTCCCAGTTACTTCATATTCTATCAAATTCCCCAAGCCTGCTGCTTAAAGGGGTTTTGATATGCTCTTCTGAAATGTCATGGAGACAGAGGTCCAAATCCACCCTCCCAAATGCAGAGCAAGTGATGATTGTCATGGCTTAAAGAAAAATCACATTATGTAAAACACTTTACAGCTATTCCTGAATGAATCATGCAGTTCCAAAACAAGGGATATATGCAGAACTCTTATGCGTGAGTAAAAAATGAAGAACAGTGTAAGAAGTACCCTGTACAGACACCATCATTGATGATGCAGAACTGAAGTTGTGAGGCTCGAGTCACCATCAGCAGTATAAATTTTCAAGGACTTTAAAAATCCTTTTAACTTCTGTCATGGTTCAAATCATTGGCAGGGTCAGAATTTGACTTTGAGCTTCAGATTTGGAAAATCAAGGAATTCAAAGAGAATGTATGCCAGCATCCCCCAGCCTCCTGTGACTTTCCCTGAAGACTATAAATGGATCCTGCTTTTGAAAGCAAGCCCAGATTTCCTTAAAACATGTTCCAGACTCTTGAAATTCGCCAAGGGTATATTTCAAATGAAAGCTGCGCTTTTCTCTGCACTCTCTCCTTGGAGCATCCTCTGTGAAAGCCTTCCAATTCCCTTGTATGAGTTACAGCCACTCTTGCTGGGTTCATGACTTGTCCATCATTACACATTTCAACCAGACTCCCCAGATGAATTACAGTTTGACATTCCATTGGCCATATGTCAAAAGTGAGCTATTCGGGGTCAACTTCCTTAAAAAGATCTGCCAACTGGTCTACTGGCCTCCTTAACACAAGTGGAATTACAGGAATCTAAACACGAGAAGGAGGTCAGAGTCCTGGGCACCATACCTCTAGGGCACTGTTTTTCATGCCATTTAGCAAATAAGTGGCTTTTTCTAAAAGTCTTTCACACCTTCCTTTATAAAAGGACATATCAGAGGAGCATGTATGGTCTGATTGTATTGTCTGCTTCATTCTTTGTATTCAAGAGGCAATTATTAAAATAATTTCTAAATATTACTCTTTTTTCCTTGTATTGTAAGGTTTTATTCATGTCATTGGTGAAATAATACTGTCTTATATTGGATACATTTATCTGCTCCTCTCTTAATGCTACAGAATGAAGTACAATTGCATCAACAGTTTTTGGTATTACAAATATTTTACATCCATTGTTGTCTTACATGGGGTTTGCCTTCACCAAGAAATGTTCACTGATATTTCCTAATGCTTGATATGAATATGCTTGTTCCCTGAGAGGTTCTATCAGCCCCTGTCTAGTACGGATGCCGATACTCACAGTGAAGCGTAGGACTGAGCCCAGGGACTCCAAGGAAAGAGCTATGGGGAAGGACTGAAAAAGCAGACAGGGATTGCAACCCCCTAAGAAGAATAATGTCAACTAACTCAGCAACCCAGAGCTCTTAGGGACTAATTCACCAACTAGAACGTATACATGGCAGGATCCAGGATTCCAGATATATAAGTAGCAGACAATGGCCTTGATGGGCCAGTATATAGGGATGCTAGAAGAGTGAGGAGGGAATTGGTGGAGGAACATCCACATAAAGACAAAGAGGAGGGAGGAGAGAGGGCATTTGATGGGGGATTGGTATAGGGGTAACCAGGAAGGAAGGTATCATGTGAAATGTAAACAACTAATTAAAAAAAAAAAAAGAAAGGCTCTTCATCCACATCTGGCTCGTGTCACACAGATACAGTTCTTTTACTAAATCTATGTAAAGATTAATTATCTCAACCTGTCAAGATCTTATCCTTGTCAAGTCATATATTCACTAGACATTCTATTTCTACTAATTAAAAATTCAGTTCTTATTCATTCATCATAAGGTGGAGTAGAAAGACAATGAAAACAGCATGACTTACTTTATCAGTGGAGAAGAGCTGCCAGTACCAGTGTACTAATAAGCATCATTTAGCTACTTCGCTATGTATTTATTAAAATGCTGCTTTTAATACTTCTTTTCTGCTAACCTCTAAGATCATGTATCATATCCCCTTTCCTTCAAAATAACCCCACAGAAGTGCTGTTGCTCTATTTTAGACAAGAACATGAAGCTCTGGGAAGTAAAATCATAATTAACAAGATAATGCCCATTAAAGAACTTAGTAGTGTATTTCCTCAGATCCTACTTTTCCTGTTTCTAAGTCACATACTCAAGACATGTAAATGCCTTTAGTCAGTACCAGTTCAAGTGTGTGATAACTGTGTTCAGTCTCATCCCACCTTCCTCGTTTTTGTGTACATGTTACTTTAAAAAATAATAATACCCTATACTGCTTTCAATGACATCATCGAGTGTTTTTTCTCTATCTTTGTAGTAAGAATAAAGTCTATTGTTCACTGCCCCCCCAAAAAAGGAAAAAAGATCCAGGGGCAAAACATGGTCTGATGATAGTGTCCTTAAACACTGCTCATTATCAGCACCAATATATTTTTATTTAATTTACATATTTTTAAAAATTTTTGAGGCTATAATTATAATACTCCCCCTTCCTTTTTCTTCATTTATATCCAGAAACCTTTTTATGCTCTAATTCAAATTTCTGGCCTCTTCATTCACAAAGTATAATTACATATATGCAATTGCATATATATATATATATATATATATATATATATATATATATATATATATATATATATCTAATGTTACATGTGTACTGGAATGGGGGTTCTTTTAAAAGCAAGAGAGAGGCAAATACAGAAAAAAGATAGAAAGATGGTAAAGGAGAATACCTTTATGAAATGAAAGGTGACGGGAGTTACTACAGAATCTAATAGCTTCAGTCCAGGAGGTGAAGGTGTGGCTTAAGTTTCACAAAAATATTAACCACTGAGACCTACAGAGTAGCTGTTATGGCTATGGGAAAGAGCTCTAAATACATGAGTTCAAAGTGTATAACTCATTAAATATGCAAAATAGGATTCAATATGAATTATGAGAGGCATCTAAAGAAGCAAAGGCAGCTACACTATGAACCAGTTTGTCCAAAAAGATACAAAGGCAGGAAGATTCCTGATTTCTAGGTCAGCCTAAGACAGATTGAGGTACCAGGTGTGGTACAAATGGCAATTTCAGTGCAGGGTCCTACCCCCTTGCTTATCCTTTGTACTTAACAAAGGCAGACAGATCTCTGATTCTTTTTTTTTTTTTTTGTAGTATTAAGAAAAATAATGTATGCTTGCTGTCTCTTATGTATTCAGCTGGATATGTAGCAGAAGATGGCCTTGTTGGACATCAATGGCAGGAGAAGCCCTTGGTCCTAACAAGGCTCTATGTCCCAGTATAGGAAAATGTCAGGACAGGGAGGCAGAAAGGGGTGGGTGTGTGGATGGGAGAGCACCCTCATTGATGCAGGAGAAAAAGATATAGGTCAGGGATTTATGGAGGGGGAAAATGGGAAAGTTATAACATTTAAAATGTAAATAAAATATATCCATTAAAAAAAAAGAGAATCAGAGAAAATGACAGGATGATATTTAAAATAAATGACTAGACCTGAGTTCTGCAGATGAGTTATCCAGAGGATTTTTGAAATGAAAAGAGAGAACTTGGAGAAGTGACAGACACAGAACCATTCACACACAGAGACAAAGAGACAAACTCACAGACACACTCACATATACACTGACCCATACACTCACAAGCAAGAAGAACATGGAGAGACAGAGAGAGAGAGTGTGTGTGTGTGTGTGTGTGTGAGAGAGAGAGAGGGAGAGAGAGAGAGAGAGAGGAGAGACAGACAGACACACAGAGAGAGAGACAGAGTGAGAGAGAGGAGAGACAGACAGACAAAGAGACAGACAGAGAGAGACAGAAGACAGAGAGATAGAGACACAGAGAGAGAGACAGATTAGAATAGCAAGCAGAATATAGACAGAGAGACCTCCACAGAGAAAGCAGAAGATAGAGAGAAGCAGACCGGAAAAACTATATCAAGTAGAGTGCAAGTCCTAGGCTTGGATCGAAGATCTGACTTCTAATCATTCTTTAAGAAGCACCCAGACACCTCTTCTCTCATAAACCCTCTCCATGCCAAGACTGGTTTTTGGTATCTGGTTATGTCTTTTATTCCTAAGAGCTGTTCTATTTACCAGTCTAGTGAAATTCACTCAGCACAACTTCATATACCCACTAATTAATAGGTTTATACTCTATGACTTATTTAAACTTTGCATTTGAAAGATGTCAGGGTAGGAAATTTCTTAAATTATGCTAGTGCCTTAGGCACATTGAATTCTGCACATTGGATGTCTATATTTACATTCAACAAATAAAGGGGACATTGTTAAAGAAGGAAAAGTTAAGAATTTCTTCTAAGTTTTACACAGATAAAGATAAAATGCTGTTTGTAACACCACACAACACACACACCCACCCACACACACACACATACACACACATGTATATATTCACACTGGTATGAATTCCATGATGAGTTTCCTTGTTACATATCTGAACTTTCCCTCTGCTATACTCTTATTACCTGTTGTTTCTCTAGGCAAGCTTGCTTTTGCTTTCACTCTTAAACCATTTTTATTCTTTTAAGATTCAGAGAAAGTATTACTGACATATAGTAGCTACTCCTCAGAGATAATATGATGGTGCTACATATTTTCTTTGTGTGTGCGTGTGTGTGTGTGTGCAGCAGAACCTTATTGATGGTATTCAAGAGAGTAGGAAGGGCACCCTAGGCCCCTCCTATAATTATGGGGTCTGAAATGGAAATTTAGAGAGAGATGCTCAGTACTGAGGACCAATTTGGGATTGGACTCCTCAGCAACTGAGACCCTGTTTCTTTTTCTCAGTGTCCTTGCTGGGAAGTGGGTAGTCCAGGATTTCTTACTCTTTAGAGGCCATGTAGGCTATGAGGTCTAGCACCCTGTTGCTATAGCCATATTCATGGTCATACCAGGAAATGAGCTTAACAAAGTTGTCTTTGAGAGCAATGCCAGCTCTGACATCAAAGGAGGAAGAATAGAAAGTGCTGTTGAAGTCACAGGAGAAAATCTATTCCTTAGTGTAGCCCAGGGTGGCCTTTAGTGGACCCCCATCTGCTTGCTTTACCACCTTCTTGATGTCACCATACTTGGCAGGCTTCTCCAGGCAGTATGTCTGATCTACAACAGATACATTGGTGTAGGAACATGGAAGGCCATGCCAGTGAGGTTCCTATTCAGCTCTGGGATGGCCTTGCTCACAGCACCAGTGGATGTAGAGATGATGTTCTGGGCTTCCCCATGGCCATCACAACACAACTTTCCAGAGAGGCCATCCACAGTATTCTGAGTGGCAGTGATGGCATGGACGGTAGTTATGAGCCCTAACATGATGCCAAAGATGTTATGGATGACCTTAACCAAGGGTCTAAGCAGTTGGTGGTCCAGGATGCATTGCTGACAATCTTGAGTGAGTTGTTAAATTTCTCATGGTTCACACCCATCACAAACATGGGGGCATCGGCCAAAGGTGCAGAGATAATGACCCTATTGGCCCCACATTTCAAGTGGGTACCTGATTTTCCCATGGTGGTGAAGACACCAGTACACTCCACAACATACTCAGCACCAGCAACACCCCATTTGATGTTAGCAGCATCTTGCTCCTGGGAGATGATGATGGGCTTCCTGTTGATGACAAGCTTCCTATTCTCAGCCTTGACTGTGCCGTTGAATTTGCCATGGGTAGCTTCATACTGGAATATGTAGACCATGTAGTTGAGGTCAATAAAGGGGTCACTGATGGCAACAATCTCCACTTGCAAGAACCTGAACAGAAGGCAGACCTGGTAACCAGCCATGCAATAAGGCCAAATCTATTCACACTGACCTTCATCATCTTGTCTAAGGGATGAGGCTTGAACTTCAGGAGAAGATGTGGCTGTCTCTAGAACTGGAAGGAGCAGCCAGACATATTTTCATATTTTTATTATTCTCATCATTTTGGAATATGTTTTTAGAATATATATATATATATATATATATATATATATATATATATATATATGATAGAAATAATATATAAATAAAATGTAGATAGAGGTAGAGATAGATATATAACATATCTTAATCATACTTCCCCTAATCCTTTTTACAACATCCCCATGAGACCCACTAATATCTCACTCTGAACTTTATGTCTTTTTATACACACACACACACACACACACACAGAGAGAGAGAGAGAGAGAGAGAGACACACATACCACAGAGGTATGTATATTTCAGTGATCTAAATTGTACTGTGCATATTTGCATATAGATATGGTGAAATACACTGAGACAGGCACTTCCCAGGACCGTATATTTAAAGAGAAATAGTTTCTCCTTTCTGCCATGTTCTTCATTCCCCAGTAGCGAGGAGACCATCACATGCCAATATCACCTTACTTAGAGCAGAGTGCAGAGATCCATCATTTAGGATTCAGTTCTTGCCTCACACTAAGTGGGTTCTGAGAATTGAACTCATATCACCAAGCTTGGTAATGTTAGAGTCCTTGAATCACTAAAGAATGATACCTTTAACTCAAATACTATGTAAACCCAGAGTGTTTTATTCTGCAGAAGTCTAGCATGCTGAGATCTCCCATTACCAAGATAAAGAGGCCCTGAAGTGAACTCACAGGCCCATTGTAAAACACATTGAAGGAATTCCTGTGAGACTGACTTCCATCATAATCTAGTGGGTCCGTCTATGCAGAAAATTCCAAAATCATTACTGGGGTCTGGGCCTGGAAACCATATCTGTAGAAGGATTGCTGAGGAAGCATAGAAACTCCTGCTGTCCCACTGTCCTTTCCTCGGGCCAGGTGATTACTGGGCAGCACTGGCTTCCTGAAGTCTGTGGGGTTTTTGTTTGTTTGTATGTTTTGTTTTGTTTTGTTTTTACAATAACTGAGTTGCCAGGGCTTTCCTGGACTTGACCCACTCTTGAAAAACAGAGACTTAGGTTTAGTCTCCGAAACTGTCAATTTGAAGCCTGTTAAGCAATCATCGTAACTCATCCCTCTCAGCAACAAGTGTATTTACCTAATGAACCATAGTCTCAGCCTGCTTACATTCTCGTTTCTGGACCAGCCAACCTGGAAAAGATTTACTTAGCTCAAGGGTATGCAGGTTTAGGATCCCTGGCATTATTTAGTACAGTTTCCTCAGTAATATCCAACCAGTCAGTGGTCCAAAGGGTACTTTGCCCTTTTTGTCTTCTTCCTGCTCCCAGCTCTATCTAGATTTCCTGTATGGTCACTTCTATCTGTGGGATATAAGATATCAAGTTTCTGAATTTCAGAGCATAACTTTATTTCTGTAGACACCCAGATAAGCATCAGCATTTCCCCTCTATAGAGATTTTGAAGTCCAGAGCTGAAGAGAACTCAAGTCATTCAAGGTATTACCGAGAGAGCAGGAAGCCTGAACAAAGCATAGAAGGCTCTAACTAAAGGTTGGAAAGCTCGCACGCCCAGAACTCGGGCTAGGGAAGAGATGGCTGAGAAAGCACTTGCATTTTCCTAAAGCTGTTCCATAGAGTGTCCTCTGTATTTCGTCTGTCTGCTCATGTCCCCCCTGGTGAGTTCAGCAAGCCTGAAAAATTACAATTGGCTCAATTTGACCAGCTCAGCAGTGCATGAGTATCAGGGGGATTTTTTCCCCCATTTTATTTGACTTGCAGGAAACCAACTTCAATGAGATTTTATAGTCTATTGAAGCCTGGGGATTTTCCATCCATACCTTTACTTTATAAAACCATGATAAAGGGCTGAAACAAAAAGTGATGGATTCCAACAAAATTAGACTTCCTCATTTATTGCAGCCTGGTGGAAATTGATGGGCAATTTTCACATGAAATCATTTAAGTCTGATTAGTAAGTATATGTGACTATAGTTTTATTCTGATCACACAGCATTTGTCAAATGCAGAAATGACTTGATTGATTCTTGAATGAGTTGTACATCAAATCACACATTCAGGTGAGGTTGTGAGGGGTAGGTAGATATGCATGTGCTAACACACATTCCAAATATATTTCATGTTCATTAATTATTATTTACTGTGTTGTATATTGTGATAATTAATCTTCCCAGTAGAAATATGTTATAAACTTTAGATATTACTCATTTTTCTCTGTAATTTTAAATTTATCATCTGAACCCAGATCTACCAAAAAGCTAACATTTGAGAGAAACAAACATTTAATAGAAAATAGAGCTATTGAGGCTTAGAAAGTACAAAGAACTGATCATTTTAAGGACTTCAAGTATTGGCCATCAGAACTCACCCCACTTTTCAAAAAGGGGAAAAAATTGAAAACGTTACAGAATCTTTCCTTGAAGGAGAGTCTTTCTCATCATATTTTGGCTGGAAATATTAAGATTTGATGTTAAAAACAAATTATTATCTCCCAATGAAACTTATACTCATAAGAAGAAAGGATATTGTCAGTTACCTTTGTTTGTAAACTTGTATTGGCTAAAGAAAGAGAGCTAAACAATACCCCGAGGTTATTAGTGAGGGGATTAGTTAAAACAAATGCGACCTTATGCTTATTGCAAGGATTTCCTGGCTGCACTACCTTTTTCAAGGTCACATTGGGGGGATAAAGAAGTATATATGGCTCAGAAGATAATGGTTTGTGTTTCCCAGGGCAATATCTCTAAGATTCTAACTTCATACATCTGGAGATGTCAAAACTAAAGAGATATGTAGAAAATCACATATTTCTATAGTACTCTTTCCCGGACTAAAAAAATGATATCTGTGGTGATTGAAAGTAGTCCAGAGCCCCAGGAATGAATGTACTTTTCATGATCTCAGAACTACTTAATTAGTATTGTACTTTGAAATTAAGATAAAAGTACAAATAGTGAGCAGAGAGAAAATGTTTGAAGACCAGCAATAAATTCCACTTATTTATAAATAAGGTGTGTGTCTTTTATCGAAAATCTCTTTATTCCTGACTTTAGGATATCTTCAAAATAAATGTGTATGTTCAGTTCTGGTTATAAAAGTACAGCGCTCTTCATACGGTAGAGTCAAAGAATAGTCCAATTCTAATTTTTTTATGTAAGTCTCTTTTAACAAAACAAGCACACTTTGAAAGCTTGTAAGTAGGCACCCATATCTCATAAAGATAGATTAATTATCCACAGCAAGAGAGCTAAAAGGAAAAACAAAACAAACAAACAAAAATCCCAACTTTTGTAAAAACCACTCTTGAATGCCATTACTTTTTTTTTCTTACTTTTAAACTACTTTTACAATTTTAATATGTGATGCCCAGGGTAGATTCACTATATATCGACTGTATGTATATATTGCACTTCTTTTATTTTAGTACTGGTGTTGCATATCAAAGGTATTCTGTAGTGGTTATTCCTGGGTTCAACTTGACTATATCTGGAATGAGCCACAATCCAGAATTGGAAGGCTCACCTGTGGTCCTGGTCTTGAGGCTGGGTGATAGAAGTTTCTGACTTGGATCTTGGCATAGAGATTCTGAGGCATACTGACTATGAATCCCAGGACACTAAGGCAAGGAGATCTCCTAGTTCAAGGTCATCTGAGACAAAGAGAGTCCTAGATTCAATTGATATGGTTCAAACCTTTAATCTGGGACACACCTTCTGTGGGAGACATACTTAAGGATATTGGAGAAAGGAAGGTTCTCTCTATTCACCTACCTGCCTTGAGGGATTGAGCAACTGCTAGATCCTTGGACTTACATTCAAAGCTGTTGCTGATGACTGTTGGGGAGTTAAACTACAGACACTAAGTCCTCAACACATTAACTTACTATATAGAAAGTACACATAAGTTCTGTGACTCTACAGAACTCTGACTAATACAGAAGTTCGTACTGTGTATGGGATATTGCTATGAATGAACACCATGACATAGGCAAGTCTTATAAATGACAACCTTTAATTGGGGCTGGGTTATAATTTCAGAGATTCTGTCCATTATCATAAAGGTGAGAGCCGGATATGCACACATGCTGCAAGAGAAGCTGAGATTTCGATATCTGGAAGCCAGGAACAGACTGAGCATCCTCAGGCAGTTAGGAGACATGTCTCCAAGCCCACCTCCAAAGTGACACACTTCTTTCAACAAGGCCACACCATCTAATAGTGCCACTTCCTGGGCCAAGCAAATTCCTTTTATTTTCTCATCTCATACCTTTCTATTAAAGTCAAACCTTTGTGACTTACAGGGAAAGAGCAAGTGAGCAATCATCTCTGAACAAGGGAAAATACTTCTGTACATTCCCATGCTTTTTTTAGGTAGACTGGAAAAGTGTACAGCGTGAAAGTTCACAAGTTGTCTGAACAAAGTGAGGTAAATGACACTAGAATACTCTTCCAGAAACACACCTGTCTCAGGTCCCTGTCTCAGTTCCTTGTCTCAGTTTATTTGTACTAGTAGTGACAGTGTTTGGGAATTGCCCCCTATAATTAGTATAAACTACACATGGCACTATGCAAAGTTTTGCCTAAATATTTCCTCTTCCTGGGGATATTAATTAAGGAAACATGAGTGTTCTTAGTTCACCCTGAAAGTTTGCCTTGACCCCATGAAGAATATGGACAAATGGTTCAGTTTGAAAGCCATACGCATTTGAAGAAATATATACATACATATATATATATATATATACATATATATATGTATATATATATACACACACACACATGTTTATGTGTATGTGTATGTGTATATATATGTATACATATATATCAACAAAAATTTGGCCCATGATATAAAAGAATTGACATTATTTCTGAGTCCAACCTAACCTACCTTCATGAGTAAAACCAGGTGCTTGGATGTGTTGTTTTATTATGTCTGAAAACACCTGGTGGATATTTTTTTTACTTTAATACACAACTATTAAGTTATAAGTTTGCATTACAACTGAACTCTGATGTGGCTCTACCAGCTGATCGATCCTAAATTAATCTATGGTGTTATGAAAAAGAGGCTCAATAGATGCATTTATTTATTTATGCTCGAAATCTATGTGTAAACAATTCAATGTAAGTGCAGGTGAGTGATGAATAAAACATCACTGATCAGAGTGACTCCAGCTATATTCTGGGTAGATCTTTCTGTTTTAGTTTGGTTTGGTGTTTTACTGTTGGTATTTTTTTTTCTTCTTGATGTTGTTTTCACCTGAGGTGGATAAATATATATTATGCATGGGGAAATGAGCAGCATGATTTTAAATACCTGGAACAGGTGACAAAGTTGTTCAGCTGCTTTCAATTATTATCCTTCTGCTGAAAAAAAGAGAAAAAAAAAGAAAAAGGAAAACATAAAAATAGCTTTCATTCCTGGGTCCTGAAGAAAAACATATCATTGACTATTTAAGGCATGACATATCTCAAAACAAGCCAGAGCCACTGGAAGAATGGCTGTGTTTAGTACCAGTTATTATGCTTGAAATAAAGTTATGCATAAAGTATTGCCAGGTATATGCAAGAGTGAGAGTTAATTTAACACATTGGGGGTTATATTTTGAATTGTATTTGGTTTAGGGAAGAGATATGTAAAATTTGAGCAAGTCAAGTATCACTGACAGCTGAAGACACTGTGGAATTAAACACGGGACTCATGGCATGTGTCTGTCACACGAGAAAGGAAAGATTTTTGCCTGCATAATTAATAGTTTGCATCTAAATATAAAACTTCTTCCTCAAATTCATGTCCTTTAAAGTCCAAATTGAGAGTCATGTAACATGAAATATTATCTAATGAGAGAAAGCTAAAAGAGGAATGATAGATGCCAATGTCCAGTGTGTTGCGCAAGTCAGAAGATTTGTTCTAGCCATAATTAATAAATAAGACTATTCTTTTTACTCTTTTGAAAAGTATCTACATAACTTAAAATGGGAATAATCAGTCTTCTGCTAAGTTTCTGTATTTATATTAACTGTTATATATTCACCAAAACATCAAGTTAATAAAAGTACAGGACCGAGTAAAGTTCTCTGGAAACAAAAGTGCAAGTGTATTAAATGTAACAGCAGATAAAACAACACTGTTTTTTAACATAATGTATCATAGCCAATGCCACATCTAGCACACATTTGTGGAATGCAGTGTAGAAAGCCTACATACAAAACCTCTCCCAGGACTCTTGTTTCAGTCTATCTGCTCATTATGCTTGTTATATGAACTTTATGTGGTGTTCAGGGCCTCAGAATTGAGCCATTACTCCTGGATTTGGAGAGATTTTTCCCTTCAGTGTTCAGCATGCTCTTATATCTGACTTTGAACATTTTAATATTTGGAACTACACCATTGTGTTCCTTAGGGATCTGATACTTTAATATTAAACTAAGAATCAGTTTGGAATACAATACAATGCTCCAGTTTTATATAAGTTAAATAAACTTTAATAAGTACACCTACTAATAAAAAAGGTTATAGTTGTGTTTCTATGAGTTTGTATTAAAAAAAAAAACATAACAGACAAATATTCCATGTTTCAGTATGTGGAGTTTATCTCAATCCAATAAAAATAACTTTATAAACATGTGAATTGTCAATGTAGACTTATGTATGTATGATGGCAAATGATTGAAGTCTCAGGAATACTGAGGCTGAGGCAGAAGGCATGTTTGAACTTTAGGCAAGCATGAACTACATGGAGTGTTCTAGATGCCCTGAGTGATAGAAAGGATCACATATAATGGGTCAGTGAGTAAGCAACTGATTCCATACCTAAGTAACTGAGTTTGATCCTGAGATCAACATGATCAAAAATTAGACTTGAGAAAGTGCTCTCCCAACCTTAATACATGTAGCAATTGTGCCCATATATACCTACGTATTTGCATTTGCAATCATAAGTGAACACACATGTAACAATAAAATTTTAAAAAGTTAAAAATAAAATACAGACACACACATATATGCATTGCAAATACAATAATGACTAAGAAGAAATGGTGGAAAAGAGAGACAGAGATGGACAACAAATGCTAGAAATAAACTAAAAACCAAAACCATCAATGTTTATGTTTGTTACTGTGGGAAGATTGTTACATTATTAACTAAAATCACTGACTAATTATGTTTGTTTGATATTCACATATAAAAAACACTAGAAATGTCCTTTAAAAATCAAAGCTGTTTTCATCAATCTTGTATTTTCCATAGAGCTAAATAGTTTAAACCATGTTCATAATATCAAAAAAATATTTCAAATATTTTCAGAAAAAAAATTGATGTGGGCAGTTTCATAAGGATCTGATATGGCAAAAATGCCAAGTGGGTAAAGATTCTTTTTTTTATTTACTTTATTTTAAAAACAAAGATAAATGTATAAATTTTCAGCATTTTTGCATAAAAGTATACAAATACATTTTTTAAGTTTGTAATTAAGAATTTGTGGGTACATATACATACACACATGTGTATGTGCAACAATAATATAGGAAATGAGGCTATTAATTTGAGGGGATAGGAGAGAAACTAGGAGGAGCTATAGGGTGGAAAGGGGGCTGGGATACAGTTCTATTTTAATTAAAATATATTCTTTTTGTTGTTGTTGTTGTTGAACGAACAGTCTGAGTTGTTTCTGGGGTGTTCAGAGATTTCTGGGGTTAGTATCCCATTATCAGTGACTGCATATTATGTCTGTTCTTTTGTGACTGGGTTATCTCACTCAGGATAATATTCTCTAGATGCAACCATTTTCTTAAGAATTTCTTTAAGTCATTGTTTCTGATGGTTGAGTAGTACTCCATTGTGTATATGTACTACAATTTTTGTATCCATTCATCTACTGAAGGACATCTGGGTTTTTTCCAGCTTCTGGCTATTATAAATAGAGCTGCTATGAACATTGTGGTGCATGTGTTTTGTTGTATGTTGTAGCTTCTCTGAGGTATATTGCCAGAAGTGTAACAACTGGGTCTGCAGGTAGTACTATGTCCATTTCCCTGAGGAACTGCCAGATTGATTTCCAGAGACGTTGTATCAGTTTACAACCCCACCAGCAGTGGAGAAGTGTTCCTCTTTTCCACATCCTCGCCATCATCAGTTGTCATCTGAGTTTAGAATCTTGGCCAATCTGACTGGTGTGAGGTGGAATCTCAGGGTTGTTTTGATTTGCATTTTCCTGATGGCTAAGAATGTTAAGCACTTCCTTAGATGTTTTGCAGCCATTCAAATTCCTCAATTGAGAACTTTTTGTTTAAGTCTGTACCCCATTTTTTAATAGGGTTGTTTAATTCTCTGGTGTCTAGCTTTTTGAGTTCTTTGTATAACTTGGATATTAGGCCTATATCTGATGTGGGGTTGGAAAAGATAATTTCCCACTCTGTTGGCTGCCATTTTGTTTTCTTGGCAGTGTCTTTTGCCTTACAGAAACTTTGAAATCTCATTAAGTCTCACTTGTTAATCTTTGACTTTAAAACTCGAGACATTGGTGTTCTATTCAGGATTTTCTCCTGTGCCTATGAGTTCTAAGGTTTTCTCTACTTTCTCATATAATTTTTACAGTGCATCTGGTTTAATGTGGAGATCTTTGATCCACTTATACTTCAGGTTTGTACAAGGAGATAAGAAAGGGTCTATTTTCATTCTTCTGCATGCTGAGTGCCAGTTGGACCAACACCATTTTTTGGATAGGCTGTCCTTTTTCCATTGAATGTTTACAGTTCCTTTGTCAAAAATCAGGTGACCATATATGTGAGGGCTCATTTCTGAGTTATCTATTCTATTCCATTGATCTATGTGCCTATTTCTGTACCAGTATCATGCAGATTTCAGCACAATTGCCTTGTAATATAGCTTGAAGTCAGGGATAGTTATTCCCGCAGACGTTTTCTTGTTGTTGAGGATATACTTCACTATTCTAGGTCTTTTGTTATTCCAGATAAAATTGCACATTGCTCTGTCTAACTCAATGAATGTTTGGAATTTTGATGGGGATTACATTGAATCTGCAGGTTGCGTTTTGCAGGATGGCCATTTTTAAAATGTTGGTCCTTCCACTCCATGAGCATGGGAGGTCTTTCCATTTTCTGAGATCTTCCTTGTTTTCCTTCTTTAGAGATTTCAAGTTCTTGTCAAACAGGTCCTTCACTTGCTTAGTTAGAGTCACACCAAAGTATTTTCTAGTTTTTGTGGCTGTTGTGAAGGGTATCTTTTCATTAATTTCTTTGTCCAGATGTTTGTCCTTTGAACATAGGAAGGCTACTTCTTTGTTTGAGTTAGTTTTATATCAAGCCATGTTGCTGTACTTGTTTAAAAGCTGTAGGAGTTCTCTGGTGGAAGTTATCGGGTTGCTTAAGTACACTATCAAGCCATCTGCAAATAGTGATGTTTTTAGTTCTTCATTTACAATTTGTATATCTTTAATTTCCTTTTTCTGTCTTATTGTTCTGACCAGGACTTCCAGTACTATGGTGAATCTGTAGGGGGAGAGTGGGCAGCCTCATCGAGTCCCTGATTTTAGTGGGATTGATTGAAGTTTCCCTCGTTAAGTTTGATGTTGGCTGTTGGTTTGCTGCATATTGCTTTTTTTATGATTAGGTATGGTCCTTGGATTCCTGTTCTTTCCAAGTCTTTTAACATGAAGTGGTATTGGATTTTTTTGAATGCTTACTCAGCATCTAGTGAGATAACCATGTGTTTTTTTGTTTTTTTTTTTTTTTTTTTTTTTTTTGTATGTTTTTATATGGTGGATTTCATAGATGGATTTCCTTATATTAAACCATCCCAGGGATGAAGCCTACTTGATCATGGTGAATGATCATTTGATGTGTCTTGGATTCAGTATGCAAAGAATCTGTTGAGTATTTTTGCATCAATGTTCATAAGTGAGATTGTTCTGAATTTCTCTATCCTTCTGGGTCTTTGTGTGGATTAGGAATGTGGGTTATTGTAGCCTTAAAAAATGAGTTAGGTAGTGTTCCATCTGACTCTATTTTGTGGAATAGCTTAAAGAGTATTGATGTTATGTCGTTAATAAATATCTGATAAAACTCTGCACTGTACCAATCTGGAACTGGGCTTTTTTTTTTTTTTTTTTTTTTTTTGGTTGGGAGGCTTTTGATGACTGCTTCTATTTCTTTAGGTGTTATAGATTATTTAGATGGTTTACCTGGTCCCGGTTTAACTTTGGGATCTTGTATCTGTCTAGGAATTCATCCATATCTTCAGATTTTCCAGCTTTGTTGAGTATAGGTTTTTCTAATAGAATCTGATGAATTCTTGAATTTCCTCAGTTTCAGTTGTTATTTCTCCACTTTTATTTCTGATTTTGTTAATTTGTATATTCCCTCTTTGCCCTCTAGTTATTCTGGCTAAGGGTTTATTAATCTTGTTAATATTCTCAAAGATCCAGCTCTTGGTTTTGTTGATTCATTGAATGGTTCTTTTTGTTTCTACTTGGTCTATTTCTGCCCTAAGTTTGATTATTTCTTGCTGTCTACTCCTATTGGGTGTATCTGCTTCCTTTTGTTCTAGAGCTTTCCACTGTGCTCTCAGGTTTCTAGTGTATGCTTTATCCAGTTTCTTATTAGAAGCACTCAGAGCTATGGGTTTTCCTCTCAGTACTGCTTTCATTTCATCCCATAGGTTTGGGTATATCGTGTTTTCGTTTTCATTGAATTCTAGAAAATCCTTAATTTCTTTCTTGATATCTTCTTTGACCCTTCTATCGTTTAATAGAACATTGTTTATTTTCCATGTGTATATGGGCTTTTTGTTGTCTTTCTTGTTATTAAAGATCAGCAGTAAACCATGGTGATCTAAAAGGATGCATGTGAGTATTTTGATCTTCTTGTATTTATTGAGGTTCATTCTCTGTCCAATTATGTGGTCAATTTTTGAGAAGGTGCTGTGAGGTGCTGAGAAGGTGTATTCTTTTTTTTTAGCATAATTTGTTCAATAGATTTCTATTAAATCCAGTTGGTTCATAGTCTCTGCTAGTTTTAGAGTGTCCTTGTTCAGTTTCTGTTTCCTTGATCTGTTCATTGGTGAGAGTGGGGTATTAAAGTCTCCCACTATTATTGTGTGGGGTAAAAATATTTTTTGAGGTTTAGTAGGGTTTCTTTTATGAATATGGGTGCTTTTGTATTTGGAGCATATATGTTAAGTTTTGAGAGTTCCTACTGACAGATTTCCCCTTTAATGAGTATAAAGTGTCCTTCCTTATCTTTTTTGATAACTTTTGATTGAAAATTTATTTTATTCAATATTAGAATGGCCACACCAGCTTGCTTCTTGGGGCCATTTGCTTGGAAGTTTTTTTCCCAACTTTTTATTCTGAGATAGTGTCTGTCTTTTTCTCTGAGACGGGTTTTCTGTTTGCAGAAAAATGCTGGCTTTTGTTTATGTATCTAGTCTGATAGGGTATATATTTTTATTCAAATTGGGGAATTGAATCCATTTATTTTAATAGATATTAAGGAATAGTGGTTGCTGTTTTCTGCTATTGTTGCTTTGGTAGTTGGAATTGTGCCTGTCTGTCTTTCTTTTTTTGTTTTTCTTACTTAGAATTTTTCTTGTTTTTACTATGAGGTGGTCTACCTTATTGTATTATGTTTTCCACCTATAATTCGTTGAAGTGCTGGGTGTGTTGTGATATACTGTGTGAATTTTGTTTTGTCTTGGAATATCTTTGTCTCTCCATCTATGGTGATTGTTAGTTTTGCTGGGTATAGCAGCTTGGGCTGTTGGGTTCCTGGTCCCTGGATCAGGCAGGGCGGGGAAGTGCTTTTTGTGCATGCTCAGCAGAGATCTCTCTGCCAACCCCTTCTCTCCAGGCCTGTATATCTGGATCTCCACCGGTCCTGGTTGTGGATGGTCTGAGCCCTGTTCTGCGCCCCAAAATGTGGGTAAAGATTCTTAATTTCACATCTAATGACCAAAGAAATCTAAGCCAATTGGATATTTGCCAGTGTCACCTGACATAATTTCCATGTTGTATAATGGTGATCTTATCATAACTTCTCTTTTGTGAACTCTACTTTAAAAAAAAAAAAAAAAAAAAAAAGGCCATGCAACTGAAATAAGCTCAAATATGTCCTATGATAAGTTTCACAGTCACTGTCTTGCTCCACAGTCTACTTTAAACCTTCTTTGGTATTTACCAAATTCCTTCTATTCTCTGTTCATATCTGTGATTGTAAATCCTCAAGAAGTCTTGTCAGGCAGCTTCTTCTACCTTGACACTATGACATGCTCAGCTATACTATTGTTCTTCACAGGAATCATTTTTTATGATGGAATAATACTTAAACAGAAAAACAAGCATGAAAGAAATGTGGAGATTTATCCCTACACCCTCTGATAGGTGTGGTTGTTTTCCATACCTTTGTTACTACAGTGGCCATACAATAGCCATAGTGGGATGTTGTCTTTTGACTAGGCTTGGTCTGACTCTGTTGTTTTGAACACATAGCAAGTTGTGAAATTGCTGAAGGTTGTAGAGTCATAATTCTCATATCCTGAAGTGTAAATGTTGCATTTATTTCTTAAGATGAAAGAATTAGCATACACAGTTGGGCTGAACCCAAAGGGTTTCTTTTTCTATTCTCTTTACTCCTACATATTTGGCCTTGAAACAACTAACCTACAGACAGTCTAATCTTCCATGTTGACTTATTCACTCTGGCTTTTCTCTGCTTCTTCTGAGTTGCTCTGCTTTTTTTCTCATAGTAACATTGGCAATATGTTCTAATCTTTGTACTCCTTCTCCTTCTCTAGGTTGATCTGTCTTTACCTATGTGTAGCATGTTCTACCTGCAACATGTCTCTTGCAATCTTTTTGTAATTATTCACTTTGTCAGCCACTTAATTAGCCATGACTTCTAAACATGGCTGTTTCCTTCCACAAACTTAACTTTTCCATCCTTGTTATGGATTAGAGTATACTGAAGGTGTGTTGTCTCAACTTCTTGGATCACTGGGCTTATAGTTTGTTGCTAAGCCCAACTACATTGTCTACAGCTTGTATGAGATATGATCTTCAGTCCTCATGCTTAAATACTATATTACATGATGAGCAACCCCTCAAAAAATGTACAATTTACTTCTTTTGTGACAAAATCTGAATTCAATGAAGTTAACATGTATTATATTTGACTCTTTTATCTCCAAAATGATCTTTCTGTTTCAGCCTCTCTACCCTCAAGCTTTCTTAATTCATTGATTTAATATAAAAATAGTAAATTGTCCTATAAAACATTTCCAACTCTAGACTATTATCACACAGGTATTATTGTCTATTTTGTTTCTCTGGTTGTTGTGTGTACTAGTAGCTGGTAATAAAATACAGAGGGCTGTGTTGATCCATGAGAATGAAATTAAATAGTTATATTCTTACAACATTCCAAACTAAATTCTAATAGGAAGAATAACCCAATAAGAAAATGGATAAATTAATTGACTACTTCTCAATTAAAGGAATACAAATGACTCACAAATGAAAACTAAAGTTCAAGATATTTAGCAGTTGAGGAAATACATGTTACCATGACAGTGAGATTCAATCAAAGTGGATACCATAACACAACTAAATCACTGAAAAAGCAAAATGCTGCCAAAAAATGCGGGATAGAAAATAAGAATTTATTGATATCCCATGAACATGTTAGTGGGTGTAGCCATTATGTAAATCTCTATGTAAGTTCTTTGAAGGCCTCAGAAAAGAAGTAGTACTTTCTTCTATATTAGTGTACTAGCTTTTTCTTTCAACCTGAGACAATGTAGACTATCTTTTAAGAAGGAACCTAAATTAAGATGTTCTACTGAATGGCCGAGAAACATCTGAGGAAGTGCTCAACATCCTTAGCCATCAGAGAAATGCAAATCAAAACAACCCTGAGATTCCGCTTCACATCAGTCAGATTGGCCAAGATCCAAAACTCAGATGACAGCAGATGCTGGCGAGGCTGCAGAGAAAGAGGAACACTTCTCCACTGTTGGTGGGGTTGCAAGCTAATACAACCACTCTGGAAATCTGTCTGGCGATACCTCAGAAAACTGGATATAGTACTACCTGAAGACCCAGCTATTCCACTTCTGGGCATATACCCCAGAGACACTTTAATACACAACAAAGATATATGCACCACAATGTTCATAGCAGCTCTATTTATAATAGCCAGAAGCTGGAAGGAACCCAGATGTCCTTCAGAAAATGAATGGATACAAAAATTGTGGTACATATACACAATGGAATACTACTCTGCCACCAGAAACAATGACTTAACCAAATTCTTAAGAAAATGGCTGCATCTAGAGAATATCATCCTGAGTGAGATAACCCACTCACAAAAGAACAGACAAAATATGCAGTCACTGATAGTGGGATGCTAACCCCAGAGGCTTGCACTCCCCCAGAAACAACTCACAGACTGTATGAAGTCCAAGAAATAAAGAAAACAAAACAAAACAAAAAATATTTACAAAACAAGAAAACTTTAACTATTTCCATGTTACATTTTGTTTTACATGTACTTTAGCTCATTGTAACTATTAAGTTTTCAAGGCATACAATCAAACCTTGAAAAAAATCAAGTACTGACTAAAAAAATATATTCATATAGTTTTATGTAAAAATTATGTTAAAATCTGAAAAAAGTACTGACAAAATTGTATAATTTTAAGCAAAAAATGTTTAAAATCTATACATTTATCTTTGTTTTGTAAAATAAAGTTGTTTTATTTAAAAAAAAAGGATGTTCTATCCTATTGGCCTCCTTTCCAGTATGTGTGTCATTTCTTGACTAATGATTGATGTGGGATAGGCCAGACCAATGAAAGTGTTGCCACAACTTGGTAGGTGGTAGTATAAGGGCTTCAATAAAGGAATTAGAAAAGAGAACAGCTTTCAAATAAGGAAGAAAAGTGAATACAGAAAAAGGGGGAGTAGGGAGTAGTAAAGTAAGAATAATTTTATCTGAAACAACATACAGAATCTATATTAATTACACATTAACTACTAATGGTACTTCTCAACTCTATTTTCTATGGATAACTCTGACTTGTTACTTACTGTTTCATCTGAGCTTCTAGTAACTCCAATTGGCAGTTCTCAGAGCCATGATTTCTTGACTCCTAACACATTATAACATTCTCTTCCTCCTCACTGTCTCTCCCTCATGGTTCTCCCCTGATCCCAAAGCTCAGGAATCGTAAACCCTGATGTTGTCTTATCTGCCCAGCTATTGTCTCTTGGCATTTTATTTACCAATCAGAAATAATTTGGGGTCAAGGTCACATAGCAACACTTGGGTCTACATGTAGACTCTTTGGAAACCAGGTCTTGAGAATCCAGTGTTAGTACTAGAAAATGAGCAGCAGCATTAGGTCAGCCCACTATAATTTACTAATTTAAAAGTGCTGTACACCCAGATCGTATGGAGTCATTTTCTCAATTAAGGCTCCCTAATTTCAAATAACTGAAGTATCTTCTTTCAAATCGGCATAAATCTATCCAGCACACCTAGTAACATCAGAAGCTAAGTTGATACAGTGTTACCAATAGGGCTGCCAAAATATGAGAGTAATAAATACCACAGCAATGGCAACCCCAACACTGGTGAGGAAAATTCCAAGATGCCTCAATTCTATACAAAATGTTACAAACTATTGAGAAAAGCTAGAAGTGGGAGAGGTTGTCTTTCCAAGGGAAGAATACATTAATTCCTTGTCCAATACAAAATGATGCACCATGAACACATACCTATAAGTAACATATTACTGATTGAATAGGTTATATTTAGGAAAATATAAATATGAATACACATATATCATATAACAATACATAATAAGGAGGTCATAAGCTTGAAGGAGAGTGGGAAGGGTAATTGGGAAGGTTTGTATTAGGAAGAAAGAAGAGAGAAATGTTAAATTATGTAATAGTCTAAAAGAAAAAATAAAAAGAAATAGAAAAAAAGAAACAAATGCTTTACAAAACAAAACAAAATCAAACATGCTGGACTGCCCACAGAAGAAGTTCATCCTAATAAGGTCTCTACTTCAATTCCTACCTCTAGGTTCTGATCTTTCTGACTTCATGCCTTGGCTTCCCTCAAAACATCCATGATATCCAGGAGACAATGGAAAGACCAAACCTAAGTATTATAGGTGTAGAAGAGAGTGAAGACTCACAACTAAAAAGCCCAGTAAATTTCTTCAACAAAATCATACAAGAAAACTTCCCTAAACTTAGGAACAAGATGACTGTGAACATACAAGCAGCCTGCAGAACTCAGAATAAATTGAATCCCAAAAGAAATTCCTCCTGATACATAAAAGTCAAAACACAGAATGTTAAAAAACAAAGAAAGAGTACTAAAAGCAGCAAGAGAAAAAGGACAAGTAACATATAAATAAAGACCAATCAGAACTACAACAGACTTCTCAACAGAGACTGTGAAACCTAGAAGATCCTAGACAGATGTCATACAGACCCTAAAAGAACACACAGGACATCCCAAGTTACTATAAACAACAAAACTCTCAAATACCATATATGGAGAGAATAAGATATTCCAGGACAAAACAAAATTTCCATAATATCTATCCACAAACCCAGCTCTACAAAGGATAATAGATGGAAAATTCCAACACAAGGAGGAAAACTACACAGGTTGGAGTAGCTCCAAAAGAAACTGGAGAGATCATATATTAGCAGCTTGACAGAGCACCCAAAAGCTCTCAAATAAAAAATAAACAAATAGATTATGAAAGAGTAGATGGAACGAGACAATAATAATCAGAGATGAATTTAACTAAGTAGAAACAAAAAGAACTATACAAAAAATCAACAAAAACAAGAGCTAGTTCTTTGAGAAAATTAACAAGATTGATAAACTCTTAGCCACAAGACTAGAAGGTCCAGAGAGAGTATCCAAATTGACAAAATCAGAAATGAAAGGACAGACGTAACAACAGAAACTGAAGAAATTCAAAAAGTGATCAGATCCTACTACAAAAGCCTATATTCAACAAAATTAGAAAATTTTGAGGAAATGGACAACTTACTAGACAGATACCACTTATAGTTAAGTCAGAATCAGGTAAAACATCTCAACAGTTCTATAATCCCTAAAGAAAAAGAAGCAGTCATCAAAACCTCCCAACCAAAAAAAAAAAAAAAAAAAAAAAAAAAAGCCCAGGACCAGAAGGGTACAAACAATACAAAATTCTACCAGACTATCACAGAAGACCTAATACCAATACTCTGCAAAATACTCTACAAAATAGAAACAGAAAGAACACTACCCAACTCAATTTCAAATTCACAATTACATTCATACCTAAACCATATAAATACCTCATAAGAAAATGACTTTAGACCAATTTTCCTCATGAACGTTGATGCAAAAATACTCAATAAAATTCTTGCAAACTGAATCCAAGAATACATCAAAATGATCATTCACCATGATCAAGTAGGTTTCATCACAGTGATGGTTCAATATATCGAAATCCAACAATATAATCTACCATATAAACAAACTCAAACAAAAAAACGCACATGATCATATAATTAGATGCTAAGAAAGCATATGACAAAATTCAATATCCCTTCATGTTAAAGTCTTATAATATTCAGGAATTAAAGGCCCATACCTAAACAGAGTAAAAGCAATATACAACAAACCAATAGAAAACATCAAACTAAATGGTGAGAAACTTAAACCAATACATCTAAAATCAGTCACTAGACAAAGCTGCCCACTTTGCCTCCACCTATTCAATATTTCAATGTACTTCTTGAAGTTCTGGCAAAAAGAATTACACAGCAAAAGAAAGTCAAAGGAATACAAATTGAAAAATATACATGAAAATATCACTATTCATGGATGATATGATAGTATACTTAAGTGACTCCAAAAATTCCATGAGAGAACTTCTACAGCTGATAAATTCAGCAAAGTGGCTGGATATAAAATAAATTCAAGCAATTCAGTAGCATTCCTCTATTCAAAAGATAAATATGCCAAGAAAAAAAAATAGGGAAATGACACCTTTCATAAGAGTCACAAAAAATATGAAATAAGTTAATGTGACCTTACCTGAGCAAGTAAAAGATTTGTGTGAAAAGAATTTTAAATCTCTGAAGAAGGAAATTGAAAATCTCATAAAGCCCCATCTGCCACCAAGAAGAGCAGAGACCCAGACACACAGGACTGGTGAGAACTGGGTGAGAACTGGTTCCCACTAGCCAGGAGGCAGAGAGATCTTAGTGGAGGATGCAGAAAGTACACACCTGCCAGGCTTGAACCAGGGACCCAGGAATCAGGCATCTGACGAACTGTTGACAGACTGTGGCTTCTGGGGTGCACAACAGGCGATTGGAGCATCTGCCACAAGGAAGAGCAGAGACCCAGAAACAGAACTGGTGAGAACAGGGTAAGAACAGGTTCTGAGTAGCCAGGCATCAGAGAGGTCACAGCAGAGCCCACAGAAAGTACTCACCTGCCTGTCATGATCCAGGGACCCAGGAACGCAGCATTGGGCACTCTCTTCCCAGCAGCAGCTTTTGGGACAATCTGCGACCAGGAACAGCAGAGATCCAGGTACACAGGCCAGGTACAAGGGAAAGGCAAGAACCAATCACTGACAAAAAGATGGCAAGAGAAAAGCAAAAGAACGTACCCCAGAAAAACCAAGACAAGCTGGCAACACTAGAACCGAGCTCTCCCATCACAACAAACAGTAGAATGCCAAACACTCCTGAAAAAGAAGACTCAGACCCGAAATCTTACCTCATGATGATGATAGAGGTCCTTAAAAAAAACAGAAGGAAAAGCATAAAGAATTAGAATCTTTTAAAGAAGAAACAAGGAAAACACTCAAAGAACTCAAAAAACGAGAAGTAAACAGAACCAAAGAGATGAATGAATGGAAGACGGAATTTAAAACAGAAATGGACACAATAAAAAAAAAAAAAAAAAAAAAAAAAAAAAAAAAAAAAAAACACTAAAAGAAACAACCCTAGAGGTAGAAATCCTTAAAGAAGAAATCAGGAGTCACAGATGCAAGCATTTCCAACAGACAACAAAAGATGAAAGAGAGAACCTGGGGGATGAAGAAAACATTGAAAACAAAGAAAACACAGTCAGAGAAGATGCAAAAACCATAAAGCTACTAATCCCAAATGTCCAGGAGATCCAGGACACAATGAGAAGACCAAACCTAAGAATAATAGGTATAAAAAAGGGCGAAGAATATCAACTAAGAGGTACAGTAAATATCTTCAACAAAATCCTGGGGAAAAAAAAAACTTCCCTACCTTTAAGAATGAGACACTTTAATACACAACAAAGATATATGCACCACAATGTTCATAGCGGCTCTATTTATAATCGCCAGAAGCTGGAAGGAACCCAGATGTCCTTCAGAAGATGAATGGATACAAAAATTGTGGTACATATACACAATGGAATACTACTCAGCCACCAGAAACAATGACTTAACCAAATTCTTAAGAAAATGGCTGCATCTAGAGAATATCATCCTGAGTGAGATAACCCAGTCACAAAAGAACAGACATAATATGCAGTCACTGATAGTGGGATGCTAACCCCAGAGGCTTGCACTCCCCCAGAAACAACTCACAGACTGTATGATGTCCAAGAAATAAAAAAACATATATATATATATATATATATATTTACAAAACAAGAAGACTTTGACTATTTCCATGTTGCGTTTTGTTTTGCATGTACTTTATGCTTATGGTAACTATTAGGTTTTCGATGCATACTGTCAAGCCCTTGAAAAAAATCAAGTACTGACTAAAAAATATATTCACATGGTTTTATGTAAAAATTATTTTAATATCTGAAAAAACAGTACTGACAAAAATGTATAATTTTAAGCAAAAAATGTTTAAAATCTGTACATTTATCTTTGTTTTGTAAAATAAAGTCGTTTAAAAAAATGTTTAGCAAAGAAAATCAAAAAAAAAAAAAAAAAAAAAAAAAAAAAAGATGACCATGAGCATAAAAGAAGCCTACAGAACTCCAAATAGTTTGGACCAGAAAAGAAATTCCTCCCAACACATAATAGTCAAAACACCCAGTTCCAAAAACAAAGAAAGAATACTAAAAGCAATAAGGGAATAATGTCATGTAACATATAAGCAGACCATACAGAATCACAGCTGATTTCTCAACAGAGACTTTGAAAGCTAGAAGAGCCTGGACAGACATCATGCAGACACTACAAGAGCACAAGTGCCAGCCCAAGCTGCTATACCCAGCAAAACTATCAATCCATAGATGGAGAGACTAAGATATTCCAAGACAAAACTAAATTCACACAATATAAGACAACAAACACCGCACTACAAAGAATTATAGGTGGAAAACACAATACAATGAGGGGAACCACCTCATAGTAAAAACAAGAACACATCTAACTAAGAAAACCAAAAGAAGAAAGACACACAGGCACAATTCAACCTACCAAACAATAATAGCAGGAAACAGCAACTACTATTCCTTGATATTTATTAACATAAATGAATTCAACTCCGCAATGAAAAGATATAGGCTATCAGACTGGATACATAAACAAAATCTAGCATTTTGCTGCATACAGAAACTCATCTGAGAGGCAAAGAGAAACACTATCTTAGAGTAAAAGGTTGGGAAAAAACTTCCAAGCAAATGGTCCAAAGAAGCAAGCTGAAGTGGCCATGCTAATACAGTAGATTTTCAACCAAAGGGTGTGAAAAAATAAGGAAGAACACTTTTTACACATTACAGGGGAAATCTGTCAGGAGGAACTTTTAATCCTTAACATATATGCTCCAAATACAAAAGCAACCACATTCATAAAAGAAACCTTACAAAATCTCAAAAAATATATTTTACCCCACACAATAATAGTGGGAGACTTTAATGCACCACTCTCACTAATGGACAGATCATTGAAACAGAAACTGAACAAAGACACTGTAAAACTAGTAGAGACTATGAAGCAACTGGAATTAATAGATATTTATAGAATATATCTTCCTAAAAAAAAAAAAAAAAAAGAATTTACCTTCTTCTCAGCACCTCATGGCACATTCTCAAAAACTGGCCACATGAATGGACACAGAAAGAGCCTCAATAGATAAAAGAAGATTGAAATATTCCTGTGCATCCTTTCAGATCATCATGGTTTAAGGCTGGTCTTTAATAACAACAAAAACAACAAAAAGCCCATATACACATGAAAACTAAACAGGGCTCTATAAAATGATAGCAGGTACAAAGAAGAAATAAAAAAATAAATTAAGGATTATCTAAAATTCAATGAAAATGAAAACACGACATATCTAAACCGATTAGATGCAATGAAGGAAGTATAAATAAGAAACCTCATAGCTCTGAGAGCTTCCAAAAAGAAACTAGAGAGAGCATACACTATAAACCTGACAGCACAGTTGAAAGCTCTAGAACAAAAGGTAGCAGATGCACCCAATAGGAGTAGACGGCAAGAAATAATCAAATTTAGGGCAGAAAAAGACCAAGTAAAAACAAACCAAAAAAAAAAAAAAAAAAAAAAAAAAAAAAAAAAAAAAACATTCAAACCAAGATCTGGTTCTTTGAGAAAATTAACAAGATTGATAAACCCTTAGCCAGACTAACTAGAGGGCAAAGAGGGAGTATCCAAATTAACAAAATAAGAAATAAAAGTGGAGAAATAACGACTGAAACTGAGGAAATTCCAGAAATCATCAGATCCTATTACAAAAGCCTATACTCAACAAAGTTTGAAAATCTGGAGGAAATGGATGAATTTGTAGACAGATACAGGATACTAAAGTTAAACCAGGACCAGGTAAACCATCTAAATAATTCCATAACACCTACAGAAATAATAGAAGTCATCAAAAGCCTCCCAACCAAAAAAAAGCCCAGTTCCAGATGGGTTCAGTCTAGAGTTTTGTCATACATTTATTGAAGACATAATACCAATACTCTACAAACTATTCCACAAAATAGAATCCGATGGATCATTACCTAACTCATTTTTTGAGGCTACAAAAATCCTCATTCCTAAACCACACAAAGACCATACATGGAAAGATAACTTCAGACCAATCTCACTTATGAACATTGATGCAAAAATACTCAACAAAATCCTTGCATACTAAATCCAAGAACACATCAAAATGATCATTCACCATGATCAAGTAGGTTTCATCCCTGGAATGGTATTTTATAAGCAAATCCATTAATGTAATACACCATATAAACAAATTCAAAGAAAAAAAACCACATGGTTATCTCACTAGATTTTGAGAAAGCATTTGACAATATCCAAAACCACTTCATGATAAAAGTCTTGGAAAGAACAGGAATTCCGGGGCCATACCTAAACATAATAAAAGCAATATACAGCAAACCAACAGCCAACATCAAACTTAATGGTGGGAAACTTGAATCAATCCCACTAAAATCAGGGACTGGACAAGGCTGCCCACTCTCCCATAACTATTCAACATAGTACTGAAAGTCCTGGATGGAACAATTAGACAACAAAAGGAAATCAAAGGGATACAAATTGGAAGGGAAGAAGTAAAAACATCACTATTTGAGGATGACATTATAGTGTACTAAGTGACCCCATGAATTTCACCAGAGAACTCCTACAGCTGATAAACAAGTTCAGCAAAGTGGTTGGATATAAAACTAACTCATACAAGTCAGTAGCCTTCCAATATTCAAAGGACAAACACATGGAGAAAGAAATTAGGGAATAGATACCCTTCACACTAATCATAAAAACTGTGAATTACCTTGGTGTGGCTTTTAACTAAGCAAGTGAAAGACCTGTATGACAAGAAATTCAAACCTGTAAAGAAGAAAATTGAGGAAGATTTCTGAAAATAGAAAGATCTCCCATGCTCATGGATTGGAAAGATAAACATTTTTAAAATGGCCATTCTACCAAAAGCAATCTACGGATTCAATGCAATCCCCATCAAAATACCAACACAGTTCTTCATTGAGTTGGAAAGTTCAATATGCAATTTCATCTGGAATAACAAAAGACCTAAAATAGTGAAATCCATCCTCAACAACATGAAAACATCAACTGGAATCACTATCCCTGACCTCAAGCTATATTACAAGGCAATTGTGCTGAAAACTGCACGGTACTGATACAGAAATAGGCACGTGGATCATTGGAATAGAATAGAAGATCCAGAAATGAGCCCTCACATATATGGGCACCACACATGATTTTATACAAAGGTGCTGTAAACATTCAATGGAAATAGGACAGCCTATTCATCAAATGGTGTTGGTTCAACTGGCACTCAGCATGCAGAAGAATTAAAATAAACCCTTTCTTATTTCCTTGTACAAGGCTCAGGTGTAAGTGGATCAAAGATCTCCACATTAAACTAGGTACACTGAAACTTTTAGATGAGAAAGTAGGGAAAACCTTAGAAC
This sequence comes from Micromys minutus, assembly GCF_963924665.1. Taxonomy (NCBI): domain Eukaryota; kingdom Metazoa; phylum Chordata; class Mammalia; order Rodentia; family Muridae; genus Micromys; species Micromys minutus. The sequence goes on from NC_137959.1 coordinate 23,283,169, forward strand.
TCATAGGCACAGGAGAAAATTTCCTGAACAGAACACTAAGAATTGACAAATGGGACCTCCTCAAATTGCAAAGTTTGTGTAAAGCTAAGGACACTGTCAAGAAGACGTACCAACAGCCAACAGATTAGGAAAGAATTTTTACCATTCTTGCATCTGATAGATGGCTAATATTCAATATATACTAAGAACCCAAGAAGCTAGACTTTAGAGAATCAAATAATCTTATGAAAAATGGGATACAGAGCTAAACAAAAAATTCTCAACTGAAAAATATGAAATGACTGAGGGACCTAAAGAACTGCTCAACATCTCTAGTCATCAGAAATATGCAAATTAAAATCTCCCTCAGATTCCACCTCTCACCAGTTAGAATGGCTAAGATCAAAAACTCAGGTAACAGCAGAAGCTGAGTATGAAGAAATAGCAATACTACTCCACTCTTGGTGGGATTGCAAGCTGGTACAACCACTTAGGAAATCAGTATGCTTGTTTTTCAGAACATTGGTCATGGTACTACATAAAAGCCCAGCTATTTCCCTCCTGGGCAAATGATACTCCAACATCAAAGAAGGACACATGTTCCACTATTCCCATTACAGCCTTATTTATAATACCTAGAAGCTGGAAAGAACCCAGATGTCATTTAACAGAGGAAAGGATACACAAATTGTGGTAACTTTACACAGAGGAGTACTACTTAGCTATTAGAAACAATGAGTTCATGAAATTCCTATGCACATGGATGGAACTAGAAAATAGCTTCCTGGGTCAGAAAAGAACACACATGATATGCACTCACTGATAAGCAGATACTAGATTTGAAATGCTCTGAATATCCAAGTAAAAATTCACAGACCTATGAAGCTCAAAAAGAAGGAAGGCCAGATTGTGAATGCCCCAGTCCTTCTTAGAAGGGAGAACAAAATATTCATAGGAGGAAATATAAGGTCAAATAAAGGAACAGGGATTGAAGAATAGATCAGTTATAGGCTGCCTCACATGGGAATTCCCCCCATATGCAGCCACAAAACCCAAGCACTATTGCTGATGTCATGTCATGCTTACTTTTAGGAAGCAGATAGGGATGCCTCACCAGAACCTTTGCCAGAATTATACAGATACAATTGGTGAGGCCTGCAACTAACCATGGTACTCAACACAGGAACCCCAATGAAAAGGTGAGAGAAAGGACTGAAGGAGCTGAAAGGGTTTTTCAACCTCAATGAAAGAACAAGATTATCGATCAACCAAACCCCCTAGAACTTCCATGGACTAAAACACCAACAACCATTGAGCACACATGGAGAGACCAATTGCTCTAGTTGTATATGTAGCAGAGGATAGCATTGTCTAGCATCAGTGAGAAAAGAGGCCTTTGGTCCAGCTCAGGTTTTTTTCCCAGTGTAGGGAAATGCCAAGGAGTTGAGGTGGAGAGATTGATTGGGAGAAGAAGCACCTTTAAGGAAGCAAGTGGAGGGGGAGGGGGAGGGGAAGGGGAGAGGTAAGGGGATAACTTTTAATATGTAAACACAGAGAATATCTAAAAATAATTTTTAAAAAGAATATCACTAGGAACCATTTTATTATTATTTCTCTATAGTCTATTCATATTTTCCATTACTCCAGGATTCTGGGCTGTTTTGTCTCTGCTCTTTTGGTCACTCAAGCAATGTAAAGAATGGGTTTTATCTCATTGTGTTTACTCTCCCATTCTTTGTGCAACCAATGGTCCTAGCATATTTTTTTTTTTATGCAGGACAGATTGTTGAACAAATATTTTCTGACTGGTTTGGTGTTTATATGTACTTTTGGTAGACTGCAGAGTAGCTGCATTTATTAAAAGTAGTCCAAACTACAGTTCTATTGAGTGAGTTGTGACTATTTTTCTTTTCAGCAATGTGGCTTCTCTGTCAGTTTGTAGAGAGCAAAATATTTTTATGCAAGCATCCTGGATTGCTTGGCCATTTCCATGGGAGAGGATTGGCCAATATCTCCAATGTCCTTAAATTCTAAATCTTTCTCCCCCTGTTCCCTCCTTCAACCTTATTTCCTTTCCACCTCTGCAACAGATCTTCTGGTATCCATTTTCCCCATCATCATTTTACTCTTCAAGCTCAGAGACCCTGTTTTCTACATTCTATGTGTCTTTCTATCCATTCTCCTGATATCCTCTTACTCGCTGTTTTTTTTCTTTTTATCCCTATATTAATTCCTTTTTAACTGTTGTTTCTTCATATTTTGACTTATAGTTGAATTTATTATTCCAATTTACAATGAACAGAAAGCTCTTTAATTAAAAGTATGTGCTAGAGCTGAGCACACCAAAAACTAGAAACAGAATTTTGCAATAATTAACCCAATGTGTTCAAAGTGTTATCATATGTATTATAACATTTCTGTCTTTAATTTCCTTGTACATAGTTGTATTTTCAAAGTATTTTTAGGTGCCTAAGTTACTTTTTTCTCAGATATTATTGTTATAATACTAAATGTCAGAGGGTACATATCACCCTGTTTTGTTTCTTTTTTATATTTGTGTTTTTGCACTGGAACTTAGCCATCAAGAGGAAAGTGGCGAGCAATAATTCTAGTGTTGGAAGATTATGCTCTGTTTTCCTTGGATGTAACCATGTCAGTTCATGAACAAATTGACTTGTATTTAAAACTCACTATTGGAAAAACTGTATTGTGCAAAAGAGATGAGACATGTAGTCTTAGACTAGCTAGGATCTGAAGAACAGAAAACGAAGCACAAAATTATGGAGTCATAACACTATCCCCTTGGATTTATTTATGTTCATGGTTTCTTAGACGGTGTTTAGAGGCTGTCTAGATGAATTGCATTGGGACCATAGTGAATGAAGTGACAGAATCTGCAGAGCACTAGCATTAATTTCCATCAGTAGTCTTTCTTCTCCTTTGTTTCCATTTTGTCCTAAGTCCATTGAATGTTACATTTTATATTCTGTCCTTAGTTAATCATTCAACAAACAACCTCACAAACACACATATGAATTTGTTTTACCATTTTCCTGAATGTTTTTGAATCAAATGAAGTTGACAATCAATATCAAGTTTACATAAATGTTCTGTATGTGATCATATAATGTTAGCCATTTGACATTTACTTACTGATATTCTGTTGAGGTTTTTATACATTGTTCATAAATGAAAGTAGGATAATTCATGACTTCTATTGTGAATGTATTACTGTCAATATCTCCATAACATTATATATATATATATATATATATATATATATATATATATATATATATATATATATATATTCAGTGATATTGAATTTATATAGTTATTCATCTTTGTTTAGAGGTATTGTAGATAAAAATGTTCTCCTATATTCTTCTAGGCTTCCAATTTCATCAGCATTCCTAGCAAAGCAAGAAAGAAACGAGTCCTCCAATCATTGCTCTGAGGCAAAAGATTGATGGGCACAAACTCCCTTCTCTTTTTCCAATTAAGACCTCACAAAAAGGATAAAGTATTTTAGTACTGAGGTGTATTGCCTCAGGGTAATAGCTGACTCATGTAGAATTCACCCTTTTAACTTCTTCAACGAAGCTGCACTAGGCTCTAAACTTCCTTTAGAAATTAAACATCTACCCAGGGTACTTCAATGTTCATAAATCTTTACTACTTCCTGTTGAAGGATAAGAATCTGTACTTTTAAGTTTTTTCATGCTCGAAACTTTTATACTTGTATATAATGAAATATGGTAATACCTATGCACTGTCCCCTCCAACTTTCACTATATCTTCTATCATTCTCCCTTCCAACTTCTGGAAGCTTTTATTTTGTCTTGATAATCTAGTATCTTCAGTTAGTGCTATGTGTAGGGAGCCGTTTGTGCCACACCCAAAATGGCGCCTGCTTCCCGCCGAGAACTCAGCAAACAGAGCTGTTGCCCAGCCAAGGGACTTAATGCGCATGCGCCACATACTTCATAGCCCGCTCTCCGGGCATACTATTGAGTTACTGGAGGGCGCACCAATCAGGTAGCGACACGAGTCTCCTAGGCATTTATAGCAGTGCATTTCTCCCCCACGTGGAGAGGGAGATAGTGGAGAGATTGCGGGAGACCCCACGTGGAGAGATAGCAGAGAGATCCCACGTAGAGAGGGACCCGATAAGAGAGATTGCGGAGAGATCCCACGTGGAGAGAGACTGGGCAGAGAGATCTCACGTGGGAGACTGGACATGAGAGGTCGCCTATACAGTAGACCCCAGTAGGGAGTCCCCGGCTCAGAGAGAAGTTTCCTGCTCAAGAAGTCCCCTGCTCAGAGTATTGTACAATAAAGGTTGTCCGCAGAAGAATCCGGTTGTTGACTCCTGTTCCTATTGGCGGGAAGCGTGGGCACGTGACAGCTATGCATTTGTACATGTATAACATTTCATTAAAACATAAAATGGGTCACATATTAATAAAGAATGATTTTTCTATCCTTCAGCAACTATTCACTAATGCTAGCTTCCCAAAATGCAGGAGAAATTAGAGATCATTTTTCTATGTAAGATTTTTGTATAACATTTTTGCATGCAATTGCCTGCTCTGTGTTCAAGACAGTTATATTCATGTCATGTCCATGAAGGCAAAGCTTGTTTCCTAAGCCCCCATGCGACTGAAGAAGTTAAATGAGGCAGCCACTTGAAAAATTCTTGGCAGATCTTTTGAAAGTTAAACAAGAATTTGCCATGTGACTATATAATCCCATATTTTAGATATAACAAAGTGAAATAGAAACATATGGGCACATAAAGACATGTCTCATAAACTCCTTTGCCCTAGATTCATGACAGCAATATTCATAAAGACAATAAATATACACCATGAATATATCCAACAGCTATGAATCCATAGACAAAATGTGGGATAGTCACGAAACAGAGCACTGATAACCAATACATGCATGGGTATATCTCAAGGATTATAATGTATGCACTCCAGACACAAAAGTTAAGTATTTCACACATAATTCATAAGAAATATCTAGGAATCGGGTTGTCTGAGGCTCATACAATAATAGAAAGAGATTATAATGGGAGATTAATATAAACAAGTCTGAAATTGAATTATTAGGGTTATACAGCTTCATTACTGGGTTGCTTAAATAATTATTCGCTTACAAACTCATTTTATTGAATGCAAATTAGACCTCACTAAAATGGGTGAACAGTAATATGGAATGAAGAAAATTGAATGTATGGATGAAACAATTTTAACACTATGTTGATAAATATTAAATACTAGTGACAAATACTGGAGGTTTATTATGCCATCATTTACATATTTTTGTATATTTTTAAGATAATAAAATGTTACAATATTTAAATATGATCAGTAAACTTTGAGAGTTATTAAAAAGAAGAAGGAGGAGAAGGAAGACTAGGAGGAAAATGAGGAGGAGGAAGAGGAAGAGGAGGAAGAATATGAGATGGAAGAAGAAAATATATACTTTTAAATGTGTTGCTTATCTTAATTTTAAAGTCATGAAGTATATAGTTTAAATTTTCATTATATTTACTTTCCCACCTGTCTTCTTCCACACTTTATTGTATGTATTATAAATTACAAACATATGTACAATACAATAATTTACAGTTTCTATCAATAAGATTTCTGAAATATTTATTATAAAGCATGTAGAATCTACTAAAGAGAGATTTGGTTTTATGTGGAGGTCCTTGATCCACTTGGATTTCTGCTATTTACAAGGTAATAAGGATGGATTGATTTTCATTCTTCTACATGCCAACCTCCAGTTGAACCGGCACCATTTGTTGAAAATGCTGTATTGGGAGATCCAGGGACACAGGACTGGTGAGAAGTCTTTCCAAGTAGCTGGGGATCAGAGAGATCACTTCCGAGCAACAGGAAAGTGCGTACCCTCTTGCTTGGTTCAGGGAAGCAGACCCCTGCATTGTGCTCTTTGATTCCAGCTTGCATCCCTTGGGTACAGAACAGGCCCTCAGGCCATCTGTTACCTGTAACACACAGAGATCCAGGCACACAGGCCAGGTACAAGGGAGAGGCAAGAACCAATAACTGACAACAGGGCCACATATAAACACAGACAAAAAGATGGCAAGAGGAAAGCAAAATAACATACCCCAAGGAAACCAAGAAAACCTGCCAACACCAGAACCAAGCTCCCCCATCACAGCAAACAGCAGAATGTCAACCACTCCAGAAAAAGAAGATTCAGATGTGAAATAATACCTCAAGATGATGATAGAGATTCTTAAAAAAAAAAAAAATGTGAGGAAAAACATAGAGAATTAGAAGCTTTTAAAGAAGAAACAAGAAAAACACTCAAAAAACTCAGAGAACTAGAGGAAAACAGAACCAAAGAGATGAAGGAATGGAAGAAGGAATTTAAAATGGAAATAGACACAATAAAGAAAACACTAAGAGAAAACCCTAGAGGTAGAAATCCTAAAAAAGAAACCAGGAGTCACAGATGCAAGCATTTCCAACAGACTACAAGAGATGGAAGAGAGAATCTTGGGGGCCTAAAAAAAACATTGAAAACAAAGACAAAACAGTGAGAGAAGATGCAAAAACCAAAAAGCTCCAAAGCAAAAATGTCCACAAAATCCAGGACACAATGAGAAGAACAAACTTAATGATAAAAGGAATAGAAAAGGGCAAAGAATATCAACTAAGAGGCACAGTCAATATCTTCAACAAAATCATAGAAGAAAACTTCCCTACTCTTAAGAATGAGATAACCATGAGAATAAAACAAGCCTATAGAACTCCAAATAGGTAAGACCAGAAAACAAATTCCTCCGAACAAATAATAGTCAAAACGCCAAGTGCTCAAAGCAAAGAAAGAATACTAAAAGCAGTAAGGGAAAAAGGTCAGGTAACATATAAAGTCAGACCAATCAGAATCACACCCGATTTCTCAACAGAGACTATGAAAGCTAGAAGAGCCTGGACAGACATCATGTACACCCTAAGAGAGCACAAGTGCCAGCCCAAGCAGCTATACCCAGCAAAACTCTCAATCACCATAGATGGAGAGACTAAGACATTCCAAGACAAAATTGAATTTACACAATATTTGACTACAAACGCACCACAAAAAGGAATTATAGGTGGAAAAACCAACACAATGAGGGGAACTACATCCTAGTAAAAACAAGAAAACTCCTACGCAAGAAAACTAAAAGAAAAAAGATACACAGGCACAATTCAACCTCTAAAAGAAAAATAGCAGGAAACAGCACACACTATTTCTTGATATCAGTTAACATAAATGGATTCAATTCCCCAATAAAAAGATGTAGCCTATAAGAAAGAATAATAAACAAAACACAGCATTTTGCTTCATACAGTAAATTCACTTCAGAGACAAAGATAGACACTATCTCAGGGAAAAAACGTTAGTTTAAAAAAAAAAATTTCCAAGCAAATGGCCCCAAGAAGCAAGCTGAAGTGGCCATTTTAATGTCGAATAAAGTAGATTTCCAACCAAAACTTATCAAAAAAATTAGGAAGGGCTCTTTTTACTCATTACAGGGCAAATTGGTCAGGAGTAACTCTCAAGCCTTAACATATATGCTCCAAAAACAAAAGCACCCATATTTATAAAAGAAACCCTTCTAAAGCTCAAAATATACATTGCATACCACAAAAAATATTTGGAGACCTCAATAACCCACTCTCACAAATGGACAGACCATAGAAACAGAAACTGAACAAGGATACAATGAACTAGCAGAGGCTATGAACCAACTGAAATTAATAGATATCTATGGAACATTTCATTCTAAAACAAAAGAATACACCTTCTTCTCAGCACTTCACTGCACCTTCTCAAAAATTGACCACATAATTGGTCATAAGACGAGCCACAATAGATATAAAAAGTTTGAAATACTCCTATGGATCCTTTCAAATCACCATGGTCTAAGGCCGGCCTTCAATAAGAACAAAGACAAGAAAAAGCACATATGCAAACTAAACAATGCTCTATTAAACAATAGCAGGGTCAATGAAGAAAGAACGAAAGAAATTAAAGATTTTCTGGAATTCAATAAAAATGAAAACACAACATACCCAAACCGATGGGATGCACTGAAAGCAGTACTGAGAGGAAAAATCATAGCTCTGAGTATTTCCAAAAAGAAATCGGAGAGAGCATACATTAGCAACCTGACAGCACAGTTGAAAGCTCTAGAACAAAAGAAGCAGATACAGCCAAGAGGAGTAGACAGCAAGAAATAATAAACCTTACAGCAGCAATAGACCAAATAAAAACACAAAGAACCATTCAAAGTATCAACAAAAACAAGAGCTAGTTCTTTAAGAAAGTTAACAAGATTGATAAACCCTTAGCCAGACTAACTAAAGGGCAAAGAGAGAGTATTCAATTAACAAAATCAGAAAGGAAATTGGAGACATAATAACTAAAACTGATAAAATTCAAGAAATCATCAGATCCTACTATAAAAGTATATGTTCAACAAAGCTGGGAAATCTTGAAGCAATGGATGAATACCTAGACAGATACCATATACTAAAGTTAAACCAGGACCAGGTAAACCATATAAATAATCCCATAACACCTAAAGAAATAGATGCAATCATCAAAAGCCTCCCAACTAAAAAAAAAGTCCAGGTCCAGATGGGTTCAGTGCAGAATTTTATCAGACATTTTTGATGACCTAGTACTAATACTCTCCAAAATATTCTACAAAATAGAATCAGATGGAGCACTACCTAACTAATTTTTGAGGCTACACTAACCCTCATTCCTAAACCACACAAAGACCCTACAAGGAAAGAGAACTTCAGATCAATCTCACTTATGAACATTGATGCAAAATTACTCAACATATCCTTGCAAACCGAATCTCAGAACATATCAAAATGATCATTCACCATGATCAAGTAGGTTTCATCCCTGGGATGCAGGGATGGTATAATATACAAAAATTCATCAGTGTAATCCAACATATAAACAAACTCAAAGAAAAAAATGACATAGTCATTTCACTAGATGCTTAAAAATCATTTGACAAAATTCAACACCCTTCATGTTAAAAGTCTTGGAAAGAACAGGAATCCAAGGCCCATACCTAAACATAATAGAAGCCATATACAGCAAACCAACAGCCAACATCAAACTTACCAGTGGAAACTTGATACAATCCCACTAAAATCAGGGACTCAACAAGGCTACCCACTCTCCCCCTAACTATTCAACATAATGCTGGAAGTCCTGGCTGGAGCAATAAGACAGCAAAAGGAAATCAAACTGATACAAATTGGAAAGGTAGAAGTAAGAATATCACTATTTGCAGATGATATGATAGTGTAACTACGTCACCACAAAAATTCCACCAGAAAACTCCTACAGCTGATAAACAAGTTCAGCAATGTGGCTGGATATAAAATTAACTCAAACAAATCAGTATTTTTCCTCTACTCAAAGGACAAACATGTGGAGAAAGAAATTAAGGAAAAGACACCCTTCAAAATAGTCACAAAAATATGAAATACCTTGATGTGACTCTAACTAAGCAAGTGAAAGACCTGTATGAAAAGAACTTCAAACTTCTAAAGAAGGAAATCGAGGAAGATCTCAAAAAATGGAAAGATCTCTCATGCTTATATGAATTGGAAGGATCAACATTGTAAAATGGCCATCCTACAAAAAGCAATCTTCAGATTCAATGCATTCCCCTTCAAAATACCAACCCAGTTCTTCATACAGTAGGAAAGAGCAATGTTCAATTTCAAGTGGAATAATGAAAGACCTCTCAAAAGTGAAATCCGTCCTCAACAAGATGAAAACATCTACGGGAATCACTATCCATGACCTTAAGTATATTACAAGGAAATTTTGCTAAACACTTAATGTTTACTGGTACAGAGGTAGGCATATGGATCAATGGAATAGAATAGAAGATCAAGAAATGAGCCCTCACATATATGGTCACTTGATTTTTGACAAAGGTTCTGTAAACATTCAATGGAAAATGACAGCCAATTCAACAAATGGTGTTGTTCCAACTGGTACTCAATAGCTTGTGTTCTAAGGTCAAAGATTGACAAATGGGACTTAATGAGATTGCAAAGTTTCTGTAAGGCTCAGGACACTGTCAAGAAAACAAAATGGCCATGAACAGAGTGTAAAAGATCTTTACCAAGCCCACATCAGATAGAGGTCTAATCATCAAGGTAATCAAAGAACTCAAGAAGCTAGACACCAGAGAACCAAACAACCCTATTAAAAGTGAGTTACAGAGCTAAACAAAATGTTCCCAATTGAGGAATATTAAATGGCTGATCAGCATCAAATGAAGTGCTCGACATCATTAGCCATCAGGAAAATGTAAATCAAAACAACCCTGAGATTCCACCTCACACCAACCAGAATGGTCAAGATCAAAAATTCAGATGACAACAGAGGCTGGTTATTATGTAGAGAAAGTGGAACACTTCTCCACTGTTGGTGAGTTTGTCAACAGGTACAACCACTCTGGAAATCAGTCTGTCCATTCCTCATAAAATTGGACATAATACTACCTGAAGACCCAGTTATTCCACTTCTGGGAATATACCCCAGAGAATCTCCACCATACAACAAAGACACATGCACCACAATGTTCATAGCAGCTCTATTTATAATAGCCAGAAGCTAGAAAGTACCCAGATGTCTTTCAGTAGATGAATGGATACAAAAATTGTGGTAAATTTACACAATGGAATACTACTCAGCTATCAGAAACAATGACTTTACTAAATTCTTACGAAAATGGATGCATCCAGAGAATATTATCCTGAGTGAGATAACTCAGTCACAAAAGATCAGACATTTTATGCAGTCACTTGTAATTGGATACTAAACTCAGAAAGTTCTGAATTCCCCAGAAACAACTCACAGACTATATGAAGTTCAAGAAAAGAAAAAAAGAAAAAGAAAAGAAAAAAACATTATGCTTAATCCTTGCACACTAAGATAACTTGGACTAATTCCAGGTAACATCCTGTTTTACATGTACCTTATGCTCATTGCTACTAGTAAGATCTTAATGCACACTATCAAACCTTAATAAAAAAAAAACAAGCACTCTTGAAAATGTATTTGTATACTTTTACGCAAAAATGCTTAAAATTTGTTCATTTATTTTTGTTTTTTAAAATAAAGTTGTTTAAAAAAAAGAAAGTGCTGTATTTTTCTCCCTGGATGGTGTTGTCTTTGTTGGCAAAGATCATGTGACCATAGATGTGTGGATTCACTTTGGTTCTTCAATTTCTATTCCACTGCTCTACCTGACTGTCTCTGTACAAATACCATGCAGTTTTTATAGTTGCCTGAAGATGGAAAAAATCCAGAAATCCTTCAACAGAGGAATAGATAGAAAAAATGTGGTATGTTTACACAATGGAACTATTAAAAACAATAAATTTATGGAATCCTTAGGCAAATGGATGGAAATAAAAAATATTATCCTGAGCAAGCTAACCCAGTTTCAAAGAACATACATGGTATTCACTCACTGATGAGTGGATATTAGCCGAATGCTCATAATACCCAAGGTATCATTCAGAAACAACATGAAGAAGGAAAACCAAAGTATGGGTTCCTAACTCCTTATTATAAGGGAGTACAAAATACTCACAGAAGTAAACTAATAGAAAAAGGATGGAACAAAGACTGAAAGAGAGGCCATCCAGTGACCGTCCAACTTGGGGATGCATCCAAAGTCAGTCACCAAACCCAGACAATATTTCTGATGCCAGGAAGTGCATGCTGACAGGAGCCTAATATAACTGTCTTCTGAGAGTCTCTGCCAGAGCTTGACAAATACAGAGGCAGATGCTCAGTCAACCATTAGACTAAGAATGGAAGGAGCTAGAGAAAGAACTGAAGCAGCTGAAAGGGTTTGAAACCCCATAGGAAAAACAACAATATCAACGAGCCAGATATTCCAGAGTTCCTAGGGACTAAACCACAAACCAAAGAGTACACATCAAGCAACCCATGGCTCCAGCTGTATTTGTAGCAGAAGATAGCCTTATCAGGCATCAATGGGAGGAGAGGCCTTTAATCCTGTGAAGGTTCAGTGTCACAGTGTAGGTAAATGCCAGTGTGGGGAAGCAGGAGGAAGTGGGTATGTAGGTAGGTGAGCACCCTCATATAAGAAGGGTAAAGTGCAGTAGGAAGGGCAGGGTAAGGGGCAGGGGGAGGGGCATTATTCTAGAGGAAAAGAGGGCAGGGGGCTAACATATGACATGCAAGTAAAGAAAATATCTAATGAGAGAGAGAAAGAGAGACAGAGAGAGACAGAGAGAGACAGAGAGAGAGACAGAGAGAGAGACAGAGAGAGATATTGAGAGAGAGAGAGAGAGAGAGAGAGAGAGAGAGAGAGAGAGAGAGAGAGAGAGAGAGAGAGAGAGAGAGAGAGAGAGATTTGGTATTCTCCATCACCATCTTTGTATCAGCTTCATGGTTTTTGTTTCTGAGCCATCACACCTCTCTTATGTCTCATAACTTATTAGTTATGAATCGAACTGTGACTGTCTTTAATAAAGTGGACATACTTAAAGAAGCAGTAGACACTGAATTAGGGGTATCCACGCTATCCTCATGGCATGTTACTAGTTTGTCTGTTCAAAAATACTCTTGTACTAATGTGCTGAACTGGATGATTCAAAAAGACCCCAGTCTTACCACAATTATTAAGTGCCTTTCATTCAAGATGTTTAAATTTCCTGAGACTGGTTGATCTTCTTTGCCCTTGCAGATGATAATGTTGCACCTAAAGACTGTTGAACAATTTTAGATAAATTTATGTATATGTAATGTCTACCATATAGCAGAAACTCAATGAGTGCTTGCATATATCTATTCTCTGGGGAGCAGCTAAATTATAAGTAGTTCTGTAAAATTGTATTCCATCATTCTCTCAAATAGCATTAAGTAAGCATCATTGAAACGATTGCAGTAATTCAGAGAATATATATATTGTTAGTCAATGGAAGATGTGGATAAAATTCACAGAGTTCTAACCCTCTTGCAGATACTGTCTATTTATGACTGACATTGTAATCTCAAGATGACCACTGGAATGACCTATATTTTATGCACTTTCAAAAGGCAGACAGACATGAAGTGTTTAAGTACCTTGTCCATTGTTGTTTTAATGATAAGAGTCATCATCCTGAAATGAACACAGGCAGTTTATAATGGTTAAATTACAGGATTCCTGTGTCAATTACCTTATTCAAGGCACTTCAGAGTATTGAAAGGCATGGTCCAGGTAAAGCTATGTGACATTTATTATTATCTCCCAAGTTCATGCTGTGAATAGTGTTAGAATAGCTGCATTTTATGTTCATAACTACTTTTAAGAAGGTTTTATTTTTACTGGAATATATTCATTCTACTAGTAATGGACTTCATAAAGATATTTTCATGTAAATACATTATACATTTGACAAATACCTCTCTCAAATTCTGTTTCTCACGCTTTTTTTTGCTTGCTAGCCTACTGTACTCACCAGATAGTATCACTTCTTCATGAATACACATGAATGACTATATATATATATGATATAGAACCTACAATTAGACAAAACATAACTGAACATAACTGAATTAGTTTAACATGATCATCTCTAGTTGCATTTATCTTTCTGCTAGTGACAGTTTTTATAGTTTTTATCATTCTTTATGTGAATTAAATTATACGGTATATGTGTATCATGCTTATATTAATCTGTTGATATATACTACGTATGAACCATAGATTATTGTTAAGAACAGAAATGTAATAAGCATATACCTATGGTTTTCTCTGTTTTATATTTATTAAGGTATTATTTCCATTTAATAGTTAAGGACACTAGAACTTAACAGTATATAAGTCGCTTAATCAACATTCAATCATAAAAAGATTATTTGACAAAAGTATAATAGACAAGTTCTTATTAGTAGTCATTAAAAGCCACTAGAGTCAATGATATTATATGCAAAAAGAATTTATAACATAGGTTGTTTTTATTATTTTGATGAAGAGCGTTCTTCACACTAAGTTGCAGAGATATATGAGGATTCTTAAAGTTCAAGAATAAAGAGAACTTTACTCAACATTATTTAAATATCTTGCAATAGTTTGTTGACTACAACATTTACCAGACAGGTGTTTTATTACTGTAGAAGCTGATATTATTGTATAAAGCAGACTGAACATTCTGTGCTTTATAGTTTCAAAGAGTGTTCTTAATGGCCCAATGATACTCAGTAGTGTGATATATAGATTATTAAACACTGTATTGTGAAAAAGAATTCCAAGATCAAAAAGATAATGAAAAACATCAGAAATTCAATGAATTTTGACATTCTCTGGTGAACTCGTTCACAAATTTTTTCACATTCTAGTTAATTGAAACTGTGACTATGTGGTTTTTGAATATGATATAAGAGCCACTGGACGATGTTTCTAAGGAAAGTCTTAGCTTTAAATCCTGTAGATAATTGAATAATTTCTAAAGCAATAGACACTGATAGTTTAAACTTCTGTTATGACATTTTTGTTTTTTTTTTTAAATTGAAAAACTTTATTTTAAAAAACAAAGATAAATGTACAGATTTTAAGCATTTTTGCATAAAAGTATACAAATACATTTTTGTCAGTACTTGTTTTTTTTTTAATAAAACAACTTTATTTTACAAAACAAAGATAAATGTACAGATTTTCAACATTTTTTGCTTAAAATTATACATTTTTGTCAGTACTTTTTTTTCAGATTTTAACATAATTTTTACATAAAACTATATGAATATATTTTTTTAGTCAGTACTTGATTTTTTTCAAGCTTTGATTGTATGCCTTGAAAACTTAATAGTTACAATGAGCTAAAGTACATGTAAAACAAAATGTAACATGGAAATAGTTAAAGTTTTCTTGTTTTGTAAATATTTTTTTGTTTTGTTTTGTTTTCTTTATTACTTGAACTTCATACAGTCTGTGAGTTGTTTCTGGGGGAGTGCAAGCCTCTGGGATTAGCATCCCACTATCAGTGACTGCATATTATGTCTGTTCTTTTGTGACTGGGTTATCTCACTCAGGATGATATTCTCTAGATGCAGCCATTTTCTTAAGAATTTGGTTAAGTCATTGCTTCTGGTGGCAGAGTAGTATTCCATTGTGTATATGTACCACAATTTTTGTATCCATTCATCTTCTGAAGGACATCTGGGTTCCTTCCAGCTAGTACTTGTTTTTTTAAAGGATAGATATTGTGCATTTATATCTTACCAGTTACAAAGAGCATAAAGTACATGTAAAACAAGATGTAACCTGGAATTCGTCAAAGTTTTCTTGGTGTGTAAAGATTAATCATAATGGTGTTTCATTTTTTTTTTATTCTTCTTGATCTTCATATAGTCCCTGAGTGGATTCTGGGGGTGTTTAGAGTCTTCTGGGTTTAGTATGAAAGTATCAGTGACTGCATATTATGTCTGTTCTTTTGTGACTGAGTTATCTCACTCAGGATGATATTCTCTATGCAAACATTTTCTTAAAGAATTCGTAAAGTCATTGTTTCTGACAGCTCAGTAGTACTCCACTGTGTAAATATACCATAATTTTGTATCCATTCAGGTACTGAAAGAAATCTGGGTTCTTTCAAGCTTCTGGCTATTATAAATAGTGCTTCTATGAACATGGTGGTGCATGTGTCTTTGTTGTATGTTGGAGCTTCTCTAGGGTATAGGTCCAGAAATATAATAACTTGGTCTTCAGGTAATACAATGTCCAATTTTCTGAGAAATTGCCATACTAATATCCAGAGTGGTTGTACCAGTTTACAACCCCACCAAGAGTGGAGAAGTGTTCCTCTTTCTTTGCATCTTCCAAAACATCTTCTATCATCTAATTTTTGATCTTAGCAATTCTGACTTGTGTGTGGTGGAATCTCAGGGTTGTTTTGATTTGTATTTCCGTGATGGTTAATGATGTCAAGCACTTCCTTAGATGCTGTTCAGCAATTCGATATTCCACAATTAAGAACTTTTTGTTTAGCTCTGTACACCATTTTTAAATAGGATTGTTTGATTCTCTGATGTTAAGCTTCTTGAGTTCTTTGTATACCTTGGATATTAGGCCTCTATATGGTGTGGACTAGGTAAAGATCTTTTCCCACTCTGTTGGCTGCCATTTTGTTTTCTTGACAGTGCCCTTTGCCTTACAGAAACTATGCAATCTCATCAAGTCCTATTTGTCAATATTTGACCTTAGAACAAGAGTCATTGTTGCCTCTCAAGGAAATTTTCTCCTGTGCCTATGTGTTCTAAGGTTTTCCCGACTTTCTCTTCTAATAGTTTCATTGTACTGGGTTTAATGTGAAGATCTTTGATCCACTTGCACTTGAGCTTTTACAAGGAGATAAGAAAGAGTCTATTTTCATTCTTCTGCATGCTGATTACCAGTTGGACCAACACAATTTGTTGAAGAGGCTGTCCTTTTTCCATTGAATATTTACATTTCCTTTGTAAAATATCAGTTGACCAAATATTTTAGGGCTCATTTCTGGATCTTCTATTCTATTCCATTGATTCACGCTCCTATCTCTGTACCAGTACCATTAAATTTTTAGCACAATTGCCTTGTAATATAGCTTGAGGTCAGGGATAGTCATTCTGGCAGATGTTTTCTTGTTGTTGAGGATGGATTTATCTAATCTAGGTCTTTTGCTATTCCAGATGAAATTGCACATTGTTCTTTCCAACTCTATAAAGAATTGGTTTGGAATTTTAATGGGGATTGCATTGAATCTGTAGATTGCTTTAGGTAAGATGGCCATTTTTACAATGTTGATCCTTCCAGTCTATTAGCATGAGAGATCTTTTCATTTTCTACCTTGATATCCTTCTTTTTTATTTTTTTATTTTTATTTTTATTTATTTATTTTTTTATATCCTTCTTTAGAGGAGTTAAGTTCTTGTCATACAGGTCCTTCCTTCATTTGCATAGTTAGAGTCATACCAAGGTATTTCATATTGTTTGTGACTATTGTGAAGGGTGTCTTTTCCCTAATTTCTTTCTCCACATGTTTGTCCTTTGAGTAGATGAAAAATACGGATTTGTTTGAGTTAATTTTATTTCCAGGCACTTTGCTGAACTAGTTTATCAGCTGTTGACATTCTCTGGTGGAATTTTTGGGTTCACTTAAGTACACTATCATGTCATCTGCAAATAGTGATGTTTTACTTCTTCTTTTCCAATTTGTAACACTTTTTTTTTTTTTTTTTTTTTTTTTGGTCTAATTGCTCCAGCTAGGACTTTCAGTACTATGATGAATAGGTAGGGGGAGAGTGGGCAGCCTTGTCGAGTCCCTGATTTTAGTGGGATTGCTTCCATTTTCCAACTGATAAGTTTGATGTTGGTTGTTGGTTTGCTGTATATTTCTTTAGTATGTTCAGGCATGGGCCTTGGATTCCTGTTCTTTCCAAGACTTTATAAACATGAAGGGGTTTTGAATTTTCTCAAATGCTTTCTCAGTGAGAAGACCATGTGGATTTTATCATTGAGTGTTTTTTATATGGTGGATTACATTGATGGATTTCCTTATATTTAACCATCCCTGCATCACAGGGATGAAGCATACTTTATTATGGTGAATGATCATTTTGATGTTTTTGGATTCAGTTTACAAGGATTTTGTTGAGTATTTTTGCATCAATGTTCATAAGTGAGATTAGTCTGAAGTTCTCTTTCCATGTAGGGTCTTTGCGTGATTTAGGAATGAGGGTTATTGTAGCCTTTAAAAATTAGTTAGGTAGTGTGCCTTCTGAGTCTGTTTTGTGGAGAATTTTGGAGAGTTTTGATATTAGGTCGTCAATAAATGTCTGATAAAATTCTGCACTGAACCCATCTTGACCTGGGCGGTTGGGAGGCTTTTGATGACTGCTTCTATTTTTTTAGGAGTTATGGGAGTATTAAGGTGGTTTACCTGGTCCTAGATTAACTTTAGTATCTGATATCTGTCTAGGAATTGACCCATTTCCTCCAGAATTTCCAGCTTCCTTGAATGTAGGCTTTTGTAGTAGATTCTGATGATTTCTTGAATTTCCTCAGTTTCAGTTATTATGTCTCCACTTTCATTTCAGATTTTGTTAATTTTGATACTCTCTTTTCCCTCTAGTTAGTCTGGCTAAGGGTTTATTAATCTTGTTAAGTTTCTCAGAAAACCAGATCTTGGTTTTGTTGATTCTTTGAATGGTTATTTTTGTTTCTATTTGGTCTATTTCTGCTTTAAGTTTGATTATTTCTTGCTGTCTACTCCTCTTGGGTATATCTTTTTCCTTTTGTTACATAAATTTCAACTATGCTGTCAAGTTGCTATTGTATGCTCTCTTCAGTTTCTTTTTGGAAGCACTCAGAGCTATGAGTTTTTCTCTCAGTACTGCTTTCATTGCATCCAGTAGGTTTGAGTATGTTTTTTTTGGTGTTGTTGTTTTCATTAAATTATAGAAAATCCTTAATTTCTTTCTTTACTTCTTCTTTGACTCTGCTATCATTTAATAGAGCATTTTTATTTTCCATGTGTATATGGGCCTTTTTTTTGTCTTTTTTTTTTATTATTATTATTAAAGACCAGCCTTAGACCATGGTGATCTGGTAGGATGCATGCGAGTATTTCAATCTTCTTATATTTATGATGCTCATTTTGTGGCTGATTATATGGCCTGTTTTGGAGAAGGTGACATTAGGTGCTGAGAAGGTGTATTCTTTTGTTTTATGATGATATATTCTGTAGATATCTATTAATTCCAATTGATTCATAACCTATACTCATTTAGTGTATCTTTGTTAAGTTTCTGCTTCCATGATCTGTCCATTGGTGAGAGTAGGCTATTGAGGTCTCCCACTATTATTGTTTGGGGTTCAATGTATTTTTTTAGTTTTATTAGGGTTTCTTTTATGAATATGTGTGCTTTGGTATGTAGAGCATATATGTTAAGGATTGAAAGTTCCTCCTGACAAATTTCCCCTGTAATTAGTAAAACGTGTTCTTCTTTATCTTTTTTGATAACTTTTGTTTGAAAATCTTCTTTATTCAATATTAGAATTGCCACTCTAGCTTGCTTTTTGGGGTTGTTTGCTTGGAAGTTTTTTTCTCAACCTTTTACTCTGAGATAGTGTCTGTCTTTGTCTCTGAGATAAGTTTCCTGTATGCAGCAATATGCTGGGTTTTATTTATGTATCCATTCTGATAGCCTATATTTTTTACTGGGAAATTGAGTTCATTTATGTTAACAAATATTAAGGTATAGTGTTTGCTGTTTCCTGCTATTTTTGCTTTTAAAGGTAGAATTTTGCCTGTGTATTTTTCTTCTTTTGGTTTTCCTGCTTAAGTGTTTTCTTGTTTTTACTAGGATGTAGCTTACCTCATTGTATTTGGTTTTCCACCTATAATTCATTGTAGTGCTGTTTGTGTTCAGCTATTGTGTAAATTTAATTTTGTCTTAGAATATCTTTGTCTCTCCATCTATGGTGATTGAGAATTTTGCTGGGTACAGCAGCTTGGGGTCTCTTAGTTCTTCTTGATGTCTGTCCAGGATCTTCTAGCTTTCATAGTCTCTGTGGAGAAATCGGCTGTGATTCTGATTGGTCTGCCTTTATATGTTATATGGACTTTTTTCCTTACTGCTTTTAGTTTTCTTCCTTTGCTTTTGGCACTTGGCATTTTGACTATTATGTGTCAGAAGTTATTTCTTTTCTGGTTCACTATATTTGGAGTTCTGTAGGCTTGTTTTATGCTCATGGTCATCTCATTCTTAAGGGTAGTGAAGTTTTCTTCTACATTTTGTTGATGATATTTACTGTGCCTCCTAGTTGATATTCTTTGCCCTCTTTCATTCCTATTATCCTTAGGTTTGGTCTTCTCATTGTGTCCTGGATCTCGTGGACATTTTGGGTTTGAAACTTTTTGGTTTTTACATCTTCTCTGACTGTTTAGTCTATGTTTTCAATGTTGTCTTCTGCCCCTGAGATTCTCTCTTTCATCTCCTGATATCTTTTTTAGTTTATTTTTCCTCTAGGGTTTTCTCTTTCAGTGTTTTCTCTATTGTGTCCATTTCCATTTTAAATTCCTTCTTTCATTCCTTTATCTCTTTGGTTTTGTTTTCCTATAGTTTTTTTTTTAAATTCTTTGAGTGTATTTCTTTTTTCCTCCTTAAAGGCTTCTATTTCGTTATGCTTTAACTCCTGTTCTTGTTTAACAAACTCTATCCTCATCTTGAAGTATGATTTTGGGTCTGAGTCTTTTTTTTTTTTTTTCTGGAGTGGTTGTCATTCTGCTGTTTGCTGTGATGGGAGATTTTGCTTCTGGTGTTGCCAGGTTGTCTTGGTTTCCCTTCGGTATGTTCTTTCATTTTACTCTTGCCACTTTGTTGTTTGTGACTATACATTGTCTTCTTGTCAGTAATTGGTTCTTGTTTCTCCCTTGTCCCTGGCATTTGTCCCTGGATCTCTGCTGTTCTTGGTGGTAGATGGCCTTAGCACCTTTTCTGCATGCACAGTTCCCTTGGCAGATACAGAAACCCAAAGGCAGGGTTTCTGCTCCCTTGAACTAATCAGGGAGGGTGTCTCATGTCCTGATGCTTGGAACAGACCTCTCTGCTACCCAGCTACTCAGAGCACTGTTTCCCCAGGCCTCTGTCCCTGGTTCTCTGCTGTTTTTGGTGGCAGATGGCCCGAACACCTGTTCTGTACCCTCAGGTGGCCGGCTGGAAACAGAAACCCTAAAGCAGTGTTCTTGCTCCCCTGAACCAACCAGTGGGGTGGGGGTAGCGAAATTTCTACAAGCTCAGCAGAGACCTCTCTGCTTCCCGGCTACTCTAAATGCTATCTCACCAGGCCTGTGTCCCTGGAACTCTGCTGTTCCTAGTGGCTGATGGCTTGAGTGCTTGTTCTGAACACAAGTTCCACTGGCTGGAAACAAACACCCTAAAACAGGGTTCCTGCTCACCTGAACCAATCAGAGGGTGAGGCGCACTTTCTGCTTGCTCAGCAGAAACCTCTCTGCTCCCTGGCTACTTGGAATGCTGTCTTACCAGGCCTGTGTCCCTGGATTTCTGCTGTTCTTGGTGGCAGATAGACTTTTTGTTTTTTATATGATTTCATATTTAATTTTACTAAATTAATTTTATTAATATTGTAATCTCCTTACTCTGACAAATAGAAATGTACAGTTGCTTTCATATTGGTTCAATTATACCATGTACTTTTTTGACAAATTTATTATTGAAGAATGGCATTGTTACATCTTTATTATTATTGTCCCTTTCTCATCCCTGGTGGCATTTTGTCTTATTAATAAGCCCAAAGATATCCAGAAGCTACTTAATAATATAAAGAAGCTATACTCATAAGTAAATTAAACAACTATTTAACAAAATTATATATTTGAATAATTAAAATTATTTTTTTAACAGTTGACCTTCTTTATTCCACTACGTGTAACTACTTTGTAGGTTCAGAAAATGAGAAAACATCTGCTGCCAAGGTCTGCTGTTCCACCTCTTAATGCAGGCTCTGCTGGTCCTAAACATAGAGATGTAGTTAGCAGTCACACCAGGAACTGGGAAATTCTTAAGACGCAGCAGGTCTGCAAGTGAGCAATGACCTACACTGGCACACGAGGGTCCTGGACTTCTGTCAGGTTATGTGCTAAGGTTATGTGCTGTGGTCTGACATAGATGTCTCTAGCATCATGTCACTTTCGTTCATTTCAATTTCAAAAGTCTCTTCCAAGGAAGGTCTGGACTCTGGAGCTTTAGTGGAGTTTTCCAGAGGTGCAAGCCCTGCCTCCTCTGTGTTCTGCTTTTCTACTTCAAATTCCCTGAAATCCCACAGAGGTGAAATGATGTTTTTTAGTGTTTTCATTGTATGCACATCGAAGTCATAGCACTTTAATTTGTTTTTAATGTCTGCTCTGATATAAGCTTCAGAATCAACAATAAACATTTTAATGCAGTGACCAAGCATCGTATCTGAAAATGTGTCATCTCGCTTAAGACCAAGAGCTGTGTGAAAATAGTCCACAGAGTTTTCAAAGTGGCCCATCAGGCTGTGGATGTAGCCTATAGCAGAGTAGGTGGATGCGTTCTGAGGGATGAGCACCAGTGCCTGCCTGTGGTAATCCAAAGCCTCAGCATATTTCTTAAGTTTTCTGCAGACATGCCCCAAGTTGTTCAGTAAAGGTTCCCATTTGTCAACTGTTACCTTATTCCTAATTGCTTTAATTTTTTCCAGAGCATCGAGAAACCATTTTTCTGCTGTTTTCCATTCTCCATTCTGAAAGGCAACCACTCCAACCTCATGGATGTCAAAGGGGTCTTCTGGGGCGATCCTCAGAGCATGGCCAATGAACTGCTCAGCTAGTTTAGAGTTATGGGTCAAACCATATTCTAGTCCAATATACAGCATTGGCAAGTGACACCCTTTCATCAGCTGTGCCGCTGTGAAATAAGCAGCCATTGCTTGGTTATGCTCACTCTCCACAGCGAAGGAGTGCCTGTAGGCTATCCAGGTGGGCCCGTAGGTCTTCTCCAATGTGGTAGCTTTGCTGAGATATCTTCTGGAATGCTCATTTTTATGACCAACCATGAGATAGCAACATCCCACCGCAAACCAAGATACAGGATTACTCGGATATAAATCCACCAATTTGTGAGACAAATAGAAAAGTTCATTAGCTTTATTCAGCTCCACAAGAGTTCCTATGTGCACAGGTAAACAGTTTCCATGGAAAGTATCTTTTTCCATCACTGCAGAAGTAAGCTTGTAGCACATCTTAAAGTCATAGTTATAGTAATGCCTCTCAGCTAGAGACACTGCCACATCCAGATTCTCCTACAAGCTGTCCACTGACTCGGGAATGACAGTTTCACTGGGCTTATTATACTTCTTTAAGTTGTTCTCAAACACAAATCGGAGCAGTTCTTACTCTTCAGCACTGCAGCGCACTCCTTGACCAGCGAGGAAAGACAACCACCACCAGAGAATTCTTCTCAGATCATGCTTTATTGTGGGAGCCTCTTGATTGAAGGGGAGAGCAGGAAGCATGGGGCCCGAACTACCCTAGCTGTCCGCTTATATAGGGAGAAGCACATACGGGCTTGCCATGATTGGTTGTCACCAGTCTGCTGACACCAGAGGCCTGATTGGTTGTCACCAGTCTGCTGACACCAGAGGCCTCGTCGGGATTGGCCAGGGACAGGTTAAGTACTTCGCATGAGCAGGGTGCAGCGCCTTAGCTGACAAGAGCATTACTATATATGGAGTTATTTACCTCAAACCATGAGGGAGCCAGTGCCATCTTGTAATGGCGTCCGCATTCGGCTCTCCACACAGCACAGAGCTTGCTAAGAGGCAATGAGTCTAGAAGTTCTTCTTCTTCCTGTGCTGTCAGCATGTGGTGTGATGTCAGAAGATCAAAGGCTTCAAAGCAGTAGACATCGAGCTTCAAAGCCTCCTTGTAACTGTAGGTAGCCAGAGTGCTATTGTCTAAGGTGTCCTAGATTTTCCTACCCAGAAGACAAATGGAGCTCTATATGCAGGACTGTGACATCTCCCAGTCGCTGGGATGGTCTTTCGAGCCACTGTCATCCTTCAGGTATTTCTCAATTAAAATTATTAAACATGTAAACTATATAATTAGTTACTAATAATGTATGAAACCTTAACTTATTGTTAACTGAGTTTATTTTGCTCCATTTATTTATTTATTTGCTTAGCTATCCCATTTGTATTTTCAACATTAATGGAAAACTATAATATCGAAGATATCAAAGTGGAGTATAATAACATGTATTTATTTTACATTAGTGCAATTTTTTTCAGTGGTTATAGGTCAATGGAACAAGTTTCTTATGGCTTTTGGACATGTTATTATCATGGGAGAGAGAATAGAACAACTTATTTTAAATGAGCATAATCCAAATTTTAAAATTTTATTTAATTGTGATATAAATCATGTTTATTTTTATTTTAATCCAAGAAAGTAGATTTGGTCAAGCCAGAAATATTTGTCACTAAAAGCTACTGAAAGCCTATTGCAGTGAGTGAAGGTATAAAATGCTGATACAGAAAACAAGACAGTGTATAGAATCTATAAACTGTCCTGTATTTGCTCTAATTGATATAATTTCAATTACACTTTACAACTGCTTTTTTTCCTCTTTCAATGTGTTAGGGAGTATATAAAACATGGATTATAAACATCCTTCATCTTCATTATAGAAATTATTATTCTTCCCATTTATGGATAAGAAAACTTCTGAAATAGTGAAGTTAAATATATTTCTCAATTTTAATAAGATTCGAAAGTCTAAATTCAGGTCAAGCATATCGAATTTCAGTTTACATCTCTACTCAGTGATAACTAGATATGCTACATACGAAAACAGGATGATTCTTGCTTTCCAATTTTTACATTTTCATATTATTGTTATCCCTTTGTTGCTCTGAATTAAATGGAATGGAAAGGCCAAAGGAACATGCAGTATGTTAATACTTAAAACCTCTGAAAACATTTACAAATGCATTTGATTTAATTTTCTGATTGCATCTCCCAATATACATTTTTTCTTTGAAACCCTAGTACATAGCATTTTTTTTTGCCTACTCTATCCATCTTAACAACATAATTCTTTATTCTCTTTGAACTGACTAAATCATTTAGCCCACTAAGTTAATTTAA
This sequence comes from Micromys minutus, assembly GCF_963924665.1. NCBI lineage: Eukaryota > Metazoa > Chordata > Mammalia > Rodentia > Muridae > Micromys > Micromys minutus. Next base: position 23,307,921 of record NC_137959.1, read on the forward strand.
AGATATTGTTATATCTGAAACTCCATTGTTATATATTAAAGGTTGGAAAAAATATAAGAATCATTCAGTACATGTAAGTACTTATACTAGGCACAATTCAAGTTTGAGCCAGCAAGGTAGACCTCTGTCAATATTCAACAAGACATGTCATTTTAATCTTATTTCACTTGTTTATTTTTAAAATTGGTTTTTAAATTTTATTTATATGTCAGATGTTATCCCCTTTCCCAGTTTCTCCTCTCCAAGGCCTTTACCCCCTCCTCTCCCTCTACTCGTATTATCATCAGGGAAATGCTTTGTTATTAAAAGTAGAACATTCATAATCTGAAAACCTCAAATCCAAAATGCTCTATAGTTCCAAAATTTTTAGCACTGTTATGGAACCACAAATACAAACAACTACACCTGATTTCATCCAGGTTGCAGCTCAAATGCATTAAGGAAAGAATTTTCTGACTTTCTATAAAAGAAGATAGCTTTTTATTATGCCCTTGAACAGTGATATAGTTTCTACATCCAAGGACATGTTGCCCAGTGCAACACATGATGTCAACCCTTGCATAAGTATTGTTTGTTTTCTTTCAATTCTGATGTGTGTTGATATTTTTTAAAAACTAAATAGGCTCCCCGATGCCTTTAAGGATAACAGCAAGAAGAAAAAGAAGAAACATGTATTTCTCAATGGCACAGAAAATCAATCTATTCAAAATAAATATTCAGTGTTTTTTTTTTTTCTTTTCTTTTTTTACAACCTTCTACAAAAGGTGGTGAAGAGACAGCCATTTCTGACCTTGAGAAATAGACAGATGTACTGTTAGAGATCTGTGCATAAAGAAACAGACAGAAGTTAATGACATTTAAGAAAAATCATTACATAAATATAAGTGAAGGTCTCAGTCATGCATTGAAAGATGGGATCTACCACCAAAGCAGGACTGCAGGCCACTTAATGGAATGGCTTTCAGAAAACAGCAAAGATCTTTAATGACAGGATTGGTTGCACAAGTTTAAGAAAAGTCATTGCATTAGACTCAATTTTTAGTAATGAAGTACATGCTTATTACGAAATACAATATATATATATTGGAGATCATGATGGCACAGACCTATCATCTAAGCTTCTAACAGAAATGAGACAATACAAAAACAAATTCATGGCCTGCTTTGGCTTCAAAGTAAATGTATATTATGTCTGAGCCTTTTGGTAGAACACTATCATTTATAAATCACGGGGATAGGGTGTCACCCAGTAGTAGCATGCTTACCAAGCATGTGTGAAGCTCTTTTGGCCCAACATCTGTATCATCAAAAACAAATAACAGGCAAGCAAGCAAGCAAACAAACAAAAATAGTGATATTGCAGAAGACTTTAGCACATGTAGAAATGTTCCAGTCTTTCATACAACTAGTGACTGAAATAGATGAAATATTTCTTGAACAATTGCTTACAATAACAGATACATAACAAAAATGATATCAGTACTGCTTAGGAGATCACTGTACCTGACCTAAGGAAAATATGTCTTCAGTCTGGAATGGGTTGAAACCAGTGTGCATTAGTAACACAAGAAAGTATGTTTATTTATAAAATTGTAGAACAATATCCATGATTTATACATAGCCTATGAGACTAGTGACTCAGGGAGAAATTGTAAAGATCTACCTTCAAACACCTACTGTTCTGTAAAGGTCCTTGTCATCTGACATTTTATCTAATTTTTTTTTCTTTAACCCAAACTGGAAACCACAGCACATTGGAACATTTTAGGTTAAAATATATATGTTTTTTTTTTTTTTTTGTGGAAGCTATGGCTTTTTTCTTTTGTAAAACATCATATGAAATATCAAAAAGCATTGAGAATATGCTATACATAAATTATGATTCATGTTTCGACTTGGGTTCCATCTACAAGATTCCATGTATGCTTAAATATACTAAAATATAAAAAAGTAATATTAAATCCAGGACCAGTTTATCCCCCAAGGACTTTGAATAACTGATACTCAACTATGTTCTTTGTAATGTTACTGATTTCTGTTTATCCTCCATATTTAAATTTTATGAGGATAGAATACTCTGTAATTTATATTAAAGTAATTTTACTCAATGATATGTTGACTTTATTTATAGTGATGACTTGAAGTCAAGTATAATTATTTATAAGTAGTATCTCAGTCAAAGCAGAATAATTTGGTCCAGGTGTTCTTTATGGAAATAAGAGGATTGCTTCCTGTCTGGGGCATGCTTTCACCAGTGTGATAATCACTTTTAGAAATACGTAATCACAGTGGTAGACTTCTATTTTCCTGCCTTTGAAGTAAAGAGAAAACAGGCTTGCTTACATCATCTAATAGATTTTGGGCAATATATATCTGTATACTTACCTGTCTATGTCTCATAAAAATTGCATTGAGGATATTAATTTATTATGGTACAATAAAATAAAACTATTCAATATTTAATGATTTCTTTATGTAATAATTAATTTCCAGATTAGTCCCCTACCATAGGAAAACATACTAACTGCATACACCCTTCTTAACAGATATATGTTTCTAAAATTAAACTCCTTTTGTAAACACGTTGATATTCTGAGGAATAGACAGTGATTTAACTAAGTCTACATCAGACATGCTCATTTCATTGGATGCCTATGAACTGTAATATTATTGCTAGTTTCAGGTATGCTTAGGACAATGAATTAAAATTCATCACAATGGATAAATCAGCAACTTCTCACTATGCCAACCAATTTTCTCAGAATTTGATTATGCTCGAAATAAATGTATTGAAATAGTAGTCAAGAATCACCTCATTGAGGTTGTATATAAAAAAGCATTTATATTATAATGAAGGTTCATTTCCTTCTAAAGATCCTAGCATATTGAAATTCTTGGTGACACTAAAATATTGTTATTAACCATAACTTAGACCTGGATCCACTGTTCCTTTACATATGAACAATCAGAAGAGAAATGGAGAACAAATCTCACAGCTAAGCTAAATAGACAGTGAGTGGAGGATTTGAACTTGTCACAAGATTACAGTAGGTAGACAGGCACTAATTGTTGGAAGTTATCAGAGTGAGTATTTTCTGTTCTTTCCATTTATAGTCAATTATAGGAAATTATTCCAAAGAGCTTAGCCAACTAAAGAATATATGAACTCTTCCTTTTTTATGAAAAACATTTAATTGTCTAAGAAAAAACATTATTTTTTCTGATCTTATTTCCTGACTTTCACAGTTGATTTTTATTTTTCAGTTTGAATGTGTGGTCAGGCAAGGATCTATCAGTTCAAAAATTGAGTGAAGACTCTATTAGTGAGAATCTGTAACCATTAAGAATCTAGTATATTCAACATTATGACATTGGGTACTTTTAAATATTGCAACCTTCTTTTAGACATTCTGTGAAAAGTTTCATTTCATTTTCTATATACTAATCCTATGGATATCTAACATAGAAACCTATATAAATTTCCTAGGGTTACAGATTCTGTAGAAATGAGAGAACTCAGATAGATCTTAGAGGCTTATCCATCATGATCACCTGGTAAAATTAGTATTTCTCAGTGTCCATACTTAATGTTCATTTGCTGGAATATGACTTGCAGTATATTATTGGACTTTTATACCATTAGAATCAGCTTCCCTAATATATTTATAATAAGCAGAAGGAGCTACACTTACATTTGACTAAAGTAAATGTGTAGAACATGGACAGGTTGCTTAAAATGACTGACTTTAGACATGGGAACTCAGGCACTGTAACTACTTTCTCAGAAATCTAATGGAACAAGAAACATCTGTATACAACATAAAAACTGTTTATATTACTACAATATTATATACCATTAATTATAAACTTAAAAAAATAAAAATCATTACTGGACCTATAAGAATAAGAGGTACCAGACAAAAATGTTCATGAAAAGAGAAAAATATCTTGAACATGAGATTGTTGAGGGGATAATTTGTTTTATTAAAATTAATTTTTAAATTAACATTTCCTGCAGTTTCTCTTAACCTGTCATATCCCCTCTGCTCAAATCTACAAATATCCTCTTCAATCCCTCTCTACTCTGTGTCCTCTATTATGTATGTGCCTAAATATATGAATAGAATTGAATGAGAAAATCTGTAAAGGTAAAATTAATTAAATACCAAGAAAAATTGTTACTGATTCACAAACATGTAAAAATAAAGGTGACATCTATGAAAGAGTTATTTCTACTGCGATTGGGAAGTCTTTGGACTCTCTGAAGTGCACCATTCTTTTCAGAGTCTGAGAATAATCATAAAATTTAAGAAGGTTAGCAATGCCTTTAGAGGGCAAATGAATATGGAGACATGAGCAGATGTGGAGCAATTCAGCAGCTTCTTTTATTTTTCAGTAAACTCTATAAGTCATTATAATTTATATCAGTCTTATTTGTGTAATCCAGAAAAAAAATTTGTACATATTAGAAAGTATTTTGAATCATCTAGAACTATTTAAAATATTTCCCGTAAACCATCTTAGAATCATTTATACTGTTAAAAATTTATCCTCCCTGTGTTTTGTTAAGAAATTATTTAATGGAGATTTCTAAATGTTAATGACACTATACATTAATGTGCAATTGGTGATGAATGGGATGAGTTCATAATTTTATTTTATTCTGTTTGTTAAGTTCAATGTGCTGTAGGGTGAAAAATTCACACAGCTTTTCTAGGTATGTCTCTGAGGATATATGTCAAGGAAACTATCATTTTGAGTTTGGAAACTCTGAAAATGTACTGCAACCCAGCATGCTTGGGCATCCGTTAGTACTCCAGGAATTCACTTCTCTTTGCCTTTGTATAGATCATGGATGGAACTGTGCTATATTCTCAATCTCCAATTTAAAGAGGTCATGGAGTTTCTCAGCCTTTAGAATTATCTAGGCCTCTCTCTGTCTCACCCCCTCCTTTCCTCCCTCCCTCCCTCCCTCCCTCCCTCCCTCCCTCCCTCCCTCCCTCCCTCCCTCCCTCCCTCCCTCTCTCTCTCTCTCTCTCTCTCTCTCTCTCTCTCTCTCTCTCTCTCTCTCTGTGTGTGTGTGTGTGTGCCTGTTTCTCTATATACCTGTTTCTCTGTCTTTGTCTTTGTATCTGTCTCTTTTCACTTTAGCTTTTCCAGGGACCAGTAAATAATACAATCTCCAGGTTTGAATTGTTGTATTAAATTAACTTCTCTTTATAATTGATTTCCACTTCTATTGGGTATTTATTAAATATGAGATGTATAAGATGAAAAAAGTTTTCAAATTGACAGTGATTCCATTTTGATTAAAATCTGTTACTTTTTTTCTTTCTGTTAAATTTTTTAAAAAATTTTACAGTCCAAACTTTATCTTCCTCCCAGTGCACCCTCCAACTGTTCTACATCCCTCACCTCCTCCCTCCATCTCCAAGAGGATGTTCCCCACTACCCTATTATTTGATACTCTTAAGGTGAGACTCAAAAATCTGACAGGCCCACAAGGATGTACAAGATCGACACATTCCGAGAGGTTTCATTTCCTCTAAGTATCCTTCAGCCTATAGACTAGTCCCTTACATATTCTTTGTTTGTTCGCATTTGATAAAATTGTTTCTTTTTTAAAGTGATGCTGATTTTATTTCCTAGGATACCCATGGACTATTATTATACAGATTTCTACACATAGGTTGGGCACCTAAGACTCTATGATCCATTTTCTGTTTGTCACATGCGCCAGAATTTTAGTGACACATACATTGACGATTATATTTTAGTAAAAGCTTGTATTCATTACATCTAAAGTTCCTGCGAACAAATAATTGCAGAACCAACTTATTTGGCTCACTATTCATGATGTTTGTGCACATCAAGGCAGGATTCTATTTAGGCAAAGAACAAGAAGGATGGAGTATTAACAGGAGGGGATTGGCAAACATTGCCCTAAAACATGCCCCAAGTCATGTTTTGCCCTAAGCAGACCACATCTTCATCCATTATACCATAGATTGATGACTGATTAGGTTTTTGAATCGAAAAGTGGATTAAAAATTTCTTTATGTAAGATCCCTCATGCTATAGTTATCGTTGGAAATTGGCCCACAGGCAAAGCCAGAACTGGAGCTTCACTAATTTTCCCTACTTTTCTGAAACCTGACCTATTGGCCAGGTATAGATGAATCATTATACATGTTCTCTACTCCAATGGTAATTTTACTCTTATGGGTGCTCTTTGCTGTTCTGTATCTCTCACTTTGTGTCAAGCTTATTGAATGCACGGTCTCTATCTCATTGATTTTCTGATCCTTGCCCTTGAGAATACATCTTAGGAGACATACCATATTTACAGGCTCCTCTGTTATCCAAATTACATTCTGTCATAAATAAAGAAATTAAGACCTACGAGAACTGAGGGACATGGTGAAAGCCACACAATAGGTTATTATACCCACCAACAATTAAATAGAAAAGTAATGAAAGGAAAATTACCAGGTATATATTAAAACATCTTATTTGTACAGATGCAAGTTGCGGAAGAAATTCCAAAAAGTTGTGGAATCGAGCAAGAATCACTATGCCAGAAGCAACAACATCTCTTGGAAACAAACTTCTTTACCTAGATCTACTGTGAGAATAAAACTGAGGTGAAAACATCAGATTTGTATTCACTGGTCTATATTGGCTTCTTCAAAGGAAATGCAATTTTCTCAATGAACTCATAGGTCATTACAAAACAAATCCAAGTAGAAGTTGATACAGAACAATTAGTTTCATGAAAACAAGCTATCAGGCTAAGGTCCTTTCTGTTTTGTTTTGTTCTTTCAATATTATAGGCATTGTTCCATGAATATGTTAGAACAGATCACAGAAAAAAAAAACTTGCTTCTACAAAGGTAGAGTTTTATTTTATTTTCCATTTTTCCTTTGAAATTTTCACAGGTATGACATAACCCTTTATGTTGTTAGTTTTTATGGAGTACATATGTTTTAACAAGTAGTAAATTTTCCTTTAGTATACTGGCTTCCTCCTCAAAGAAAAACTGAAGAGCCTACTAATGTCAGTGGTTTCCTATGGGCTGTAATCACTGACCATGATTTCTATTTTAGTAAAAGTAGTGGAAATTAGACAGCCCTCGTTTAGCTGCCTTTACTTTAAATATTTGAGGAAGGAAACACATCTTGCTTGTAATTACAGAAAAACTACCTTTAACAATAAAGATTAGGACTGGGAAGATGGACCTACAGATAAAGGAGTTTGCTGCTGTTAGCTAAAATAATTTTAAATCCTAAGATCCACATGATGAAAGGTGATGTGGTAGTTTGAATGGGAATGGCTCCTATAGAGTCACATGTCGGAATGTTTCTTCAACCATTAGTATAACTGTATGGGAAGGATTATGATGAATGGTCTTATTGGAGTAGGTGTGAATTTATTGGAGATGGTATGTCACTGGATGTAGGCTTTGGGTATTTGAAAGCCTAGAACACACTTTGTCTCTCTCTTTTTTTCTTTTTTTTTACCCTGTCTGCTTCCTACAGATGGAATGCTCTCAGATCCTGTTCCAGGCTTATGCCTGTTTGCTTCCAGCCATGGTGATCATAGCTTAACCCTAAAGAAAGAAAAAATAAGAAACTATTGGCAAGAGCACATTAAATGCCTTGTTTAAAAGTTCGCTTGGTTATCTTGTCTCTTCACAGAAAAAGAAGAGGAACCAAGACAAGTGAGAGCCAAATCAGTGAAGTGACCTGCATGCATGCACTGTAGCACCTTCATGCATGTACATGGGCACACATGCACAGTTAGAAAATAAATGGGTGTATACAAATTTAAGAAAAATACAGATTACCCATTTGTTTCTTGGTGTTTCCAAAAATAACCTCGATTGAAAAGATATTAAGAAATTATTCTAAAGAGAAGGCTAGAAACCAAAACAATACTTGGACCCATGATAAAAACTAAAACAGAATCCATTTAGCAAATCCTATTTGGTAAGCCTCTTTGTTTTAATATGTTAATTAATTTAATTGGTATATGAGCATAGCTGGGGTATATGAGTACTGAGGTGTATTCATTAAGCATTTATGTGGAGGGCAGTGGAAGCAATATATATCCTGCTCCATCATTTCTCTCTTTATTTATCAGAGATAAAGACTTTATCTGAATCTGAAGTGGACAGCAAGTTTATGCTATCCTCCTGTCTCTAATCTCTCTGATACTGCCATTATAAGTCTATGGTCTAATCTTGCTTTTTACATGGATGCTGAGGATTTGATATGCTCATGTTTATGAAGTAAGTTACTCACTGAGACATATCTCTAGTCCTGCTTTTGTTTTTAGATGGACATATGTTTTCAGACTCTATGGATTTAAAACTAAACACTTGAGTTGTCTACAAAGGAGTTTGGTGTTTTCTGTGTATGGTTTCACTAAAATTGCTGGGTCATATTAACTGTATACAATTTAACTTAACTGTATTTTATTTTCATGTGCAAAAACAGGTCTTATTTCTTCATTTTCATTCATAATGTGTTCACACATTCTATCATGAAAAGTAAATGTCATTTGATAGACAAGTAACAGCAAGGCTAGAGAAGAGTTTATTTCTGGCCACAGATTTTCTTATTTTAAGTTAGTATGTACCATATAAAATGGATTTAATGTAGGAAATGCAATGGTTTAAGTACAAGCTTAGACACTTGCCAGCTATGAACTCATATCTATGTCTCTACATTTCCTTAAGTCTCAGATACTACTAGGAAAATATAGGCACCATGTTACTGAATTACCATGAGGATTGTGAGAAACAAGTTCTCCTAAATGTATTCTAAAGAGCCAAAAAAAATAATACCATTAAATTTTCATTTTATTAAAATTATACCCTAGCTAGGGACCTTCCATTGTTATGTTAACATGGCCAAAATATCACAGTATCACACTCACAAGTCATGCATACTTTGAACTTATTTATCAGTGAGGCAATTGGAACTGTAGAACCATTATTTCTCAATTGTTAATAACTTCATCATTAAAAAATTCAAATGTACATGCTACAATATCTGGCATCTACTTTTTTCTCAAGGGAGAAAAAAGATATTTTAACAGTCAACATCTCTTTAAACATCGAGTTATCTTCAAATTCTAGACACACCTAGATCTACCTTAGGAGTTGTTTCTTGAAAGGGAATCAAAATTGTAAATATTCAAAAGAAAATATGCATGTTCAACAGCCATATAGTACATACATCTTTATATTGGCTAATTCAAAATGCCCAAAGTGTACATTTAAAGAAGCAGCAAAGTAATACACTTTTAGGCTGAAGCCAACTTCCAATCTTGTTTTCCCTGGATATTTTCGTCTCAGTATCCTCTGTGATTTCCAGCTGAAGAAAGTCCATTAATTCTCCATGTACTTGTTGATGCAAAAAGCTATCAGGATTATGGGTTAAATATTTCTAGTGCAGGAAAAAAGCAAGGAATGCAATTAATCTTTGTGAACTAAAATATACCTCTTTTCATTAATCTTTTATTGTAAATGAGCAAAGTAATTGAACCAGTAGCACACTATCAGCTTGAATGCAACGCCAGTGGGATGTGCTTGAGAGAGCACATACTGATTGAGTATTAAATATCTAACGGCATTAATTTATGGTTCATTACCTCTTTTGGAGTTTCTTAGTTACATAGGGCTTGAATTCTAAGTCATCAGACTTTTAGGTAAAAAGGCTTTCAAATGCTGAAAGCGGCAAGTGCCAGTAATCCACACTTTCTTTAATTTGGCATATTTGATATGTAATTGAAACAATTGCCAACAATATTTGCAAACAGTAAAGATTGTTTTAAACACATAATGACGTCACTGCACTCCAAAGCTCCCTCCTGTATAGGCTGTCAGGATGCATTATGAAAGTGCCCAGTGACATGGGCAGAGAACTGTGACTGGGGACATCATCAAATCATAGAGTCTATGGTGCTCTGCATATTATGCAAATCCCTACCCAGCTATTTGGTGGTTCAGCCATCTCGGCTTTTGGTTTCATCTGACACTAACCCCTTAATTGTATTCAGCCATCCCCTGTGGCACTGTTTCATAGCACATAGAAATGGAAGTTTTTCTCCTGCTGGTAACAAAATATGATCAACCTGAAGCAATGCTCACAGAAATATGTAGTTTAGATTTGAAGACTGGATCTATGCAGACCTCATGGCGCTTAGAAACAAACACTGTTAAAAGAAATCAATATGACCCTATACTGATGTCTACGAGCTACTGTGGCTATTTACACACTTGGTGGATTTTAAGTAATTTTTTTCTCCAAGAGATACCCCAATGTCCTCAGGGGCAGTTAATATTTGTGTTGAATTCTATTTTTCTTTAATAGGACAAATATGTACCTTCTTTGCTTTATCATATCTCTTCAACATACCATGTGGTTCTGGAATTCAATTTCAGATAAACTTAGATTCGTTGTATAGTTGGACGTAAATATATAATCAATACTCATATGTGAAATGTCTACAAATGTATGTGTGTGTTGTGAGTGTGTGGTGTTCCCTCCATTTTCATGGAGTTCACATCTACAAATCAGCCAACTATAGACTGAAACAAAAAACAACTCCACGCCAAAGATACTGAAAAGTGTCATCTCTTGTTGCCCTAGCAATGTAGTTCCATTAAATTTTGATTAATTGGGCATTGGATTTTACAAAGAGATTTATAAAAACATGATGCCATGAAAATAGGATTATGTTCATAAGTTTTATGACAATGCCCAACTAGGCAATATAAATGAACTTAATATTAACATATTTTATTATTTCAAGAGAATCCCAGAGCACATTCTCTGGAAATACTAAATAATGAGTCATATATATGCATTTTAATGTAATGTCCAGCAGAATTATAGACCCTGAAAGTGCCCATATATGAAAACTGTCAGTACTTTAGAAAATAAAGAGTCAATTTCAGAGGTGATTAGAATACAATTATATATTTATGAGAGTTAAAATAATACACAATATAATAATTTATATTCTATTCTATATATACTATATAAATCATATATATTATATGAAGTACATGCTACACTTAGAAGCATTTCAAGATATAATAATTATAGCAGCGCATTTTCAAAGAGGTGGGGAATTGAGGAAAATAAACCTAAACACGATCTTGACAGGCAAATGATGATGTCAAATATGCAAAGTAGTATGCGAATTATCAGGAAATAAACAGAATCTCTTAAAGATGCTTTGGACTTGTCATTTTCAAACTGTGAAACTACAGTTCTCAAAAGTCTTTAAAGGTACGCTAAGGCTTACGTTTTGAAAGAGCCTCAGGTTCACAGAACAACAGTAATATTTGTCTTCTGAAGTCAATTTAATTTAATGTTCAATAGGTTACCTCCCTTTTAAATCAATCTTTGTATATACATTTAGAAAATGTTAGTAGATAAGCCAGGGTCTTTTGCTGTTTTGTTTATATAAATAAAATAAGGATAAAAAGCAAAGCTGTTACAAAAATTATGGTCAAGATCTCAAATTGTAAATGTGGTGGTTTTTTTTTTTTACATGGTGTCTTCTATAATTACATATGATTTGGTTACAAATAAAAAGAAGAGATTTGTCTTTAGTCTTGTGAATGGATTGATGCAAGGTTCAACCAAGGCTAACAGTGAGTTACCTTTTCAAAACATCAAAATGAAACCTAAAGCACTGATTATACTGTCCAAACTTAAAACCGTGTCAGAATTGATGTGGCTCGAGGAGACTGTAGACTTCAACAGGAGAACAGTACAAAGAGGCAAGAGGGCTTTTCATGTCAACAATCACATGTGCATACATGGTACTTTAAAAAAAAAACAAGTTTAATATTGAAAATGCCAGTTTTGATTTATTTTTAAAAAGCAACATGTTTTTTGGATCTTATTTTTGGAAAATTTAAACATGTATTTATAGTGCTAGTAAAATCAGAACTTCTTTCTTCCATGTCTCCAATTTTTGGAAGTTTCAAGAAAGTAAATGAGATTCTTACTTATAGAGATAAAGCATTCTCTGCCCAACCCCTGCGCACATGTGAGTTTGTGTGTGTGTGTGTGTGTGTGTGTGTGTGTGTCCTTGTCTCTATTTCTCTCTCTGTTTCTCTTTTTCTCAAACACACACACACACACACACACACACACACACGCACACACACACACACACACAGAAGTACTTGTCTTTGGTAATTCCCCGGTCTAATCTCCTACCATGGAGTGTTCACTAGGCAAAACGAATTGTTCTCCAGTTCAGTACCAGAAGAACTTCCATATAAATTTTAGTCATTTTTCTCTTTTTTTCTTCAAATATTCATTTGTGAAACCTACAATGAAAAAATTTAATCTGAGAGAAAAAATATTTCCTAAGTCTTCACTGATGAAAGTATTTACTATCCCTATGCAGTGTGCTCAGTACTTTGGATTGAAGGGTGCAGACATGCTTCCTAGGTCCCCCAAATTAGCATGGTTTAAGATTAACTCTGACAATTTGTCCTTTAGCCAAATGGGGTCAAAATGCCAACTACCTTTTATGTATTTGTGAGCATGTGTATTACATTGCATACTACACATAGCACAAAGGAAATGTAAAATTTTTGTTTATTTCATCCTTCCTAAGTAGTCCCATGAGGTTTAAAATTACAAATAGGTTATCTAACTCTGTAAAGCCAATTCACTTGTCCTTTCCTGCTCCATCCTCAAAGTATGGGACAAAGAGACAGTAAGATTTACATTTGTAAGCAGGTAGTTAAAGTAAATTGGTGAAAATTTTGATTTCTCATGTAGCATGTGAATGAATTCAGACTTACTTTAGCACAAATTTAACTACTGATTTCATTAGAAAAATATACATAGTCCCCATTCCTGCATGGAAAAAAAATTTTTTTTTTGTAGTTGTTTTGTTTTTTATACCAAGATTAATCAAAGAACCACATTAACATAAAGGCAATGTGCTCCATAGCTCTATTGTAGAAGAAATGTTACACCCACCCATCAGGTGACCTTTGACCTTTCAAAGGAGGCTGCAGAAATTCACCTGAAGATTTAACAAGGGTTAACAACTAGACAGCAAGCATTTGTCCAGTATAGCTTTTCTGCTTCTTAAAGTCTTTCTTCAGCTTCAACCATACAAAACTCGTCCAAAATCTGGGAAAAATATTTTGGATTGGCCTTAGATGAAAATTAGGGCAATTGAAAAGTAACTGCTGACAAGGAGCAATAAACCTGTTTAACCTGACATAAGCTACTGGTTGGCTGGATCTTAAAATATCCTTACTTTTTAATAGCCTTCAATTTAGCCTTGCTAATCCAATGACAATAGCATTGTATCATTATCATTAAGACAGAAATTCTCTAAGTCACTCAAATTACACTAAGCTTATTATTTCAGGCACTGAGATTGTAAGCAGCCTTTCAGCTGTCATCACCTTACTTAGGGAAATAAACCAATGCTAAATACTATATGGGCTTTTATTTTTATGGTAAACTAAGATTTTCTTAGGAGGACTTATTCAAAGCTAAAACATCAAATACACTTTGTCTGGCTTGATGCCTAGTAAATTTAGGACAGCTTTCATACCTAAGTGGCTTCATACACATTTACACATTTGTATATACCTTTAGAGAAGTTAAAATGGGCTCAGACCCCAAATATATGTCACTGCAGAACAGTGTGGCAATATAGAGTCATTTATCTTTTTGTTTTTTTTCTTTCTCAACAGAAATCTCCTTTTTCAAAGGCAGATCATTTGAACTGGAATGGTCTTTAATAGTGAACTAATCAATATATTTTATTTATATATGAGATGAGGATTAAGAGCAAGAGAGGAATGACCTTACAAAATCAGAACTGGGTTTGTTTCATTACCCAGAGTTAAGTATTTTTCTCCTTCTGGGGAACTAATCATTTACTTTTTAGTTTTGGCAGTAACATCTTTTCTTTTTTGAGACATAATTTACATATCATCAAATCCACCTTTTTAAAGAATATGCTTCACTAGTATTTTGTAGCAAAAAATTCAGTAATTTTAACTCTCCCTTCCTTGGAGTTTTGAAAAGTTTGATACGTACTTATCAGTATACTACTCCCCTAAAAGTCACAGTTAAGACTATTGAACAGAAGCATCCACCACACGAAATGAGGGCCTTAACATGATGGTCTGTGTTCTTCATTTTGCTTAAATATATTCGTTACTTAATTAGGTTCTTGAGAAACAAGAAGTTCATCAACTGTGATGTTGAATATCATTTTATGGGGAAAAAAGACAAAAGCATAAATAACACAGAGGGCTGGAATAGTTTCAATTATTGGTAAAGCCTCTCTCTCTCTCTCTCTCCTCTCTCTCTCTCTCTCTCTCTCTCTCTCTCTCTCTCTCTCTCTCTCTCTCTCTCTCTCTCCCATCCCCCTGTCCCTCTCATGTGCTTTCTTCCTCTCTGCCAACTTAGAATTTCCCATCTTCACATTCCCTCCATTTTGTAGCTTCTCTCTTCTTGTAGTTAAGCATGAGGTGTTCTAGAATTTTCATTTTTATTTGTATATATTAAATGGGCTTCACTGGTCATTTCATACATTCATCAAAAGCACTTTGATCAAAGACTGTAATGTAAAACCTGACAATATGAATCCACTAGAAGGAATACATGGAAAAAATTTAACACAAAAGTATAGCTGGATGTTGATTTTTCTAGAAGAGGAAATAATACACCTTGGATTGTTTTATAAAAGAATAATTGGATGATAAAGTGCATCTTGTCCCACCCAGCACATCACTGCCCTGTTACCTCTCTACTCCAAATAGGACTTCAAGAATGATCCAGGGAATGATGCCTTCTCTTGATCTTCTCACTTGTGATGACAGGCTTTTTTCTGGACTTAACATCAGATTCCAAGGGATATCTTCAGTAGGTTGGCAACTATATGTTTTATGATGCTTCACCACCAGACTACACTATGTTCACTCCTATCAGCTGATTTTATAGCAAAATCAAAGACCTCCTTTGTTTACTTTACATTCCCAGAAATAGTTTCTTAGTGTATCCTCTTGGATCCGTCCTTCTAGATACTTGGCTCATATGCAGAATCTGCCAACTTCTCTGACATGGACAGGGTATGAGCACATAAGGCCTCGCCTTTCACTGATGTTGAGCTTTGAAAATTGCTCCACTGTAACTTTGCTATGGGCAACAGACAGCTGGACTTCAAAATGCTTTTCTTTACTGCCTGGTTCCTTAACAATTTCACCTGCCATCTTGCAAGACGAGAAAGTCATAAGAACTATGTGTCAAAAACAATGTTTAATTACTGTTTTAGTGAATTCAGTGTAATTTTCCTATACCAGCTACCTGTAAAACAAAAAAACAAAAAGTAAGTAGTCTGGAGCTGGATGTGGAGAAATACACTTCTACTCTTAACACAAAAAAAGATGGAGATGAAGGGCTCAGACAAAAAACCACCCTCAAGTATACATTGAGTTTGAGGCCAGACCAGCCCACACAAGAGACCCTGTCTTAAATAAATCTAAACTAACACACTATAATGGCAATAACAGGGAAGACTTGTGCATTAACATATCTACGATTTTTAAATGAGGGACAAAAGCCATTATCTGTTGGTTATTTTATATTTTCAAACTAGCTACATGCTATAAAAAATAGAGAAATCAGTATGGAAGGGGGCTGGGGATACTGCTGGAAAGGGCTAAAGAGAGAGGATTCAAATTTTCTAAGTCAGTACAAATTTTCTGAATAGAAGGCCTTATGTATTCAAATGCTCAGAATAATTATTTAATGGCACATTCAAGTACATCTTATTATCTTTACTTAAACATTAATTCTATTAGACTATTTATGTAAAATATGTATAGCCGAACACATTTACACAAAGCACATAAGAAGTTTTGAAAGTTTCAGTAGAAGATAAAGCCAGTGCAACAAGGTGGTAGATGAGGAACTGAGACTCATCCACTTACAGCAGACAGACCTCCCATGTGAGCGCCTATGTCTTGAGAACTCTATCACTTTCCTTCCTGTTCAGTAGGTGGTGCAATGGCAGACTTCAGACTGCAGAACTGTCCAGAAAAGTAGGCACAGGTATGAAGGCAGAGGTGCTGGATGCTTAGAGTAAACAGACATTTAAGCTCTGTGAACAGAAGTGGGTGGAAATTCGGAATTAACTTGCAGAGGACAACCTTGAATCTGGAAATACAGGTGTTGCTATGCTAAAGAGCTACCACACAGTGGCAGTGTTTTAGAGCTTAACTAAAGTTAACAATTATATTCAAAAGTCCCCAATTCAGCCTTTAAAAAAAAGTACAGAATAGACTGTTCAGCAAATCACGGACCAGAATCTTAGCCTCATGTAAAGGCAGACACACATGTATGAAGTTTACTTTTCTAAGAGAATAATCTCAAACAGGCAGGCAATGGAACAAGTAGATACTCATTTATCTTACAAAAAAAAAAAAAAAAAAAAAAAAAAAAACCTAAAGTACTAAAGTATAGAAACACAAAACATCTGCAATTAAGACAGTGATACAGGAATCTTTAGTTGGCTACCAGGAAACTTGGTGCACATCAATAGTTTTATCTGGTAAATATAGATCACATTTAACATTAATGACTGCAAAAATACCTCCAGACATTGCAGACACCTAGGATTTGTGAGAGCAAAATCCAAGAGAGGCGGAAGTCACAGAATAAGATTGAGAACACTGCCATTTGCATTTATGTTAATGATACTGACCCAGGTTTCTCCTGGAGACTATGCTAGTCAAGAAAACAAGCTGCAAATCTCAGAAATGACAGTATAGCTTATAGTAGTCACAGTGTACTGGAAAGACAATCATTGGAGTTTAGTGTCTGTCAGTGAAGAGGAGCCCAGACAAATATTCAGAGAGAAGGAGCAAAGCAGCAGTTAACAGACATGTTTTCCTTTCAAGTCTGCAATGCTGCCTCCAGTCAGCTCAGTGCCTCATTAGGCTGTATTGATTCGCCCCTGCTTGCCAGAGGATAGTCAGGGGATAATCGAATCCTTTTTGAGAAAGACAACATCATTCAAAGCCTGTGCAATATTTTAAACGTTATGTCTGGCACTCCATCAAAATTTACAAGGCCTAACGAAAGTAAGATCAAGATGAGAAACGGGAGAAAGGATGGGCAATGGGCACATGTACAATCTAGATAATGAATGTGTCAAATGAACTTGAGATTAATTGAAATACTCAAGAAAGGGAAAAGGGAAGGTGGAGATAAGGTTAGCAAGAACCTGGAATCTGTACATAATCAGGAATGAGATTAAACATCCTACAGAATAAGATTATCCAGGAGTAAAATAACCAGGGGTTTAAACTAAGCACTATCATTATTATACTTCCAGCACTACAACAACCATCAGCGAAAATGCACAAAGAGGGGAAATAAAGAGGGAACTTGAACTAGGAGGAAAGTCATAGAATTTGAATAGATACATTTTCAGAAAAAGTACAAAGTTAGGAAAGTAAATGAGAGCATCCAAATTCCAGAATACATGTGGTTGAGAGTGAGAGAGAGAGAGAGAGAGAGAGAGAGAGAGAGAGAGAGAGAGAGAGAGAGAGAGAGAGAGAGAGAGACAGAGAGACAGAGAGACAGAGAGACAGAGACAGGGAGACAGAGAGGGTTATTAGGCATCATTGGAAGACCATATGGGAGGAGTACACAGAGATGGCAAATGGAAACACACACACACACACACACACACACACACACACACACACACACTTATCCCCACTTGCCTGTACTGAGGGAAACAATATGGCTTTCAGTTAAACTTGTAACTCATTAGTTCTTAATGGTCAAATGTTTTTAGTAGGTAATTTCTTGAAAAGAAAGTCAGAGTCACCAAATTTCTTTTGCAAAAATTCTCATTAAAATCAATGACTGTTGCAGGACTTTTGATCATACTGTGAACTCTGAGAGTGTGTTATTTACTAGAAAACCAAACTAATCAAAAGAAAACTGTTTTTAATTGTGGAATGGATCAGCTCTTTGAACATACCTTTGAGTCCCCAAACTGAAACTAAAATTAGTTTGGAGAAGGAAGCACATGTGTGTGTCAGGAAAAGTGCTGAATCAGAGAAAAATGTAACAGTAGAATTTGCCCAACGTTCTTGAGAAGAGTGGGGGAAGGGAAGCTACTTAGGAGAGCAGTGAAGAGAGAGAAGAAGAAGGGCCATGCAGAAAATGTGAGGAGGCGTTTCACAGGGGGTGGGCAGGATCTTGCAGAGAAGGTTAAAGACAAAATAATTTAGACCCAGGTAAAGACAGAGTGAACCTGAAGATGGAAAGGAGCTAGACGATTAAAACTCATTGCCAAGAGGCCAAACAGAGCCATTCAAGGGAGGTTGAGAGAGAATCCAGATTGAATCAATAAGCACAGGGAGGAGATTAGAGCCAGAACAGCAGAGTTGAACCTACCGGGAAGTAATCAGAAAGAACTAGGAAGGGGTGAGCTTAATCAGCACTTTGGTTCAGAGGCTGAAGTCATTCTAGGCCTAGTGCAAAACCTAGAATCATTTTGCTTCCTGGACTAGCCCTAGGTTAGCAAACTAAGTCAGTAAGTCTCAGAGAGGACTTACTTCATGAGAATATACTACTGTTACAATTCTTCACAGATAACTATGATAAAATTAGGTGCTCATAGATAGATAAAATTATATAGGTAAAAAAAACCTCACTGTATAAGTTATCGGGTTAAACTTGAACTTTATGATTCAGTTAGTCAGTTTTGAATATTTTAAACAGAAACCTATTTAATAGTTGTCATGGAATCTTGTTGTCCCATTCACAAAACCCAAAACTAGAAACTAAGTGTGTTTCTCATGGATGTATCAACTGGGAAATTTTTAAATGTATAATTACTATGAAAGTACAAATAAACAACAAATTTCATTTATGGGAAATAACATGATACATTTCATAAGTAAAATTGAAGACATAAAGTCAAAATATAAACTGTGTTCATTGATGGACAACAAGTTCAACATCAAGCCAATAATACCCAGAGTTTAAAGAATCTAAATATTAGTTACCACTAAAGAGAGATCAGACCAGTAACACAATCTCAGAGTGAAGTATGATGGTAATAATAGTGTCCTGACTATTTTATTTGTACTTTTATTATTAATTGGTATTGACAATAAATTTTTATTCAATAAATTCTAAGGTTTTCCCTTCCCCAACATCTCCTACATCCTCTTATTTCCCCATTCACACAAATACAACTTCTTTCAATCACTCAAATATAAACATGATTTTAAAACAATAAAATATTAGTAATAAAAACAATAAGAGAAAATAAAATCAATCAGACTAGGATAGCACAAAACAAAGATATAGAAGAAAAAGAGCCAAACATAATAGACCTTGAGATCTGATTATTATTTGAGAGTTAGTTAACACAAGAAGTTTTTCTTTGTAAAAATTCCTTAACATGGACATTCCTCATTTTAGTTTGTATTTGATGTTATCAATCCATTGATCTTATCAGGTCTTTGATTTTATCAATGACTTGTTTTTTTTTTTTTTTTTTTTTTTTTTTTTTTTTTTTTTTTTTTTTTTTTTTTGTTACATTAAAAGCTATAGTTAAGTAGGAAAATGTGCCTACGTTTAGGGCCACAGCTTGGCATATAGGCAAAGTTTGCTTTGGACATAGGCTGTATTAGCCTGGAAACATAGTTGTGCAGTCATTGTATCTGTGACTAGAGGCAAACTTCTTCTGCCTCAGTTGCTATGGAAAAATAAAAAATATTATCAAACATTTCATCACAGGAGAGCTTGAAGTAAATAAAATGAACTCACCAGGGATGTCTTGCAATATAAGCACTCTATAAATATTGATTGCTATTAGTTAGTAAGGTACCCAGATTTGGCTTCCAGTTTCATTTCTTTATGGGCTGAATAGCTATGTTCAAGTCTCACTGTGAGCTCCTATAAACCTTCACAAAGTAAGTAATTAAGTTTATGGAATTTCTGAGGATTCAATATGATGCACCACTAGGCTAGTTGTTTGTGGATATACTCATTTTAACTGGCAGTTGTTTGTAAAATGCCAACTCCAGGGTGAGTTGTGAAGTAAAACTTACAATAATTCAGATTACTTGCAATAGATATATGAAAAAAAAAAAAAACACAAAAAAGTATGGCTCTATGCCCAAATCCCCTAGAAATTCTTTTCACAGAACATGTTAAATTACACTTTTCTTATTTAAAATTCAAACTCCCCCTTTCAAAATGAGTGAGGTTCATTATAAAGTGCTACCTGCATCTCAGAGATAATATGATAGAATGGAACAAATATGTATCTCCTTTTCAAAGGCAGCACATCAATTCAGTGCAAAAATATCTGAAACACAATTGCTATACAAAGACTGGTGATTCATAGACAATTAAGAAAGACATGTCTCTGAGATATAGAATACAGCATGTCAACAAAGACAAAATTGTCAAATCCCAGGTGTCCTGTGCTATGTATGCAGAACAGAAGCACCAATAAAGTAGACCTTTCAAGTTCCAAGTGGTTAAGGGGATCCGCAAAATCTGTTTCAATTATCAAATATTGATATAGAAACTTCATGCAGAAATTAAGAGTATTTTTAAAACATAATGTTCTATTAATATTTTGGCATAAAACTAAATTCTCTGCAAAATTATTTAAAAGGAAGATATTTTTTTTAAATATAAAGCTGTTGTCTTAAAAGAAATACTCTTTTTTTATTGTGAATTAAAATCAAACTAGACATGATGCTGTAGGCGCTTTGCACCAGAGGAGAAAGGACTTTCAGTTAAGGTCAGTGAGGAACACATAGCAATTCTTGTTTTCAAAAACAAAGAAAGCAAAACAATAACAGATATTACATACATAAATCCTACGTGTAACTTTACATGCTTTAATTATGATGCTGCCATGTGAAGATAATAAGTAGAAATCTTGTAATTTACTTGTGTTAGTGTATGATTTATTTGAGTCTTAATAAACAGAAAAAAAAACCAATGCTATTTTTACCTAACATATTTGATGCACAGTTAAATTTATAAGTATATAGATAGCTACTGCACTATTCATCTATGTAGATTCTATCTGATCTGGAAGAATATGATACTACTACTACTGATGAACATCTACAGGTAAGTAACCCATCTTGCCAGTTTATTTGACTATCATGATTTCTATAGTCATCATTCTGCCACATAAAATAATAAATAATTAATCAATGTTAAAAATGAATATACTTAGTATAAAGGTTAGGAGATATATAGGATATATTTTTATTTTACATTTAAACTTTATATTTATTTAATATTTATAGTATATTAAAATTGGAAGCATTATGTGAATAACAATCTACATATCTCTTTAGTTGTTAATTTTGTTTAAGACAGCCATTTTTTGTGACTTCATGTATATAGCTTCTTGATATTTCTAGGAGACTCAGTTTCACATAAAACATCCTGACATTCTTACATTCATTCTACTTCTAAAATGTCTTTCACAATGGTCCCCAAGTCTTAGGTGTGGGCATTATGTTGTGATTTATCACTGGGGATAGAACTCACAGCTTTCCATTTTTATTTGTTTTCTGTAATGGAAGTCTCCTTGATCAGAGGTAAAAAGTAAACTTTACTGTGGGTATAAGAATCAATATCTAGAATGTAGGTAGGCATTATGCTGTTTTAGAAAAGTGGTGCCTCCAAGATCAATGACATCACTAGGCCTAGGAAGTTTGCTAAGTTACAGATGTCACATTTTTCTCTCTTTTTTAGTGTTTCCTCAGACTAAGTAGATAGACATTGGCTACTAGAGAAGTGTGAGTGCAACTACTATATCTTTAGGGTTATCATTTCCATGCTGGTTATGTTTTGTTTATAAGTATAATATCTAGGTAAGATATGTTGGTTTCTTTTGTCATTTGAATGCTTACATGGTGACATGTGGCATCATGAATTCTAGTCTTCAGAGAAGAAACTTTCAAGTTAGATCTAGCTCAGAGGTCTTTGTGCCTTGTGTCAGCAGTACATCTTGTCTTCAGCAATCTGAACTTATTCTACACCTTTGGAGTACAATCAATTACAAAAACAATCATTTTTTAAATTTAAAGTTTTCCATTTTAGGAGTCATTTGAACAACCACAACCAACAATTCAAAAAAGGTATTCTCACACCTAGTGTTATTTTTATACTCTGTCTCTTATAATCATTTAGCTCTTTCCATAATGTACTCTGTGTCTTAGGTGTAGGAATGTCCTATTAATGTATCCATTTGGATTGGGCTCCACAAATTTGCATGTTGATAAGTTGTGCCTTTCTATAATGACCTTCATCTATTACAAAAATAAGTGGGGGCTCCTTTACTAGGAGTAAAAAGCACACTTAACTATGGAAATAAGGTAAATATTTATAGATTGTTCTTACAGATTATGCTGTTTAATTAATTAGAGATTCTAGATTTTTATTCACTGACCATAAATTATCTATCAATGAACAGTGTGCTAGATTTCCAGTACCAAAAGTATATTCCTTTTTGTTGAGTGGATCTTGAGTCCAAACAGAAAGCTGTTGGTTACCTCCAAGTTAGGAATATCAATACAGAAACTTAAAAGTTATCATATTGTCATGCTGTTTAATGATGTTCAAATGTATAGAAAGGATTACTACTTGCTTCCCTCCTTTGGATGATTTCTTTATTTTTTTTTTCTTTTTTTCTATTTTTGATACATCAGTGAGAAGAGATTCTGTGAAAGGTTTTCTCAAAGATACATTCTTAGCACTGAAACTTCTTTCGTTTGTGTTAGGCAGCAGAACTCATAGGACTTCTTTTAGGTGAAACAATTTGAAGCAACTATTATAGTCTGCATACGGAAAGTCCTCACAAACACATGTCTTCACATCTTGGTTTCCATCTGTTGGATGCTATTTGGGGAAGTCATAGAATTAGGCTCTTTCTGTCATTCTTTCTCCTTTCTGTTTGCCTGTGAGGTGAACAGCTTTGCACCACAACATCCTTGTGTCAGGATGGTCTTCCTCAACATGAATGGAAGCATGGGGGCAGGGAGGGAGCTACCAGTTTGAACAGAAACCAACTAAGTCAAGAGTCATCTTTCCATAGTTGTTTATGTCTGGCATTTCTCAAAGGAATAAAAATTTGATTCATAAAGTTGACTTTAAAACTATATTATATTCCAATATTATAAAAATATCATCTGAAAGGCAGAATTAGAAAGGTTAACCTTGTCCTGTTAGATTCAGTTCCTGGCACAAACAACTTACAAAGAGATGACTAGCGAGATAAAATGGAAACATATTCATTTGATGGACAATAAATATAACTCTTTCTGCCTTCTGTTATCCACTAGCTAATAGTGATGGTTGTGATGAGCACATAAACAAACAATAAACAAATGGAATTTAAACTATGTTTTGTTGTTTAGCATTAGCAACTTTCTCCTTGCATAATGGCTGTTTGATTGTGAATAATAGATCTGAATTTTCAGAACAGCACAGAGGACAACATATAACAAAAATAAATCAAATATCTTGTTGTAACTGTTCTAAATTGCTAAATTAATGATTCAGCATATGAAGAAGGAAAGATATATATATAATGTTTTCACTCAGTTGAAAGCTATCTGGTCACAATAGCCCATGCTTCCAATCTTAGCTGTCAAAAAGCAGGATCTATGTGAGTCTGAGTACAGCCAGTTCTACATAGATTTGAGGCAGTAGAAACTGGTTGGAGATACTCCAAATTTCTCGGGTGTTACAGAGTAGCCTTATAAATCTTCCCCTATGTGAAAACTTCTGGATCTATGAAACATAGTAAATCCTCCCCATTTTTGCTTCTCTTTATAATACACATTGTCATGGCAATACAGACAGTAATACATGTAGTTAAGCACATTAGAATAAGAAATGCTACTTGTATCTTGTTTCTGTTTTCTCAGACTAAAAATATACTTTGACTAGCCCATTGAGATGTAAAAACATAAATGATAATGCTTGTTGTGAATCTTTCTCTGGTTATCATTCATCTTTGTAACAAAATGTCAGCTCGCTGGCTGTAAACACCTTTTCATGGAAGCTGGGCTACATAAAATTAAGATGATAATCTAGAGCATAAAATGGGGGAGGGGGATACTGTATATCTGACTATAGCTCCTTATCAAAGTATTTCTGTAGTCCAAAAAAAAAAAAAAAGACATTGAA
Source organism: Micromys minutus (assembly GCF_963924665.1). Taxonomy (NCBI): domain Eukaryota; kingdom Metazoa; phylum Chordata; class Mammalia; order Rodentia; family Muridae; genus Micromys; species Micromys minutus. The sequence goes on from NC_137959.1 coordinate 23,332,188, forward strand.
GTGTTCTACTACCTCAGGATTGAATGAACTAAAGCTAAATTCCAGGACTTTCCAGCAATTTTTTCTGAACTATATATCTGTATTTATAAGTGAAATTTTTTCTATTTTTTCACATATTCATTTCCAAACTAGTTACTAAAAATTGGTTAGAACAAAAAGAAACAAGAGAGGTACAAACAATAGTGGGCTAAATTATTATTGTTATTTTGAGACACTTTAATTAGTCTGTACAAAACTATAGTTAGCTCTAAATACTATGTTTGGTATAACTTGAGTTATTCTAAGTGTGTCTTAGTTTAGAGGTAACATAAAAGGAAACTAAAGAAACTGTTTATAATCCCAAAATGAGAAAATTATCTTCATCTAAAACTTGGATTTGGTAAACAAGTTTAAAGGGGGACAAGAGAAAGCAGTTAAAGGTATAACTTGGCTAGAATTTGGTACTTGTGTTCTTAGAAATGAAGATGAATTTGGAAATGTAGATGGTGTTTGAGGGTTTATTTTTCTTGCTGTTGTTGTTTTTGTTTATTTTTCTTTGTTGTTTTTATTTTGTTTGTTTGTTTGTTTGTTGGAGGAAGTGCTAGAGTTTCAGGACTTGCAACTAGAGTCCTGAGACTTTAAACATCTCCATATTTTGTCTTGGCAGTATGTCTGTACCATCCACAAACATAAGTTTTTGTTGTTGTTAAAATAAGATACTAGCATAAGAACTCACCCGAGGTCACTGACAATTTATTGTGTATTTTAGAAATTAGTCCTTCTTGTTTATCCAAATATTTTTTATGATACTCAAGTTCACAGTAGTTTTTGCCATAAGCATGAAATAAACCCACTTCATTTTTAGAAGTCATTGTTTTCATAAAAGTCAGGTTCTTTGATTTGAGAAAGGATAGGTAAGTATATAGCAAAATGATTCTTTGGGCTTTTCCATTGTATTTGCCTACAGTGCAAAGCAAACATTGTTCAAAGACAAGTATATGATATGAGTTTTTACATTAATCATTATTGTTTCACTTGGAGTAGTTCTGGTTTATCTATGCCTTTCCATGGTTATTGATAATATTGGCTCCTCTTATTCTCAAACACCCTAAGTTATACATTATACATATCTACTTTAACAGCTGTTCAGAATATTTTCATACTGTAGTTATCATGTAATCACCTCAAAGTGAAATATGTTCTATGAGAATGTCTATGAGGATTATTTTATTGAGTTATGAAAATTCACTACAGACCATATATTCTCATATGGGTATGATGTGTTAAAATTTAGTATGTTTTAGTCTGGAGCTGGACATGTGGCACAAGAAATAGCATGGAGAATACAAAATCACTGGAATTGCATATTGAGTTAATAGAAATTTGTGTCCTTGGGACATTAAGGTTTAAGTTGAGAGAACCAATCCTGTAGCGGTAACTCCACCTAGAAAAAGGACACCCACAGATTAACCTTCAAAATTTTTTATTTATCTTTTACAATTGTGTGTGAGTGTATGTGCATGTGTGTGTTTTTGCTTGTGTGTGTATACAGATTACCTTAGAATCCAGAAAAGACAATTAGATACCCTAGAACTGAATCAGGTTACAGACAATTGAGAGCTAATGAATGTGCATCGTGAGAACTAAAGTAGTATCATCCACAGATCATGCCTAACACTGAATAATCTCTCCAGGCTCCACTTGGCTAAGTTTTATAATTTCTTTATTTGCTAGCTTATTGGTGATCTCCGGTCAGTTCTATGGAGATTTTTATGACATCATTGAGATGAAATGATGTGTTTAAATTCTCTTGTTTCAAAGGCATGGCTTTAGGTACAGCATAATATCATGCTTGTAAATCTTTCCTGAAGGAACTTCTCCATTTTTGGGATAATATTTAGAAGATTCAATGCTACTGTATAAGTCAAGAGTAGTGACAATGACAGCCTGGGGTTGCAACTATCCATACTTTAACATGTAGCTCTGAAGCCTTGTTCCAGTAATCTTAATTGGAAATATAAAGTAAAGTAAATATTTATGAAAAGGTAGAGGTGAATGAAAAAAATAAAAAGAGAGGGGAGAAAGAGAGAGAGCTGGAGAGGGCAGAACACAAACACAGAGAAAAGAGTCCAAATAATTATAAAAAAAATGTTATAAATAGAATTATTCAATAAATATATGACAACTCTTTAAAACCCATGCTCATAGGGAGTGAATTTGTGTGGAAAAATAATAACAGCATAAAATCTTTGCCTCTGCAAAGTAACTATGAAGAAAAGAAATTTACATTTTCCATATACAGATAGCTATCTCTAAATAATGAGATTGTGGCCCAAATTTACTTTTTTCTTACTTCTTGAGAACTTGCAAAATGCCTGTAATGAACATTAGCTTCATAGCCAGAAATTTAATATGTCCTTATGACAGAGATTTTTGTAATAAAATTCTACAAGGAAGTGGCATTTTATTTTCCCAGATATTTATTGTAAACCAATCTGCCATTTACAACTTAAATGCAGGGAAAATATTCCATCCTGTTGAGTCCAGTGCGATTGAGCTCACCTGTATGATATAAATTGCATTTTCTATTAGTTTGTGTGGCTATAAAGTCAATAAAAGGAACAGCAGCAGTCTTCCCCACAGAATGCTCACATACTGTAGCTTTCAGCTTATTATATAGCAAAAAGGAACAAAGTGCTCATAGTAACAATGTATTTTTAATAGGTTCTCAAGCTGTCCCTTTCACCAAGAGTTGTGGCTGAATACAGATGTGGCTGCTGTGAGGCTTTATATGGGTGGACAGCCAAACAAAAACCAGGTAGGGAGACATTTATCTAACACAAATGCCTGGTCTCCTGAGGCGTAAAGCCTACTGATTTCCACTGGGTTACTAGTTCTGTTTATCCTAAGTGTGGTTCGAATTTCATGAGCAAAATGCTTTGTAGGAAGCAAGGCAAATACGATTAAACATGAGTGCTCTGAATAAAAGTCAGTCCAGAGAGGCAATGATTAACACACACACACACACACACACACACACACACACACACACACACACAAATGTTATTGTAGAGAAAAAGAAAAAATATTATCATAGGCTCACTTAAAGCAAATTCTAAGCAATTTAATCTTAACATTAAAATTTAACATTAAGTTTAAAATTTGCTAAGATAAAGTACAATTACACTTGAACATCTGGAAAGCATATTTCTTCTCACCCAGTGCATGGATGTGAGACTAAAGATTAACTTTATCCATGTAAATCTAATTTTAAAGACACTCTAAATTTTTTCACCTGAAGTAGATATGGTTTTCATCAATTCAATTAAACACAGAATGTTGGTTGAAGCAAACAATTTTCCCTATCCAAAGTAAGTATCTGCAATGATCCAAGAAAAATTTTCTAGTTTATTTTCTAATGCTTTCTATTTTATCAATGTAGGAGAAAGGTTCATTTTAAAATATAAAGATTTATTGGGAATTAATGGCAACCATTTTTTTTTTAAGTTTTTTTACATGAAGTCTCTAGCTCAGGCCGATCTAGAGTATGTATGTATGTGCTGAGGTTGGCCTTAAAATCTGTCTTGCTTTCTTCACATCCAATGTTTTGGTATTACAAATGTTCTCTACTACTCCCACTACATATAGGGGATGAATCTAGAGCTTTCTGCACTGAGGGTACACATTCGACCAACTGCATGTTTTCTGTTGTACTAAGTAGTGAAAATATGTAGTGGTGATGATTATATTAAATTAGAGAAGATTTGTAGTTAAGGGATGGTGGGCTAAATACCTGTTCATCTTTGTTAGACTACTCTAGGGAATATGTAAGCATATTGTTGTCAGAAATCCAGATATGCTAGAAATTTCACATCAACATATGTTGTAGATGACTGCAGAGAACTGAGCACTCAGAGGATCCCCGAGGAGCACTCTTCTTCCTGTGCCCATGGGCAAGTCCCCACTTTCTCTCCACTGACTATCCACAGAGAAACCAACAGGAACTCTCTTAGCACAGGTATCTTGTTGCTGCTGGAGAACTGACTGTTCCTGCCTCCATATGTGCCCAGAGCCAGAGTCGGCCAAACACCACCAGAACTCAGCCTACCCAAAAAAAGCTGAACACCCAGGATCAATCTCTCTCCTGAGCCTATGGGCAGGAAAGACAAGCTTCAGTCAGAGACAACAAGAGTAACTAGAATCAAAAATAACAAGAAGGCAAGAGGCAACTGCAAGAACTTAAGCAACAGAAACCAAGAAAACCTGGCAACATTAGAACCCAGTTCTCCTGCTACAGCAAGTAGTGGATATCCAAACATATCAGAATAACAAGATTTTCACTTGAAATCATACCTGATGTTGATTATGGAGGGCCTACAGAAGCACATGTATAACTCCCTTAAAGAAATACAGGAGAACACAAGTAACAAGTAGAATCCCTTAAAGAGGAAACAAAAAATCATCTAAAAAGCTACACAAAAACACAATCAAACAGGTGAAGGAATTGAAAATGGAAATAGAAACAATAAAGAAATGACAAATGGAGACAGTCCAGGAGATAGAAAACCTAGGAAAGCAATCGGGGGTCATAAACACAAACATCACCAAAAGAATTCAAGAGGTAGAAGCAGAAAAACTCAGGGACAGAAGATAGCATAGAAGAACATTGACAGAACACTCAGACAAAATGCAAAAATCAAAAAAACCTCCTACTGCAAAACATCCGGAAATCCAGGATACAATGAGAAAGCTAAGTGTAAAGATAATAGGGGTATAAAAGAGCAAAGGCTCCCAAATAAAAAGGTCCAGTAAATATCTTCAACAAAATTATAGAAGAAATCTTCTCTACATGAAAGAAAGAGATGAATATGAATATCCAATAATTCTACAGAACTCCCAATAGATTCAATAAGAAAAGAAATTCCTCTGGACACATAATGGTCAAAACACCAAATGTTTAAAACAAAGAAAAAATACTAAAAGCACTAAAGGTGAGATCCTGGACAGCCATCATACAGACCATAAGAGAGAACAAATGCCATCCCAGGTTACTATATCCAGGAAATTTCTCAATTATCATGGATGGAGAAACCAAGATATTCTAGGTCAAAAACAATATTTACAAAATATCTGTCCACAAATTCAAAGAGCGTTGGTTTAGCAAAGAATGGCACATGAAAACATAAAAGGCAATACTTGATTTTTTTCTATGAGAATTAGTCTTTAGGGATGTGTAGGTAATTCAGATAAGGGATCCATGCACGTATTATAGACAGAAAAAAGAGGGGCAGGAGAAGAAAAAACAGTAAGAGGAAGACTGCACAGGAGTGGGCCTGAAGGAGATCCCGCAACAGAGATTGTCTTTTCTCTGGTCTCAGCGACAACTGAAGAAGTAATCATAAAGTATGTAGGATCCATTTTTATAAAAGAGTTGTTTCAGGTGATTAGGAGACCAAGAAGTTAAGAGCAAAGATGTCTGCAACTGGACACATTGAAGAAGGGATATGATGGAGGAGGTAAGGGATTTGTGCTGTTAATTCTGCCAACTGATTGTCATGGGTTCTCTCACAATGGGAAGATCATCAGCCTAGTGACATAAATGTTGATTTTCATGTTAATGGATCATCACAAACATACCAAAATAATAAATGGCCGACTAAACAAGATTTGATGGCCTGGCCAAATTGATACACAGTAAATATTGAGCCATATTAATCTTGCAGTAATCATAATTTGACAACATAACCAAAAAGTCTATGTGACTCAGAACACTTTCCAGTACATCTTCTTTTCCTATTTCTTTCATACCTTCCTACATTCATTTCCTTACTACATTACATCCTTTCAATTCATGTTACATAAAAAAGTTCATATGTGAATTTCTTAATTATTTGACTAAGAGTCTACATTATAAAAATAGAAGATTTTGCAAAGTACATTTCGTAAAGTGCACTACTAGGTATTTTTCTAAATAAAGTAAAACTAGCTCTGTAAATGTGTTTCTGCTATTAACAACAGTGATGCTGTTACTAAAGTTATGGTATTTTTTTATATTGTTCTACAGTTCTGATTTATTAAAAACATCAAAACAAATTGCAAAAGGCAGTTTTCTTGAGTTCATAAACACACAGTAATTCTTAGTGTCACCACAGAGAAAACATACATTTTTACACTCCATCATATCACATATCAAGAAAACACCCCAGGGAGAAAACATGCTTGTTCCTCCAGGAAAAAAAAGAATTTTCGTACAGGGAAAAATAAGTTTCAAAACCTCACAACTTTTCATTAAATTCATGGTCTGTTTTAATTGTTATTCTTCCAAACACGTGTGTTGTACATTACATCATAGGATCAGCCTCTTATCCAATGAGTTTAAAGTTTATTAGGTAGAAATAGTTGTATCTTGGCTTAAGATAAATATTTAATAGTTTGACACTATGTTAAAGGAGAGTATCCGGCTCCTATGTATTTAAGGTGATGAGAAGACCTCAAAAAACCTTCTCATGCTGATCACATGACAGTCTTATTTGTAGCCAGGACTTTTTCCTGGTTAAGAGTTTATAAAACAAAGGATGAAACACAATGTGGCAAGTATTTCAAAATGGGCACACATGATGGCACAACCCCATATAGTTTCTATAATCTTATAATCCAGAATCACTTGTTCTGAAGCCCTACCCATAGTTACTTCTTCAGGGATTTATCGCAAGTCATGGAAGTTTCACTGAGGCATCTCACAAAAAATTCCCACTGTGTGCCATGTGGGAGACCCACACAGGAGGCCCAGAAAAACAGCAGTAGGGTTCAGTGTAAAGTTGGAATCCCAAGGACCAAACCTAAGACAGTGATGGAAGTCTCTTTCCCAAAGAGAAAAAGACACAAATAGCCTACTCATCAAAGTAGAGGCTGAGGCCCTTTCATCCTGTATTTGTACCATTAGTTTTACTTTGGTTTCTTTCACTTCAGGGACTCCACTAATTGTAGTGTCTTTTGAGATGGTTTGTCACTAAGTTCATTATTTAAAGTTGTAAGTCTCATCCAAATATTTCTCAAACATATCTCCAGGAGTACTGTAGAGTCAGAAAACCACAAATGCCTGTTCCAGTCATACTGTGTAAGAACCTCAAAGCATGTAAAAGTGGCAGTTGCTGGCCTTTACCCAAGAATACTTGTAAATGAGTGGTTTGAAGAAAGATGAGTTTCCCAGTATGAATGTCAAGTTGATGCTGACATTGCTTAGCACACTGATGACTTTTGAATAATCAAAAGCTACCTCAAATGGGCAGCTAATGTTTCTTTCCTGACACTTTTTCAGGAAATAAATATGTATCTTCTTTTTTTCTTTGTCATCATCTTCTGATTCATTTGAAAAGCTTTTCTTTCTTTTTTTTTTAATTAGATACTCTGCAATTACATTTGAGATGTTATCTCTTTCCCCCACCCTGCTCCCATCCCCTCTCCCCCTCAATTTTTCCTTCACAAATGTGCACTCCCTCCTAATCACCCTCTCCACCTCATTGCCTGGGGAGTCTCTTACATTGGAAAATCATGTCCTCCCTGGACCAAAAGCCTCTTCTCACATTGGTTCCAGATACTGATATCTCCAAATACATATGCAACTGGATCAATATGTCTCTCAATGAGTGCACAAAGGTTGGTGTTTTAGTTCATGGGCATTTTGGAGGGTTTGGGGGATTGATAATGTTCTTCCCATAAGGGTGCAATCCCTTTCAGCTCTTTAGTTCCTGGAAGGCTTTTTTTATATTGTGGTATTACATTTTGAGAAATCCATGATCTCATGAAACATGTTATAATTTAGGCCATCTTAATTCCCCTCTGTCTACACCATTATAAAATTCTACCTATTTATATGGGAAAAAACCCTGACTTTAACCTATAAAACACTAAGAAGAACTCCCCCACCAAGTTCCCAATGAGGAAAGCTGTAAGATCCTATGAAAGACATATCTTTACAGGAGGCAGTAAAAAAAGCCCATCATGAAAATGTCAGTCAAGTTCAATATACAGCCTGTCTCCTGTACTCAAATCACATTTTTCTACTCCCCACTTGAATTTTGTGACCCAATTAGTTTAGTAGGTGGGCACATTAATCATCCTTGCAAATCATCATGATCAAGTGTGCAACTGTCCCTCGGGTGTGCTGTAAGAGATGAAATAATCGGGTTTGGTGTGTTGTTCTCAAGAGCTGCTTATGACAGTTTTTAAATGGCAGTTACATTCTAACATTTTTAAAAATTGGAAGGTTTAAATGCAAACATCTATATATGTCTATTTGGAGTTAGGAAGAGCAAAGGGCAATGCCAAAATAGTAAGAATCAGAACCAAGTATCTTTTCTTCACATGTGGACATCAAGGTTGTATATATGTGTATGTATATATATATATATATATATATATATATATATATATATATATATATATATATATATATATATATATATATATATATGGAATGTGGCATCCCTTTAGAAGAAAAAGCCAATAACAGATGATACCTAAACTTAAGTACCTTTGTCACCTTTCGTTGTCTTAGGTAAAAGTCGGGCAAGTTATTCACTCTTCCCATTTGATGACAGTGATAGATGGGAATTTGGATTAACTAACAGATCAGTGCTTTATAGTTTTAGAAAGCATGTTTCATGCATAGAATAAGCAATATTTTCATCTCTTTGTCTTGTAAGTTCAATGACTACATCAATTCACTTACCTTCTTGGAACTTTGATTTCCATTATCTAGAAAGTTAGGCTTATGAACTTATCCTTTTCCAATAGTCACTAAAAGTACCAAAGAAATGCTGATGAAAGAGACATTTTGTATAGTCATAAATACAGCAGAGTAGTACACATTTATTTTCAAATTCTCCTAATGTCTGTGCATCCATCTTCTCAATATTTGTTGCCAAGATGTCTTTTCATTTGGAAAGTGCTCTCTAAATATCATTTCATACTATAATTAGATCAAATATAATATTAACATTAGAAAAGATAGAATGTGTAGCACATTTTTCTGATGCTGTAACTATCATCCTAGGGTTAAGACCACAGATGTTACAAGAGCCATGCAAAGAGCTATCTCTGGCTTCCCTAGTGACAGACTTCTACATGCAACTCCTAAGTTAAGTGTCCCTTTCTCTCAAGTTGGAACACACCACTTCTGCTTACTTTTGTGGTTTTTGTTAGTGTTTGATCCACTGTGCTTAATTGCTCTTTCTTATGTAAGCTTACTTGCTGTTTTATTCATGAAGTCAGTGCTTAGCTTTTTAAGTAAGTCATGGGATCTAAACTCCGGTCTCCACAGTTTTCAAATAGGAAATATCGTGACTAGACAATCTACTTAGCCCATCTGTGAACATCTTCTTGTCATATGCATCACCCAGGAACACCCTTAAAAGAGATGACACTCTACTAGGCTGCCTACTCTTCTTTACCCAAAAGGACCCTATAATATGTATTAGAAACAATCATGATAAGAATAGTTTCAGAATTAAATACCTATCTTCAGCTGTGATCAATAAATACCTATCTCCTGTGAGCAAAGTTGGATAGCCAGATAAAACAAGGCAAAGCCTAACATATAACCACAGTGTAGGAAGCAATAGCACAAGAAATAACTGTTACCTTTATCAAATATCATATATAAACAAGGTGTTTACTGTTGGGTCTTGTGACTCTCATGGTTATTCTGCCTGTATTTCTCTGTCACTGTAACCAGGGGTCTGTGTGCTATAAGGGATGCACACAACAAGTCAGAGAACATATTTGGGTGCCCTTTTCATCTTTTCTTGCTGTTTGAGAATGGAATCTTTTTCTGTGCTGTATAAGTGCAGTTAGTTCATGAGCTTCTGGAGATCTTCACTCTCTGGCACACATTTGCCATTATAGATGCTTGCTTATGTGCATTCTGGGAATTAGAACTTTGGTCACTGGTTTTTGCAATAAGCTACTCTACCTACTCAGTCACCTCCCAAACTCCAGAATATAGTTGTAAAGGAGCCTTTTGAATTCCACATTTTTTTCCTTAGTTGACTTTTGAGACAGGGACTCACTATGAATTTTTGCCTGATGACGAAAGAGATACATAGAGTAGGCTGACCTCAAACTCAGAGAAATCTGCCTACCTCTACTTCCAGGGTTCTCAAATTAGACCTTGACTGTTTATAACAACAGCTTAAAGAAAACAACCACGTCAATGTATATGACCTTATTGGTCTTGACTTAAACTTTTAGTTGTATAACATTATAAGAGATAAACCTTGAGTATCAAAAATCCTAATGATGATAGTGATCATGGCCGCAGTGACTAATAATGAAGTCAAATTTACTAATGTTCAGTTCTAGCTCTAAAATACTTACATACAATAATCTTATTGTCTTGTTACTTTACCACAGGAGAAAAATAATATTAACTGAAGTAGTTCTTATTCCCTGCTAGTTATTAGAATTAACACAAACCAATCACAAAATTCAGGCAGCTTGTACCTATCTCAACACTTAGGTTTACATAGCTATTGAAAATCATAGGACTGGTAACTTTTCAGTATCCCAGATGATTCTAATTTGTACTAACTCTGCCTTAGAGATTTTCAAAAACCTGTTGGAAGTGTCTTTCATTCACAGAACAGCAGTTCTTGTCTAAACACACATAACAGTTCTTACTCTTAACTGCTCTATAAAATTCTAAGTCCATTTCCCTTTCACTGTGTCATTTGCTGTCCCTTCTTTGCAGAGCACATATTGTCTTGGCTTTCCTACAGGCTTTGGCTTCACACTGAATTCTTTTAACACCTGTTTCACTCACTTTCCTCCCCTTTGGGCATAGAGAAAAGGGAATAATTTGGAGTTTCAGCAGAGTTATTAGCACCTCCTTGTCAGGCCATATCTCACACTTCCTTGCCTGTAATATGTCTCTGCTCCTGGCCTCAGGGTACTAGTCTGATATGGTATCTGGTTGAGAACAAGCCACAATACATAAGAATGAACAGTGTTTTTTCTTTTTATTTAAAATAATGTTTTTTACATTTTATTTTATATTTCTTATTTACGTTCCAAATGTTATCCCCTTTCTTCTTTCCAAATGCTTCTATGAGGATGTTTCTGCACCCACCTATGCACTCTTACCTTCCCACTCTGGTATTTCCCTACACTGGGCCATCAATCCTAGACAGGACAAAGGGCTTCTCCTGCTTCTAATTTCCAACACATCCATATTGTGCTACATATGCAGCTGGAACCATGGGTCTTTCCATGTGTACTCTTTGTATGGTGGTTTAGTCCCTGGGGGTATGGAGGGTCTGGTTGGTTGATATTGTTCTTATGGGGTTGAAAACCGCACAGCGCCTTCAGTCATTTCTCTAAATCATCCATTGGGAACTCTCTTCTCATTCCAATGGTTGGCTACAAGCATCCACCTTTGTATTTGTCAGGCTTTTGAAGGAGCCACTGTCAAAAGGGATTGCACTATTAGATGAAGCCAGCACAGCTATAGGTTTTTTTTCTCAATAAAACAATAATATTATTACTTTTCTCCTCACCATCATTAGCTGACTGCTTGTGGGACCTTTTCTGTCTATGAACATAAAGAATTGTGCCTAATCTCCTAATTTGTTATACATAGTTTGGTTCATATCACTGAGAGGTCTGCCTTTTTCTAAAGAGAAATAGAACAATAGTGGTTCTGGGCAAGAGGAAAGTCCCAGAGAACCACTGAAAGGAGTGGAAGCTATGGTTGAGATGCATGAAGTGAGAGAACAATAAATAAATAAATAAATAAATAAATAAATAAATACATACATACATACATACATACATAAATACATAAATAAATAAACTACATTTTCTCAACTCAAGGTCCTATGAAATTTATCCTACACTATATTCTTTTTATTCCAAAAGGTAAGGATTATGGCAAAAAAAATTACAGTTAAACATAATCAAGTTCCAACTATGTAAATTGACCAATGTCTGAGGCTTATTCATTATCTTCAAAATTTGAGGAGCTTGGCTTGCCCCATATCCCTAGCTCTGCCATATACAACACAAACAACTTATCTCATAAGATTCTCCTTGCTTCTAAAAATGCTTCTGGGCTTCCTGCAGTCCTGTCATGTCCAATATGCTGGGATCACCACAGATGGGGCAGAGAAAGAAAAATTTCGGATGCCCACAGAGAAAAGAGGAAGAGAATACCAAGAACAGATAGGGAGTTGGGATCATGACTGGGTCCTTTTTTTAATTTTATTATTATTATTGTTATTATTATTATTATTATTATTATCATTATCATCATCATCATCATCATCATCATCATCATATTCTAGGTATGTTCATTTCAAATGTTATCCCCTTTCCTCCTTCATGCTTCCATGAAGGTGCCCCCTTTCCCAACCACCCTCTCCACTTCCACTGAATACATATGGCACATCTGGTGACTGGTGGTGGCAGCATGTCATGACATAAGCAGCTACTAGGTCCCAGTAGCAGGCAGTAGAATTTCCTCTGCACCAACAGATGTCACCTCAATGATGCTAATGCCTTTTTAATCACAGATGGCTTTAGCCACAGTTAAGCAATACCTATTATTCTAGCAAGCAAAGAACTCACTTCCATAGATTCTGAGTCCAAAATATTAACCAAATGACCTGATGGAGTTTTTGCTTCCTTCAGAAACACCACTTAATTATCAGCACCTCTTACTGAGGTTTTGTCTTTTACTGTTTATTGTAATGCTAAAGTCTGTGGAGAGATAGGTGAGAGGTTAGGTTTAGATTTCCCAGGCTTAAAATCATGAGGAGAGAGGAAAGAGCCATGCAAAAGGAAGACCATACAGGAGGAAGCCAGAGAGATGTCCTGGTGTAGAGGTTAAGAAAATATGGCCCTCTGGGCTGGCCAGTTGGAGCTTAGAGCAGCCCATATGGAACAAGAAACATTCAGTGTTATCATTAGGATGGCAGACTTTTACATCATGGAGCATAGGCAGTTGCTCAGCTATTGTGCTACCTACTGCATATTTAGAATTAGAGGCTCTCTCTCTATCTCTCTTTCTCTCTCTCTCTCTCTCTTTCTCTCTCTCTCTCTCTCTCTCTCTCTCTCTCTCTCTCTCTCTCTCTCTCTCTCTTTCTCTCTCTGTATGTGCTTTCATCCAGAACCGTAAATGGTCCTTGTGCTTGTCTGTTTGTTTTCTTTTTTCTTAATATTTTTTTACCACAACCTCTCTCTATATTCTTGTTTTCTATGCCACCACTATATCTTGTTAAGCTCTTAGCACTCAATGGGTTTTCTAGTTCAACATTGCAACTGTTTCCACAGTATTCCCATCACACCAGTATCCTACTTGCTAGTCCAGATTCCTGTTATAGTTAGCTTTGGTTTGCTGTGTCAAACACTGACCCCAAAACACTTTGGTAGGAATGGTTTAGGCTAAGTATCCTGACCCTTGAGTGAAGTTGGGGCAGGAACTAAAGCAGAAACAGGCAAGAACTATAATGGAAGTTTACTTACATGTTTTCTATACATGGCTTACTTAATCTGCCTTTTCTAAAACCTAGGTCTATATTCCCAATGTTAGCTCAACTCAATATGGGCTTTGCTACCCCACATTAATCAATTATGTCAAATAATATAAAATTCATTAGTATGTAAATTAATATAAAAACTCTCATGTTAATAAATATATATCAAGTAATATAAAAAATGTTCCAGAGACCTATCTATAGGTAAATCTGAGAAAGGCAATCGCTCCTAACATTGCCTTAAGTCTACAGAAAAAAAAAAAAAAAAAAAAAACTTCACAAAGGGCAATTGACATCCATGCTAAATAACTTGCCTGAACTAGTTTGGATTAAAATACTGGACCTATTCATATGACATGGCCACTCATGATGCTACTTTTAATTGCAAAATTGTAATGCCTTTCTTTATGTTCTTTGTAATTATCCTGTATAATTATTAAGTCTTTACTGTTTTTTTTAATGTCATAGTGCTTAATCCAAAATAAACTTACAATGTTTACTTTGTATTTAAACCCATAAAAAATTTAGTAGCTAGCAAATTATTAGCTAACTTTAGTGTAAATTGTCATTATTAGAATAAAATAAGTTTTCATTTGAAGCAACAATGTGGAACATTTTTGGAAAAAAATGTATTTTAATTCCAGTTTCTATATTAACAACTGGATGTTCAAGGACTTGGAAACCTAGTTGTCTTTCCTTCTCTGTTGGTAATTGATACCTCATTTGCTCCAGTAGCATTATCTCTTTTGAAGATACTCTGTTGAAAATGTATGCTCAGAGTATCTCTGTAGAAAGTACAAATAATGGATTAGAAACTCACTCTGCTTTCCAGAGCAGAAATGCACCAGAAGACAAGCATTATTTTTCATTCTAGGCCCACTCTAGATTATCGTATCATAATATTCCAATTCTAATGAGGAAAGTTTTCTCTTGTTCAAAACAACATACTCCAAAGCACTTTATTTTGCACACTTTATTTTGTGGGCTCATTGTGGATCAGGGGAGAAAAAGTACTTATTGCAGAAGATAATAAATCTGGTGACTTTAAGTTTTGGAATTTATTGTTTTACCTCCTGGGGAAATACAGCAAACAAGGACACACATTATTCTGTCTGCATAATTTGTTTGCCCGATGTAATCCCCAGCCAGCAATTAATATTTCAGGTTCTCTGAGAGTTTAATGTATTTATAGATAATTTGTAAGTACTGAATTTTTAAGAGGTTTTAAATATCCAAGTAAGCAATGTGAGCCTAGAGTAATCTGCATGTTCATTTTCTAAACAATTGGTGATAGAAAACATTGCTACATTCTGATCTCATGTTTTGATTTTATCATTTAGGTTTTGAAATTGCTGTTCAATATAATAGGGGAATTTCATCCTATTAATCTCAGTAAATCTCTATGGAATTATAATAATAGTTATCAATTACAGGGAGGAATAATTTCCTGATTATCCAGTCTTTGATGAAAAGGACCATTAACTTTTTAGCATTAGCATGACTCCTCATCAGTGTTATTTTACTGCCAGTTCATGTTTATTGGTTCATTGACTGCAAGGGGTGGAAGGTGCTCATATCAACCTGTATTCTTAGAGAGAAATTATTGCAGTTAGGACCATACTTGCTATCTTAAGGACATGATGGTTGGGGAAAAATGAGGATACTAGATTAGATGAAATTAATGTGTCTAAATATCAAAAATCTTGAAGCTCAAATCAATTTAATAAGGCATTAATTATTCATCCCCAATATAGAAAAGCAAGTCGTAGTTGCCCAATTTCTGTCTCCAAAAGTTTGGTTTATATGATGATTCTGGATATACAATATCTCACTGAGACAAGTTTATATGATGATAGATAAGATAAATCTTTCCCTTCAGATGTTATAGTATAAATAGTGGCAACTGCACGCAACAGTTTCTGGAATACTAATTCTCAACACAGCAGGGAAATATCTACTAAAATAATTTTGTTCTAAATGGAAGGAACATGTGCTAGTAAGTTACATCTCCAGAGTCTGTCTGATGTTTGACATTTTTAGCAGTATATATATGTTAAGGCATTCATTTATTTGATCACAGGTTATAAAATTCACACACATTGTAAAATTTAATTTTTCTCCATATTCTGTTCTAAGTATGTTAGTAAGTGTATTCAAGTTTAACTCTTATTACAATCCATACATGATACCTAATGGTTCCCTCTCACCAATATTATTCTCATTTCTGCATTTATGTACTCAATTTCTTTCTCATGTCCTTGCAATCACCAAGTTGTTTTCCTTCAATAACATCCACATTTCAAAATATCATATAATTTAAATCAAATGAAGCCTTTAGAATTTTGTATCCTTCCATATTTTATAATGTGTATTCACATAAGAAATAAAATATATGCCCATAAAATCATTTATCTGAATATTGAGAAAAGAGTTATTCACATTATTCTAAATGGGAGAACACCCCAATGACTCACCACTCTTTGAATAACACAGTGGTACAAAAAACACATGGATTAGGGAGATTACGGTTATTCTAGTTTATATGCACAAACTAAGATGAAACACATGAAAATATTCAAGTTTCTTTCTAAGTATATGACATCAGCTCTCTGGCATAAATATTCTGCCTCTAGACTTAAAATCTGGAGAAATGCAACCTTACTTTTTAGTTTTCATCTAGACCTCACCTGTATTATGAAAGCCTTTATTTCATAGACACCTGATATTTGAGATCCCATGACTAGAGTCTTACATAATATAAGAATTCTGAAGTGTTTGCTTCACTCTCATTTTCCTGAAAATTGGCTTTAGCTGCTTTATATCCTGTGTCTGAGATCAAGTGATTCAAAAAGTTTTATGCTCTGTATATATTTAATTACTAAAGCTAAATATTTGCTTTAGTTTTTTTACAACTTTATTTTTTTTAAAAAGAGGGATACATATACAGATTTTTAAAGGTATTTTGGCATAACACTATATGAATATTTTTGTTTTGTCTTGTCTTGTTTTTACTATTATATGGACTGAGAAAAATTGAATTAAAAATAATTTGAGTTGCAATTACCTAAATTCACTGTTTAATGGTTTAATATAACCTCATGGCCTCTGCAGTGTCTTTATCCATATGCCTGGGTATTCCTCCTTTTGATATGATAAAGGGTGGGTTCCAGTGAGCTAACCCTCATTTCATGCTTTTTAACAAACACCTCCCCTTACCCAGGTCAACTTTAGGAAGACTCAAGTAGCTGATATTTAGAGCTTTAATTTTTCCATCCCTCTTTCCCTAATCTGTAGAAATACAGCCCAGCCTAACAGGAAATTTTGTAGTTTACCTAGAAGACTGTACTCTGAGAGAGTGTGACTACCATGGGTACAAAATATTCCAGGAAATGAGTAGATGATAATTTTTAAAGCAAATAAGAGCATATTATTCAGGATACTAACCTTATGCTCATCATATTGCTCTTACTCAATCACACTATACCTTCTGTTCATTCCACATTAATGGAAGATAAAGCAAATTCCTTATGTATATATATAATCAAAGCAATATACGCAAAATACTCAGTGATATGGGATGCCGTGCAATGAAACCTTTTAACACTCTAGAGCTGTGAAGCTGGTTCAGCAGCAATACATTGTATGCAATTGAGAGTAAGGCTGTTAGAAGAAGTCATTATGTACAAAATAGGAAAGAAGGCCTAGAGAATAATTCTAGTCTTTATGGAACATAACTCAATTTCAACGAAAGTCATTTACAATGCTTGCTAAGACTAAGCATATGCTTGCTCTGTGACACAAAAAATTTGGTCCCTGTACATCCAATGTAAATGAGCACAAATTTTCACTTAAATTGTGGATTGCAACATTCACAATAAACTTTACAGCAGCTAAAAGTTGGAAATTACTGGACATTCCATCAACTGTAGACTGAAAATTTGACACACAATATATAACATAACAAACAATATAGATGTTATTTATAAGTTTAATTTGCAAATGTTTGTATGTGCCCATGTTTGTATATATGTGCACTCATCCACAACCAAATGTTTTATAAATGAATATATTGTATTTGACATAACATAGGCATTAATATTATAGAACTACAAAAAATATACCTAATTCTTGGTAAATATGCTAAGGACAAATTGCATATGCTCTGATTTTGATTGTAAAAGGCTTAAATGTTCATGTAAATACTGTGTGTTAAGTAGTGGTTGCTCTGAGCATGGGAGGCTATTGGTAAAATCTTGAAGAAATCTCACGAAGTGCTACCAAAGATTTTTCTAGTGATTTGGATATTAGAACAATGTTTTAAGTTTGTGAAAAATTTTCAGTCTAATGTTGTGTGACTGGTGCCTTTTAAAATAGATATATTATTCGTTAATATAGTGTAAAAATTAAAGTAAATAGTAGTGAAATGTAAATACCGTCATATACATGTGTACATGTGTCACATCTCCTTGAAAGTAAAACAAAACAAAAAGACAAAACAATAACCAAAATAAAAACAGTAGTAGTAGTAGTTTTTACACTAAGTCTATCCATTGTACTAATTCATTCAGCATTCTCACAGTGAGACAGAAGTGGAATTTCAGACTCTTTTGCTGGTCAGAGATGGATTGTAAGCCCTACTGTGTTATTATTTACTTAAGGAAGTTGGAGAGACTGAATGGCATTCAATGCCTACTGGATAGAGAGCTTAATTCAGAGCAGTCACAGACACAATGATTGATTGTTACTCCAGCAAAGGAAGCAGCTTGCCTTCACAAGGGGCTCATGCTTCATAATACCTCTGGAGAGTCCTTTTAATGCTTCCCTAGAACAAAATATACAACTTAAGTAACTTTCATTAAGTAATAAATAGTGACTAAGGAGACCCTTTTATGTGTGCATGATAAAAATTTCTTGTCTATTTGAATAATGTGGTCCCTTTTTAAGAAAATTTTATTGGATATTTTTAGTTACATTTCAAATGTTATCCCCTTTCCCAGTTTCCTCTCCATACTGCCTACATAGCCTATCCCATACTCCCTCTATTGTTTCTGTGAGTATATTCACCAACTCACCCCTTCCTGCCTTCCAGATGTGACATTTCACTACACAGGAGCATTGCACCTTGGTAAAACCAGTGATGCCCAACAAAGCGATCCTTTGCTACATATGTAGCTGAAGCCATGGGTCCCTCCATGTATACTATTTCGATGGTGGTTTAGTTCCTGAGAGCTCTGGTTGGTTTGTATTGTTATTCTTAAGGAGTTGCAAACACCTTCAACTCTTTCAATTTTTTCTCTAAGTTCTCTTTTGGGGACCCGATTCTTAGTTCAATTGTTGGCTGCCTTATAGTAACATTAAATAATAAAAGTTCTTTGAAACAACAATAGTATATTTAACATTGGTCTGGTCATTGCAGTGAGATAAAAAATGAAATAGTAACACATAATTAAGAAGAAAATAAATAGGACCATGCATGCAGAACATGCACTTCGGACATCTGCCACCAGGAACAGCTGAGATCCAAGGATGCAGGTTTGGTGAGACTGTGTTGCAGGCAGCTGTGGCTCAGAGAGGTCTGGGCCAAGTGCTCAGAAAGCACACCCCCAGCCCCCATTGGTTCAGGGGAGCAGAAACTCTGCAGGAGGCACACAGTTTCCAAACAGAGGACCACTGCATGCCAAACAGGCATTCAGGCCATTTGCCACCAGGAAAAGCTGAGATCCAGGGACACAGGCCATATGAGACTGCACTGCTTTAATAACAACAAAGACAACAAAAAGCCCATATACACAAGGAAACTAAACAATGCTCTATTAAACAATAGCAAGGTCAAAGAAGAAATAAAGAAAAAAAAATTAAGGATTTTCTAGAATTTAAGGAAAATGAAAACACAACATTTCCAAACCTATAGAATGCAAAGAAAGCAGTACTGAAAGGAAAACCCATAGCTCTGCGTGGTTCCAAAAAGAAACTGGAGAGAGGATACACAAGCAACCTGACAGCACAGTTGTAAGCTCTAGAACAAAAGGAAGCATATGCACCCAAGAGAAGTAGAGGGCAAGAAATAATCAAACTCAAAGCAAAAATTGACCAAATAGAAACAAAGAGAACCATTCAAAGAATCAACAAGACCAAGAGCTGGTTCTTTGAGAAAATTAACAAGATTGATAAACCCTTAGCCAGATAAACTAGTGGGCAAAGAGAGAGTATCAAAACTAACAAAATCAGAAATAAAACTGGAGACATAACAACTGAAACTAAGGAAATTCAAGAAATCATGAGATCCTACTACTAAAGCCTATATTCAACAAATCTGAAAAATCTTGAGGAAATGGATGAATTTCTAGACAGATACCAGATACTAAAGTTAAACCAGGACCAGGTAAGCCATCTAAATAATCCCATAAAACCTAAAGAAATAGAAGCAGTCATCAAAATCCTCCCAACCAAAAAAAAGGTCAGGTACAGATGGATTCAGTACAGAATTTTATCAGATACTTATTGATGACCTAGTACCAATACTCTCCAAAATATTCCACAAAATAGAGTCAGAAGGAACACTACCTAACTCATTTTTTGAGGTTACAATAACCCTTGTTCTTAAATCACACAAAGACCCTACAAGGAAAGAGAACTTCAGACCAATCTCACTTATGAACATTAATGCAAAAATACTCAACAAAATCTTTCCAAACCGAATCCAAGAACACATCAAAATGATCATTCACCATGATTAAGTAGGCTTCATCCCTGAGATGCAGGGATAGTTTAATATACAGAAATCCATCAATGTAATCCACCATATAAATAAATTCAAAGTAAAAAAAAAAAAAAAAAAAACATGGTCATCTCAGTAGATGCTGAGAAAGCATTTGACAAAATTCAACACCATTTCATGTTAAAAGTCTTGGAAAGAACAGAAATCCAAGACCCATAGCTAAACAAAATGAAAACAATATACAGCAAACCAATAGCCATCACCAAACTTAATGGTGGAAAATTTGAAGCAATCCCACTAAAATCAGGGACTCAAGAATGCTGCCCACTCTCCCCCTACCTATTCAATATAGTGCTAGAAGTGCTGGTCTGAGCAATTAGATAGCAAAAGGAAATCAAAGCAATACAAATAGGCAAGGAGGAAGTAAAAACCTCACAGTTTGCAGATGATATGAGAGTGTATTTAAGTGACACAAAAAAATTCTACAGCTGATAAATGAGTTAAGCAAAGTGTCTGGATAAAAAATTAACTCAAACAAATCAGTATCCTTCCTCTACTCAAAGGACAAACATGCATAGAAAGAAATTAAGGAAAAGAAACCCTTCACAATAGTCACGAAACCTATGAAATACCTTGGTGTTACTCTAACTAAGCAAGTGAAGGACCTGAATGACAAGAACTGCAAATCTCTGCAGAAGGACATTTAAGAAGATCTCAGAAAATGGAAAGATCTCCCAAGCTCATGGATTGGAAGAATCAACATTGTAAAAATAGCCATCTTACCAAAAGCAATCTACAAATTCAATGCAAACCCCATCAAAATTCCAAGCTAATTCTTCATGAGGTTGGAAAGAGCAATATGCAATTTCATCTGGAATAACAAAAGACCTAGAATAATGAAATCCATCCTCAACAACAAGAAAATATCTGCAGGAATCACTATCCCTGACCTCAAGCTATATTACAAGGCACTTGTGCTAAAAATTGCATTGTACTGGTACAGAAATAAGCATGTGGATCAGTGGGATACAACAGAGGAATTAAAATAGACCCTTTCTTATCTCCTTGTACAAATCTCAAGTGCAAGTGGATCAAAGATCTCTACATTAAACCAGCTACACTGAAACTATTAGAAAAGTAAACAATCAGAGAACCATAGGAACAGGAGAAAATTTCCTGAACAGAACACCAATGGCTCAAGCTTTGAGGTCAAATATCAACAAATGGAACTTAATGATTTTTCAAAATTTCTGTAAGTCTAAGGACACTGTCAAGAAAACAAAATGGCAACCAACAGATTCAGAAAAGATCTTTACCAACCCCACATCTGATAGAGGCCTAATATCCAAGGTATACAAAGAAATCAAGAAGTTAGACACCAGAGAATCAAACAACCCTATTAAAATGGGGTACAGAGCTAAACAAAAAGACCTTATTGAGGAATATCAAATGGTTGAGAAGCATCTAAAGAAGTGCTTGACATCATTAGCCATTAAGGAAATGCAAATCAAAACAACCCTGAGATTCTACCTCACACCAACCTGAATGGCTAAGATCAAATATTCATATGACAGCAGATGCTGGTGAGGATGCACAGAAAGAGGAACACTACTGCACTGTTGGTGGGGTTGTAAACTGATACAACCTCTCTGGAAAAAATCTGGTGATTCCCCAGAAAATTGACAGAGTACTACCCGAATACTTAGGTATTCCACTTCTGGCAATGTACCACAGAGAAGCTCCAACATACAACAAAAACACATGCACCACAATGCTCATAGCAGCCCTATTTATAATAGCCAGAACCTGGAAAGAACCCAGATGTCCTTCAGTAGATGAATGGATACAAAAATTGTGGTATATTTGCACAATGGAGTACTACTCAGCTATCAGAAACAATGACTTTATGAAATTCTTAAGAAAATGGATGCATCCAGAGAATATCTCCTGAGTGATATAACCCAGTCAGAAAAAAACAGACATAATATTCAGTCACTGATAATTGGATACTAACCCCAGAAATCTTTGAATACCCTAGAATCAACTCAGAAACTACATGAATTCTAAGATAAAACAAAGGCCAATAAAAAGAAAAGAAAAGAAAAAAAAAACATTGTGTTTAATCTTTACACACCAAGAAAACTGACTATTTCCAGGTTACATCTTGTTTGGCATGTACTTTATGCTCATTGTAACTTCTAATATTTTAATGCATACTATCAAACCTTTAAAAATTAAACTCAAGTACTGACAAAAATCTATTCATATATTTTTATGCAAAAATGCTTAAAATACGTTCATTTATCTTTTTTAAAATAAAGTTGTTCAATTTATGAAAGAAGGATGAAGTAAAGAAATACATAAATACATACATACATACATACATAAATAAGAAGGAAAAATTAACTAACTAAAATATAAAACATCTTAATATTAAGGTAATTACTCTGTACTTAAAAATAGTTCTTTAAAAAGTAATAAATTAAGTTTATAGTATCACTTGGGATCTGTCAACTAGCTATAAAGAAAAAAATTCAACAATTACAGTTTAATGTTTTTGTGTGAAAATAACGAAGTGAAGCCTTTGTGGCATTTAAACGTGTTATACAGCCACAGTAATCACAAAGTCTTGTCTCTGTTTGATAGTAGTAGGCAGTTATTAGACTGGTTACCATCCTCAACTCCTAGCCTGCATTAAGCCTAGTAACTTGAACTTGCAGTGATGTAAAAGAGTGAACTTAATATTGCCTGAAATCTGGATGCACAGAAAAACTAACTCCCCAATCTCTTTTTACTTCTTGTCATTTCTGAAGTTCTATTCTGAACACTATGTGGGATGTGTAACTCCTGTAAATAAAAATTGTGAAGGACACCTTTCTGGAAATCAAAACTAAAAACTGCTCTTAAATATTGACAAGGGTAGATTTTTCAGTAATTGTATGAGGGCAAAAGTTAATGTTCATTAATTTCTAATAATCAGCTCA
Source organism: Micromys minutus (assembly GCF_963924665.1). NCBI lineage: Eukaryota > Metazoa > Chordata > Mammalia > Rodentia > Muridae > Micromys > Micromys minutus. The sequence goes on from NC_137959.1 coordinate 23,355,401, forward strand.
GTGCCTGGGCAGGTAGGAGAATTTCTGATATCTTCAAGCAACCAAAAGAATCATGTTTTTATAATTATGTGACTTAAATATTCTAAATATTTAAACAAATTTTAAAATATATGTGTGATTTAAATATTTCAATGTATAAGATATTGTCGAATGCAAGCTCTTGTTTTGTTACATTACTGACTGAGTACCTTTGAGTGTTTATTTTGAATTCATTTCCTGAGCCATTGACTTTTAAAACAAAACAGGTCTGTTTAGTAATCCATAAAAGTTTTGATTCAGACATGCTTTGTTGTTAGGTAATATCTGACAACCCTCAGTCACATTTATACATGTGTTTCAGACAAGAACATTTTCAATTTCCTTCTCTCTTTTATAAGTTTAAAACATCCAAACATTAGTGTATCAGAAAAGATGTTTCTTCAATGTCTCTTCTGTAGATAATTAAAGTTGTAATTCAACGGTGCTGAAAAAGATTACACAAAATGTTTTATGTAGATCTGTTACTCATTTACTCATTAAATATCAATAACTAAACATTTTTGAATAATATTTTGTCACTTACTAATTACCAAAGCTTCACCTCATGTTTTCTCTGACTTTTTTTTTATTGGATATTACATTTCAGATGTTATCCCTTTCCTCCAACCCCATCCCCCTCTTCCTCCCATTGCCTCCATGAAGGTGCTCCCTCTACCAACCAATCTCTCCCACCTCAGCAACTTGGCATTCCTCTACACTGGGAAAATGAGCCTTTGCTGGAACAAACTCCTCTCCCCAAATTGATGCCAGAGAATGCTATCCTCTGCTGCACATGCAGCTGGAGCCATGGGTCTCTCCATGTGAACTCATTGGTTGGTGTTTTAGTCCCTGGGAGCTGTGGTGTATTTGGTTATTTGGTCATTTTGTTCTTCCCATGGGGTTGCAGACTCTTTCAATCTCATCCATCCTTTCTCTAGCTCCTTCAGTTAGGATCCTCATGTTCAGTCTGATGGTTAGCTGTAAGCATCTCTCAGCTCTTCTGGCACCAGGCATTCCTCAACACTGTCATGCTTCCTGCCATAATAAAATGAACTCCAGAACCTGTAAGCCAAACCAATTAAAGGTTCTTCATATAGGTTGCTCTGGTAATGTTGTTTGTTCCCAGCAGCAAAACCCTAAGACACCAGCTATGCAGGGGACTTTCTATGTCTAGAAACTAAATTAGAACTAAGAAACTTTAAAACCTATGCAAACAGACAACCATACTTTTTCGTTAAAAAAAAAAAAAAAAGCAACTAAGAAGTAACAAAGAAGAGAGTTCTCAAAACAAACAAATTTCTGAAAACATCAAAACGTGTTCAACAGTCTTAGCCATTAGAGAATACGACTTAAAACTACTTTGAGTTTTCATTTTACATTAGGGCTGATGGATAAAAGGAAAGGACAACAAATGCCAGTTGTATGAGTGAAAAGCTAGCCATTTATTCACTCTTAGGATTTATTCACTATTGGAAATTAAAAACTGTGGAATCAGTGTAAAGCTTTTATGCTAGCTTGAAAGATTTACCATATGACCAGTTATAATATTCTTTATTTTTTTAACTTTATTTTAAAAAACAAAGATAAAAGAAAAAAATTTTAAACATTTTTGCATAAATGTATACAAATAAAATTGTGTCAGTGCTTGGCTTTTTTTTTTCTTTTTTTTTAAGGTTTGATATTCTGCATTGAGGACTTACTAGTAAGAATGAGCAAAAAGTACATGTAAAGCAGGATGTAACCCGGAATTAGCCAACATTTTCTTGGTGTGTAAGGATTGAGCATGACTATTTTTTGTTTGTTTGTTTTGTTTTGTTTTGTTTTTTTCTTGAACTTCACACAGTCTGTGAGTTTTTTCTGGGGGAGTGCAAGCCTCTGGGGTTAGCATCCCACTATCAGTGACTGCATATTATGTCTGTTCTTTTGTGACTGAATTATCGAACTCAGGATGATATTCTCTAGATGCAACCATTTTCTTAAGAATTTGGTTAAGTCATTGTTTCTTATGGCTGAGTAGTACTCCATTGTGTAAATGTACCACAATTTTTGTATCCATTCATCTAATGAAGGACATCTGGCTTCTTTCCAGCTTCTGTCTATTATAAATATAGCTGCTATGAACATTGTGGTGCACATATTTTTGTTGTATATTGGAGTGTTTCTGGGGTATATGCCCAGAAGTGGAATAGCTGGATCTTCAGGTAGTGCTATGTCCAATTTTCTGAGAAATCGCCAGACTGATTTCCAGAGTGGTTGTATCAGTTTACAACCCCACCAACAGTGGAGAAGTGTTCCTCTTTTTCCTCAACCTTGCCAGCATCTGCTGTCATCTGAGTTTTGGATGTTGGCCAGTCTGACTGGTGTGAGGTGGAATCTCAGGGTTGTTTTGATTTACATCAGTTATAATATTCTAAGCTCACAATCAAAGCCCTCAAATCTAACCTCAGGAATATTTTCCCATCCATGTTTACACTGATGTTTTTACTATATTCTGGAAATGAAAACATCCTGGATATACACCTTCTGGTGAATAGATCATGGAATATGGAATGTAAATGCAGTAGGACTTTATGCAACTTTGAAGGGAAAAGAAGCTTGCAGAGAAATAGACGGAGTTGTAAACAATCATTCTAAATTAGATAATGCAAACCCAGAAGGACAGATGCTACATTTCTTCTCTTATTTAGAGATGATAGCTTTCTACTATAGACATGTGAGCTTACACTGGAATTTTTACATTGGAATTTTTATGTATATCAGGAAACTGTTAAAGAGCTGTATTGGGTGGAGGGGGCTTATAAGAGCAAACAGTGCATTTAGTATGGAGAAAGAAAGTGTAATAGTAGAACGAAAAGATTTAAATGGATGAGGAATGAGAAGTTAACATAGCAGGAATATGAAGAGAATTATCTAAATACCTTCAAAATAGCTATATGGAAGTCTAATATTGTAAAAGCTTACTAAAGTATAATTATGCACACACACAGACACATACACATACACATGCACACACATTTATACATTTAAATATAAAATGTTTAAATAGGATTACTCTAAACAAGGGGTTTTACCAGAAACTATAAACTACTAAATATATCAAATCTTAAGTAAAGAGACACTGCTATATTATTGTTCCTTGGCGGAAATTCTCTTGCCAGACAGTTTGAACATTCAGAACGTCAAATCTTATTCAAGACATCAGTAAAGTTTCAGATCCCATTGTTTTTTCAAGGTTCAAAAGCATAAAGCTGCAATTCTTGTGTCATTATAAACTGTTGTTGTTTATGAAAATAAGATTCATCCTTAATGATTTCCTACACAGCTAGTATCTAACAACCTACCTAACAACATCATTTTATTTATAGTATTGTGACTTTAGTTTTTAAATTTCTTAGTATCAAGACCTTTTGCATATCTCATATTCATTAGCCAATATCATCAGGATAGAAATGAAATTATACTTTGCAAATTCCAGAAGCACACTTTTGCAACATGGAGGCCAATATACTATTGAGTAGATAAAATTTGTGCTCTTTGATTCATGAATAAAGAAGTGTGGACTTTAGGTTTCAAATTACCTCTGAAGGCAAACATGTTTAAGTAATGAGTCATCAATTGAGATTCCTAATTTCTTTGTATATAAAGTTTTATTCAGTGGAGATTAACTCTTGAGAAATTTTTATAGCTTATCTAACCCGAGATCCTGAAGCACCGGGCACTGACATGAAAAATGAGACACACAACAGCCAGAAAGGTAACCAAAGTCCCTGGCATTTAGAAGCATTTCAGTTCAGGTTCATTTCTTTGGTTGATAGTTTTTCCCATCACCATTATAATACAATTACTTCCCCAGTTGGAGGTTAACATCCCATTCATGAGTTAATTTTTTTTAAACCATGATCTGTATTTTGTCTTCTTGTCCATAGAGTTTTGCCTCTAGCTACCCTCTCTTTTATGAACCTTATGCTCTAAATGAGCCAAAGGATCTTTGTTAATATTCGGTATAACTGCAAAAATTAAAGCAATGTTGTCTCTCTTTGCCAAACTTATAGACATATGAGCTTAAGTTTCTCTTTTTCTGTAGTCACCGCACATATCATTGACTGTCTATGTAAAGAAAGCCAGAGCAGTTTCTAATGTTTCTGCAATCCAGGTCTATTTACAGCCTTAAAACAAAAGCAGAAAACTAAGTAGTGAAGAGTAGATATTTGACAGTCATGTAAATGGTTATTCATTTAAAAAGAAGAAAAGAAAGGAAAAATGGACTAGTCTGATTTAAGTCCAATTTCTGGGTCCACTAGAACAATGTAAGTATTTACTATAAATGTAATCATTTCATATTGGAAATTTTCTGTTTTTCCCGCTGAAAATTCTAGATGAAACTTTTCAAGATCTTATCTGTCTCCTCTCTACTGCTCAGGATTCAGCTGCACCTCTTTTACAATATAAGAAAGAATGTATTTTTTCATACAATGGTGTGATGCCATAAAAACTGCTTTGTCAAATGTCCTTAGAGCTAGAATTTCTATGAAGAACAACTAAACCTTTTTTTTAAAAAAGTTCATGGGAGTAAAATATGCAAGGTAAAATATTTCAGTGAGTATTGGTCATATTTTTTTATTTTTATTTTTTATGTTGGGGGAGTAGCTGTGATTTAATTTTCAAACCAAAAATTAGCTACATATCTGGTTTGCAAAGAAAACAAATATCCACTGATAGTTGAGGGCATTTTCACTGCTCTTAAATACCTAACTAGAATGTATAGCCTCTTCTTTGATGTCTAAGAAATCTAAGGCTATCAGATGACTTTGCAGTTAAGGTATCAGCTATTAACCCATGTTACAGGGATTTTAAAGTTCATGCTAAAAACTGCACAATAACTTCTGTTCCAACAGTCACACAACTTATGATTTCATAAACCCAGCCTTCTTAAATCTTACAGGTAAATAACATTGTATAGTTTGTCTAAAATGTGCCCAATAAAATGGGTCTATAATATCTAAAGAAATATTTAGAGATCCTCCACTAATATGAAACAAAAGCTGGCCATCACAAATTGTGTTCCACATGCCTTCTTCAAATGTGGATTCATTATAGAATTAGCTGTCTCCACAATTCACTACCATTTACATTCTTTGAGATTATTACTAAACTGGCACTCTTTAATAACAATCGCTAAAATATCTTGATCACTTTGATGAAATTATTGTTATGATAACTGCCAAATTAACTCTGAATATTCATCATGTTTTTAATTTTGATGAAAAATCTGAAATACTGCAAATGGAATGCAGGTCAAACAGCATGCAAAAGCTATCTACAATTCAAACTTTTTTTTAAATTGGATCTCTTCAATAACAAAATTTGTAATATTACATAACACCCTATATTAATTTGTGGAGGAATTGAGCTAGCAAAAATCAGATTGTTACTTCGAGGGAAATCTCAAGTCTAACGCACTCATGTAAAGCTGCATTTCAAAATGCAAATTAATAACAGAAGCGATAGCTTGATCTTTAAAAGGCGTAATAATAAAGATAACATTACTGCAAGCATCTCTCTTCTTTTACATTTACATCTATTATATTTTTATTTATTTGTTTCATAGATCTCCTCTTAGAGTCAAAACCCATCACGTAATCTTCTCTGTAAGCATGTCTGATATACATACCTATTGGGTTAAGAAAAACAACAACCACAGCAATAAAACAAGACAGAAAATAAAAAGAGGCTCTGAGAAAATTTTTCATTAATTTCAGTTCCTATTATAAATGAGAAGAGTAGTGGATTAGAGGAAGAAAAAGCTTATAAGGTGTGTGTATGTGTATGTGTGTGTGGGGGGGTTAAAGTTACCTGTTGTAAAAGGAAGTATATGAATGGCAGGTAGCTTCATAGATTTGAAACTCTGTCCAACATAAATAATAAATGAGTAGCATACATACATCTTCACAAGCATTACAGATTATAGAGCTCCTTTATTCAGCCGACCAGCCTGTGTGAATACCTACTGTGTTCTCCCAGTACATGGTCTGTATCACAAGGATAGCCACACAATTTTAGATTTATGGAGGCTATAAATTTTACCCTCAAGTACTGATTTTCAGGACTCCAGAAAAGGTCTGAAACTAGCATATACAGGGTTAATTCATCATTCATAAAGGCTGATATATATATAAGCTAGATATACCTAGATATAAAGACTACTTTTCTTTTAAGAACTTCAAAGAGATTGGGAAGGGGGACAACTTTAGAAATGTAAATAAATAAAATAACCATTAAAAGTAAGATTAAAAAAGCAAATAAAAATGTTGCATTATTTTTTAAAAAAAACTTTTCACAAGGGAATATTCACCAGATACCCTGTCTCATTTGTTCAGCATTGTTTTATTTTAGGCATGTTTTCATTTCTAATTAGTTAATTTTTCTTAAGACATATCAATACATTATATATAGATTTGATGAAGAACTTTCAATAAAGATGAGTTTTCAGAAAAGCTTTTTGGCTTCAACCTTGCTTCCACAGTTGAAAACGTTTGCCAACTTGATGCCACAAATTAGACATTTGAGAAGCAGGCAGCAAGCTTGTTAATTATCGGAATTAATTTAATGAACTTATTCTCATTAGATTCTATGAGCCATGTTGTGTACAGCACCGTGTGAAAGTCCACAACCACCACACAGCCATGTCAGTGCATAATTAAGGGCATTGAGGAGGATTTTTGCAGAAATACAAGGTGTGAATAATGCTTTGTGTAAAATTGCATCGTTAGACAGAATGAAGAGTTGATGAGTGTGGAGAATTAAGCGGAGACCATTTTAGTCACAACGAATTAAGAGAGGAGTCAGTTTGGCTCCCCAAACAAATGTTGAATATACACATAAATCATAATGTTTCACTGCCGACATTTCATCCCGGGAGTGATGAGCTATGTAATAGTGTTTTCTTGCCACATGATCTGGAAGTCAGCACAGTTTGTCATCAGATGAATTTTTAAAGTGTTGGTAGTTCAGAAAAAGAACCTCACACCTCAAATAGCCCTATGATGGAAAACACATGAACCAGATGTTCTTTTTTATTCCTTTGAGTCTATTGACACTTTGTTTTCAATGTTCCTCATCTAAAGGAAAGAGAAGGAGATTGACTATAAATAGAACACATTATTTATAAGTTTTAAAATACAGCCCATTGAATTGGCAATTTTCCAAAATGAGGTTAGTGAAGAACATCAAAGTGGATCAGATCTAGTCAATAAATTTGAATACAATTTTCAAAACAAAAACTCAGGAGCCTAGAGAGATGACTCAGTGGTCAAGAGTGATTGATTTACAAACAACAGGATCTGAATTTAGATCTCAGCTCACACTTACCAAGCTGTGTTTTTGTGACCTGGGTACAGTGGGGCCTGAGACTAGAAGGTGTCTTCAATTTAACGGGTACCAATCTAGCCCCAAGTTGAGTGAACCATCCCATTGCACAGGAATAATGCAAGGAAAATTAGTGACATCCATTGGAGTCAACATGACTGTACTTTTTCAAGAGACATATGCTCTTTTACCAACCTCAGGAATCATCAAACATGGATTAAAATTATGGTAAACTAATGGCAACTATCATAAGATACTTAATGTTCATCACACATATAATTTTTAAAGTTAATTGAGTAAACTGTTTTCATTTTTGTTAACATACAAATAAATTTTCCCTCATTAAAAAAAAAAGAAAAACATAACCAGAGTTTCATTTGCCTTCCTTACATTTTAATCCTCCTCACCCCGCCCCAACCTTCCTCTTCCCCATATTCACTCACTCTGTTTTCTCTTCAGAAAAAAGCAGGCACTAACAGATAACAATGAAAGAGGACAAAACAAGTTAAAATGAGACCAGACCAAAGACATCTCATATAGGTGCTGTACCAGGCACCTCAACTGCAGGCAGAAGACTCCTAGTGCCAATGCTACCAAGAAAGGATTACTTAATAGGTAGTAACGAAAACTAAATCATAGGTTTTTCTTGTTTATTCGTACAGTAAATTTAACTGATACACTCAAACTACATTCATTTTTGTTCCTGCATCTTTGGCTTAAAGAAATACATTGAAAATATCCAATATTTCTATGACTACTCTTTTTTTTTCTAGTCCCCTTCTTTTGTATTCTACATGAGGCAAAAAACAATGGAGTTCCTAATAAAAATTGTGTCAGCAATGTAAATGTGATCATTATTGTAATTCTCACTGAAACCCAATGTTGAACTTGTGGAAAAGTTAACCTTTATAAAACAATATCTAGGACCTGTGCAGCGATCCCTAAATATCATTAATTTAAGTTTGCTTAATACATACATACATAAAATAAGTGTTTGTCCTCCTCTACTCTACTCTTTTCAGTGTTTGAATAGGGCATTTACTCATACCAGAGGTGATTTCTGTATAACGAAATAAATGTAACAGCCAATATAATTATGAATTTTGTCACTGAAAAATTTCAGGAGAGCCAGAAGAAAACTGTGTAGGTTTAGACTCAATCTTTTTCATTAATTAAAGCTCTCCTTTAATATGTCTTACCTAGTTCCTCTGAGTCTATTAACTAGGTGGTGAAGAGAACAAGTAAGAATTCCTGTCTGTACCGTGTATTTTCTTATATTATTTACTTCCATATTTATTTAAGAGTGATATTACTCAGAATGGGTTTCTTAATTATAATTAAAAATACTCATACCCTGAAGCTACAGCAGAGCACCCAGCTATTAAATTAGATATAGATAAATAATAATAAAGAAGCATGACATTTAAATAACAGGCTCATGGATTTTTAGGAAATAGCTCCATGCTTAACTGACAGCTTCAGTAGGATTAAGACATTTTAATTAGTGATAGTTAGAGATGGAATCTCCAGACCTCTGCAACTTTCCTTAATGAAATCATCTCTTCAAATGTGTATATTGATATACAGGTGATGAGAAGAAGACAAGAGAGTTCTTCAAGTCATTAAAAAAAAAAGAAGTCTCTAGGAAACAATTCTAATCACAACTTTATTATCTTAAATTAATAATGGAATATCTCTGTCATTACAGGGACCAAATTAAGATTGAGTAGGAAAGCCATTTGTTAAATTGCCAGGAGCCTCCACCTTGAAGAAGGTAGTGGTGGAATACACAGAGTAGGACTCTGATGATAGCTTTAAAGTCTGAGGGTCGTAGGATTTTCTAGTTCCCCAACTGTACTTAAATGCTAATGATAATTTCTAAAAATGTCCTAAAAAGTTTCTTGCTCTTTCTGAGGGTAAAATACTGTTGGTTTAGGCATTTGACACTTGGAGCCTAACAGCAGGGGTATTGGGTGATGAGTAGGGGGTTAAGTAATGTGGCCTTTGTTCTATCTCAGCAGGAACTGCTGGGCTCTCTCAGCCTGCTAGTTGTAAATCACAGGAATTAAAATGGACACTCAAAAAAGGGATTATAATATTTATTACCAAGGTGTAAAATGTTCCCTCTGAAAGCTATCTAAGGAAAAGGTTGAAAGATCTTAAGCAGGAAAAGGGGGGAAAGTTCCTCTAAGTGGGGAAAGGGAAAAAATTCTCCCAAGGGAAAAAAGTTCTTTTATCTCTCTCTCCTCTCTTTGTCCTCAGTACATATACATCTTTCAGAATACATGACCACATGTTGCAAAGTTCATCACAAGTTCATACAAAAAAAATAAAAATAAAAATAAAGAAACAGATCACAAGTTGAAACAGAAGTTTACAACAAAGATTGTTTACATTCATATCCATTAGGGGCAATTATGTGTTTAAACATCCATCACCCATCACAGCTCCTCAGGTTCACTGAAGGTTTAAAACCATAACTAAGTTATTGGTGAAGTTTTGAATAGATAAGCCCAGTCAATATTTCATCCTCTCTCCTAGCACCTATTATAAATTATTAGTTTTCTTTTTATGACTTTGGTTAATTGTTTTATACCCTCTTGGAATGTGCTCTGAGTAGGAGAAAATCTGGTTACTATCTGAGAGCAATTAGCTGGTTACACTTGGGAGAGTGGCAGAGTTCTTATTGCAGTTTTGACTGTCAGAAAAGGACCTAATAGCAGTCCCACTATAAAAAAGCTTAATAATCTCTGTCATATTGTTTTTTTGCAATTCTTATGGGATCATCATTAAGAATTAAGAAGACATCTATTTATTTATATAACATTACTTCAAGGAAGTACATCTTTGTAGCTCTGTAGAGATCTGCTCCAAAGGGGTGAGCTATAACATAATTACTGTTATATATGTTTATTAACAACAAAAAGCATATTAATAGTAGGAATCTTTTCTAAATGTCATTCTCTTACAGCATTGCTTAATAAAGACAAATCTGTAGGAAATTATATAATAATCTGAGGCAGAGTGTCTCAGGATGATCACCTGCTAGCTATTAGCTTGTCCCATTATGGCTCCTGATATTCAATATGTAATAGTCAATTGGTTTATTAAAAACGGGCACTTACCATTAAGGTCAGAGATAAAACAGGAGAAAGTACCATTCCCATTCAGCTTTTAGATGAACTTTTTTTTTTTAACTTTTTAGGATCCTTTGAATATGGATTGCTATGATGTTACTTTGGATAATAGGCTTCTACAAATAGATAAGTACAGAGAATCAAAAGGTGCTACTACCATTGTGTCTGTATAAGTGGGGCACGAAAAGAAAAGTAGTGATAACTGAATGGGAATGTCACTTGAAATGATTTTTTTTCAAATCTTATTAGCATGTGTTAAAAGTTCAAATATAGTTCATTCTAACATTTCTGTAGTCCGGAAGCTACAGAAATGTATCTAATACACTTGGATTTCCTTCTCTTCCACTACGTTTACCATCCTCCTCCTCTCTTGTTTCTTTCTCTTCTTTCTTTTTTTTTTTTTACTATCATAATTACAGGTTTATTTATTTATTTTTAACAACTTTATTTTACAAAACAAAGATAAATGTACAGAATTTAAGCATTTTTTGCATAAAATTATACAATACATTTTGTCAGTATTTTTTTCAGATTTTAAAATAATTTCTACCTAAAACTACATGAATATGTTTTTAGTCAGTACTTGATTTTTTTAAAGGTTTCATAGTATGCATTGAAAACTTAATAGTTACAACGAGCATCAAATACATGTAAAACAAAATGTAACATGGAAATAGTCAAAGTTTACTTGTTGTATAAAGATTTTTTTTGTTTTGTTTTGTTTTCTTTATTTCTTGGACTTCATACAGTCTGTGAGTTGTTTCTGGGAAAGTGCAAGCCTCTGGGGTTAGCATCCCACTATCAGTGACTGCATATTATGTCTGTTCTTTTGTGACTGGGTTATCTCACTCAGGATGATATTCTCTAGATGCAGCCATTTTCTTAAGAATTTGGTTAAGTCATTGTTTTTGGTGGCTGAGTAGTATTCCATTGTGTAAGTGTACCACAATTTTTGTATCCATTCATCTTCTGAAGGACATCTGGGTTCTTTCCAGCTCCTAGCTATTATAAATAGAGCTGCTATGAACATTGTGGTGCATATATCTTTGTTGTGTACTAAGGTGTCTCTGGGGTATATGCCCAGAAGTGAAATAGCTGGGACTTCAGATAGTACTATTTCCAAATTTCTGAGGTATCGCCAGACTTATTTCCAGAGTGGTTGTATTAGCTTGCAACCTCACCAACAGTGGAGAAGTGTTCCTCTTTCTCCGCAACCTTGCCAGCATCTGTTGTCACCTGAGTTTTGGATCTTGGCCAATATGACTGGTGTGAGGTAGAATCTCATGGTTGTTTTGATTTGCATTTCCGTGATGGCTAAGGATGTCTAGAGCACTTCCTCAGATACTTCTGAGCCATTCGATATTACTCAACTGAGAATGTTTTGTTTAGCTCTGTACCCCATTTTTTAATAGGGTTATTTGATTCTCTGGTGTCTAGCTTTTTGAGTTCTTTGTATACCATAGATATTAGGCCTCTATCTGAGGTGGAGTTTGTAAATAACTTTTCCCATTCTGTTGGTTGCCATTTTGTTTTCTTGACAATGTCCTTAGCCTTAAAGAAACATTGCAATCTCATTAAGTCCCATTTGTTAATCTTTGACCTTAGAGCTTGAGCCATTGTTGTTTTGTTCAGGAAATTTTCTCCTGTGCCTATGTGTTCTAAGGTTTTTCCCACTTTCTCAACTAATAGTTTCAGTGTATCTGGATTAATGTGGAGATCTTTGATCCACTTACACTTGAGCTTTGTACAAGGAGATAAGAAAGGGTCTCTTTTCATTCTTTTGCATGCTAAGTGCCAGTTGGACAAGCACCATTTGTTCAATAGGCTGTCCTTTTTCCATTGAATGTTTAGAGTCCTTTGTCAAAAATCAGGTGACCATATACATGGAGGTTCATTTCTGGATCTTCTATTCTATTCCATTGATCCACATGCCTATTTCTGTACCAGTTCCATGCAGTTATCAGCAAAATTGACTTGTAATATAGCTTGAGGACAGGGATAGTGATTACCGCAGTTGTTTTCTTGTTGTTGAGGATGGATTTTGTTATTCTAGGTATTTTGTTATTCCATATGAAATTCCACATTGATCTTTCCAATTCCATGAAGAACTGGGTTGAAATTTTATGGGGATTGCATTGAATCTGTAGATTGCTTTAGGTAGGATGGCCATTTTTAAAATGTTGATCTTTCCAATACATGAGCATGAGCGGTCTTTCCATTTTCTGAGATCCTCCTCAATTTCCTTCTTTAGAGGTTTGAAGTTCTTGTCGTACAGGTCCTTCACTTGCTTAGTTAGATTCACAACAAGGTATTTCATAATTTTTGTGATGATTGTTAAGGGTACCTTTTCTCTAATTTCTTTCTCCACATGTTTGTCCTTTGAGTATAGGAAGGCTACTGACTTGTTTGAATTAATTTTGTATCTAGCCACTTTGCTGAACTTGTTTATCAGTTGTAGGAGTTCTCTGGTGGAATTTTTGGGGTCACTTAAGTACACTATCATGTCATCAGCAAAGAGTGATGTTTTTATCTCTTCCTTTCTGATTAGTATCCCCTTGATCTCCTTTTGCTGTCTAATTGCTTCAGCCAGGACTTTCAGTACTATGTTGAATAGGTAGGGGGAGAGTGGGCAGCCTTGTCGAGTACCTGATTTTAGTGGGATTGCTTCAAGTTTCTTACCTTTAAGTTTGATGTTGTTTGTTGGTTTGCTATATATTGCTTTTATTATGTTTAAGTATGGACCTTGGATTCCTGTTCTTTCCAGGACTTTTAGCATGAAGGGATATTGAATTGTGTCATATGCTTTCTCAGTATCTAGTGAGATGACCATGTGATTTGGTTCTTTGAGTTTGTTTATATGGCGGATTACGTTGATGGATTTCCTTATATTAAACCATCCCTGCATCCCAGGGATGAAGCCTACTTGGTCATGATGAATGATGGTTTTGATGTGTTCTTGGATTCGGTTTGCAAGGATTTTGTTGAGTATTTTTGCATCAATGTTCATAAGTGAGATTGGTCTGAAGTTCTCTTTCCTTGTAGGGTCTTTGTTTGGTTTAGGTACAAGAGTTATTGTACCCTCAAAAAATGAGTTGGGTTGTATTCCATCTGTATGTATCTTTTGGAATAGTTTGGAGAGTATCGGTGTTATATCCGCAATAAATGTCTGATAAAATTCTGCACTGAACCCGACTGGACCTGGGCTTTTTTTGGTTGGGAGGCTTTTGATGACTTCTTCTATTTCTTTAGGTGTTATAGGGTTATTTAGATGGTTTACTTGGTCCTGGTTTAACTTTCGGATCTTGTATCTGTCTAGGAATTCGTCCATTTCTTCCAGATTTTACAATTTTGTGGAGTATACGTTTTTGTAGTAGGATCTGATGATTTTTTGAATTTCCCATTTCAGTTGTTATGTCTCCACTTTCCTTTCTGATTTTGTTAATTTGTGTACTCTCTCTTTGCCCTCTAGTTAGTCTGGCTAGGGGTTTATCAATCTTGTTGATTTTCTCAAAGAACCAACTCTTGGTTTTGTTGATTTTTTTCAATGGTTCTTTTTTTTCTGTTTGGTCTATTTCTGCCCTAATTTTGATTATTTCTTGCCGTCTACTCTTCTTGGGTATATCTGCTTCCTTTTGTTCTAGGGCTTTTAGCTGTGCTGTCAGGTTGTTGAGGTAAGCTCTCTCCAGTTTCTTTTTGGAAGCACTTAGGGCTATGAGTTTTCCTCTCAGTACTGTGTTTATTGTGTCCCATAGGTTTGGGTATGTTTTGTTTTTATTTTAGTTGAATTCTAGAAAGTCCTTGATTTCTTTCTTTATTTTTTTTTTTTTGACCCTGTTATCGTTTAAAAGAGCATTGTTTACTTTCCATGTGTATGTGGGCTTTTTGATGTCTTTGTTGTTGTTAAAGACCAGCCGTTGACCATGGTGATCTGAGAGGATGCATGGGAGTATTTCAATCTTCTTATATCGATTGAGGCTCATTCTGTGTCCAAGTATGTGGACAATTTTTGAGAAGGTGACATGAGGTGGTGAGAAGAAGGTGTCTTCTTTTACTTTAGGATGGTATTTTCTGTAGATATCTATTAATTCCAGTTGGTTCAAAGCCTCTGCTAGTTTTACACTGTCCTTGTTCAGTTTCTGTTTCCATGATCTGTCTATTGGTGAGAGTGGGGTATTAAAGTCTCCCACTATTATTGTGTGGGGTGGAATGTATTATTTGAGCTTTAATAGGGTTTCTTTTTTGAATGTGGGTGCTTTTTTTATTTGCAGCATATATGTTAAGAATTGAGAGTTCCTCCTGACAGATTTCCCCGGTAATGAGTAAAACGTTTCCTTTCTTATCTTTTTTGATAACTTTTGGTTGGAAATTTACTTTATTCGATATTAGAATATCCACTCCAGCTTGCTTCTTGGGGCTGTTTGCTTGGAAGATTTTTTCCCACCCTTTTACTCTGAGATTGTGTCTGTCTTTGTCTCTGAGATGAGTTTCCTGTATGCAGCAAAAGGCTGAATTTTGTTTATGTATCCAGTCTGATAGCCTATGTCTCTTTATTGGGGAGTTGAGTCCATTTATGTTAATAGATATCAAGAAATAGTTGTTTCTGTTTCCTACTATTATTGCTTTTGTGGGTTGAGTTGTGTCTGTGTCTTTTTCTTCATTTGGTTTTATTGTTTAGGAATTTTCTTGTTTTTACTAGGCTGTATTTTCCCTCATTGTTTTGGGTTTTCCCCCTATAATTTGTTGTAGTATTGGGTTTGTGGTCAGATATTGTGTAAATTTTGATTTGTCTTGAAATACCTTCATCTCTCCATCTATGGTGATTGATAGTTTTGCTGGGTATAGAAGCTTGGACTGGCACTTGTGCTCTCTTATGTTATGCATGATGTCTGTCCAGGCTCTTCTAGCTTTCATAGTCTCTGTTGAGAAATTGGGTGTGATTCTGATTGGCCTTTTTTTATATGTTACCTGACCTTTTTCCCTTACTGCTTTTAGTATTCTTTCTTTGCTTTGGGCACTTGGTGTTTTGCCTATTGTGTGTCGGGAGGTATTTCTTTTCTGGTCCAACCTATGTGAAGTTCTGAAGGCTTCTTTTATGCTCGTGGTCATCTCATTCTTGAGGGTAGGGAAGTTTTCTTCTATGATTTTGTTGAAGATATTTACTGTGCCTCTTAGTTGATACTCTTCTCCCTCTTCTATTCCCATTATCCTTAGGTTTGGTCTTTTCATTGAGTCCTGGATTTCCTGGACATTTTGGGTTAGGATCTTTTTGTTTTTTGCATCTTCTCTGGCTGTTTTGTCTATGTTTACAATGTTGTCTTTTGCGCCTGAGATTCTCTCTTCCATCTCTTGTAATCTATTTGAAATGCTTGCTTCTGTTACTCCTGATTTCTTTTTTATGTGTTCTACCTCTAGGGTTATCTCTTTTAGTGTTTTCTTTATTGTGTCAATTTCCGTTTTAATTTCCCTCTTCCATTCTTTCATCTCTTTGGTTCTGTTTTCCTCTAGTTCTTTGAGTGTTCTTCTTGTTTCCTCTTTAAAGGCTTCTGAGTCTTTTTGCTTTTCCTCCCTTTCTTGTTTAAGTATCTCTATCAGCATCTTGAGGTATGATTTCAGGTCTGTGTCTTCTTTTTCTGGAGTGTTTGGCATTTCAATGTTTGCTGTTATGGGAGAGCTGGGTTCAGGTGTTGCTAGGTTGCCTGGTTTCCTTGGGATATACTCTTTCATTTTCCTCTTGCCATTTTGTTGTCAGTGGTATGTTTTCGCCTTTCCCTTGTATCTGGTCTGTGTCCCTCGATCTCCACTGATCCAGGTGGCAGATGGGACTAGCTCTGTTCTATGCCTCAGAGTCACCGGGTGGGAACAGAAGTTCCAAAGTTCTGTTCCTGGTCCCTGGATCAGGCAGGTCTGAGGGTGCGATATCCGTGCGCACTCCGCAGAGACCTCTCTGCTCCCTGGCTGCCTAGATCTCCTACTCCCCAGTTTTTCAACCTTTGGAAGCCGCCTGTCCTAGTGGCAGATGGGCCAAGCTCTGTTCTGCGCCCTGAAGTTGCCACTGGGTGGAAACAGAAGTTCCAAAGTTCTTTTTCTGGTCCTTAGATCAGGCAGGTCTGAGGGTGCCCTTTCCGTGCGCACTCCGCAGAGATCTCTCTGCTCCCTGACTGCCTAGATCTCCTACTCACCAGTTTTTCAACCTTTGGAAGCCGCCTCTCCTAGTGGCAGATGAGCCAAGCTCTGTTCTGCGCCCTGAAGTTGCTGCCGGGTGGGAACAGAAGTTCCAAAGTTCTGTTCCTGGTCCCTGGATCAGTCAGGTCAGAGTGTGTGCTTTCCGTGCGCACTCCGCAGAGATTTCTCTGCTCCCTGGCTGCCTAGATCTCCTACTCACCAGTTTTTCAAACTTTAGGAGCTGCCAGTTTGAGTGGCAGATGGGCCGGGCTCTGTTCTGCCTCTCTGCTTTCAGAATACTCTCCTAATTTGGCAAAAGTTTGCCCTCTGAATCCAACATATTAAAGGTAAGATGTGATATGATATTTAAGACTCTTTCCTTCTACTTGTTTGAAAAGAATACCTCCTAGATCCATCCTTTCCTGAAATGATGTCTTTGATTTTGATTCTGGCTAAATCTTAATTGTGTGTATATTTCGTTTCCCTTTAGTACTGTGATCAGCATATTGGCTGAATCTGTGATTTGACTCTTGCTGGTAGTTTGACAGTAAACTTGATATTTGGGTGGATTAATATGGATTTTGATTTTTTTTGGTAGAAAATAAAGATGATATTTATCAGATCTGTATGAGCTCTGAAGTGGGTTGGCAAGTGGACTATAGTCTCCAGTTCCTGTACCACTGTACCCCAAAATCTTCATGTTGTCAGGATCAATTATAAGTCAACGTTTTTGTGGCTGGGCTGCTGTTCCAAGGGCTCTACTAGAAGTCATGCCTGGTTATAAAAGATGGCCCATTAAGGCTCCATTTTTCCCATTTCTAGGATTAACAGCTAGGTCACTCTAATAGATTCCTGGATGTTTCTGTTGTACTTGGTTTCTATTTGGCCCATGAATTGCTTCCTAGTTTCAGCAGTCTCTTCTAACATTCTCACCCTCCATCCTCCCTCATCTGATTCCTCAAGTTCCATTCCCCACCCCTCCCCAAATGTCTATTACATTACCTCTTGCCAGGGAGATACTAGCAACATTCTTTGAGCTCTCTTTTGTCTTATGCTCTCTGGGTTTATAAATTGGATCTCTATTGTTATTTAATTAATAAGTAACATTCAATTTATAAGTGAGTACCTACAATGTTTGCCTTTCTGGTTCTGGTTATCTTACTCAGAATGATTTTCTCTAATTACATCTATTTGCCTGCAATTTCATGATGTCATTGGTTTCTTACCATCTGAGTAATCATCTATTTTGTAAATATACAATAACTTTATCCATTCTTCAGTTGAGGGCCATATAGATTTTTTTCAGTTTTGGACTATTATGAATGAAGCTGCTATAAACACAGTGGAGCAAGTACATTACTTTATAGTAGAATGAAGCATATTTTGGGCATATATAGCTGGTTCTTGATGCATACTGATTCCAAGTTTCTAAGAAAATGACATATTGACTTCCAAGGTGGGTGATCAAGTAATGGAGAAATGCAATACTTGATTTTTAGTGAGTTGCCTTACCTGGCCTCAATATAAGGGAAGATAGCTACTCTTATTGCAACTTGATAAGTATGTTCCTAGGAGGGCTGCTCCTTTCTGAAAAGAAATAGAACAGGAGTATATGTGGAAGAGAGAAGACAAGAGGTATTGGAAGGGGAGGAGGGAAAGGAAACAGCAGTGTGGGTGTAATACATGATAAAACACATTAATTAAAAATGAAAAATATATCTACATCATATTCCATTGATCCAACATATTTAATCACTATTTTAAGTTTATACATCACTTTTAAAGTGTTGTCCAAATAATGCTTTTTTGTTGTTTATAATTGGCTAATTTAGCTTAAATATTATACTTGTTAAGAAAATAATTACTTCGTTCATCAGAAAAGTAAGAGAAAATGCTTTGTTCCCAAAATGAACTACAAATATATATTGAATTTTCCTTAATTTATGTAACTATTTACAACAATAAAAGTAACAAAAACCAAAACAAATAATAAATACTAAAACTCTTATGACACTAAAATACCTAATTATGATTATTCTGTTAAAAATAGTAAGGCAAGACATATACAACATTTCTCACTAGAGTACAGTTTTCTTCTCTTTTATTAGTCCTCCAGTATTTATCACCAAAGATAGAAAAATAGACCGATTAGAGATCTCTGAGCATTTTATAAAGCCCTAAGATAAAAAGTACCAAAGTATCTTTTATTGTAGGTGGTAGCTCATTCTATAAGCAGATTTGCTGCATTTTCTTTGGTATCCTTGAACTGGAATCAATCAGTAACCAAATGATTTCAATTTACACAAAGAAAGAATACAATTTCCTTTATATCTATTTTCCTTTAATAAAAGAAAAATTATTGCTTCACAAAAACAATAAAAATGGCACATTTAAGTAACACTGAAGAATTAGTCTCTTCTTTGAGAGTCAAGTTTTAAGCAATGTCTTACTAAGAAAGCCTCAGAACTCTCTCTAATCTAGTCAGCTGTAAGCAACAAGACTTCCATGAGACTTCATTTCCATATTGCTGCTAAGACAGCCTAGCTCCCCAGCACTGTTTTTTTTTTTTTTTTCTTTTTTTTTCTGAGCTTAGAATGAAAAAGAAAAAAAAATCAAACAATCTGTCAATGAGCATTTGGTGAAGTGTAATGAATACAGTCTAATTCACTAATTGTGGCTCATTCCACAACTCTCCACTAATAAGCATCTTAATGTGCTTAACTGTAAGTGTCCAAAATAGTTATTGAGATGTGTGGAAATTTTTCATTCTGTATGTGAAAATTGTGATAATGTTGCAGTTTGATTAATTGAGAGAAAATGTATCACTAACAATGAATAAATGTAAAAAGCTGAAAAACTGTGCCATTTTCTTCAAAAATAAATTAATTGGCAAATAAAACACTTAAAAAATAACTTTTATGCCATAATAGAACACTGATTTAAATTTCTGAGAGAGGCCAAAGTAGCTGATACTGAGAAGGTTTTTTGATTAAGTTACTTAAGGATGTGACAAATACTCTAACCCTTACTCTATTAGGCTTAAAAGGCAAAATTATACACTTGGTTTTAATAATTCTTTTTTTATTCTAATAATTTTATTCCACTCAAATTAGAAATGAGATCTGGTCATTTGGTATATCAAAACTCTTATTTCCTTGTTGTTTATAATCCTCTCATTTTACTGCTTTCTTTGTAGTCATTAATCCATCAGGACAAGAAATTACTCAAAAGAATATTTTGTCTATGAAAGCTTTGTAAACAACACTAAGTTTTTTTTTTTTAATTCATTCTTCAAAAGTAATATGACATTCCTTGTAAGGGCTTTAAAAATATTTTTTTTATCTATGAATACATCTATTTATCTATTTGCCTATCAATCCATCCACACACTAGGCCATTGATCTATCCACATATCCAACCATCAATTTAGCTATCCATCCATCCATCCATCCATCCATCCATCCATCCATCCATCCATCCATCTATCTATCTATCTATCTATCTATCTATCTATCTATCTATCTATCTATCTATTTATCTATCTATCTATCTTTCTGCATCTGTGAAATGCAGAGCACAACTATCTGGAGTTATTTCTCACTTTTTGTCATGTGGGTTCCAAGAATTGAACTTTGATCTTCAGTCTTGGAGTCAAGTTCCCTTACTGAGTGGTGCTGTTACACAACCCAGAATGTCTCCTTTTGTTTATGAAGATGAATCATGAGAGCTGGTGCTTATATGCTGGGCAAGAGAGTGATTAAAAGCAAACAGTACGGTTTGAAAATATGCAGTTTAAAAAGTTCAAAGAACAGCTTTGAAAATGTGTGATAGTCTTACTCCTGTTGTTAATTCATTCCCAATACATTACAAATGCAGGCAAAGATATCTGTTTCTTATCCAGGAAGATTTCTGGACTTATCTGTGATAATTTACATAATGAGAGTTTACAAGTTTCCCATATCAACAGACTGGTGGGAAGAAGGACAACAAACACAAAACAAACTATCCCTGGCTTGTAACTACCATAGAATGTTCTTGCATATCTTACTTAGTGGACCAAGAAAGCACTTGATTATGATGGAGTGGGAATTTCTGAGGATGCAAAAGCTCCTTGTCTTACAGGATTAATGCCTACCGAGTGTGACCATGGTGCTGACACGGTATTGCTGGAATCTGTTTTATAGGGTTACAGAAATTAGGTGAGAAAACAAAGAGCCTGAATTTAAAGAAGGTAAAAAAGGAAGTGTCTAAGCCATGATGAGTAAGATTGTCAGTGGGAACTTCTTGCAGGTATGTTTATGTCCAGGCATAGGGATGATGGACCATGAAGGAATTGTTTCCCTAAATGAGGAAAAGTAAAATCAATTAAGGGGTTCCACAGGAAGTCAGAGCATTGGGCATTAAATATAACATTCTCCACATGGAGCAGGCATAATGGTTGCAATTATTTATACTATTTTTATTTCGTTCAGCAGATGGAGTCAGTTCACTTTTAGGTATGCAAATAAACTGATTTTGAATCCCTCAGAGTAACAGTGGAACATCAAGAGGTGGTGCTGCTTTAGGGACCATACTGTTAATGAAACATTATTTAAAGAAGCTTCTTCAGAGTTCAGGCCCAGACCAACAGTGTGAACATTATCTGTGAATTTGCTAGAAATGCAAATTTTCAGGTTTACTTGCTGAGGTGGAATTTGGTTGAAGAAGCTTTCAGGTGATATTGAAATCTCCACTCACATCTGAAAAGGACTCTTGTAGACGATCAATTTATATCCCCAGCCTATGACTCTTTGCCTTTAAGAATAGATACTAAGTCCAATGGTTAAGAGCATCTGACTCTGGATTTGTAAGTTTCTGACAGAGCCTCTCAGAAAACAGCTGTATCAGGCTCCTGTTTGCATGCACTTCTGGCCTCCACAATGTGTCTGTGTTTGATGACTGTATATAGGATGGATCCCCAGGTGAGCAGTCTCTGAATGGCGGTTCTTTTTAGTCTCTGCTCCACACTTTCTCTCTTTATTTCTTCCTGTGAGTAATTTGTTACCCCTTCTAAAAAGGACTGAAGCATCTACACTTTGGTCTTCCATCTTCTTGAGCTTCATGTGATCTGTGATTTATATGTTGGGTATTCTGAGCTCTCAGTCAACCATTGGACTGAGAATGCGGTACCAAATGGAGGAGTTAGAGAAAGGACCATAGGTGCTGAAGGGGGTTGCAACCCCATAGGAAGAACAACAATTTCAACCAACCAGACCACCCAGAACTCCCAGGGAATAAACCACTAACCAAAGAGTACACATCAAATGACCCATGGCTGTAGCCACATATGCAGCAGAGGATGGCCTTGTCTGGCGTTAAAGGTCCTGAGAAGGCTCAATGCCCCAATGAAGGGTGGGAATCCTGAAGGGAGCACCTAGGTGGGTGGGAAAGCATCATCATAAAAGGGCAGATGTGATAGGTGCTTTCTGAAGGGAAAAACTGAAAAGGGGATAACATTTGAAATATAAGTAAAAATATCCAATAACAGCCTTATTTATAATAGCCAGAAGCTGGAAAGGACCCAGAGTCCTTCGACACAGGGATGGATACAGAAAATGTGGTACATTTACACAATGAAGTACTACTCAGCTCTTAGAAACAGTGACTTAATGAAATTTCTATGCAAAGAGATGGAACTAGAAGCAATCATGCAGTGTGAGGCAACTCAGTCACAAAAGAACACATAGGGTATGCACTCACTGCTAACTAAACACTAGCCCCAGAAAGCTCTAAATACCCAAGAAAAAATTCACAGAACTTACAAAGCTCAAAAATAAGGAAGACCAGAATGTCAATGCCTAAGTCCTTCTTAGAAGGGAGAATAGAACACTCATGGGAAAATAGAGGGGAAAATAGAGGAGCAGGGATGGAAGAAAAGATCATTCAGAGACTACCTGACCTGGGCATCAATCCCATATGTACCCACCAAACCCAAGCACTATTGCTGATCCCAAGAAATGCTTACTGGCAGGAGCCAGATATGGATGCCACCTCAGAGGCTCAGGCAGATTCATACTGATAAAGTTGAGGATGTTTGCAGAGAACCATGAGACTGAACTCTGGGACCCCAATGAAAAAGCTAGAGAAAGGACTGAAGGAGCTGAAAGAGGTTGCAACCTCATGGGAAGCACAAAATTATTAGCCAGCCAAACCCTTCAGAACTCCCAGGGACTAAAACGCCAATCAATGTGCACACATGACAAGACCCATGGCTCCAGTTGTATATGTATCAGAGGATAGCATTGTCTGGCATCAATAGGAGAAGAGGCCTTTTGCCCAGTGAAGGTGAGTTTTCCCAGTGTAGGAGAACTGAGTTGGAGAGGGTGGTTGGGTGTGAGAGTACCTTCATGGAAGTAGGTGGAGGGGGAGGGGGATGATAGCAGGAGTGGGGGAAGGGGATAACATTTGAAATGTAAATACAGAAACTATCCAGAAATTTAAAAAAAAATAGAAAAGAAAAAGAAAAAAAAAAGAACAGGCTTAAAAGGACAAGATTATTTAAAGAAGGAAGGTAGAAAAAAAGAGGAAAAAAGTAGTTAAAAAGAGAAAAAAGAAAGAAAGAAAGATAGAAAGAAAGAAAGAAAGAAAGAAAGAAAGAAAGAAAGAAAGAAAAGATCAGATACTAAAACTCTCAGAAGCCCAGACACAAGATTAACTGGTATCTTTAAGGAGACTTCACTCCATCTCAGTTAGAGACTGCTTGGAGAAATCCCATTTTACCAATAAAATATAATAATCTCAAAATTACATAATGACTCCTATAAATCATGATAATAACCTCAGCAAAAGGTTATCTTGGTGATTTATCTATATCAACCACTCTTCACTATGACCCAGACATTTAGAGATGCAGTCACAAATATGACATCATGACAATTTCCAGGAGAGTAATTAGCAAGGGAAGGCAGCTATCCTCAGAGCTGAGAATAAAGAAACAAGTTGCTGTAGTAGAATGTGCTGTACTATGTGCCCTTGAATTTTACTTAGCAGAAGAAGGTACATAAACAACTCAAGAAATTTTATTCGATTGATATGTTGGGGGGGGGGGGTCTACCTATATGAATGGTTCAAGGTCAAGTATTGTAGAGCAAATTTGTAATTGGAAGTCAATATTTCTCCCTGAAACCATATGTTCAGTCCCAAGACCACATTATGAACAAGGTTTGATGTGGTAAAATAAAACTAAGCACCAATTGCTTCCCATAAAAAAGAAGAAGAAGAAGAAGAAGAAGAAGAAGAAGAAGAAGAAGAAGAAGA
This sequence comes from Micromys minutus, assembly GCF_963924665.1. NCBI lineage: Eukaryota > Metazoa > Chordata > Mammalia > Rodentia > Muridae > Micromys > Micromys minutus. The sequence continues at coordinate 23,379,379 of NC_137959.1, forward strand.
AGAAGAAGAAGAAGAAGAAGAAGAAGAAGAAGAAGAAGAAGAAGAAGAAGAAGAAGAAGAAAGAACATATGTACAAAACTATATAAAAGAAGACATGAAATTTGATGAGTAAATAGGAGAAGATAGTCCTTTGTGGATTTGGAAGCAGAAATCAAGGTAAATCAGGATAAGGGTACATTCTATGCATGTATGAAATTTTCAAAAAAAAATTGAATACAAATAAAGATAATTACCAAATCTTTGACAATGGTGTCTCAAAATGAACTTAAACTTTCCAGCTGGTTTTTTTATATTATTGAGGATGAATTCCTCATTTGGGGGCTTATCAGTGTGGGGAAGGGAGAAAGTGTGGGCTTCTGATTAAGACAGCTATAGAGTGGGATTGGTATCATTAGGATTTATAGACTTCTGGGAGTAGGTGTGACATTGTTGGAAGATGTGTGTCACTCTGGGTGTTCCTTGAGGTTTCAGAAGTGAAGGACAAACCCAATGACTCCCTTGTTCTTCGTGTTGCCTGCTGATCCAGATGTAGACTCTCAGCTCCCTCTCCAGCACCATATCTGCCTGCATGATGCAATGCTTCCTACCATGATGATAATTGACTAAACTTCTGCAAGGTAAGCCACCCCCAATTAAATAATTTTCATCATAAGTGCTGTTGTGGTTGTGGTGTCTCATCACAGCAATAAAACTCTGACTAAAATAGGAAGGAGGAATCACTTTTTTAGGAGTCTGGTCACCACTGTGTACCTCTTGCCTAAAGAGGTGATTTCTATATATATGTAGGCAGTACTAACTGGCTCAGTAGATTAAAACAAACAAATAAAAACTATATAAAAGAAGATATGAAAATGTAACAATACAGTCAGTCTTCTAAGGATTTGGAAAAGGAATTTGAGGTAGATTTGAATAAGGGTATATTCTATAAATGTATAACATTTTTAAAGAGTGAATAAAACTTAAGAGAATTACCAAATCTTTGACAATTGCTGTTTCTGGTTGCTTAGACTTAATGATGTTTGTCTAGTTGAGATGCTCTCATTATATAAAACATGTGTTTTACAGTTATGATCTTACTTCTGCACACTTTCTAGTCATTGTCACAGTTACAACCAGAGCCAACATTGTTTATCAGGAAGATTTATAGCATTAAGTAAAGGTTAAACAAAAAGGCCTGGACCTTTCACATCTGCAAAGTATTGCTAGATGTTATTTCAGAGAGATAGCTGCCCCTCAACTAAATTTCGATTAACATCAAAAGGAAGCATCTAATGCTGTAAATATACCCTAGTGAATATACAAAGATATTAACAGCTTGAACAAAAATTGTGATTATTTAGGCATAATAAATAAGTTATATTTTCTAATGAAATTTTACTGGATATTCTCTGTATTTACATTTTAAATGTTATCCTCTTTCCTGCCACTCCCATCCAACCTCCCCATAAACTTCCTTCCATGAAGGTGCTCTCTCTCCCAACCACCTTCTCCACCTCAGTGCCTTGCCATTACTCTACACCTGGAAAATGCACCTTCACTGCACCAAAGGCCTCTTCTCCCATTGAGGTCAGACAATGCTGTCCTATTTTTATTTTTTTTTAATTGAACAACTTTATTTTATTAAAAAAAAAAACAAAGATAAATGTGCAGATTTTAAGCATTTTTGCATAAAAGTATACATAAAACTATATGAATACATTTTTGTCAATACTTGACTTTTTTAAAGGTTTGATAGTATGCATTAAAATTTTGCTAGATACAATAAGCATAAAGTACATGTAAAACAAGAAGTAACCTGGAAATAGTCAAAGTTTTCTTGGTGGGTAAGATTAAGCACAATGGCTTTTCATTTTCTTCCTTTCTTTTTTTCTTTTCTTTTCTTTTCTTTTTTTTTTTTTTTTTTTTTGGCCTTTGATTTATCTTGAACTTTATATAATCTGTGAGTTGTTTCTGGGAATGTTCAGAGGTTTCTGGGGTTAGTATCCAATTATCAGTGACTGCATATTATGTCTGTTCTTTTGTGACTAGGTTATCTCATTTAGAAGATATTCTCTAGATAAATCCACTTTCTTAAGAATTTCATAAAGTCATTGTTTCTGATAGCTGAGTAGTACTCCATTGTGTATATATACCACATTTTTTGTATCCATTCATCTACTGGATGACATCTGGTTTTTTTCTAGCTTCTGGCTATTATAAATAGGGCTGCTATGAACTTTGTGGTGCATGTGTCTTTGTTGTATGTTGGAACTTCTCTGGGATATATGCCCAGAAGTGGAAAAACTGGGTCTTCAGGTAGTACTATGTCCTATTTTCTGAGGAACCATCAGACTGATTTCCAGAGTGGTTGTTCCAGTTTAGAACCCCACCAACAGTGGATAAGTGCTCCTCTTTCTCTACATCCTTGCCAGCATCTGCTGTCATCAAAATTTTTGATCTTAGCCATTCTGGTTGGTGTGAGGAGGAATCTCAGAGTTGTTTTGATTTGCATTTTCCTGATAGTTAATGATATCCAGCACTTCCTTAGATGCATCTCAATCATTCGATATTCCTCAATTGAGAACTTTTTGTTTTGCTCTGTAACCCATATTTTAATAGGGTTGTTTGATTCTATGGTGTCTAACTTCTTGAGTTCTTTTTGTACCTTGGATATTAGGCCTCTATCAGATATGGGCTTAGTAAAGATCTTTCCCCAATCTGTTGTCTGCCGTTTTGTTTTCTTGACAGTGTCCTTAGCCTTACAGAAACTTTGCAATCTCATTAAGTTTGCTTGGTCGATATTTGACCTTAGAGCATGAGCCATGGATGTTCTGTTCAGGAAATTTAATTAAAACACTGGAAAATAATTTTGAAATAATAACAATGATTGTAAGTATAGAAATAGATTTGGTGATAAACATGAAGGGATTTGGTTAAAATTCCTTTATGTTGATAAAAGAAAAAAAAATTGTTAATGAAATGAAATTTATCCTTCTTGTGAAGCATTAGATTTTGAAAAATGTCCCTCATCATAAAAATTAATCAGGGTTTTTGTGGTAGTGAGCTGCATTGCAATTTCTCAATTTGTACTTCAGATATGTTAATATGCTTTTAAACTAATTAAGTAGCCTGCTAGCTAGGTAAATAAATACATAAACAATAAAAAAAATAAGATCCAGACACTGAACAAGCAGTTTTTATTGCTCTGTCTGATTTTCCTTTTTTAAAATTTTTTATACCATGTTTAATTATATTACAGGAAGTTCTTAGCTTTAAGACATGACGTGTGTGGCTGACCACTTGATCATATTAAGAGAAAATGTGTGTGTGTGTGTGTGTGTGTGTGTTTGCAGGCTTGATTGGCAAACAAAAATGACAATTGTAACCATGATAATCATATCGGTCCTGGTCGTATGGATAGCCAGACAAAAATTCCCATACATGCAGGAAGAAGTATGGAGCAAAAGAACTAGAGCACACAGGAGGAAGGGAAGGAGGAGATGAACAGCAGGGTTAGAGAAGTTGATGTTCAGGGAAAAAGGTATCACATGTCTCTGTGTTCAGGTGTTCAATATGTATACAAAGAAGCATACTTCATACTTCTAGGTTCAGAGGAAAAAATAACAAAAACAGTATCAATCCAACAGAAGCTAATTAATAACAAAATAACTAAATCCAGGTTATGAAAATGAGTCATCTCCAACATCAAGCTAGCTAGTTGAGGGTCTCATTCACCCTGTGGCACAGATAAAATGTTTTCTCTGTTCGTCGCCTAGAGTCCTTTCACTCAGTTTTTATTGATAAAATGGTTACCCTTTGCATTAAATTTATGAAATTTTGAAATGTAAATACCACTATTACCACCCTGAATAGATCCTCAGATAGGCTACATATGTCTAAGGAAATAAAGAAAATATTATTTTGGATATATAGAAATAAATTTAATCAATTTATAAACAATAATCTAGGCCATGTTGACAAATAAAAGTTCCAAGGAAGAAATATTCAGAGATGTGGGCACATAGGAGGAGAAGGAGGAATTACAAGAGAAATGAGAAGGGAGGAAAAGAAAAATGAGAAGGCTGGAGAGAATAGAAGGGAAGGGGAGAGGAGGGGAAGAGAGAGGAGAGAAAGAGAGAGAAAAGGAGGAGAGGGGAGGAGAAGAGAAAAGAAGGAAAGAGAAGAGAACACTTGAGACCTACAACAAAATTGTTATAGTTATATATGTATATATATGTTTCCATTAGCTTTTTGGAAAGATTAACAGGCATTTTAACTGTAAGAAAAGGGAATTTATTGTTTTGTAAGGCCTTAGATAATTGTAAGAAGAATGATGCTTAAATTCTGAGGTTGAGCTTGCCAAATGACATGGCCTAAAGCAAGCAGCAGGCTACCTGAAAGGATGCACAAAGGACACATGGTGTCCTAGCAGTTCGTTTCCACAATTATTTGGAATTGACAGCAGGAGAAGGTTACCCAGCTGGGAGCCATGGCTCTCTAATGTGCTTTGTGTGTTACCATCTATGGAAATGAAACTTACGTGATGCATGTCACTTTGAGACACTATAACTACTTTTGTTGTCTCTGTTCTTATTTTTTGGTTGGAAGGAAAATGAAAGAGCCTAAAACTGCAGATCAGCCTGGTGCCTTGTATCATCATATGATGATTACATTACTCAAAAAAAAATGAGCTAAGTAAGAGCATCTTCACAGATTAATAACTCCTACTTGATTAAGTCATAGACATATGCTTATTTCATGAATCCCCATCCACCTAGTTTTATTTATTTTTTCTTGCTGGGACAGATTGCCGACTAGTTTGCTGCTTGGAAGCTACCTTATTCTGAGGCTTCCCAGGAGACCCACTACACTCAGGACTCCACAACTTGAAGGCATCCTAGGAGTTCTTCTGTACACAGGGAAACTAGGCAACCTACACCACAGACTGTAGACTATCTAGGGGACTCTGTGGCATGAATTACAGCAGACCCAAAAGACTGAAAGCCTCCCTGGAGTTCTGCTGCTGCAAAAAGGAACTTCAGTCCTAAGAAGCCCTAGGAGTATAACTTCAAAAAAGACAAGAGCTTGAGTGCACCTATGAAGATCCAATACACTGAAGGCATCCCAGGAGACCTACTGCAGCCAGGGCAACATATCAGCAGTTTCTCTGGCCCTCTGAAGACCTCCAGTTGGAAGGCACTCCAGGAGGTCTGTTACAGTCAGGGCCTCAGGCCTACCAGAAGACCTGAAGCAATCTAGGGACAAAAGAGGCAGACTCCAAACAGAATCACCCAGACCAGCAAACACCAGGAATAACTAGATTGTAAGAGGCAAGCACAAGACCATAGCAACAGAAGCCAATATACACAGGCATCATCAGAACCCAGTTCTTCCACCACAGCAAGACATGAATATAGTAACACATCTGAAAATCAGGTAGCTGACCTAAACTCTGATCTAATAAAGATAATAGAGTCTTTTAGGGAGGATACAAATAAGTCATTGAAAGAAATACTGTAAAATACAGGCAAGCAGGAAGAGCCCTAAAATTGAAACAAATAATTTTCTTAAAAAATACAGGAAAACACAATCAAACAGGTGAAGGAGATTCATAAAGACGTCCAAGACTTAAAAGTGAAGTAGAAACAATAAATAAAACACAAATGGAGGCAAACCAGGAAATGGAAAACCAAGGAAAGAGGTCGGGAAATTACAGATGTAAGTATTACCAACGGAATACAAGAAATAAAAGAAAGGGGAGAAGATACCTTAGAAGAGATTGACACGCTGTCAAAGAAAATCCAAAACATAAAAAAAAAAAAAAAAAAAAAAAAAAACTCTTAACCCAAAAGATACAAGAATTTCAGGATCCAATGAAAAGACATAAGAATAATCTAGAAATTATTAGAAAAAAATCTAAAAATGCTTAGAATAGAGGAGAACAAAATTCCCAGCATAAAGTACCTGAAAACATCTTTAATAAAATCATAGAAGTAAACTTCCCCAAATGAAAGAGATGACTATAAATGTACAAGAAACCTATAGAACACCAAACAATTGAAACCAGAAAAGAAAATGCTTTAATCACTTAATGATCAAAACAATAAACCCACAGGGGGAAAAAAGAATATTAAAATTTGCAAAGGAAAAGGGCCAAGTAACATATGAACACACATTGAATGCAACACAGTAATAGCATGAGACTTCAACACCCTACTCTTACCAATTGATAGGTCATTAAAGAGAAAATGGGAAAAAGCCTTGAACTCATTGGCACAGGGAAACATTTCCTAATGGCTCATGCTCTAAGATCAAGAATTGATACATGGGACCTTGTGATCCTGGAAACCATTTAAAGGCAAAGTTCATAGTCAATAAGACAAATGAACAACCTACAGACTAGGAAAAAAATTTAGTATCCCCACATTCAATAGAGGGCTAATATCCAAAATATATAATGAACTCAAGAAGGTAACCACCAAAATACCAAAAGACCCAATCCAAAAAATGAGATTCAGAACTAAATCAAAACTTCACAGCAGAGGAATCCCAAGAGAGTTTGGGCATGCCTTGAACAGCTACAGCCCTCAAACCCCCTGTAGAGAGGTTTGAGTAGGTCACACTGCAAGTTTGTACTCCACAGGTGAGGACATGACAACACTTCAGGTATGCTCAAGACAAGCAGAACCACATCCCAAAATATGTATGTGAGGTATTCCCAAGCTCTCAGGACAACCCAATAGGAAGTACCTGTTGTCAGACTCTGAACCATCCCAAAACTGTATATAAGAGGCCTGTCCAAAATTAAAGGTGTGCAGGAATTACTCCATCATCTGAGAGCTTGTCAGAAGAGCTTGGGAAGAGATCTGCTCTCCTGAATTCACTGCCAACAGAAGCTTCCCTGTGCTCATCAGTGGCTCACCAGTCTCCTGCTGGCTCAGCTTGGCCCAGAATCCTGCTTAGCAGAGGAGACAGAGATGGGGCAGGATGAGCAGCAGAGCCAGCAGTACTGTTTTCCTCTCCCTGTGCGAGTCTCTCTCTCTCTCTCTCTCTCTCTCTCTCTCTCTCTCTCTCTCTCTCTCTCTCTCTCTCTCTCTCTCTCTCTCTCTCTCCCCTGAACCCAAGCACTTAGCTGAACTCAACAGCTGAGAAAGTAGAAGCCATTAGCCCTATGTGACCAAAGATCTCCCTGTGGGGCATCCAGCACTCAGTCCCACACCCAACCATGCCACAGAGGCACAGGTTGCACTATATTCATATGAAGGAACCACAAGGGAGAGGGAGGGTGGGACCAGTGAGAATAAGCGAAACATGATCTGGTATTGGATGGGGGAATAGGACTGAAACCTGGAGGGCCAGCAGAAAGAAAAGAAACAGGCAACCTCGGTAAGTAGGATATTGGGAGGACCCTTCAGAATGCACCAGAGATCTGTGAGGTGAGAGACCCTTGGTACTCAAAGTAGGGGACCCTAGATGAAATGCCCCACAGTGGGGAGACAGAACTTGTAGAAACCACCTCCAACAGAAAGACATGGCATCAAATAAGGGATAGGGTTGCTATCTCACTGCCTAAACTCTGACCCATAATTGTTCCTGTCTCAAAGAACAGTAGGGATGGTAATGGAGAAGAGCCTGAAGGGGCAAGAAGTTCCAGGGACATGCCTAAGAGTGGATACAGCTCAAGGAAAGCCTCAAGCCCTGACACCATTACTAAGGTTATGGAGCACTCACAAAATAGGACCTATTATGACTGCCCTCCAAAGGACCCAACAAGCAACTGAAAAAGTCAGATGCAGTTATTTGTATCAAACCGATGAAGAGAAGCTTCTGAACCCTGTCGTTGAGTTAGGAAAAAAATGGAGAAAGCCTAGGAGGAGGCTGACCCTGTAAGAGGAACAACAGTCTCAATTTACCTGGACCACTAAAATCTCTCAGACACTGGATCGCCAACCAGGCAGCATACACCAGATGATATGAGGCCCCAAACACATATACATCAGAGCATTCTTGGGTCTGTGTTCAGTCAGAGAAGATGTACCTAATCCTCAAGCGACTGGAGGCCCCAGGGAGTTTAGAGGTCTGTTGGGGTTGATTGGGTAGCCCATCCCTGTGGAGACAGGGAATGGGGAGGAGGTATGGGATGTGCAACAGTCAGAGGGTGGATCAGATGGGGAAAAAAATCTGGTGTAAAAAAAAAATTAATATTGCCGAAAGAACACAGTGTTATCCTCTGCTTTTCCTGTGGTCAATGGTTTTTAGTTAGGGTATTTAAAGCATGTGGGAAAGAAGATTTAAGTGTTTAACAAGACCCTTAGTGTAGGCTACTCTGTATTTCTAACTGAAGATAGCAGCTTTCTTAAAGTTTTATTGCCTTGTTTCCATCAATATTATTTTGTGAGGTATAAGCAGAGAAAATTATTGTATTTCATTCAGTAACAGGGTACCCCTTCCGTTAGCACAGAGCACAGTTATAGTTTCATAATTTCATATATATTTGTGATCCATGATTCCCCTTTGTGTTTCCTATAATCCCTTTGCAGGAGTCTGACTGGAGAAAGTGAAAAGACAAGAAATGTCAATTTTAAATATCAAAAAAAAAAAAAAAAAAAAATCCCAAACTTCTCCCCACCACCACCAATTCACCACCTTATCATATACTGAAGGCACAATCCTTGAATGGTAAGAGATCCAAGTTTTTTATCTGAGCTTATTAGTTTGATCCTTACACTGTAAAGAAAACAGTGAAATGTAGCCATCTGATATCTCTGTTGTTCTGGTGTGTTGGTTTGTATAAAGAGGGAAGGGGGAGGACCTCTGCCTCTTAGCTGCATTTTCTGTGCTGGGATATATTACACAACAGCTCCTTGTTGAACTGTAATTATAACAGAGCCACCTCTATAAACATGAATACAGGGGAAGCTAATTAGGTGCTGACAATAAGCAAATATTATTCTCTTAATTAGATCTTCTTCTTTTGGAAATCCTGCTTTGTTCTTGCTACTCTAGTGTGAATGACATTTGAATCATAACAGAGCAGTCTTTCAGGAAAGAAATAGACAGGCACAGTGACACAGCCAGTGAATGCCTTTTCACATCTTTGCTAATCTGAAGTCAATAAAATGCATTCCCCAAACAGCTGCTTTGGCTGATTGGTATACTTGCATAATCATATTTGAGCCTGCACACACTGCTTCATTTTAGCATTCATATATTTTGATAGTTCTTTTGTTACATGCTATTCTTTTTAATGGGGCTGCTTCCTATCTTGTTGTTGGGAAGCTGAGCACAGGATTGGGGTGAGCAATCTACAGGAATAATACAATTTGGTAGTTTATCCATTCTGGACCTCCTGTCCTCAAAACTCAATGTCTTTCTTTCTCTACCTCTTTCTCTTTCCTGAACCATCATATGGGTTTTAAAAGATTTAAAGATGGGAACCATCTCCCATACTCATGCATACTTTGTGAGGGTAGGCGATGGGGATGGAGACAAGTATATATTTCAGGGACTTATACTGTTTTATCAATGACCATCCCTAACCTATGAAACAGACACCTGCGAAGCATGCTGAGCCAGTATATGTGTGAGGGTCATGCCTATGCCCCCGCTTAATGAACATTTTAATATAACACCCGGATGCAGAATCATACTCTTTTAAAATAACTTCTTCAAAAAAGACATGTTAAGAAGCAGGTAAAGCCTTACATACAAATAATAAAAATAATGTTTTAGCTTTCATATTTTAAAAGGCAAAACAGTACCTATTACATTGTTATATTTGTGAATTAGAAAGGAAATTAAATAAATTCAATTCTGTGTTTAATATCTAAGCAAAAATAAAAAAATAAAAAGACTACACTGTAGAAAATATTCCAAAATTCACAGAAGTCAATAACATGGTGTCACAAGCCATGGAACAGCTAAAATATGTATCATACCATGATAGTGAGATTTTAGAAACTTCAAAACCTGCAATTTCTATTGTGTTCATTTTGAGGTGTGGGTCAGGAAAATATACAAAGATATGTTTCCAAACTTTGAGGGAGGTCTAGTGGGAAGATTCTAGTTTAGAGACTATATTTTTATGCAGTAAAACAAATGAAGGAGGCTGTTGGGCCACACTAGGAAGTTGAACTCACCAATGCCTTTATCAGCCCTTGGGATATGTACTAGTAACTAGTGAACTCACATGGTATTGGACCAACTGTTAGTGACCCGAGTCACTTCCACTGCTGTGGCTGACCCCAGCTTTGCCACCAGAGTTAGATACAACTCATTAGGCACATTATCTATCAGACAAATGCTTCTAGGATTTGCACTAGGACTTTCAGAGACAGGATTATGCAGGTGAAAAGAAAGCATGAAGGTTGAACCTAAGCAGGGGGAAAGAGATGCAGAAATGTAACCAGGGAATCAGAGCCCAATACAGACAGACAGACACAGAGAAAAAAAATTCCCATCTTCTACTATTCCAGAAGCCTACTAAACAGGGCCAGTGTCCAAACCCACTACACAAAGGTTCTGAAGAGATGTGGGAGGCAAGTGTACTTGAGTACCTTGTGTAGAGAAAGTCAGATTTTAAAATTCCTCAAAGAAAGACTGAAACTTTCTGGGGATAAAGACAAGGGAGTGGGGCTGTGATCTAGCCCAAAACAGTAGCCAGAAGATAACCTGCACTCTGGCCACATTCCATCATGCAGTTGGGCACACTGACTTGGAGTGGTTTAGACATCATTTCTTCTCCTCCTAGCTGTGGAGACTCACAGCCTTCAGGAGAAAGCAAAGCACTCTGCTGAGGAGAAAAGGCTCCAGTGGGAGTCACTTTCTCTTCACATTATTGCCTCTTTCTGTTGGTTAAATTTTAGTTATATCCCTTTACACACTGTATTTTTATTTTAAATGCTATTTACAATTTTACTTTAATTTTTATGCTACTGTGTTTTTAAATTGTTTATTTGTTTTCATTTCAAATGTTGTCTTCTTTGTTGGTTTCCCCTCCACAAACCCCCTATTACGTCCCCCCTCTCCTTGCATCTGTGAGGTTGTTCATCCACTCTCTCCCCACTCCTGCCTCACTGCCTGCCCTAGCATCCCCCTAAACTGGGGCATGGCACCTCCAGAGGACCAAAGGTCTCCCCTCCCTTTGATGCCTGATAAGGCAGTCCTCTGCTACATATGCCCCTGGAGTATTAATTGTTGTTTCACTAGAGAAGAATCTTATGAGTGTACCTATGATATCTTTTATACATTTTCAATCTACACTGGTCTCTCTACCATTGACTGCTTATACCTCCAGCCTATGTACTTTTTCTTTATACTTTGCTTCTTCCATCATTTTTCTTTGTTTTTAATAACATGCTATCTATATAAATCTGGGAATATAGAACTAGTCTTCAATTATTTGATATTGAGTGTACTTAAGTCCAATCAGTGAGCTTTCAGCATGGATACATCATCATTCTGGTCACTGTTGTAGCTCCTAGGCTTTCTAGCTGGGTAAGACTAGTGTTTTTATGCAGCCACCAAACCCAAGCACAACTGCTGATGCCAAGAAGTGCTTACTGGCAGGAACTAGATATGGATGCCTCATCAGAGGCTCTGCCAGAGTCATATAGATACAGATGAGGATGCTTGCAGCTAACCATAGGGCTGAATATGGGGACCCCAATGAAAGAGCTAGAGAAAGGACTGCAGGAGCTGAAAAGTTTTGAAACCCCATAGGAATGACAACACTATCAACCCACCAAACCCTCCAGTGCTCCTAGGGATTAAAACACCAGTCATTGAGCACACATGGAAAGAGCCATTGCTCTAGTTGCATATGTAGCAGAAGATAGCATCGATGGGAGAAGAGACCAGTGAAGGTGCATTTTTCCAGTGTAGGGGAGTGCAAGGCACTAAGGTCGAGAGTGTGATTGGTAGAGAGAGCATCTTCATGGAAGGAAGTGGACAGGGAGGGGAGATTAGAGTGCAGGGAAAAGGGACATTTGGAATTTAAATACAGAGAAAATCCAACAAAAATTTTAAGAAGTCTAGTGTTTTTCTTTCTTGGAAGTTTGCTTAGTGCCTTCCAATATTATCAGAGCTGGATTTTGAGATGCAGAACTTTGGCTAAATTCTAGCTCAATTTCTCCACAACCTATGTCTGAAAGGAGTAGCATTTTCAGCAACAGGGTTTTCTTTACAAGTTCTGGAAAGAGACCTAGGCAAAAGCAAAAGCTTCTACTGTTGTGGAGTCTCTTTGACTTTCTCAAAACTAGAACTTGAAGGGAGATATTCTATACCTGGCAGGAGTGTTTCTGGTGGGTTGGACGTAATAGAATTCTCAACATCCTTAGTAGAAACTACCAATTTACATCACTGCATGTGTGGTTCAGTTTCAATGGTGGCTCAGGAAACTTTGTATACAGAGGTTATTTATAAAGGAAACAGAAAAAAATACATTAAACACCTGAAATATATAACATTTTAGTCACCCATCTAACTATATGAATAATTTTGGGTTTGCAGATTATGGGAACAAGAAAAGAATTTGAGCTTAAATAACATTTGTTCATTCATACATTTAGTAAACATTTCTTCCATAACTGTTCTTAGCCACTTACTTTCTTAGAATATGTATGTAAAAGAACTTATCCTTCCGTCTTATCCATCACGTTTATTTAAACAGAAAGAATTCATCTGCACATAAATATTGATGGAATACAACACCTGATTCACGTGAGAGGATGAGGTGATTTTTAAAGTGGGTCTTGCAGGCAATAGGAACAGTCAAGGAACAACAAGGACATTCCAGACAGAGGAAACCCCAGCATGGGCAAGGAAGAAGACAGAGCCAAAAGTGGCCCAGGAGACATAAGGTTGGGATATAAATGCTGCTTGTCTCTGCTCTCAGCAGGCCTTCCCACTGCCTCCTGCTGCTCTCATCTATTTCCTTGCTCTGTGATCCCCTCTGCACTCCCCTGTTACATTCTCATTCCCCCTCCTCCACCTCCTCTCCTCATGTCCAAAACACATGGCTATATGAGATAAGCTGTGAGCCCTTTAGTGAGAGTTGGTGAGTGTGTGTAGGGGGGATGGGTGCAGTACAGGAGCTTCAGGGAGGGTGAAGGGCACTGGAGGGAAGAGCACCCAGGCTTACAAATCCAAGATTGCCTCCCTTCACCTTGAAACCTTTTTTGCTGTTCCATGGCCACCACTGTGCTCTGCCAAATAATTTTTGACTGATAGTGAGCTAAGTGCTGATTTCAAAGGAAAAACAGAAAGCAGATTGTCAAGTTCTTTAAATGAGAAAAAGAAAATGCCCACCCACCCCCTCTGCCAAAAATAAAACACAAATTATTTACGAAGGAAACAAGTAGGGTTGAAATAAAAAAGAAGAAGAAAAGAAAAGAGAGAAAAGAGATTGGGAACAGTCATCCAATCAAGGATTTGATTCAAAGGCTCTCCTTAAGCAGTCACCACCAGGTGACACTAATTAGCTTGAAGAGTTCACAGGTGTTACCCTGCAAGGGAAATAAATAAAATGAAGAACTAAGCAAACTGCAGCTTGAACTTCTCTGCCTGTTTCTCGAGTAGCAGTCTTCAATATGTGACTTTTCATCATTATTTATAACATAATAGGTTAGTTACAAATCAACTGTATTTCACTTTTTAATGTTTGTTCCTCCATGAATATAAATACCCGAACATCTATCCATTTGTGTTTCTATAAGTGTAATCATGCTCATATCCGATTTTAGATACTGTAAAATTGCTTGTTTCTCTTGTGGGGCTTTTACTTTTTGAGTGAGCTCTATGACAATTAGATGACATCGTTCAATGACTGCTGTTTCAATGTTTTCAGAGCAGACATAATATAATATCATATAAATGTACAGTTAGACAACTGGGGTGCTATACATTATAAAATGCCTTTTTATGTCAGTAACAACTGAAACAGATTTCAGAAAATTAATGGATATTGTGAATTCCACACAAAACAATAAGAAAAGTTTTGCAGCATAGGAAAACTGAATCAGGACGTCTTGCTGGGTTTGTACAAAATTCAGTAAACATGTCATAAGATAATACTGGAACTGAGAGGATCATGTAATTATCATATAGAAACTATTATTTGAACTATTTCTAAACAGCTTAAAGAATTTTGCATAGAATTGCATCCCTTACCTAAGAGAACTCTTGCACCAAGTAAGTTTCCCTATATATAATCTAAAGAGAATATACAATAAAGTGTTTATGAAAACTTGATAATTTAAAAATAATAGTGTTAGGCGATTTTACTTTTCTTATGGTATATGATTTCATTATGTAAGAGATGACTTATTTCAACACCTATATTGGGATAAGTCTAAATTCATGTCTTAGCATCAGGAGAGTTTTCCTTATGAAAAGGTAGTTGTAGCACACAGAGAGGAAAAGCAAGTATATGCAAAGGAATAAAATATACTGTAGTCAGGGAGTGTCAGCAAGCTGGAGGGTACCTAGACAGGCAGTAGTGTGTGTCTACACTATGTGTGTCTGTGGCTGAGGGATTTCTTTGGCAGGGATAGACAGAGATAAGAAATACTTATCAGACATAGAAACAGAAGAGAGAGAGAGAGAGAGAGAGAGAGAGAGAGAGAGAGAGAGACAGAGAGAGAGAGACAGAGAGAGACAGAGAGAAACAGAGAGACAGAGAGACAGAGATAGAAACACAGATATACTTAAAGGGAGAGATAGATAGGTAGTTAGTTGAATAGATAGATGATAGATAGATAGATAGATAGATAGATAGATAGATGATACATAGATACATAGATAGATAGTAGATAGATAGATAGAAATACAGTGAGTGTGTGTGTGTGTGTGTGCGAGAGAGAGAGAGAGAGAGAGAGAGAGAGAGAGAGAGAGAGAGAGAGAGAGAGAGATGACAGATACCCTCATAAAGAATCAGAAATATGCAGAATACAAAGAAGTATTGCAGCTCATTATTTAAAGATGTGTTCCTGTGCATGTTGGATAATTTCACAAATTATATTTAGAGTCTATTATAATATTCAAGTGAATCAAAATCGCCTTATAAACAAAAGGAGATAGCATCTAGTAATACAGCACACTGTTGCACTTAAGATCTGTTTGTAGAACAGTTTCCAATGCTTCTGACTTCTGCAGGAACTGACTGAACTCTGTCCATGCCCATCAGTGCTCACACATCACCTGTGCTCTTTCATGTGCTGTTAGTTAGGAGATGCTATGTCAGGAACATTTATGGTTCTACAAACTCATTCACATGGTTGTGCAGAGTGAAAGACTACTATAGTGGAACATTCCCTGAGAGAATGAATGATTGTTTTCTTAAACAGAGATGTTTTTGTTTGAACCAATCAATTCCTGGGCTTCCCGAAAAATTTTCCTGAAAGTTTCATGTTGTGTGTGACAATATGATAGAATGACTATTTAGAGTATACATCCTTTGGATGGTAATATAGCATTAAGTAATATTGAATTATAAATTAAATTATCCCTAATTTAATTATATTTTACTCCTAGCAAAAACATCTTCTCAATGATAATGATTTGTCTCTAATATAAATCTAAATTTTGATAACAAGCATCACTATAAGCCTTCATAATTCTTATGATTAGATCATAAGAACATAGTTTCAATGGCATATCATGATTTCTAGAAAGTAGTATATATTTATGTATATGATATAACATCTTAAATAAAGTTAACAAATTTTCTAGTTAATAAACTATACAAATCTTGTTTTTAAATAAGTCTTGTAAAGAATGACCGGAGTGATAAAAGATAATAAAAATTCTAATAGAAGAACTAGATATGAGTTTAAAAATTATTTCCACATATTTTCCTGTGTGATCATAAAAAAAATCACTTAACCATTTTGAATTCTTGTTTACATGTTTCTGTTATTTCAATTGCCTTGATTCTGACTTTTAAGAGTCAAATGATTTTACTATAAAATCAGTATTCCTATGTGTCATTATAATAACAGGAGAATTTGCAAAATACAAGCAGTGAATCTGTTGGTCCTTTTCAATACATATAACAAAACCTGGGAAAATATTCTGTGAAGAAAATAGAGCAGATTCAGCAATATCAGATTCAACACAACTAACCGGAATACTCTCTCAGGGTCTATAAGAAAATTTTCACTTACAATTACCAAAACAAATTTATTCTCTTAGAAATTCAGAGGACTTTAAACCAAAGTACATAGCTATATAGGGCCTTTTACCTTGTTTTTATTACTATCTTACTTTTGTACCCAGAAACACCAATAATACACATCAGCAAAATGGCTATCAGTAGTTTGAACTGTTTCTATTATCACCAATTATTGCATTTAATTCAGCTCTGCTTAATTCATTCCTGCCAGCATTTGGGTGTCTTTTGTTTGTCACACACTAAGCATGATAGTGAAGAGACAGGGTAGCCACAACTGTAAATTTGCAGAATTACTTTCTATTCCCTTATTATTTATGAGTTTATGTTCTAAGCATTCTATGATAAAAAGAGTATAGATAATGATCAAGGGTAATTTTTTCATCAGTTTATTAGATGGATTGGTGAGAAATTCTGCTTATAACAACCATTCTGTATATACTGTGGGGCAGTCAAAAATGATTTAAAGAGATGAAGGGATTACATTTTGGAAACAAACTTTATTGATTCCTTTTGGAATTACTATTACAGAGTCAAGAAAACAAATTTGAATGAAGAATTAGTTCTACATTTGCAGTACATAGCATTATGATATGGTCAGCATAGGAACTTAGGACTCTGGTAGAATTTGGGAAAAGAAAAAAATATTCAAAGGTTTAAAACTAAAAAATGACACTTGGACATTAAATAATGTATAGATGACTCAAAGGACTTTATGTGTGGAGGATTTTCTTCTAAAATTCTAACAATTCTTTCTCTTTGAGTCACTTCAAGGAGTAAACAACTGAATTAAGTTATATGTCAGAAACTTGTTCACACATTTTATTAGTGACAACAGCCCAATACCTTTAAAAAGCTCTCATTAAATTCATCAAGGCATATATCCAGCTCTGGTCAAGCCCTCAGAACTGTGCAACATGGCTCCTCCTGAAATTGGAGAAGTATAATTTCAGGGCATCCCAAATGGTTTTATATAGCCTGGCAGTCAATTCACCTGGATAACATTCAAAACTCTAGGAATCCAGCTGAGATCCTGCTCCTGCTTGGCTCAGCTCTTAGCATTACATTCCAACACAGACTGTCTTCCCTTAACTCCTGCTACTTCTACTATTGCTGACACTTTTTATTTCTCAGTAGCTGGATCCTCCACCTCCAATCTAGACTTCTACAAACCATTCCTATGAAAAGCATATTATCCTAAATTTATGACTTTTCTTTTATGTATGTAATTATTTTCCTGTATGTATATCTGTGCACCATATGCATGTCTACCACCCATGGAGTTCAGAAGAGAGCATCAGATCCCTGAAACTGGAGTTACAAATTATTGTGAGGCACTATGTGCCAGGAAAGGAGCCCATACTTTATGCAAAAGCAACAACTGCTTTTAACTTCTCAGTCATCTTTCTAATCTACTGTTTCATGGAGCGTTTAACCACCTGTGTCTGTGTCTGCTTTCTTTTATAGATAAAGGAATAATTAGCTACTTATTGCATGCTTAGGCCATGTTTTAGATACTCTTCCTTTGCATTTTGTTATTTCAAATAAACGTCTAAGAGAACAAAAAGGTCACAGTAAGTACTTAAAAACTTTCTTCTGGTACACATTCTTTGAACATAAAAGGGATGACAGTAAGATGGATGACAGATGCCCTTTCACTAACCAATGGCCCCAGTTTATTGTGGTAAGTTCTTTTGGAGCCAGTGCTCTGGTCCTTCATTGAGATCTTGTCCTGGAGATTACTTTCTGTAGAAAAGTATTACTTCCTGCCCTGGATGTTGGGAAAATTCTGCCACTAATGACTGATAATAAGCAGAACATAAGGTAACATAAAAATATGAACCTCATGTATTTATCATCCCTGCTTATCATGTTTACGTCTTCAATCATAAAAGTGTTTTTAGGGAATATTTCATTTAGGGAACTTAAATATTTTCTTTTTGTAAGTGTGGAGACCACAGTTTCATTTTCTCATTAAGGTCCCACACAAACGCAATAACATAAATGTTTATCAATTGCACATAGTTAACAAGGGTGTGAGTGTCTTCAGTCCCTCAGAAAATAGAAGCAGAATGGTCAAGAGTTTAAGGTCACCTCGAAGTACACAGCAAGGTCATGATTCTTTTTGTTATTTTTGCTTTTGAATCCAGAAACTGAAATCATCTTGTTGTTGTGCAATACTGTGATTATGCAAGTACTTTTACCATCACCCAAGGCAGGTCTCATCCTCCATTTGGACTGTAGATAGGTCAGTGAAAATTTCACAGGTTCTGGACCAAGAAATGAGTTGGAAAAATGGATGATTATATGTATCATGTGTAATAAGAACATACTGATAACATGCAGTTTTCATTGATAAATAAAAGAAAAACTTCCCCTTTCAGGTTTTTTGTTTGTTTATATAAATTGTTTTGTTATACTTTGTTAAAACAGATAAAAGAAAACTTAGCAGGAGGATGACTACAGTATAAATTAAGTATCTCGTGCAACAATTATAGTGAGACAAAAAGCTAAATATTTCCAACAGCTTGAATGATGCTGAGTTTTAATCCATTTTAGATGTTCAAATTGATGCACAGACAATAGAATTTAGAATTGTCAGAAGGACAATTTGTATTTGCAAATTACTTAGGCTTGCTTTTCCTCTGCCTTGCTAGTCACATTATTCCTTGTATTTATAGGACAGTTGCAAAGCAATTAAAACAGATCAGTATGTAAATTTACACTAAATAATGCAAAATGCATATAGGAGTCATTTTTCCAACTTGTGGAAGACATAATTACATGCAAGAAAGAGAAGATGGGAAATTAGAAGGGAAGGAGATGCTGGATGCTTTGAAAAGCTAAGGTAGATTAACAAGCTAGGTTTGGGTGGAGGCTTATGTTCTATACATAAAGACTGTATTATTTAATTTAATTCAATTCACATCTACATGTATGGCAACCTAAATTTTAAAAAGAAATAATCAGCATAATTGTTTCTTAGTTAATTTGATTTTT
The DNA here is from genome assembly GCF_963924665.1 of Micromys minutus. NCBI lineage: Eukaryota > Metazoa > Chordata > Mammalia > Rodentia > Muridae > Micromys > Micromys minutus. Next base: position 23,398,526 of record NC_137959.1, read on the forward strand.
ACGTATGTATGAGGTAGAATATCAATGATATTTACTGATGAATGCTGGCCAACAGATCTTCAATTCAATAAAGAATTATGGATAGTTCTGTGATGCTGTTGAAACTCAATTCTTGAGCACAGTCTACAAAATTATCAGCCCTTCTTAAAAAAAAATTATATATATATATACTCATATATTCATATGTAATGTATATAATTTTAAAATAATATACTACATGTAATATCATATACAATATATTGTATATTATAGCTAATTTTATGCATACCTAATAATTCATATAACATAATTTATATTATCTATTTATTTATTTTTAAACGACTTTATTTTACAAAACAAAGATAAATGTACAGATTTTAAACATTTTTTGCTTAAAATTATACATTTTTGTCAGTACTGTTTTTGCAGATATTAAAATAATTTTTACATAAAACTATGTGAATATATTTTATAGTCAGTACTTGATATTTTCAAGGGCTTGACAGTATGCATTTAAAACCTAATAGTTACCATGAGCGTAAAGTACATGCAAAACAAAACGCAACATGGAAATAGTCAAAGTCTTCTTGTTTTGTAAATATATATATTTTTTGTTTTCTTTATTTCTTGGACTTCATACAGTCTGTGAGTTGTGTCTGGGGGAGTGCAAGCTTCTGGGGTTAGCATCCCAATATCAGTAACTGCATATTATATCTGTTCTTTTGTGACTGGGTTATCTCACTCAGGATGATCTTCTCTAGATGCAGCCATTTTCTTAAGAATTTGGTTAAGTCATTGTTTCTGGTGGCTGAGTAGTATTCCATTGTGTAAATGTACCACAATTTTTGTATCCATTCATCTTCTGAAGGACATCTGGGTTCTTTCCAGCTTCTGGCTATTATAAATAGAGCTGCTATGAACATTGTGGTGCATATATCTTTGTTGTGTATTAAAGTGTCTCTGGGGTATATGCCCAGAAGTGGAATAGCTGGGTCTTCAGGTAGTACTATATCCAATTTTCTGAGGTATCGCCAGACAGATTTCCAGAGTGGTTGTATTAGTTTGCAACCCCCCCAACAGTGGAGAAGTGTTCCTCTTTCTTCGCAGCCTCTCCAGCATCTGTTGTCATCTGATTTTTGGATCTTGGCCAATCTGACTGGTGTGAGGTGAAATCTCAGGGTTGTTTTGATTTGCATTTCCCTGATGGCTAAGGATGTCCAGCACTTCCTCAGATGTTTCACGGCCATTCAGTGTTCCTCAACTGAAAACGTTTTGTTTAGCTCTGTACCCCATTTTTTTAATAGGGTTATTTGATTCTCTGGTGTCTAGCTTTTAGAGTTCCTTGTATACCTTGGATATTAGGCCTCTATCTGATGTGGTGTTGGTAAAGATCTTTTCCCATTCTGTTAGTTGCTGTTTTGTTTTCTTGATAATGTCCTTAGCCTTACAGAAACTTTGCAATCTAATTAAGTCCCATTTGTTAATCTTTGACTTTAGAGCTTGAGCCATTGGTGTTTTGTTCAGGAAATTTTCTCCTGTGCCTATGTGTTCTAAGGTTTTCCCTACTTTCTCATCTAATAGTTTCAGTGTATCTGGTTTAACGTGGAGATCTTTGATCCACTTACACTTGAGCTTTGTACAAGGAGATAAGAAAGGGTCTATTTTCATTCCTTAGCATGCTGAGTGCCAGTTGGACCAGCACCATTTGTTGAATAGGCTGTACTTTTTCCATTGAATGTTTACTGATCCTTTGTCAAAAATCGGGTGACCATATACATGAGGGCTCATTTCTGGATCTTCTATTCTATTTCATTGATCCACATGCCTATTTCTGTACTAGTACCATGCAGTTTTCAGCACAATTGACTTGTAATATAGCTTGAGGTCAGGGATAGTGATTCCTGCAGATGTTTTTTTTTTTTTTTTTTTTTTTTTTTTTTGTTGTTGTTGAGGATGGATTTAGCTATTCTAGGTCTTTTATTATTCCATAAGAAATTGCACATTGATCTTTCCAGTTCCATGAAGAACTGGGTTGGAATTTTATGTGGATTGCATTGAATCTGTAGATTGCTTTTGGTAGGATGGCCATTTTTAAGATGTTGATCTTTCCAATCCATGATCATGGGAGATCTTTCCATTTTCTGATATCCTCCTTAATTTCTTTCTTTAGAGGTTTGAAGTTCTTGTCATACAGGTCTTTCACTTGCTTAGTTAAAGTCACACCAAGGTATTTCATAGTTTTTGTGATGATTGTGAAGGGTACCTTTTCCCTAATTTCTTTCTCCACATGTTTGTCCTTTGAGTATAGGAAAGCTACTGATTTGTTCGAGTTTATTTTATATCCAGCCACTTTGCTGAACTTGTTTATCAGCTGTAGAAGTTCTCTGGTGGAATTTTTGGGGTCACTCAAGTACACTATCATGTCATTGGCAAAAAGTGATGTTTTAATCTCTTCCTTTCTGATTTGTATCCCGTTGATCTCCTTTTGCTGTCTAATTGCTCCAGCCAGGACTTCCAGTACTATGTTGAATAGGTAGGGGGATAGTGGGCAGCCTTCTCAAGTCCCTGATTTTAGTGGGATAGATTCAAGTTTCTCGCCATTAAGTTTGATGTTGGCTGTTGGTTTGCTGTATATTGCTTTTATTATGTTTAAGTATGGACGTTGAATTCCTGTTCTTTACAGGACTTTTAGCATGAAAGGGGGGTTTAATTGTGTCATATGCTTTCACAGCATCTAGTGAGATGACCATGTGATTTTGTTCTTTGAGTTTGTTTATATGGTGGATTACGTTGATGGATTTCCTTATATTAAACCATCCCTGCATCCCAGGGATGAAGCCTACTTGGTCATGATGAATGATCATTTTAATGTGTTCTTGGATTCGGTTTGCAAGGATTTTGTTGAGTATTTTTGCATCAATGTTCATAAGTGAGATTGGTCTGAAGTTCTTTTTCCTTGTAGGGTCTTTGTGTGGTTTAGGTACTAGGGTTATTGTAGCCTCAAAAAATGAGTTAGGTAGAATTCCATCTGATTCTATCTTTTGGAATAGTTTGGAGAGTATTGGTGTTATTTCCCCAATAAATGTCTGATAAAATTCTGCACTGAACCTGTCTGGACCTGGGCTTTTTTTGGTTGAAAGACTTTTGATGACTTCTTCTATTTCTTTAGGTGTTATAGGGTTATTTAGATGGTTTACTTGGTCCTGGTTTAACTTTGGCATCTTGTATCTGTCTAGGAATTCATCCATTTCCTCCAGATTTTCCAAATTTGTGGAGTATAAGTTTTTGTAGCAGGATCTGATGATTTCTTGAATTTCCTCAGTTTAATTGTTATGTCCCCACTTTTCTTTCTGATGTTGTTAACTTGTATACTCTCTCTTTGCCCTCTAGTTAGTCTTGCTAGGGGTTTATCAATCTTGTTGATTTTCTCAAAGAACCAACTCTTGGTTTTGTTGATTGTTTCAATGATTCTTTTTTATTCTATTTGGTCTATTTCTGCCCTTATTTTGATTATTTCTTGCCCTCTACTTTTTTTGGGTATATCTGCTTCCTTCTGTTCTAGGGCTTTTAGCTGTGCTGTCAGGTTGCTGATGTAAGCTCTCTCCAGTTTCTTTTTGGAAGCACTTAGGGCTATGAGTTTTCCTCTCAGTACTGCTTTCATTGTATCCCATAGGTTTGGGTATGTTGTGTTTTCCTTTTCGTTGAATTCTAGAAAATCCTTTTTTTTTTTTTTTTTTTACAACTTTATTTTGCAAAACAAAGATAAATGTACAGATTTTAAACATTTTTTGCTTAAAATTATACATTTTTCTTCTTTGACCCTGCTATCGTTTAACAGAGCGTTGTTTATTTTCCATGTGTATGTGGGTTTTTGTTGTCTTTGTTGTTGTTAAAGACCAGCCTTAGACCATGGTGATCTGAGAGGATGCATGGGAGTATTTCAATCTTCTTATATCGATTGAGGCTCGCTCTGTGTCCAATTATGTGGTCAATTTTCGAGAAGGTGCCATGGGGTGCTGAGAAGAAGGTGTATTCTTTTACTTTAGGATAATATGTTCTGTATATATCTATTAATCCTAGTTGGTTCAAAGTCTCTGCTAGTTTTTCAGTGTCCTTCTTCAGTTTCTCTTTCCATGATCTTTCCATTGGTGAGAATGGGGTATTAAATCTCCTGCTATTATTGTGTAAGGTGAAATATATTTTTTGAGCTTTAGTAGGATTTCTTTTATGAATGTGGGTGCTTTTTTATTTGGAGCATATATGTTAAGGATTGAGAGTTTCTCCTGACTGGTTTCCATGGTAATGACAAAAAAGTGTCCTTCCTTTTCTTTTTTTGATAAATTTTTGTTGGAAATTTACTTTATTCAATATTAGAATAGCCACTCCAGCTTGCTTCTTGGAGCTGTTTGCTTGGAAGTTTTTTTCCCACCCTTTAACTCTGAGATAGTGTCTGTCTTTGTCTCTGAGATGAGTTTCATGTATGAAGCAAAATGCTGGATTTTGTTTATGTATCCAGTGATAGCCTATGTCTCTTTATTGGGGAATTGAGTCCATTTATGTTAATAGATATCAATGAATAGTTGTTTCTGTTTCCTGCCATTATTGCTTTTGTGGGTTGAGTTGTGTCTCTGTCTTTTTCTTCTTTTAGTTTTCTTGTTTAGGAGTTTTCTTGTTTTTACTAGGCTGTATTTTCCCTCATTGTATTGGGTTTTCCACCTATAATTCGTTGTAGTGCTGGATTTGTGGTCAGATATTGTGTAAATTTTGATTTGTTTTGAAATATCTTCATCTCTCCATCGATGGTGATTGATAGTTTTGCTGGGTATAACAGCTTGGGCTGGCACTTTTGTTCTCTTAGGGTGTGCATGATGTCTCTCCAGGCACTTCTAGCTTTCATAGTCTCTGTTGAGAAATCGGTTGTGAGTCTGATTGGCCTGCCTTTATATGTTACCTGACCTTTTTCCCTTACTGCTTTTAGTATTCTTTCTTTGCTTTGGGCACTTGATGTTTTTACTATTATGTGTCGTGGGGTATTTCCTTTCTGGTCCAACCTATTTGGAGTTCTGAAGGCTTCTTTTATGCTCGTGATCATCTCATTCTTGAGGGTAGGGAAGTTTTCTTCTAAGATTTTGTTGAAGATATTCATTGTGCCTCTTAGTTGATACTCTTCTCCCTCTCCTATTCCTATTACCCTTAGCTTCGGTCTTCTCATTGTGTCCTGGATTTCCTGGACATTTTGGGTTAGGAGCTTTTTGTTTTCTGTAGCTTCTCTGGCTGTTTTGTCTATGTTTGCAATGTTGTCTTCTGCCCCCGAGATTCTCTCTTCCATCTCTTGTAATCTATTGGAAATGCTTGCTTCTATGACTCCTTATTTCTTTTTTAGGTGTTCTACCTCTAGGGTTATCTCTTTTTGTGTTTTCTTTATTGTGTCAATTTCTGTTTTAAATTCTCTCTTCCATTCCTTCATCTCTTTAATTCTGTTTTCCTCTAGTTCTTTGAGTTCTTTGAGAGTTATTCTTGTTTCCTCTTTAAAAGCTTCTGAATCTTTTTGCTTTTCCTCCCATTCTTGTTTGAGTATCTCTATCAGCATCTTGAGGTATGATTTCAGGTCTGTGTCTTCCTTTTCTGGAGTGTTTGGAATTCCGATGTTTTCTGTTGTGGGAGAGCTGGGTTCTGGTGTTGCCAGGTTGTCTTGGTTTCCTTGGGATATACTCTCTTGCTTTCCTCTTGCCATTTTGTTGTCAGTGATATGTTCTTGCCTTTCCCTTGTATCTGGTCTGTGTCCTTGGATCTCCACTGGTCCAGGTGGCAGATGGGTCGAGCCCTGTTCTATGCCTCAGAGTCGTCGGGTGGGAACAGAAGTTCCAATGTTCTATTCCTGGTGGCTGGATCAGACAGGGCGGGGCAGGGCAAGGCAGGGGGTGCACTTTCCGTTTGCACTCTGCAGAGATCTCTCTGCTCCCTGGCAGCCCAGGTCTTCCACCCACCAGTTGCTCAGCCTCTTCGAGCCGCCGTTCTGGGTGGCAGATGGGCCAGGCTCTGCTCTGTGTCCTGAAGTCACCTCTGGGTGGAAACCGATGTTCCTAAATTCTGTTCCAGGTCACTGTATCGGGCAGGACAGGGCAGGTCAAGGAAGGGGGTGCACTTTCCGTGTGCACTCCGCAGAGATCCCTCTGCTCCCCAGCAGCCTAATTCTCCCACTTACCAGTTGTTCAGCCTTTATGAGCTGCTGTTCCGGGTGGCCTATGGGCCAGGCTCTGCTCTGCGTCCTGAAGTCGCCACCGGGTGGAAACAGAAGTTCGAAATTTCTGTTCCTGGTCGCTGGATCGGGCAGGGCAGGGCAGGGCAAGGGAGTATCTCAAATAAATGTATGACCATTTAGGGAGAACTTATTATATATCTTTTAGCTTAAGATTAGTATGACTATATAATGCCACTAATTGAATATGGGAAATATGGCTCAGTATGAAGAAGGGAGATGAGCTGAGGGGTTTTCTTTAGGAGAGTCACAAAAGATGGTAACAAGTTAATGGGCATCATTCAGTCTACAAGTGTCCACACATCTGGGGCTTATGTGTAAAAATACTTCAATCTCAATGACATTGTCCTAGATTGAGGTTTTTGTCTTTTATTGTCTAACTATACTGATAAATATGAGCTTAACAAAACCTGGGGTCTGTACATAGCTCCTGAGACCCTGCCCCCAATTTAATACTGATGAGTGAATGAATATAGGAAAAACTAATAGCTGGGGAGAAGAAACAAGTGTGCAGAAGGCTTAGAAGAAAGACACGGAAAGGAGAAAGAAAGTTACTATGGCAGAAGAAAAACATACAGGATGGAGAATGAGAGTCACTATAGGGTAGAAGTCAAGAAAACCTGGCCATGTGCATGTGGACTGCCCAATTACAGTTAAGATCACCCCTGGTGAAACATAGTAAATAGTAATAATTAAGTGATCCAAACAGATTCTAACTATGTGGAGAATAGACAATTGCCTAGGTATTTAAAAATATAAAGGCTGTATGTGTGTCTTTTTGGAACACAAATAGTCTAAGGCAGTTAGAAACCCCACTTTGGGATTTTTAAATATTTTTTACTACAGCCCTATGTCCTCACAACTTAATCAGAAAGTGGAGTGAGAAAGCAGAGCACATTGAGTCAGTTTTCTCAAAGATAAAATAAGAATTTTTTAAATAGAAACTTCCAGAAAAGATGTAAACATTACAAAATATTTTATATACTAAATACGTAAAAATATACTGTTTTAGGTTTCATGCTGAGACATGCAACAATCATTTATTAAGTGAATATAATAATGAGTAAAATAATATCTGAAGTGTCTATGTTTGGGAGAGGGGACAGGTCTAGATTTCTGGTCTTTAAGATGTGAGTTTCTGTGATTTTTGGAATATGGAAGGTATGAATTGTACAATTCAATACAAAATAATTTTATTCCTAACATTTCTTTTTATATTAAGTCATGCTAAACTTAATGAACTGAAGTTATCCATCTGTGTTCTGGGCTCCTCTTTTGGCCATTAAGTGAATGCAAATTTTCTATTTTTCATACTGGCAGTCCTTTAATGGAATAAATAGAATTACTACTGTCTACAGACCCAAGTACACCTGCTGGTTCCATGACACATCAGTCAGATTTAAAAGCAAAGCACAGGAACAAAGAATACTTTATAAGATAATTTTGTCAAGGTACATAATAGAAAGCTCTGGTCCAACACATCATGCTGGGAAGAAGATTTAGGAGTGGTTTATGCACAGAGTTTTGGGGCATTCCTTGCCTATCTCACAGTGGATGATTGGCAATGACAGACTGGGAATTCCTTCTCATGGCAGCTGGGTAGATGGTGTGCATCTGACCTTAAGCCCTTCATTACAAGTTGATTTTCAGTTCAGTGAGTCTCAATGATCTCATTCATTTTTCTCATTATAGCCTTGTTGCTTGGTAAGGATTTCATCTTCCCTTCCTGATGGTGACTAGTTTAAAGGTGAAAAGCTGCCATGAGACATTTGTGATAATCTCCAAAAGCACTTAAATCATTAAGACAAAAGACACCACATAACAGCAAAATTCCCACATTTGTCCTAAGAGGCTACCTCCAATGATTTATAGAGATATCTAGAACTCAATTCCTCCTAAATACACCTAACAACTTATGCAAGTGGACATTTTTAAGAAAAAACAATTTATGCTATAAAATTTACTACTCAACAAGGTAACAAGACCCTTGACTGTGCACTGAGATATGGACCCCCACCAATGGACCATGAGATTAAATCAACCATGTAACACCCACTCAGCTGCTAAAAGGACACTTGCAGTCAACCTATCCTCTGGGAAGGAGCCTGCTCTTTTCTTTACACTCCATGGCAATACATTCTTTGTTTTACTTTTGGGGCCTTTAGTAATTTGCTCATTGTCTCAATACCAGTCTTCCATGTTCAATTTTAAAAGAGAGCAGTATGAAAAGATATAAAAATATATTCTTGATCTAATAATTGGTGGAAATCAAATATATATCAGGTAAGACAAAACATGCAGTCCTGACATAGAGATATTTTCTTATTAACCATAGATTAGTATAATTGATATTTCACCAACAGTTCCTAATGGGATTTTTTCTCTAGAAGGTATACACTCTACCTCAGATAACATTTGTTCTTAGTTCATAAAAAGCACTGAGATTTTCCTTGTCACCTATGAGCAATGGCCCTAACCAAAGGACACTGAATATGCCTTTGCTTCCCCCAGGGAAGTTAAGTCAGGTGGTTTAAGGCTTTGGATAATGCATATGTGATTATTTTCAAACTCTTGACTGCCAGTTTCTTTTACTTATGTTTGAAAGCATAACCACAGATACAGCTTTCAGATTGACACAATATCTGTCTAAGGTAAAAAAAAAAAATACCTCTTGCCTACAATTTCTCCTTTGTTGTCTGTTGGGAACTTCAAGTGTTGACATTTGAGAGCTGAAACATACACTTAGGGAGGATGTGCCTGTGCCTTTCAATCCTGCTCAGGAGACTGTGGAGGCAGATGGCAGAAATCTCTATTGCTAAATAGTGATGCATAGCAATCCATAATTTGTCAATTGCAAACTAGTTGAAGTGGGGAAAAACTATATCACCTGAAATCAAAAAATTCTGTTCTTCATAGGGCCCCAAAACTATGAAGTTTTGAGCATGGGTCAGTCATTCAGTCTCTCACAATGTCTATATCCTCATTTGCACAATGTGACACCAAAAAGCTCACAAAGATATCTAGGTTCATATGCCAGTGTTCTGAGTCTATAATTTTCGTTGTTCTCAGTGGGAAGTGTGTTCATATATTAGAGACTTTCTCAACTCTCATACACAATATCTGATGTGTTAAATCCCCAATCTCAAATTTGCCTCTCCTTAGTTTTAAAACTTACTATCTGTTGCCACAAAGTTAAAAATCAAATCTTTAACTGTGGGCACATTATCTATTTCACACGACTTTTGAGGACATTAAAAACCAACTAATATGTCAAAAATAGATCAGGAATCTGGCAGGATGGCAAAATAAATTGACTTAACCTCCAACACACACACACACACACACACACACACACACACAAAGAAAGAGAGAGAGAGAGAGAGTGAGAGAAAGAGAGAGAGAGAGAGAGAGAGAGAGAGAGAGAGAGAGAGAGAGAGAGAGAGAGAGAGAGATCTTCAGACATGCTTGATGATATGAGGCAACACCCCCCAAAATATGAGCTGAATAACAAATTAAACTTTTAGATATAAGAACTCAAGAAGTTAGACTTCAGAGAATCAGACAATCCTATTTAAAAATGGGGTACAGATCTAAACAAAAAATTCTCAATTGAGGAATATCGAATGGCTAAGAAACATCTAAGGAAGTGCTTGCTGGACATCATTAGTCATCAGGGAAATGCAAATCTAAACAAGCCTAATATTTTACCTCACACCAGTCAGAATGGCTAAGATCAAAAACTCAGATGACAGCAGATGGTGATGAGGATGAGGAGAAAGAGGAACACTTCTCCACTGCTGGTGGGGTTGTAAGCTGGTACAGCCACTCTGGAAATTAGTCTGGCAGTTCCTCAGAAAATTGTACATGACACTACCTGAAGACCCAGTTAATTCACTTCTGAGCATATACCACAAAGATTCTCCAACATACAATAACTACATATGCACCACAATGTTCATTGCAGCTCTATTTATAATAGCCAGAACCTGGGAAGAACACAGATGTCCTTCAGTAGATGAATAGATACAAAAATTGTGATTTGTTTTACAATGGAGTACTAGTCAGCTATTAGAAACAATGACTTTATAAAATTCCTAGGAAAATGGATGCATGTAGAGAATATCATCCTGAGTAAGGTAACCCAGACACAAAAGAACAGACATAATATGTAGTCACTGATAATTGGATACTAACCCCAGAAAGCTC